>NC_062545.1:116026689-116651689 GCF_016906955.1 Phacochoerus africanus | reverse complement strand
GCTGTTCAATTTTTAATCTTTTGAGGAACCTATTGTTTTCCATAGTGGCTCATCAATTTACCTTCTCACCAACCGTGCACCACATCCTTGCTAACACTTATCTCCAGTCTTTTTGATAAAGGCCAACCTGACAGGCGTGAGGTGATATCTCATTGTGATTTTGATTTGCATTTCCCTAATGATTCATGACACTGAGCATCTTTTCATGTACCCGTTGACAATTGCATGTCTTCTCTGGAAAAATGTCTATTCAGTCCTCTGCCCTTTTTTTTTTTTTTTTTTTTCTTTTTAGGGCTGTACCTGCAGTATATGGAAGTTTCCAGGCTAGGGGTTAATAAGATCTGCAGCTACTGGCCTACACCACAGCCACAGCAATGCGGGATCTGAGCCAGTCTGCGACCTGTACCACAGCTCATGGCAAAGACAGATCCTTAATCCAGTGAGTGAGACCAGGGATCAAACCCACATCTTCATGGATACTAGTCAGGTTTGTTACGCTGAGCCACAGTGGGAACTCCCCTCTGCCCATTTTAAAATCCTATTCTTTTGCTATTGAGTTGTATGAGTTCTTTGTATTTTTGGTTATTCACTTCTTACCCAATAAATGGTTTATAACTATTTTCTCCTATTCCATAGGTTGTCTTTCATTTTGTTGGTAGTTCCTGTTGCTAAAGCTTCCGTTGCTGGTTAGAAGCTTTTTAGTTTGATGGAATCCCACTTATCTATGCTTGTTTTTGTTGTTTGTGCTTTTGGTGTATATCCTAAAAATCATTGCCAAGACACATGTCAAGGAGGTTTCTTCCCCTATGTTTTCTCCTAGGAGTTTCACGGTTTTAGGACTTACATTTAAGAATCTCTTCCATTTTGAGTTAATTTTTTTATGAGTGGTGTAAGATAGGGGTTCAACTGTATTTTCTGTGTGTGGTTATTTGGTTGTCCTAACACTGTTTATTGAAGAGACTGTCATTTCCTCATTGAGTATTCTTGGCTCTCTTGTCAAATATTAGTTGACTACATGTGCATGAGTTTATTTCTTGTCTCCTGATTCTTTTCTATCCATGTGTCTATTTTTGTGCTACTACCACATTGCTTTGATTACTATAGCTTTGTAATTTCTGAAATCAGGAGGTGTGGTACCTCCAGCTTTGTTCTTGCTCAAGATTGTTTTGGCTATTCTGGGTTTTTTTTTTTTCATCAAATGCAAATTTTAGGATTTTCTTTATTTCTGTGAAAAATGCCATCAGAATTTTGACAGGGATTGGAGTTCCCATTGTGGCGCAGTGGTTAACGAATCTGACTAGGAACCATGAGGTTGTGGGTTCGGTTCCTGCCCTTGCTCAGTGGGTTAACGATCTGGCGTTGCTGTGAGCTGTGGTGTAGGTTGCAGACGTGGCTCGGATCCCGAGTTGCTGTGGCTCTGGTGTAGGCCGGTGGCTACAGCTCCAATTTGACCCCTAGCCTGAGAACCTCCATATGCCGCGGGAGCGGCCCAAAGAAATAGCAAAAAGACAAAAAAAAAAAAAAGAAGAATTTTGACAGGGATTACACTAAATCTTTTCTCGTTTGATAATAGTATTTTTTTTTGTCTTTTGAAAAGGAGTCCATATCTTTTAGAATTACTGAGCTATTTACAGAAAAAAAAAATGATATTATACCTGGGATTCATGTCCAAATGATTAGGAGGGAGGGGAATAGGTTGAGGGAGGGGTATAGAGGAAATGAGATTGGCCATAAGTAGGCAATTATTGAAGCTGGGTGACAGGTATATGGGCGTTCATTATATGTTCCTAATTTTATAGGTTTGAAATTTTCCATATTTCCATGTTTACTTGTTATTTAAAAATAAGTGAGAAAATAATAATTGAAAGAGGAAAATCACGGCAAAGTAGTCATTGAGGTGGGGTGTCAGGCCTGACATCTGTCAACCGTTGACTGCCAGGCCTACTTTGGCTGGTCTGCTGCCTGTCCCCCTGGTGTCTCCACCTCCCTCCCTCCCTCACTGCCCCCACGGGCCCTTCCCAGGAGGGAGCGCTCTCAGTGGCTGCACCCATCTGGTCCTGGCCACACAACTGTTTCCAGAGGAAAAAGTTGGCTCCTGTGGACCCAAGTGGGAAAAGCAGGTGATCTCATGTGGCCACCACAGCTGTGGAACAATGACACTACACTCTGGCCCTCCCATAATCAGAGCACTTTGGCAAGCAAAGAGCTGAAGTGTGTGAGAGGGAGGAAAGAGAGGAAGCCTTCTTGACAGAACTTGCTGTAGTTTAGGGAAAGAAGTGATTGCTGGTTCAGGGGTTGGGGAGACTTCTGGTCAAAGAGGTGAATTGAACTAGAGTAACAGATAAATCATAGAAAATGTCTTTGAGGAGTTCCTCTAGTGGCTCAGTGGGTTAAGGATTCAGTGTTGTCACTGCAGGGATTCGGGTCTCTGCTGCGGCGTGGGTTTGATCCCTGGCCCTGGAAATTCCACATGCCGTGGGCATGGCAAAAAACAATTTTTTTAATTAAAAAAATGTTTTTGAAAGCCCTTCTTAATGGAAATTTAAAAGCCCTGCAGGCAGATGTACTTCTCCTTTGCTTGAAGATGCTAAGGAAAAACGGCCGATGCCTTAGTTGCAGGCTGGCTGTTCCAGAACAGAACACACTTCCTACAGAAGCAATGTCCTATGTGGTGTTGGCTCCCCAGTTCTTCCTTCATCTTTAAAATTTTATATAATCTTTAAAAACTGTGAATCACTATATTGTACACTTGAAGCTTACATAATATTTGTAAATCAACTCTACCTCAATTTTTTAAAAAAAGGAGCCAAGAAATCTGAACGACTAGACACTTACCAGTACAAAAGTTGATCTGTGTTCATTCCTCACTGTATATTGAACCGGAGTTTGTAAGGAAAAGCAATTCAACTATTTAACAAAAAGAAATTACAATTAATTTGATTACATGTGACTGGAATTTGTGAAACTTCAAAGAAATTGCTTATTTTACCAACTTCAGGAAAATATAAAACTTCAATGAAAAATAAAGTTTACTCAGCCTGTTTAAATGCTGTGCATTTGCACCTGAAGTAGCCTAGATTATTTTCAAGGTTTGGCAAGTCAGCAAATGCTTGTGTGACATGTACATTTGTGTGCCTGGCGGCCCTCAGGTACTGTTGGTGGGATTCAGAGGCAGGAGAGAGTCCTTCCCATTAGGAGGCAGTGAGATGTGAGCTGGGCTTTGAATGGTGGATACATTTCAGGGGCAGAGCAATTCCTCTATCCTCCTTCCTCATTTTTGTTAAGAAAAATTCTGATGTGTGCTTTGGGGGAATTCCCAAATTAACTTTGACTCAGGCCCAGTGAGTTATGAGGGGATGTTAGGAGAAAGGCCAAATCCATTGCAGACAGACGCAGATGAGCTCAGGATGTGCTGAATTGATCCACCCGTCCAGCCTTCAGGATGCCTCTAGCGGACTCCTGCTTCCCCACACTCCACCAGACTCCAGGCCCGTGACTCCCCCCGCCTGCTCTCTCACTTCCATCTCTGTCCCATCGGCAGGGTCAGAATGGCTCTTATCTTTGTTTTTGTTATGATGTTCCAAACACAGCCTTCCTCAAGTGATCTTTTCCACCAGGCCCAGAACTTCTTCCTGCAACTTGCATCCAGAATGTGAATACCAGATCCATCAGCCACGTTCAAAAAATAGGTCTCGGATGGCTTCCTTATTTCAGGAAGCATTGGATTAATTATTTCCACTCAGGAAAATATTACGCTGGAGTCCATTCCTGCTTCTAGCCCCCAAGTGAACTCCGGGAAGAAGCAAATTAAAATTCGGTCTTAGTGCATGCAGATCAAAGGAGGAAGGAGCCTCATTTTCCCTGGAAAGAAACTTTAATAAAAAAGATGAGAGTTCCTCTCATGGCTCAGTGGTGATGAATCCAGGTAGTATCCATGAGGACGCGGGTTTGACTCCTGACCTTGCTCAGTGAGTTAAGGATCCAGCGTTGCTGTGAGCTGTGGTGTAGGTTACAGATGAGGCTCAGATTTGGCATTGCTGTGGCTGTGGTGTAGGCCAGTAGCCCCAGTTCCAATTTGACCCCTAGCCTAGGATGTGCTGAGGGTGCAGCCCTAAAAAGGAAAAAAAAAAAAGATGGATTTTTTTGTCTCCCTCCTTTCCACTCCCACAACAGCCAAGAACTCAAGATTGCTTGTCAGCTATCAGGTGTCCTGTATTATCTATTGTCATAAAAATGCTGTGTAACAAAACCTCCCAATTTTAGTAACAACAGCCATTATTGCTCATGTGTCTATAGGTGGAGTGGGTGGTTCTGGTGATTTGAGCCAGGCTTGGCTGAACTCAGTTGGGCTTACTCTGGAGTCAGTTTGTGATGGAGCTGGGGGCTGGTGGGTGGAGCATAGCCTCAGGTACAATGAATCAGTTCTACTCTGCAGACTATTCCATGCTTGTTCTCTCTTCCTCCAGCAGGCTTGCCCTCATGGCCAAGGCAGGAGTCCTAAAAGAAGAACAGAAGCATTCAAGACCCCCTGGAGGCCTGGACTTGAAATGGCCCGTCACCACCTCTGCTACATTCTGCTGCCCAAAGCCAGTCGCCAGGCCAGCTCTGATTCCAGGGCTGAGACATTACATTCTGCCTTTTTCTTTTATTTATTTATTTATTTTTTTGTCTTTTTGCCATTTCTTGGGCCACTCCCGTGGCATATGGAGGTTCCCAGGCTAGGGGTTGAATAGGAGCTGTAGCCACCAGCCTACACCAGAGCCACAGCAACGCGGGATCCGAGCCATGTCTGCAACCTACACCACAGCTTATGGCAACGCCGGATCGTTAACCCACTGAGCAAGGGCAGGGACTGATCCCGCAACCTCATGGTTCCTAGTCAGATTCATTAACCACTGCACCATGACGGACACTCCACATTCTGCCTCTTAATGGGAGGAGTCGTGATGTCATGGAGGCAGCACAAGTGGCTACAGGCGCGCCATTTACTGTGGCCATGACTGCCAGCAATCTATCAGAACTGCCAACATGATTTTTCTTTTAATTGCGGACTTAGTCTGATTTCATACATTAATGAAACCCATTCAGATTCTACTTCCAAATTCCTAATTCCTAGGGAACCGGGAGAGCAGAACACGTCAACCTTCTATAATCCCTCCTCATGTGATAAACATTTCCAGAGCACCCACGGTGCCTGGTCCCTTGCTCAGTAGGTCCTGGGGAAATATAAGAAAATGATACCCCTACCCTCCTCCTCAGCCCAGCAGGAAATAGCCGTGAAAGACGAGGGGAGGCATCAGTCAGCTCCTGTGGGAATCCCTGGGGGAGTGATAATTGGTCTTGAGTTTTCCAGAAAGAGAGGGAGTTGATTGATTCTAGAGGCCTTGAGGCTGCTAAGATGGTCGTGTTTTCAGGAAAGAGAGCTGCTTTCAGGGGACGGCAGACCCAGGTTGGGGACAGCAGACCCAGGTTGGGAAGAGCCTACCCAGCCTTTCCTTATGGAGAAGGATGCATGCAGCACCTGCAGGGTTGAGCTCCACTCCTGGGCCTGGGTTTGCCTTGGGAAAGATCTTTGGGGCAGCAGGGAGGTGGAGGGAGAGCCAAAGTCAGGAGACCAGGCGGGAGCCTATTTCCATTCCAAATAGTCCTTTCAAGTTAAAGTTTGTATGAGGCCCACCTGCTGACATGGGGAGTGGCTCAGAATTACTCAGCCAGTGTGTAGTGGGGGCAGGGCTGCTTTGACCTTCTCTGCTCTTGGCTGACTTCTTAACAGGTTAGCTTTAAAACTTCTGGCTCATTCCAGATACTCCTCTGGCCCTGGGAGAGAACTTGGCTCCCCTGACTCTGCATAACGTTTCTGCTTTCTGGGAAACACACCAGTGCGTGATGAAGTGAGGGAGGCCCACAAAAATCCTTTGTCTCAAACCTCCCTTCTCTGTGTTTATTGCACAGAGGTTCCATCCCGGGAGAACCATAGGTGCTGTTTTCTTCTGCTGACACCTAGTTCAGCTCCTGAGCTTTCAGATGCCTAGCCCGTCTCCCCCCCCACAGCTGGGTTGTCACAAAACTCATGGGGAGTGTGGCAGGCAGAAGGTGGCCCCCCAGAGATGTCCATGTCTGATCCCCAGAACCTGTGATTGTGTTGTTACAGGCGAAGGGGAATTAAAGTTACTAATCAGCTGATTTTAAGATTGAGAATTTATCCTGCTTCATCCAGATGGGCTCAATGTGGTCATTAGGGTCCTTAAAAGGAGAAGAGGGAGGGCAGGGTGAAGTCGGATGAGACCTTTGTCTGACTTTGCTGCCTTTCAAGAGGGAGGAAGAGGGCCGTTAGCCGGGAATGCAGTGGCCTCTAGAAGCTGGAAAGGGCCAGGAAAAGAATTCTTCCCTGGAGCTTCCAGAAAGGAGCCCAGCCCTGCCAACACCATGATCTTAGCTAGTGAGACCCATATCGGCCTTCTGAACCACGGAACTGTCAGGTAATAAATGTGTGTTGTTTGAGGTGGTGGTTATAGCAGCAATGGAAACCAGTACAGGACATGCGAGTTGGCAGTGACCTCCTTGACGACGGGTTTCTGGAGCATCCCTCAGACCTAGGACATGCTGTCAGAGGCCCACTGCTCAGAAAGTGTTTTCAGACTGGGCAGGACAGACTGAGAGAGTGGTCATCTGGGCTCTCCAGGCCCTCAACTTGCTATGTGACCAGGCTGAGTCCCCTCACCTTCTAGTGACTCATTTTCCATGTCTCTTAAGTAAAGAAGTCAGGCCTCGTGACCTGCAACTTTTTGATGACTTTTGACTTGACTTACAGATACGTCCCTTCTTTTTCTCTCCCGCAGCCATCCCTGCTTGGTTTTCTCACCCCTACTGGTCTCATCTGCAGAGTTGAACACTCACTCTCAGATGCAGGGTCATTAAATGGTCAGCCCACCGAGGCTTTCCTCCGCTCTGATCACCACCCTCTCTGGGGTTCCCTGTGCTTCCTTGTCCCTCATGGGAGCCTTGCCTAAAGGCTTGATTTTGAGGTGATGGTCATCATTACTGCTCCATCTCCCCTTGTCTTCCAGACCCTGAGAAAGCGCCCTGCCCCTTCTCAGCCATGGGGTGCGGCAGGGACGCCTGCTTCACAGTCCTGCTTAGGGTCAGTGCCTGAGACGTTCCCCAACCTGTGATGCTTTGCGTTTGAACCCTGCATTTCCTCATAGTGGTTTGTGACCTTGGAGTCCATTTTCCATATTCAGTGATAGGGGACAATCACTGAACCAATGGGAAGAAAAAGAAAATTCTTTGTTCTTATTTACTGTGAGAGCCAAGTCACAAGTGTGGGACAATGCTCAGGGTGACATCTGTTTTTCTGACCCTCTTACCCCTGTTTACAGAGAGTGAAGATATGTCTAAGAGCAGATTCAACCTAGAGGAATTTTTTTCCCTCTAAGTTAGTTTAATAACTGAACTGAAGTTCCCATTGTGGCCCAGTGGGAACAAATCCAACTAGTGTCCATGAGGATGCAGGTTCGATCCCTGGCCTTGCTCAGCAGGGTAAAGGTCCTGTGTTGCCGAAAACTGCAATGTAGGTCACAGACATGGCTCAAATCCATTGTTGCTGTGCCTGTGGCATAGGCTTCAGCTGCAGCTCTGATTTGACCCCTAGCCTAGGAACTTCCAAATATCACAAGTGTGGCCAGAAAAGAAAGAACTGAACCAAGTTATGGCACACCACTACCTCCCGGTGACGATCAGTTTGCGTTTTGTTGTTTGTTTGGGATTAGGGATGTTCTTAGGACAGGAGTGTTCTTCTCTGACCACCAGTTAGAATCCTTTAGGGAGTGTCTCAAAATCCAAGCCCAGCTACACCCTAGAGCCACTGAATCATTGGATTAAGTTCATTTGGTTTATAAATGACTCCACTTATCCACATGTTTCTGATGAGTAGTCATGGAGGAGAACCATTGCCTTAGATGACAGTGTTTACTCCTGCTCTTTGCTTAATGATGACTCTAAAGAACCATGGCATCCAGAGCAAGGGAGGCTGAGATCTGCAGGAGAGGCTGCAAGGCTCACTGCACCCAGCCTTGGTGTCTTAGGGTTAGCAGGCCAGGCCTAGGGCTTATGGAAACCTGATGGTTGCAGGTCTCGCCTGGACGAGCATTGCCATATAGGCTTCTGGGTCGCACCTGGAACATGGGAATTTGCTGGGTTCAGATTAGCTAATAAAGGCAACTCATCCAAAGTGACTATTGATGGCTAAGAAGGCACCTGGGGATAAGCAGTGGGATTGCAGCCCAGGATGTAAAGGGGAAGGGTCAGAAATGTGTCCTGTGGTGCTGGCGCCAACAGAAACCGTGGTACACACAGTGGTTCCTGCTAGCTAAAGCTCCTCCTTGCCCCCACAACAGTCATGTACCTTGCAGGCTCCACCTGGCTTCCCTGCCTCAGAGATGTTAGCCTTTGCCAGTGAAGGGCGGACTCAGCTGCTGCGTCCTCCTGATAGAGCAGGTCTGAGCCAGTTCCCGCCTGCGCCCCACCCTCCCCACCACCCCGACTCCTTCAGTGAGCAGGAATCCAGCCAGTGGCTTGTCTTATGTGAGTAAAATCCCCACTGGCTAATTGTTCACAGGCTGAAGAGAGAAATGTTCCACTTTCATAGGAAAGGGAAACATCCTTTCTTCCAAAGAGCTGCTAACAGCCGGCTGCTAACTAGGTATCACTTGAAATTCACAGACACGGGTTCCCATAGCAACCCCAGGGAACTATGACAGCCTGCCCTTGATAAAGCTGGCTTTAGCAAGGAGTTTTGAAAGAATTGTATATGTTATTTATTTTTTGGCCCCATCTGTGGCATATGGATATTCTGGGGCCAGGGCTCGATCCTGTACCACAGCTGCAGCAATGCTGGATCCTTAACCTGCTGTACCACATTGGAGTTTCCAAGCATTTTTATTTTTTAATGATTTTTATTTTTTCCTTTATAGCGGGATTACAGTGTTCTGTCCTTTTTTTTTTTTTTTTTTTTTTTTTTGTCTTTTCAGGGCCACACCTGCTGCATGTGGAGGTTCCCAGGCTAGGGGTCTGATTGGAGCTGTAGCTGCCAGCCTACGCCACAGCCATGCCAGATCTGAGCCACATCTTCGACCTACACCACAGCTCTCGGCAACGCCAGATACTTAACCCGCTGAGCAAGGCCAGGGATCGAACCTGCAACCTCATGGTTCCTATCAGATTGATTAACCACTGAGCCACGACGGGAACTCCTGTCCATTTTCTACTGTACAGCAAAGTGGCCCAGTCACACACACATACACACATACATACATACATTCTTTTTCTTACAGCATCATATGTTTTAGATGTTAAGTTTTAAACACTGTCTTTAGGTAGACATGAAGGGGTTCCTCACCTGAGGTAATTTGAGGAGAAAACCACTGGTCAGTTCAGTCAGTGAAAATACCTACTGTGATGTGATGATCAGTGGCTGGGAGCAGGAGGGCAGTTGGTATAAAGGCAATGAGACTGCATCTCAACATGAACGGGACATCCTAGGCTAAGTACCATATTTGAAAACCTTGAAGCACCTTCCATGTCCAGGACTGTCTGAAAATGTTGCCAGAGAAGCTGTAGCCACACAGTGTTGACAGCATTGGTGTGAGCCCTGCATTACAGCCTGCATTACACAGTTAACCCACCTCTGCCCTTAGCCCCTTAATTATACCGCCTCAGTGCCTTTTGATGAGAACAGCTCTTGCCTCTGTCTCTCCTGGGCACTGCAGGGGATAAACAAGAGTCTTCTCTGAGGGCAGATTGTACCCTGGAGTGGATTCTCCAAGGTCCATAGGGCTTCCTGAAGAAATGGGATGGGATTCCAGAACTGAAAAAGAACAAAATAAGCCAGGACCAGCTGCGGTGCCAGAGAGTAGGGAAGTGCCAGAAACACGATGAGGATGTGTCCAAAGATTGCAGGAGCCAGCTTGAAAGAGCTCTCAACAGCCACAAGTGGGGAATCTGAGCAACAAAATGAATAAGGATAACATCGGGTCATGACCCCTAGAGTAAAATGAATGTATTTTGCTAAGTGAAAGAAGCCAGATCCTCAAAGCTACATATTGCATGAATCTGCTACATATTGCATGAATCCACTATGTGACATCCTAGAAAAGGCAAAATCAGAGATGGAAAAATATCTGAAATGGGGGTTGATCACAAAGGGGGCAGCCTGAGAGAATCCTGAAGGGGGGGATTAGACGGTGGCGGTGGATATATGGATCTATACATCTGTCAAAACCCATAGATCTGCAAACCTCTGAGTGAATTTTACTGTATGTCAATTTTTAAAAAATTAATCAGGATGATGTGTGTGAATAGGAGATAAACTGTTGCAAATGAAGCTAACCACAATACAGATGCATAACATGACCACATTGAAAGGAGTGGGGAAGAAGAGAACTAATCTAAGTACCCTTCAGAGAACAGGATTTCTGACTTGACACTGTCAGGTATCTAGGGGTAAAAATGATGTACACAGATACTGGACTCCTAGTACATTTGTTTCTCACAGGAGTATGGGGTAGCAATTCTGAACCCACTTTAGGTGTAGGCTAGGGGTAGACAAATAAGTAAATAGATTGTAGATGTGGAGAATTGGATTTCTCACTGTCAGAGGAGGAAGTTACAAATAAGAGGAGGAGGCTAGAATGAGGCCTGGGGTGTTGGATTGGAATCTGAAATATCAGTATGAATATATGTTTACATATACATGTGTCATATCATACACATCATATGTACAGAGACAGGTACGTAGATACAGAAATATGGATGTGTATGCCTGTGTGGGTTAATACATAATAAGTTACGTGTATGTGTTCTGGTCTCCGAGAGGACCTACATGCAATGACTCCAGTGACAACAAGGGCCCAGGTATTCATTTCCTTTTTTTTTTTTTTTTAAGTTTTTAGGGCCACGCCTGTGGCATATGGAGGTTCCCAGGCTAGGGGTCTAATCAGAGCTATAGCTGCCAGCCTATGCCACAGCAACGCAGGATCCGAGCTACGTCTGCGACCTACACCGCAGCTCATGGCAATGCCAGATCCTTAACCCAAGGAGCGAGGCCAGGAATTGAACCCACAACCTCATGCTTCCTAGTTGGATTTGTTTCCACTGCGCCATGATGGGAACTCCATTTCTAAATAAAAGGAGCCAAGTGTTTTGTACAAGTGGTTGATTCCTGGTCTTGGGCATGAAAATACAAGAAGAGCCTAGAGTATGTTGAGGAGACAGAAAGCAAGGAAATGCTCAAAAAAGGATGAGAACATGTTAAAAGGGAGCAGAAACCAACCTGAAGGAGCCTCCCAATGGCCAAGGCTAGAAGAATTTGAGCAAAAAAATAAATAATGATAGCATTAGAGAATAACCCCTAGAATAAAATAAGTATATGACAGACTCTTAAAAGCAAACAAGTGAATGGATGAGAAAGGACAGCTCTTCCGTAGAGAGAGTTTGTTACTAATAATAATTAATAATGAGGGAATTTTACAATAGTAATCATAAAATTAATGAGGGAAATATAAAATCACCATCAGGAGTTCACGTTGTGGTGCAGTGGAAATGAATCTGACTAGTAACCATGAGGTTGCTGGTTCAATCCCTGGCCTTGCTCAGTGGGTTAAGGATTGAGCATTGCCATGACCTGTGGTCGCAGATGCAGCTTGGATCCTGTGTTACTGCAGCTGTGGCATAGGCTGGCAGCTGTAGCTCTGATTAGACCCCTAGCCTAGGAACCTCCATATGCTGTGGGTGCAGCCCTAAAAAGCAAAAATAAATAAAATCACCGTCAGACATGAGAGCAAAAGTTATTGCAGGTGTGAGCCACTATTGAAAGTTAAAATTAGTGGGTAAAATTTGAAATGAGGAGTTCCTGTAGTGACTCAGTGGTTTAAGAACCCTACACTGCCACCGTGAGAATATGGGTTAGATCCCTGGCTTCACTTAGTGGGTTAAAGATCTGCCGTCACCGCAAGCTGCAGTGTAGGTTGCAGATGCAGCTTGGATCCATTGTTGCCGTGGCTGTGGTGTTGCTGCAACTGCAGCTCTAATTTTACCCCTAGCCCAGGAATTTGCATATGGCACAAGCGTGGCTTTAAAAGAAAAAATTGAAGTGAAACAGGATGTTTGCATAGCCTCAAAGTAGCTCCCTCAAGATATTTATTAACTACAAAAGGAAAAACAGTATCTTAACAGTGGAGAAACCCAGCAGACACCACCTTAACAAAATGATTAAGGCTAATGTTATCAGGAATAAGACATAGTGACAACATATGAGGCTCCTTCCTCCTTTGACATGGTGCACTGAGGGCTCATTTTCTTGGTGCTATTCTTGCTAAAAATAGATAATTTCAATCTGATCATGAGAAAACAGATAAACCCCAAATGGAGGGCATTCAACACAATAACTAGTACTCTTCAAAAGTGTCAAGATTGTGGAGTTGCCATTGTGGCTCAGCAAAAATGAATCCGCCTACGAACCATGAGGTTGTAGGTTCAATCCCTGGCCTCGCTCAGTGGGTTAAGGATCCAACATTGCCATGAGCTGTGGTGTAAGTCACAGATGCGGCTTGGATCCTTGCTGTGGTGTAGGCTGGCAGCAACAGCTCTGATTGGACCCCTAGCCCGGGAACCTCCATATGCCACGAGTGCAGCACTAAAAAGCAAAAAAGAAAAAAAAAAGTGTCACGACTGTGAGACAAGTAAAGACTAGGGAACCATTACAGATTGGAAGAGACCAAGGAGACACAATAACTAACTGCAGTTTAGCATCTGGAAGGATCCTGGAGAGGAAAGGGACAGAGGAGGTAATTAGAGAGGCAATTAGAATTTAATAAGATCTGTAGATTATGGTAGTATTGTATCCATGGTAATTTTCTTACTTTCATAAGGTTCCATGGGTGAAGTAAGATGTTAACATTCAAGGGATTGAGGTGAAGGATTATGGGATTTCTTCCTTTCCTCCCAACCCCCTCTCTAGCTTTATCGAGATTTAGTTGACTTACAACATTATGTAAGTTTAAGGTGTACACAGTTGAATTGATACACTTATTTATTACAAAATGATTACCACAATAGGGTTAGTTAACCCCTTTATCACCTCACATAATTTTTTGTTGTTGAGACATATACAATCTAATCGCATAGCAACTTTCAAGTGCGTACACAGTATTGCAGTGTTGATAGCTATAGTCACTATGCTGTGCATTACTACTTCAGAACTTACTCATCTTCTAACTGGAAACTTGTAGCCTTCCACCAACATCTCCCCACTTCCCCCAACAGTCAGCCCCACAATGCTATCTTCTGTTTCTATGAGTTTGGCTTTTTTAGATTCTAGGTATAAGTGAGATCATATAGTATTTCTCTTTCTCTGTGTGACTGATTTTACTTAGCATAATGCTCTCACGGTCCATTCATGTTACCACAAATGGCAGGATTTCCTCCTTGCTCATGGCTGAACAAGATTTCATTGTGTGTGTACCACATCTTCTTTATTCATTTATCCATCAATACGCAGTTCAGTTGTTTCCATATCTTGGCTACTGGGAACAATACTACAATGAACGTGAGAGTGTAGATATCTCTTTGAGATCCTGACTTCATTTCCTTTGGATATATACTTAGAAGCAGGATTGCTGGATCATATAGTAGTTCTATTTTTAATTTTTTGAAGTTATATTTACATTCTCACCGACAGTGCACAGAGATTCTCTTTTCTCCACATCCTCTCCAACTCTTGTTATTTCTTATCTTTTTTATTATAGCCATTCTAATAGGCGTGAGGTGATTATCTCATAGTTTTTGATGTGCATTTTTCTGATAATTAGTAATATTAAGCACTTTTTTGTCTACTTGGCCATTTTTATGTGTACTTTGGGAAAATGTCTATTCCATTCCTCTGCCCATTTTTTAATCAAATTGTTTGGTTTTTGTTACTGAGTTGTATGAGCTTGTTAAAAATATATTTTGGATATTAACTCTTGATTTATGATTTACAAATATTTGCTCTCATTCTGTAGGTCACCTTTTATTTTGCTGATAGTTTCTTTCTGGTTTGAAGTTTTTTAGTTTGATGTAGTCCCACTTACTGATTTTTGCCTTGTTACTGTGTCATATCCAAGAAGTTGTTGCTAAGACCCATGTCAATGAGCTTTTCCCCTGTTTTCTTCTAGAAGTTTGACAGATTTAGGTCTTATATTTAAGTCTTTAATCCATTTTGAGTTAATTATTGTGAGTGGTGAAAGAGGTTCACTTTGATTATTAAGCATGTGATTATCCAGTTTTCATAACACCATTTATTATAGACTCTCCTTTCCCTATTGAGTATTCTTAGCTCCCTTGCCAAATATTAGTCGCTGTATATTTGAGAATTTTCAGGGCTCACATTTCTATTCCGTTGTTCTATGTGTTTTTTTATTTTTTTTATATTTTTTTAATGTCACTGTTTTGACTACTAAGCTTTGTAATATAGTATGAAATCAGGAAGTATGGTGCCTCTGGCTCTGTTCTTTCTCAGAATCTATTCAGGGTCTTTTGTGGTTCTACTAATTGTAGGATTGATTTTTCTTGGGTTTTTTTGGTTTTTGTTTGTTTGTTTGTTTGTTTTGTAAAAAATGCCATTGGCACAAATAACCCTTTCCACGGAAAAGAAAAGCATGGACTTGGAGAATAGACTTGTGGTTGCCGAGGGGGAGGGGGAGGGAATGGGATGGACTGGGAACCTGGGGTTAACAGATACAAAGTATTGCATTTGGAGTGGATAAGCAATGAGATCCTGCTGTATATATAGCACAGGGAGCTATATCTAGTCAGCTGTGATGGAATATGATGGAGGATAATGTGAGAAAAAGGATGTATGTATATGTGTGTGATGGGGTCACTTTGCTGTACAGTAGAAAATTGACAGAAAACTAAACCAGCTATAATGGCAAAAATAAAAATCATTTAAAAAATGCCACTGGGATTTCTATAGCAATTACATCGAATCTATAGATGGCGGGAAGTATGGACATTTTAACAATATTAATTCTTCTGATTCATGAACATGGGATATCTTTCTGTTTATGTGTTCTTAATTTCTTCCATAGTCTTACTGTTTTTAGTAAAAACATCTTCTACTTCCTTGGTTAAAATTATTCCCAAGCATTTTGTTCTTTTTGTTGCTATTGTAAATGGATTTTCTTTATTTCTTTTTCAGTTATTTTATTGTAAATGTATAGAAATACAACTGATTTCTGATTTTCTTTATTTCTTTTTCAGTTATTTTATTGTAAATGTATAGAAATACAACTGTATACTAGTTTTTTAAAAAGAAGTAAAATTATCTTTATTTGCATATGACATGATCCTATATAGAAGAAAATTCCAAGGAATCAACCAAAAAAGCTATTAGGACTTGTAAATAAGTTTAGCAAGTTGACAAGATACAGGGTCAATTTACAAAAAAAAAATATTTCTTACATATTGGAAAAAAAAAAAACCCAAAACCTGCAAACATTTATAGATTGAAATGTGAAAATTATGTATATTATAGAATCAAAAACATAGAATATGTAGGAGTGCATTTAAGAATATATTTCAAGACCTACACATTGAAATTGTTAAATATTGCTGAGAACAGTTGTTAAAAGATCTAAATAAGTGAAGAGATACCATATTCATGCATAGGGATAACTAATACTAAGATGTCAGTTCTTGCCACATTCATCTATAGGTTTATTACAACTTCTATCAAATCCATAACAGTTTTGAAAAGCTAAAATTGACAGAGATTCTAAATAGTACTCTATGTTTTTTTTTTTAATCTTGAAACTTTACTGAATTCAATGATTAGTTCTAACAGTTTTTTGGTGGAGTCTTTAGGATTTTCTATATATATCTTCATAGTATCTGCAAACAGTTTTATTTTTTCCTTTCCAGTATGGTTACCTTTTATTTCTTTTTCTTGCCTGATTGTTCTCTAGGTCTTTCTATTCTGTTGAATAGGAGTAGAGAGAGTGGACACCTTTGTCTTCTTCCTAATCTTGGGGGAAAACTTTCAACCTTTTACCATTGAATATGATGTTAGCTATGGGCTTTTCACACATGAACTTATTATACTGAAGTGTGTTCCTTTTATATCCAGTTTGTTGAGAGTTTTTATCATGAAACAATGTGTTTTCATCAAAATGTTTTTCTGCATCTATTGAGATGATCATATGATTTTTATCTTTCATTCTATTAAGGTGGTATATCAATTTAGTGATATGCCATGTCAGATGATCTTTGCATCCTAGGGATAAATCCCACTTTGTCATGTGTAATGATACTTTTAATATATTGAATATGGTTGAATATAATTTGAAAATTTTGAATCTATATTCATGAGAGAGATTGGTCTGTGTTTACTTTTCTATAGTGTCCTTATCTGTCTTTGGTGTCAGGATATAATATTGGCCTTGTAAAATGAGTTTGGGAATGTTCATTCCTTTTCAATTTTTGGGAAGAGTTTGAGAAGGATTGGCATTAATTTTTCTTTAAATAGTTGGTAAAATTCATCAATGAAACCATTTGGTCCTGGCTTTTATTTGTTCAGAAGGTTTTAATTACTGATTCATTCTCATTACTCTTTATGGGTCTCTTCATATTTTCTGTGTCTTCATGATTTAGTCCTTGTAATTTGTATGGTCCTAGGAATTTATTTCTTCTAGGTTGTCCAATTTGATGGCATAATTATTAATTATTCATAATTATTCATTATTCATAGTAGTCTGATATCATTTATGATTCTGTAGTATCAATTGTATTATCTCTTCTTTTGGTTCTGATTTTTAAAATTTTAGTCTACTCTTTTTTTTTCCTCTGTTAGTAGTCCAGCTAACATTTTGTCAATTTTCTTTAAAAAAAAAAAAAAAGTAGCCCTTAGTTTTGTAGATCTGTTTTTGTTGTTTCTCTGATTTTCTTTTCTTTTTTTTTTTTTCTTTTGCCACACCTGTGGCATGTAGAAGTTCCTAGGCTAGGGACTGCACCTGCTCCAAAGCAGTGACCTGAGCTGCTGCAATGACAACGCTGGATCCTTAACCTGCTGAAACACATGGGAACTCCCTGATTGCTTTTTTATTTTTGCCCTAGTCTTTGTTATTTCTTTCCTTGTGCTAACTTTCAGCTTCATTTGTTGTTCTTTTCTTGTTCCTTAAGGTATAAAGTTAGGTGATTTATTTGAGATCTCTTTTTCCTTAAGGTAGGCATTTATTGCTATAAGCTTTGCTCTTTAAACTACTTTTGTTATATCCCATAAGTTTTGGTATGTTGCACTTCCATTTTTGTTTGTTTCAAAATATTTTTTTAAATTTTCCTTTTGAGTTCTTCTTTGACCCATTGGTTATTCAGGAGTGTTGTTTAATTTCCACATAATTGTGAAGTTTGCCATTTTCCTCCTGTTAGTGACTTCTAGTTTTATATCGCTGTAGATAGAAAAGAAATTTAGTATGATTTCAGTCTCCTTAAGTTTTTTAACTCTTGTTGTGTGATCTAATATATGGTCTCTCCCTGAGAATCTTCTCAGTGTGCTTGAGAAGAATGTGTATTGTGTTACTGTTAGATGGAATAATCTATTATACTCTGTTAGGGTAATTTGGTCTAAAGTATACTTCATATCCAAAATATCCTAATTGGCTTTCTGTCTGGATAATCTATCCATTTTTGGAAATGGGATATTAAATTTCTCTACTATTTTTGTATTTTTGCCTATTTCTCCTTTCAGATCTGTTAGTATTTGCTTAATATATTTAGATGGTCTGATGTTGACTGATCACTTTATCCTTATATGATGATCTTTACCTATTCATCCCTCCCCTTCCCCCAAGCTCCTGGAAAACCACTGATTTTTTAATTATCACCACAGTTTTGTCTTTTGCACAGTACTACATTATTGGAATCATTAGAATGGAGTGATTTCAGAATGGCTTCTTTGAGTAATAAGCATCTATGGTTCCTCTATGTCTTTTCGTGTATTGATAGCTCATTTATTTTTAACATAATATCTCATTTTATAGAGATAGCACAATTTTTTTTAAATTGACTTCACATATTTAAGGACATCTTGGTTGTTTTCTGTTTTTGATAATTATGAATAAAGCTGCGATGTACATTTCCTTGCAAATTTTTGGTTAGATGTAAGTTTCCAATTCAGTTGAATGATTGCATGATTGCTGAATCATATAGTAAGACCATGTTCAGTTGTGTAAGAAACTGCCAACCTGTCTTCCAGAGTGACTGTACCCTTTTACATTCTACTAGCCATGACTGAGTATTTCTCTCTTTTTTAAATTATTTATTTATTTTTATTTTATTTTCCCACTGTACAGCAAGGGGATCAAGTTATCCTTACATGTATACATTTTTTCCCCCACCCTTTATTCTGTTGCAACATGAGTATCTAGACATAGTTCTCAATGCTACTCGGCAGGATCTCTTTGTAAATCTATTCTAAGTTTTGTCTGATATGAATGAGTATTTCTAAGGCTCTTCATCCTTGTTAGTATTTGCTATTGTCAGTTTTCTGCATCTTAGCCATTCTAATAGGTATGTGGTTGTGTCTCATTGTTTTAATTTGAAACTTTCTAATAACAAAAGATACAGAGCATCTTTACATGTGCTTGTTTGCCATCTTGATGTTTTCTTTGTTGAGGTGTTTGTTCATATCTCTAACTATTTTTTAATTGAGTTGTTTGCTTTCTTGTTAACTTTTAAGAGTTCTTGGATACAAGTACTTTAACAGTGTATTTTATGAATATTCTCTTAGTATATGGCTTATCTTTCCATTCTCTTAACAGTGTCTTTCACAGAACAAGTTTTTATTAGTTTTTTTTTTTTTTAACAGCTGCACTTGTGGCTTATGGAAGTTCCCAGGCTAGGGGTCAAAACAGAGCTGTAGCCTCTGGTCTACACCACAGCCACACCAATGTGGGATCAGAGCCATGTCTGTGACCTACACCACAGCTCATGGCAATGCCAGATCCTTAACCCATGTCCTCATGGATTCTAGTCAGGTTTGTTAAATGCCAAGCCACAGGAACGTCACTGTGTAGATTGAGTTTGCTGCATATGGATGTCCAAGTTTTTGGCACCATTTGTTGAAAAGACTATCCTTTGTCCATGGAATTGCCCTTGCTCCTTTTTCAAGGATTAGTTGACTATATTTGAGTAGGTCTACTTCTGAGTTTTCAATTTTACTCTATTGATCAGTATGTCTATTCAATACCATACTATCTTGATCATTGTAGCTTTACAGTAAGTTTTTGTTTTGTTTTTGCCTTTTGGGGCTGCACCTGTGGCATATGTTCCCAGCATTGGGGTCAAATCGGAGCTACAGCTACTGGCCTACACCACAGACACAGCAATGTCTGCAGCCTGCATCACAGCTCATGGCAAAGCTGGATCCTTAACCCACTGAACGAGGCCAGGGATCAAACCCACACTCACATGGATACTAGTCAGATTTGTTTCTGCTGTGCCACAGTGTGAACTCCTATAGTAAGTCTTGAAGTTGGGGAATGTAAGTCCTCCAAATGTGCTTTTATTCTTTGGTATTGCGTTGGCTATTCTGAGGCATTCACTTTTCCATATAAACTTTGGGTTGTCAGTTTGTCAGTACCCACGAAGTAGTTTGCCAGCATTTTGATTGTAATTGCACTAAATCTCTAAGTTGAGAAGAACTGACAGAAGAAAAATATCGAGTCTTCCGATTCTTAAATACAGAATATCTCTCCAGGAGTTCCCACTGTGGCTCTGTGGATTAAGAATCTGACAAGAGGAGTTCCCGTCGTGGTGCAGTGGTTAACGAATCTGACTAGGAACCATGAGGTTGAGGGTTCGATCCCTGGCCTCGCTCAGTGGGTTAAAGATCCAGCGTTGCCGTGAGCTGTGGTGTAGGTTGCAGACGTGGCTCGGATCCTGCGTTGTTGTGGCTCTGGTGTAGGCTGGCAACTACAACTCCGATTCGACCCCTAGCCTGGGAACCTCCATATGCCGCAGGAGCGGCCCAAGAAATGGCAAAAAGACAAAAAGACAAAAAAAAAAAAGAATCTGACAAGTATCCATGAAGATGTGGGCTCGATTCTGGCTTCTCTTAGTGGGATAAAGGATCTGGCATTGATGTGAGCTGTGGTGTAGGTCACAGATGAGGTTTGGATCCATTGTTTCTGTGGCTGTAGTGCAGGCAGGTGGCTCCAATTTGACCCCTAGCCTGGGAACCTCCACATGCTGTGGGTGCAGCCCTAAAAAGAGAAATAAATAAATAAATAAAGACTATCTCTCCATTTGTTTAGACCTTTTTGGGGTTTTTTTGAAAATCAGTTTTTAGTTTTTTGCATATAAATCCTAAAGATATTTTGTTAGATTTATATGTAAATATTTTCTTTTTAGGGTGAGGGGTGCTAATATAAGTGGCACTATGCTTTTAATTTCACATTCCAATTACTCACCAATGGCTTATGATTTGTAACATTAACCTTGTATCCAGTGACTTTGCTATAATTGCTTATATCTGGGAATTTTGTTTGTAACTTCTTGGAAATATCTACATAGACACCTTGTCCTCTGTGAATGAGGTCAATTTTTTTCCCTTCCCAATCTGTATGTCTTTTATTTCCTTATGTTATTGTCTTAGTGAAACAATAGTACAATGTTGTATAAAATTAATGAGTTGACATTGTAGCCTTGTTCCTGATCTTAGGGAGAAAACCTTTGGTATTGAGACCATATACCTCAGATTGGGACTGGAACTTACTGTTTTTTTTTTTTTTAATTAAAATCACCCACCTGGTCTGAGGATTTAATGAAGTTCAGATTCTTTATGTCTCAGTGCAGAAGGAACTCAGCAAGAGGCAAAGTCATAGGCGAGAAGTAGATTTATTGAAAGATACACAAAATGTACCCATCTCAAAAGGCAAGAGAGCAGCCCTGGAAGAATCACACTTCACAGATTGTGGGCCATTTCAGAAGCTGAGAGGAAGAGGCCCTAAGATATGGGGGGCGAGTTTTTAAAGGCTGGGCAATTGCATAGGCTAATGAGTGGGAGGATTATTCCAACTATATCTAGGAAGGTGTGGGGGTTTTCAGGAATTGGGCCACCATTCACTTTTTGACATTTTATAGTCTCTCTTGGAACTGTCATGGCACTTGTGGGCATGTCATTCTGCATGGTAATGTGTTACAATGAATGTATAATGAAGCTCAAGGTCCCCTGGAAGTCAAATCCTCTACCATCTTGGACCTAGTTGGTTCTAACCAGTTTTTATCATATCCTCAAGAACTATGTCATTCATTTAAGGGTTGTGCCCTGCCCCCTTCTCTCCTGTTTCAGTTTCTCACCATTAAGTATGGTGATGTTAGTTGCAGATTTTTGTGGCTGTTCTTTATCAAATTGAGGAAATTTCATTCTATTTCTAGTTTGCTGAGAGTTTTTAATTATGAATGGAAGTTGAATTTTATCAAATGCTTTTTTTCTGAATCAAATGGCATGGTTATATGATTTTTCTTTAGCTTGTTGATGTGATAGGTTAGATTAATTGATTTTTGAATGTTGAACAAGTTTTGCATACCTGGAATAACTCTCACTTAGTCATGATGTATAATTTTCTTAATGAAGTGCTGACTTTGATTTGCTAATATTTCATTGAGGATTTTTGCATCTATATTCATGAAAGTTATTAGTGTATCATTTTCCTTTCTTGTAATATCATTATCAGGTTTGGGTATTAAAGTATGCTAGTCTCATGGAATGAGTTAGGTAGTAGAGCTGAGCCTGTACTTGACCCTTAAACATCATGGGGGTTGAGTTGCTGACTCTGTGCAGTGGAAAATCCACATATAATTTTTCACTTAGCTCTCTGTATCTGTGGTTCTGCATCCATGGATTCAATCAACTGATTGTGTAGTACTGCAGTACGTATTTAGTGAAATAAATCCCACGTATAAATGGATCTTCACAAGTTAAACCTGTGTTGTTCAAGGGTAAATTGTATTCTGTCTGCTTCTGTTTTCTGGATCCCAGTTTCAAAAACTGTCATCAATGGTAGAGTCAACATTTATTTACTTTTTTTTTTTTAAGGGCCACACCCATGGCTTATGGTGGTTCCCAGGTTAGGGAACCTACACCACAGCCACAGCAACGCCAGATTTGAGCCACATCTGTGACCTACACTACAGCCACAGCAACACCAGATCCTTAACTCACTGAGTGAGGCCATGGATCAAACCTGCAACCTCATGGTTCCTAGTTGGATTCATTTCCCCTGTGCCACAACAAGAACTCCAAGTCAACATTGATTAGATTTATAACGTTTTTACCAGTTTCTTTGTTTTCTGTTTCATCTGGCATTCCATTTTTTCATTATATTTACATATTTCTCTTAGATACTAGAGAAAATATAATCTCCTAGTCCTCATAAGTCTGAAAATGTCTTCATGTCACCTTTGCTCTTGAGTAATAGCCTATTTGGGTATAGAATTCTCATTTACAAAATTTGCCATAATTTTCCCTCAGCCCATTTATGATTATTATTCCATTATCCTTTGGTATCTATTATTGCTGAGGAAAATCTGTTGTCAGTCTGAGCAGTCTTCTTTCTGATACCTTTTAATATTTTCTATTTGGGAGTTTCCATTGTGGCTCAGTGGGTTAAGAACCCAACTAGTATCCATGAGGTTGTGAGTTCCATCCCTGGCCTCCCTCAGTGGGTTAAGGATCTGGCATTGCCACAATCTGCAGCATAGGTTACAGATGTGGCTCAGATCTGACATTGCTGTGGCTGTGGTGTAGGATGGCAGTTGCAGCTCCAACTCAACACCTAGCCCAGGAATTTCCATATGCCACAGATGAGGCCCTAAACAGAAAAAAATTTGGAATTCCTGTCGTGGCTCAGTGGTTAACGAATCTAACCAGGAACCATAAGGTTGTAGGTCTGATCCCTGGCCCCGCTCAGTGGGTTAAGGATCCAGTGTTGCCGTGAGCTGTGGTGTAAGTCACAGACGAGGCTTGGATCCTGCATTGCTGTGGCTCTGGAGTATGCTGGTGGCTACAGCTCCAATTAGATCACTAGCCTGGGAACCTCCATATGCCTCGGGTGTGGCCCTAGAAAAGGCAAAAAGACAAAAAAGAAAAACTTTTTTGTCTCTTTATCCTTAATATTCTAAATTATGGACTTATTTCAACCTGAGGACTCATGTCTTTCTTCAGTTCTGGGATAATCTCATAGGTATTTAAATCTTACATCACCCTTATTTTCTCTGTTCTCCATTTCTGGAACTCTTACTCTTCCCGCCCCCACCGCCCCACTTTCGGCTGCACCCATGGCTTGCAGAAGTTCCTGGGCCAGGGACTGAACCTGGGCTTCAGCCATGAAAACACCAAATCCTAACCACTAGGTCACCAGGGAACTCCTAGAACTCTTATTCTTTACAATTGGAAGTCTAAATTTTCCATTTCTGTTTCTTTAGACTCAGTCTTGGATAATTACTTTAGTTATATTTTATGATTTATTAACTGTAAGTTTATCTATGTCCAAACTACTAAGTGTCTCTTCTATTTAATTAATTTTTCAGTATTTCCAGTTCTTTTTGATATCTGCTTAGTTTACTATTTTTTTTTTTTTTTGGTCATGGGGGGATGTGCCCATAGCACATGGAAGTCCCTGGTCTAGGGATTGAACCTGCACCACAGCCATGACCCAAGCCACTGCAGTGACAACCCCAGATCCTTAACTGCTAGGCCACCAGGGAACTCCCAATAATATATATTTTTATGTGTGTATTTTAATTCTTTGAAGGTATTATCTGAATTTTTGCTAGCATAAATTATTGCATTTGTTCACTGTTTTTCATGGCACTAGATGGACTCATGCATTTTTGTCATTTGTCTGAGAGCTCTTTGTGCAGAGTTTTCTTCTTCACTGTTAGATGATTTCCTGGTTGCAGATTCTGTCTTTAAATTTGATTTTAGTTTAGTAGTCTGCTGTCCCTGCTCTGGGCAGAAACTACATTCTGGATATTGAGTGTGAGTCAGCTTCTAGTTATGTAAATACCCCTCTATCCATGTCCTGCTGTAGGCAAGAGACATATTTCTGGTTATAAATCTAAACAAGCTGTTTTAGTCTGTATTTTTTTTTTGAATGGCCACTCCCACAGCATGTTGGAGTTTCCGGGGCCAGGGATTGAATCTAAGCCACAGCTGTGACCTATGCCAGATCTTTTAACCCACTGTGCCGAGCTAGGAGATTGAACCTGTGCCTCCACAGTGACTCAAGCTGCCGTAGTTGGATTCTTAACCCACTGAGCCACAGTGGGAACTCCTTTTAGTCGGGATTCTTGAGCAGATAGCATGGTGACCAGCCCTGACTTCACACCCCTGTCTGACTTCAGCTCCTCATGAGTTCCCAGTAGCAGGCCCTGTAGCTAGAGGTTTACAGTCCACCCGGGGGCTTTCTCTATAATTCATTTGTATGTTTGTAGTAGAAGGGAATGTTTCAATATGTGCTCACTCAGTCATCTAGACCTGGAAGGTCTGAATTACTTTTATAATGGAAAAGAAAATGCTTTCTAAAATATATATTATGTATGAGAGAGCTGGTTCCATAGACATGTGGTGTATCATAGTGAGTAAGCTCACAGGCTCTGGAGTCAGTTAGACCTGGTTTGGAATCTGAGCCTTTGCCACTTGCTAGCTGTGCCTTCTCGGACAAATTATATAGTCCGTGGCCTCCACTGCTCCTTGCACAATGAGTGTAACAATATTGTCTGGGTTATTGCTCAGGGCTAAATGAAATAATGCACATAAAGCCCCATGACAGCGCCTGGCACATGGACACTCCTTCCCCTTCCACTTTGCAGGTCTTCACCTATTGAAAGAGACATCAGAATCAGGCAGAGGAGATAAAAACTGGCATTTATGTTTTATTCCTGGTGTAGTTTTTGGAGGACAATAGCAATATTAAGGAATTATTATCTCCAAAAAATGGCACCTCGTGCCATAGTTAATCCCATTTTAAAAAATTGTGTTATAATATCCATGGAGTTTCCCTCATGGCTCAGCAGAAACAAATCTGACTAGTATCCATGAGGTTGCAGGCTCCATCCCTGGCCTCACTCAGTGGGTTAAGGATCTGGCGTTGCTGTGAGCTGTAGCGTAGGTCTCATAGGCGGCTCAGATCTCACGATGCTGTGGCGTGGGCCAGCGGCTATAGCTCTGATTTGACTCCTAGCCTGGGAACCTCCATATATGCCACAGGTGTGGCCCCCAAAAGCAAAAAACAAATTGTGTTAAAATATCCAGGTGTATGTAAAGAGTTTATTATGTATCTTAACACTGCTTTCTTGATGCCCCTCCAGTAGTTCAATTCAATAGCAAAAATTTTCAAAATGTTGATACCTTTTGGAAATTTCCTAAGTTTGTGTAGATTTTTTTCTCTTGGCTCTAGATGCTTAGAATGGCAGTGAGCAGGTAAGAGACTGGGTGGGTCTTGAACAAGATGCTAAATATCGCAAGTGATTCTATGACTTCTTTGTCTTAGCATAAGCTAATTAGCTTGTAATATTTTATAAAGGAAGATGCAGACTCAGATTTGCTCCATTTTTCAGGTGTTTTACTAACCCGCAATGTGCATTGATGCTCACATTTTACATTTCCATCAGCCAGACACAACCAGAACATTTTGGATCTTTTAGTAAATATAATCTCTTCTCTTCCTTTTTTCATACATGTGTACACACACACAATCAAAACCACAAAAATAATGTTTTTGTATTCCCCCCACCCCCGCATTCTGGAGCCATAGGCTCTTTATTATTATTCTTTTTAAATTTAAATTGTGGTTAAATCTGCAAAACATAAAATTTATACCATGTACCCTACGTTAAAGTGTACAGACAGGTGGCATTATGTACATTCACATTGTTGTGTGACCATTACCACCATCCATCTGCAAAAAATTTTCTCCAAAAAACAAAGTTTTGAGAACTATCAATTTTATTAAGTATCCCTCCTTCAAATAGTAACAGCTGAAGAAAGAAATGTAGACTCAGCAGCATCAGCACGCTGGCTGCTGTATTTCAGGGGCAATAAAGTGTCCTTTCTTGAAAAATGTCTTCCCATTTTATGGTTCCTTGCAAATCCATAGTATTTGCAACGTAGCTTTATGAAAACAAAATTTAAAACAGAAAACAAACACTTTATCCCTTGCTGGTATGTAACAACGAGAGTTTATAACAAGGTGACTATTTTATAGCCCTCCAAGCTAGTTAAAACTACATCCTTCCTGTGGTGTTCTATCTTTTGGAAAGGGATGTAATTAAGATAGATGGTGTGTGATCCTAAGAGCTCCCTGACTGCAGAATGTTCTGGTCGCATTCAGTTTATTACATTATACTGTTTTTATATGTCCCTTAGTGTCATACTTCTTAGCAAGCAGTCTACAAAACATCAAATGTGAATTACTTTCCTTTCTAAAATGTTTTCAACTTGTGTTATATCCTTTAAGGAAGTTATAATTCTGAGATGTCTGGAATGTAGTGCTGATGGACAGATTTCTTTGTGGTATTAAGTGTGAATATTAAGGCAATGAAACATTAACTGGGAGTTCCCGTCGTGGCGCAGTGGAAACGAATCTGACTAGGAACCATGAGGTTGCGGGTTCAATCCCTGGCCTCACTCAGTGGGTTGGGGATCCGGCTTTGCCATCAGCTGTGGTGTAGGTCATAGATGTGGCTCGGATCCCGAGTTGCTATGGCTGTGGTGTAGGCCAGCAGCTGTAGCTCCAATTGGACCGCTAGCCTAGGAATCTCCATATGCCGCGGGTGCGGCCCTAAAAAGATTTAAAAAAATTAACTGAAGTATGTTTGTGGGTGTCATATTTTACTGCTATATTTTCTAAGAGTTTTGTAATCCTGTGGAAATATCTGGGCCATCTTATTAGCATGTGGTATCCTGAGTTCCATCCTCCTTCTTGGGGTTTAAGAACTTTCTAGATTGTGGTAAACTGGGAATGGAGCACCCAGTATCTAGAGTAGGGGAGTGCGTCAAGTCGCTGGCGCAAGTGGGCATCTTCCTCCTGGGTGGCCGCCAGGCAGAAGGCTGACTGCGGAGGCAGGGGGATCCACCCTCATTGGGGGATCAGCCAGTGAGTCTGGGGGCCAAGGCGGCTCCCACAGTGCTCGTCAAGTCCCTTGTGGTGGCCCTTATGTCCATTTTTTTTCCTGTTTGGTTTCTTCGTCCTCCTACCTTTTAGGTTTTTATTTGTTTGTTTGTTTTTTAGGGCTGCACCTGTAGTATATGGAGGTTCCCAGGCGAAGGGTTGAATCAGAGCTGTAGCCACCAGCCTACACCACAGCCACAGCAACGCCAGATCCGAGCCACGTCTGCAACCTACACCACAGCTCATGGCAATGCCGGATCCTTAACCCACTGATTGAGGCCAGGGATCGAACCCGCATCCTCATGGGTACTAGTCAGATTCATTACTGCTGAGCCACAATGGGAACTCCTCTTCCTACCTTGTAATTTCCTCTTCCTTCTACTCTAGATTAATATGTTCTAGTTCCCAGAGCAAATCCCATACATAAGCCTCACATTTCCCCAATTTTTAGTCTAGAGCAGGAGAGCTCTCAGGCCAAAGGCTTTTGAAAACTCCCACTCAGAGATTCCTTTTTCTGCCTTCCACCCTGTCCCCTCCCATCCTGAAGGTGACAGGCAAATGGGGTTTTGGAAAGGAGAGGTAGAGGGGAAGAGGGTGGGGAGTGGTTAGTATTTCAAAAACATTGTCTCACTGTGATGTAAAGTAGACTTTCACTGATGGAAATAAATTACAGATAAAATACAGTTAGGGTCTCTTGCCTGGAAAATTGATCTATAAAACAGTGGTCTATCTCCAGCCTCAAAAGTTAGTCTCTCTTTAAAAAAAAAAAAAAAGGTAATGAGAGAATTTGCTCTTGAGAAACAAAGTCCTATGAGCAAAGTATTATCAGAGCCAGGATCATCATCCTGTCTGCATATTAGAATCACCTGGGAGAAGTTCCTGTTGTGACACAGCAGTTGGTGAACCTGACTGGCATCCATGAGGACTCAGGTTTGATCCCTGGCCTTGCTCAGTGGGTCGAGGATCCAGCATTGCCGTGTAGGTCGAAGCTGTGGCTCGGATCCCGAGTTGCTGTGGTGTAGGTCGAAGATGTGGCTCGGATCCCGAGTTGCTGTGGTTGTGGCGTGGGCCGGTGGCTGCAGCTCCGATTCAACCCCTAGCCTGGGAACCTCCACAGGCCATGGTTGTAGCCCAAAAAAGACAAAAAAAAAAAAAAAGACAAAAAAAAAGACAAAAAAATCACCTGGGAGAACTTTTTTAAAAGATTTTTTTTCTGTTATAGTTGGTTTATAGTGTTCTATCAATTTCTATTATACAGCCAAGTTGTTCTATCAATTTCTATTATACAGCCAAGTGACCCAGTCACACATGCATATATACATTCTTTTTCCTCACATTATCCTCCCTCAGTCTATGGACCTGAACCTCTTCTTGAGTAGACCAGTTCATAAACCCTAAGGTAATTCCTCACACTTACATTCTAGGGAAATAAATTGGGTCTACTTTTGCAAGATAAACTAAATTCTAGCCTTCTATTTCAAGGCTTAGCCATCAGATAGTCCCAGCTTGCTAATTTTGCTTTAGTCATGTCCAAGAAAAATGTGTTCTGGAAGGAGAAATCCACTATTACAAGGTGTTGGCCATTGTAAACGAACAAAAATGCAGCATTGGAAAACGTTTGATGTGGTATTTCAGATGTCATCCATTGGCCAGTTGGTCTGAGACTGTGGCCCTCAAGATGGCTTGGGTCATTTAGAACCAAGTAACTCAATCCCCCAAATGGTTGATTAATTTGCTACAGAGAAAACAGTCCACAGATTCAAAATTTAAACAAAAAAAATTTTTAAAGGTTTTTACTTTTAATCTTGGAATGTAACCTGTCCTGACGTTGGCCAAAGCACAATAGAAAATGGAAAATGTTTTTATGCTGGAGTTGTTTTTAACAGAGCCAGGGATGCTTTGGGGATGATATTTAACAAATGCATCTTCATGGAATTAGTATCGGTTGGTAGTGTGGGGAAGACTGAGGAGATGGCGATTGTAAACATCTCCTATTTCTCGGCAAGTCCTCCCTCTGGGCTTTGACATTCTGACCCTGGTTCTTGCACCTCTAGGCAGACAGGCGAAGCTTCCAAAAGTCCAGACCTGCTTGGATTCAACTGATTGACAAAATGTGTACAAATTGCTTTGCACTTACTTAATCCTTCTGAAGTTGATGTTCTCTCTCTCCCCCTTCCCCCCTCCCCACCCCCCCCCCCCACCGCTTTTTAGGGCTGCAGCCTCAATATATGGAGATTCCCAGGAGGCTGGGGTCAAAACTGAGCTGCAACTGCCAGCCTACACCACAGCCATAGCAACGCTGGATCCTTAACCCACTGAGTGAGGCCAGGGATCGAACCTGCATCCTCATGGATTCTAGTTGGGTTCATTAACCACTGAGCCATGAAGGAAACTCCCCCACTTGATCTTTAAACAATTTATTGTGCAAGTTGAAACACCTATGGGAAAAATCTGTGGGACCCTTAGAGTAATTAGGGTAAGAGCAGCCTGGAGTCAAACTCAAGCCTTGCTTGATTTCCTTTCTTTCTTTTTTTCTCTTTCTTTTCCTACTATGAAACTTCTTTCAGCATTTTCACTTAAACGATAGGAATGTCCTACTCCAGAGAGCATAAAAAATAAAGGAATAATTTCTTGATCTGTCTCCCCCAGATGAAGAAAGTGTTAATGGCACCCTTATTACAGTCCTCCATACTATACATATATTTGTTTTTCCACAGTTACACTTGGGACCTTTAAGTAGTAATCAGACTCCACCTCTTCCCTGTTGGGTACGTGAATATCACCTCCCTTTACAAACTTGGGATCCAAGGTTTTGGTATTTTACAGGGTTACTAGTCCAAGGCCAATGGCAAGTCTTCATTGGAATTCAGATTAGCTGGGCAATTCCCTGGTCTGGCCACAAGGTGTGAGCTCAAAACTTGTTTTCAGTGGCGTTTCTTCCTTTCTTCCTTTCCAGTGGCACATGGAAGTTCTGAGCGGGGGATCCCAGCCACAGCTTTGACCTATGCTGGATCCTTAACCTGATAGCTCTTCCTGTGTGCACTGACCAGCATGTGTTCATTCATTCATCCAACATTTACTGAACAGCTGCTATGTGCTGGTGGACACATCCCCCAAGTTCTGACCCTCTCCCTAGGGTTCAGGTGCTCACGTGTATGGGAGGGTTGAATCACAAATAAATGGGTGCTATGATAAATCCCTCTATAAGGCAAAAGGGAGGGACGGAGGAGGAAGCACTTGAGCTACACCTTTAAGGGTTAGAGCAAGAGGGAAGAAACTTCTCAATGAAAGGGACCTTGAGAGCAGGCCCAGAGTGTGGGGGTTGAGTGGGCAGGGCGTGGCCCTCAACTTGAGTTTCCTGTCAGTCTGGGCCAGAGCATCTTTCCACATCTTGCCAAGGAGTTAGTTTTTTTTCTGTAAACAGAAGGAAGACCTACCAAGTTTGCTTGCCCAAGGGACTCAAGAAGGTCAAACAGAAATTTAATGTAATTGGTATATTAAGTCTCTTCCCCAGCACCTATATAAGTGAACTCTTTGAATTGTTTATTTATTCATTTATTTTACTTTTTAGGGCCACACATGTGGCATATGGAAGTTCCCAGGATAGAGGTTGAATCGGAGCTGTAGCTGCCGGCCTACACCACAGCCACAGCAACATTGGATCCTCGACCTACTGAGTGAGGCCAGGGATAGAACCCACATCCTCATGGATACTAGTTGGATTCGTTTCCGCTAGGCCACAATGGAAACCCTGAAAGTGACTCGTTTAAGACAGCGATTCTTAACTTTTGGTGGGAAGCATGAATGGTCTAAAAATGAGATTGGGCACCCAAGGATCCACCTCCCCTGCACCTGGGCCCAGGGTGGGGCATCCTTGGAAAGGATAGCTGGGTTTCACTGGGTGGCAGAGAAGATACGGTGCTAGGCCCAGAGGACCTTGCTAGAAGTCTGACCTCTAGGGTTCTGAGGAAAGCTGTTCAAGGGGAGGAAGTGTCTTGCTGGAGTCACTCTGCCATGAGACAGAGTGGGATGGATGGAGCAGAGGGATAGCTCTGGAGAAGCTGCCAGCTGCCATGCACTATAGGAGGAGCGTGTAAGAGCTGGGCAGTGGACAACCTGAAGCTACCAGCACAGCTCCATGCAAACTTGGTGTCAACTTAGTCTGACCGCTTCCCACTTTAGGGAGCCCTCTCAGGATGGGAGCTGGGATGGTGAATGTAGCGCCCAGGGGCAGTCCTGGTTGGAGACATGGAAAAACATCTCCACACCCCTGACCTCCAGATTGTTAGTTCTGGGAGACCTGCAGCCATTGTGCTTCTCAAGGGGCGCATTGCACACAGCACTGGTACATCTGCCTCAGATCCTATCTCAGATTCTATTTTTAGGCCAACCCAAACCAAGGCAGCCTCTTAAAGCCTCCATCCAAAGGACCTCTTTCCAGGAGTTTCCATCGTGGCTTAGCAGGTTAAGGACCTGACGTTGTCTCTGTGAGGATGTGGGTTCAATTCCCCACTCAGTGGGTTAAGGATCTGGTGCTGCTGCAAGCTGTGATGTGGGTCACAGAGGCGGCTTGGATCTGGTGTTGCCTCGACTGTGGTGTAGGCTTGCAGCTGCAGCTCTGATTTGACTCCTAACCCAGGAACTTCCACATGCTGGCAGGTGTGGCAGTAAAAAGAAAAAAGAAGAAGAAAAAAACAAAAAACGACCTTTCCAGGATTCCTTCCCAACCCCATCTTTCTTTCTGGCATAGCTTCTCCATGTCAACCAAACAAACCACTTTACTATTTTCTTCTTTGTGCACTTCTTCCTGCTTCCTGTGTGTCTGATTACATCTTCTGCGAATGCCCTTCCACTCTGTTACCCACATTCACCGCATCCTTACAGTTCGACCCTTAGGAAGTGCTTCATGGTGTTGCTTCCCTTCTGTGGCCCTTCCTGTGTTCTGTTTCTCTGCTTCTATGTTATTTACACCACAGCATTTCTCTGAGTATTTCTGCCTCATGTTTCCCATGTACACAAAGTTGGTGGAGAAAAGAGGTGATTTTTCTCTATTCTTCCTCCTGAATATTTCTCTTCAGCAAGTTGCTGCAATTGACCAAAAATCAAAAAACATGTTTCTCTCCAGGCTTTATAACAACATCCACAGAAGCAGTAGAAGTAAAGGAAGGAGGCATTTCACTTTTTCAGAAGTTTGCTCTGAGGGGAAAGGTTTATTTTCACTTGAAGGGGCTTGAGGTGCATCTTGACAGTAGCAGCATCCAAAGCACTTTCTCTAGTAATCTGATCTCTATCCTGCTTCTCTCCTTGCCTGGAATGGCTCCTTTTATTTTCACTATCAGCAAAATATCTGCCTGGGATGGGGGGGGGTGTCACTTGCTGATTAAATGCTTTCTAGAGAGCTAACAAGTAAGTACCGAGTGCATGCTTTGTCCAGCTCCTTGTGTAAGGGTGTACAGGAGAAGTAGAATAGTGATGTTTGGCACCAGCCTCTCCTTCATGAACTGCCATACTTTGGTTCATCAACGACGTCCCTGGTTCTTCGTTATAGTTCTCAGGGACCTTCCTCCTCCCTTGGCTAGTGACCTGTGCTTGCTTAGCTCTAAGTAAGGACCCTTCACACTCTTTTCCTGGCACCTGGTCCAGCCGTGGCACCTCTTCTTTGCCTTCTACTTCCCAACCCCACCTCCTGCTTCTGTGGGGCATTTCCGCTGAAAAGTGCTACTGTTACCTCAAGTTCATGGAAACTTCAGCATATCTCATAACAAAATTGGCCCTATTTAAGGTGCTCCAAGTCACAAGCCTTGAAACGTCAACTTTGTCTCAGCTTTGTTTTTGCCCTTCCCGCTCTGCCACTGTACACATCTACTTCCCAAGTCCTAGGTGGTATCTTTGGAATTTTTTTCTTCCCTGTCTCTCCCTGCTGCAATCCTCTCTCATCACTGTGGTGGTTCTTGGGCTGCAGGTTTCTGCTGTCCTAGGCCTCCAGGGTCATTTCAGTGCCCTCTGTTCTGTAGGATGCAAGTTCTACTCTAAACTTTTGAGGTGTCCAAGTTGTTTTTTTAATTTAAGCGCACTTACTTTGGTATCAGATGCCTTTTCCACCATCTGACCCCATCTTCCTTTCTAGTGTGCATCCTGCGACACATAGGCAGCCTTCATTCTGGAAAGCTGGACCACCTCTAAATACTGTCCATATGCCCTGTCCACCTTGATAGTCTTCCTGGATGCACCTGCACCTGGATCCAGTATTTATAGAATAGCTCAACCCTACTTCCTCCAAAAAGACTCCTTTGACACTTGCTGTCCCCTTTGGATTCTTAAGTAGAATCCAGATCTTCCCACCACCCCCATCACTATTACTTTAGAAATAAACTTATTTATTGAGGTATAATTAGTATGATGATATTAGTTTCAGGTATACAACATAATTTGATATTTGTATATATTGCAAAATGATCAACACAATAAGTCTAGTTAATAGCCAGTTACAAAGATATTTTTTCCTCATGAGAACTTTTAAGATCTACTGTCTTAGCAGCTTTCAAATATGTAAATCAGTATTAACTATGGTTACCATGCTGTACATTACAAATCCATGACTTATTTTATTACTAAAGTTTTTACCTCCTTGACCCATTTCAACCATTCCTTATCAGTAACCTCTCAGTAACCACCAATCTATTCTCTCTATATCTGAGCTTGTTTTTTTGTTTTGGTTTGGTTTTTTGTAGATTTCACATTTAAGTGAAATCATATGGTATTTGTCTTTCTCTTTTCCATAGTGGCTGCACCAATTTACATTCTCACATCTGCATTAACACTTATCTTTTTGATGATAGCCATTCTGACAGGTGTGAGGCAATAGCTCATTGTGTTTTGATTTGCATTTCCCTGATGATAGGTGATGTTGAGCACCTGTTGATGTCTCCATCTTTGGAAAAATGTTCAGATCCTTTGCCCATTTTAGAAAAAGATTATTTGTACTTTTGCTATTGAGTTAATGAGTTCTTTATTGTGGATACTAATCCCTCATCAGGTGCATGATTTGCAAATATTTTCTTGAATTCTCTTATTTTTTAAGTCTTTTTTTTTCGGGGGGGGGCCTCATTCGCAGCATATTGAAGTTCCATGCTAGGGGTCCAATCAGAGCTGCAGTTGCTGGCCTACATCACAGCCACAGCAATGAGGGTTCCAAGCCGTGTTTGTGACCTATGCCACAGCTTGCAGCAATGCTGGATCTTAATCCAACGAGCGAGGCTAGGGATTGAACCCGCATCCTTCTAGATACTGGTTGGGTTCTTAACCTGCTGAGCCACAACCTGAACTCCTTAAATCTTTTTATATTCTTAAAAAATTATTGAATTTTAAAGTGTCTATTTGATTCCTTTTGTCAGCAAACATTTACTAAGTACAGGTTGTGTGACATTTCCATATCTTTTCTTAGGCAGTCTTCGAAATCTGTTGGGGTGGGTATCCTCATTTCCCAGATGAGGGAACGTTCTTTGCTCAAATTTCCACAGCTGGTCAGTGGCATTCTGCAGTTTCCCCCGGAATCTCAGCTAGATACCTAAACTAAATAGCAAAATCTGACTTCTAATCCCACAGCTCTTACTACAATCAGCTGTGTGAACTTGGGAACTCGCTTCCCTGTCTCCTTAAGACATTACTGTTTAATTTTAGGTGGCAACCGTAAGCTTAAACCTCCCCACCCGTATTTCTAGACTTAGTAGGTGCTCAATAAATACTCAGATTTGCTGTAGGAGAAAAGTTATGCCTTACAGTTTTTGACCAGGTGGGAAGGAAAAGCCTGCCTGGAAGGTAGGGAGAAAACGGGCAAAGGGGCCGTAGGGAAGGGATAGAAGGCGAATGGGGGTGTGTGAACCAGGCACGGCTTCCAGCAGACCGGGCATTTGGAACAACCGCGGCTCTGGCTTAGAGGTGGAGGTGGAGAGGCGTTTGGGAGACGTCTTGGGGAAGCATGAGGACAAAGCGTTGCTGGAGGGGAGTATGAGGCCGGGTGGGGTGAAAGTGCTGGAGCGGGGCGGGCGCGGTCCCGGCCATGCAGTTTACGGGCGGTGTCTGGGTGCGAGGAGACGCGTCCAGAGGGCCGGGCGGCGCCAGAGGACGCGGGAGTGCGGCGAGGGCCCGCGGCGCGGGTGGAGCTGGCTGGGCGAGCGGGCCCGGGAGGGGGTGGGGGCGCCGAGTTCCCTGGCCCGGGCGGTGTTCGCTTGGTCCCGGCCCCTCCTCCTCGAGAGCAGGCGGGGCGGGGCCCCGGCTCGCCCGGCCTCCCGGCGGCGCCTTGGCCCCCTGCACTCGGGCTGGACTCCGCTGGCTGCGGCGGGAGCTGGACCCGACTGGCGGCGGCGACGGTAAGTGAGCCGGGGGCGGCCGCGGAGCTCCTGAGCCGGGGGACGCGGGCCGAAGTGTCTGCTTAGGCAGCGGGACCCAGAGGACTCGGGCTCCACCAGGTGCGCGGCGTTTGCCGTCGGAGCCCGGTGCTGCGCAGCGCTCGCCGCCCAGCGCGCGGGTCCTGGGGCTGGAAGGTACCTTCCTGACTCCCGCCCGCGCGCTGCGGGAAGAAAGGCATATCTGGTGGTCGGGTGCCCCGGGGCCCGCGTCCAGGCCGGGGGCGAGGAAAGGGCTCCAGGAACGCCTTGTACTGAAGAGGGATTGGCAGCCTTTGCACCCCTGTCTCGACCCTCGGGCTCGAGTGACAGCTGAGAGTGAGCCAGGGTTCCTCCTGGACCCAAAAGAGTACTTCAATTCCTGTCCGACCCTGTTTTACTTAATTTCTGGGCATGCTGGTCCCGACCACCCTTTGAAAAGAAAAGGCGGGTGGGCGTCCCTCTCTCCCTCTCCAGGCAGGTCGTCCTGAAAGCCCCTGCCTCACGTACAGCACATATCCTAGCTCTCCAAGGGACTTTTCCAAGTTGCATCACTGCTTGGCCTCTATGCAGGTGCTTGGCTGTCATGTAGGAGTTACACAGGGTTTTTTTTTTTTTTTTTTTAAACTTTGTATATTTACTCGGTGTATACCCTTTCATCCTAAAGCTGCAGTGTTTTTCTAGCTTTGCTCACAACACCTTGGTAATTAATCATTGGGGTATTGGTTCTCAAACTTGGCTGCACATCTGGAGAGTTTTAAGGATTATTGATGCCTGGGCCCCACATCTAGAGATCCTGATTCAGTTGGTCGGGGGCACAGCCTGGACAATGGACTTTTCAAAAGCCAGGTGATTCTAATGTGTGGTGATTTTTGCTTCCCACAGCCATTTTCTGAACTACTAGAGATTTGCCCTCTGTAATTCACCTCTTTACCTGAAGAACCTGTGGGTTGGTGCTTTCCAACTTTAAGCTGCAGATGGTGCCTTTTTCGGGAGTTTCCTTGGCTTCTGTTTTTCGGTTTACACAAAATATTGCTAGTGTACTTTCTGCCAAGGGTGTGGGAGTGTAGGAATTAGAATCAAGAAGTCCCTGCAAGGTTCAAGGTTATAATACAGGGTTGCCCTGTTTAGGGAAAATTAAGCGACATTTTGTTTGTCCTCTTTGGAAAGGATTTCAGATTAAAAGGAGGAAAACTGGTTTAGGAATCCATCACCTTTTGGAGATCCTCTGGCACAAATAATTATTCTGCATAAATGTGTATTTATTTTAAGAACTCAAGCTGGCAAGATCCTTAAGTTTTTGTGGTTGATGTGGTGTCACTATGTGTGTTAAATTTCATTGTGTAGATTGGGCTTATTCCTGATGTGTGATTAAGCCCAGCATATGTAACACAGTGTTTATTTCTTATTGAATAATAATAGAATAACATCTGGGGAATTGGTGCCTATAGCATGACACATCTGAGGTGAGACCTTTACCATTTGCCAGATAATCTTAAAAAAGATAGGGAAGAGTTCTTGCTGTGGTGTAGTGGATTAAGTATCTGACTGTACTGACTCAGGTCACTATACAGGTATGGGTTTGAACCCCTGCTGGTGCAGTGGATTAAAGAATCTAGCATTGGAGTTCCCATTGTGGCTTAGCGGAAATGAATTTGATTAGCTTCCATAAGGACTCAGGTTCCATCCCTGGCCTCACTCAGTGGATTAAGGATCTAGCATTGCCATGAGCTGTGGTGTAGGTTGCATACGTGGCTCTGATCTGATGTTGCTGTGGTATAGGCTGGTAGCTACAGCTCTGATTCAATCCCTAGCTTGGGAACTTTCATATGCTGTGGGTGTGTCCCTAGAAAGCAAAAAAAAAAAAAAAAAAAGCAGTGTTGGGACAGCTGTGGCATAGGTTGCAGCTGTGGCTGGGATTTAATCCCTAACCTGGGAACTTCCATAAGCCGCAGGCGCAGCCATTTAAAAAAAAAAAAAGGGAAATAGTACTAAGGAAAAATTGAACATATATGTACATTGACTGAATTTGATCACATGTCTTCTTGAACTGCATTTTCAGTGTGTCCTTGCTATTGTGGCAGTCTCCTGGGGTCTTGGTTAATTGACCATGGTACCTAAGAATGATGTTTGTATTAGATTCCCACCTGTATGCTGTCTGGCCACAAACTAGTAGATTTTGTTTTTTTCTTAGGTGTTGGTCCTCTGTATTGCATTTTTATTAGTAGTGGGGTGACATACTTTCAAGAGTGCCCTCCAGAGGTGGAGGAATGTTTGCGTTCATTTCTAGTTTCTAATGCGAATCAAAAGAACACTCATTTTGAAAAATACAAAATTGTAGAGTTTTTCCCCTGTTGGTTTTTCTCTCTTTTTTTGCCCTGCCCCTCTCACTGTATTCCGTTGCTGGAAGTGAGGCCACCAGGGCAGCAGTCTCAATTGCCTGGGCTGGAGAGTGGAGGTTATGTGGAGTGCATGGTCTCACAGGGTGGCCCCTGACCCCAATCCTCAACCTTTGGAGGGAAAAGACCATATGGAAAGTGTTTTCCTACGTTGAGTTTTTTTGGACCAGGCCAACAAAATGAAGCCATGCTGTTGACTGGTTTGTGAACTTGCTAATCTTGTCACCATTTGGGGGGAAAATGTTAATTTGAGGATGCTGTTGAACTTTTAGTGCCTGAAAAGTTGTACCTGAACAGCAGTAGTTAAACTGTCAACATAATGGTACATTCTGGGGGAAAAAAAACCAATGTAAATATGGACTAAAATCGATTTATTTAAACATTTCTCTTCAGAGTAGCCGCTTTGATATTCTAAAGTGATTAGAAGAAAGTAAGTGAAGGAGGACTTAGAGAGGGGCTTCTTCCTGTAGAGAAATGGTGCAGCGTTCAGAGGAGAGATCTTGGGTTTGTGTTTAGACTGCCCTGCTGGCTTCTCTTTCTTTTCCCCTTCGAGTGGGGACAGTTAATTTGCTTGTACTGATGGGGTGTGGGAGGAGTTAAAGAGTTTAATGGCCTCCTTAACGCCCTTTCCCTACCTGCAACATATTTATCCAAGAGATGCCATTGACCTTTTTAAAAACAACACGGCTGATTTTGTGCTTTTCCTTTCTTTCCCTCCTGTGATCCTGGCACTGAAGGGCAGTGAAATGGCTGAGAGGCATTAGAGGAGAAGAACAAAGTTCAAGGGGAATTGTAAAATTGGATAATTTTCCCTGAGTGACCGAGTGCTTACTTTATTCTATCACATGACATTGCTTTTATCAAGAAACAAGTTATGGCATGAAAGCCCTGAAAGTGGAAAAGAAAAAAAAAGGGGGTGGGTTGATGGGAATAGTACCGGGGTTGACTTTCCTGTAGGGGAAGCTTAGTGGAGCTTTCAGTCAAACACCCCAGTCCAACCCCACTTGCCCTTTCTTTTTTGGGCACTATCCCTTGTCCCCCAAACCAGGATCCCTGGGAGGGAGAGTGCATCATCTTAAATTCATGCCAAAGTTTTGTTGTTTCATTTCTTTCTCTCTTTCTCTTTTTTTTTTTTTGCTTTTTAGAGCCACACCCGTGGCATATGGAGGTTCCCAGGCTAGGGATCGAATCAGAACTACAGCTGTGGGCCTACACCAGAGCCACAGCAATGCCAGATCTGAGTCGCGTCTGCGATCTTCACCACAGCTCACGGTAATGCCAGATCCTTAACCCACTGAGCGAGGCTGGGGATCAAACCCGAAACCTCATGGTTCCTAGTTGGATTTGTTAACCACTGTGTCCACGACGATGAGAACTCCTGGTGTTTCATTTCTTTATTCACTCATTTAACACATTTAGTTCTTGTAAAGACCCCACTCCTGGCAGAGCTCTGGATGGCTCACTGAGTTCTTGGTAAACAGGGTGCAGTCTCTGAGTTATGGAGCTTGAGATGTAAATTGGTGTTCTAGTAAGTTGGGAGCTCTTACACTCACGGTGAGCATGAAGAACTGGGGGTGGGGGGTCCCAGGTTGCACCTGGCACTTGTCACCTGGTTAGGTGGATAACTTGTCAATTCATGGGCACGGCAGGCCCAGGGAAAGCATTACTAGGGTTTAAAATCTTTTATTGAATCCCTATGTCAAGTTTTGAATAACTGATTTCAGTTACTTTGCTGATGGAGGAGAGGAAAGAGTTTGCACACAGATCATATCTGGGGAAGGCAGAGAGTGAGGAAAGAGGAGACAGGATTCTGGCAAGAGTGATTTGCTTCAGGGGTACTTAAGCTAGCAGTGCAGGGAAATGACCTGCGGCTGGGCAGCTGGCAGAGAATGTGCCTGGATCTGTTTTTGGCATGTTGGCAACTGGCAGCAGAAGCTTCGTGAGTGGTGGCTACCTCTCCTGTGCAACAGAGCTGGAAGGGGAGTACGGCCACTGTAGCACTTTTGAGAGCAAGTGGTTTGGTTTTGTCTGTGGCTCCAGTCAGTGTGTGGACTTCATTATTTATCATCCTATTGTCCCTTTAGCTCAGCTTTCCTTGGACGTACAGAAAACTGGACTTGACGTTGCTTTGGGAAGGTGGTTTCCAAACAGCTGGCCTGCAGAAGTAGTCACTGCAGTTCTGTTTGTTGATTGTCCACCTCGCACGTGTTGGGTGGCAAGCGGGGCCTTGTCCTCCATTGCTCAAAAACTCAAACATTCCTGAGAGGCAGGTGGCAGCGGCCTCATTTTACAGGTTAGGAAACTGAAGCCCAAAGAGGTGCTGGATCTTGGGCAGGCGATGAGAAGGAAGGGCAGTCTGATGTTGTGAGTGCTTGGGAGGCCTGAATTCAAAGGTAAGGCCTTTCCACTGCTCCGTGCGCCTCTGAAGCAGAGCTGATTGAGAAATTGTGTTTCCTGTGCCTTGTTTTTCTGACATCACAGTTCCCGTCGGTCTGGATTGATTTACTGTTTGCTTCTACTAGATGATGTGTAATATTAGACTGAAGATCACTGCAGGCTTGTCATCCCCAGGGAGATTTTATGAAATCCTATTTTTTCTGGCTTTTTTTATGGAGAGGGTAGATTTGGCTGTTGAGGAAGGCTCCGAATGGATCCCAAATCCTAGGATAGAGAGAAGTTATCTCCACATTTCTTCAAACCCTGCAAACCCCTGAATTTTTGGAGATAATTGGTTGTTGGGTAAGAGATGAAAAGCAAAATGCAGTGTTAAACATTCTGGAGCAAAACGAAGCCGTGCACGTTCAACTCCTATTTACGTGGTGCTCCTGACAAAAACAAAAGGTCGCTGCATTGTAATTACCACAAGCTCTTAAAATTGCACATAAGAAGGGTTAGGGTTTAGAGCCGTGCGGACCTGTAATTAGTAAAGGTGAGTTGAAAACAGGGTTACTCCATGTGTGTCCATTAGTACAATGGGCTCTGGCTCTGCGTTTCACCCTAAGAAGGGTCAGCCCCGGGGAACGTTTCCAGGGGACTCGGTGGAGGGTCGTCATGGAGTTAGTATTTGGGATTAGCGCACAGGGCATTCGTCATGGGCGATTTCAGCAGCCTGCCTGGCAGCGTCTTGTTTCATAGGATGGGTTTGGTCCCCTGCTGCCCAATCCCAAGGCTTTCTGCTTCCCTTAGGTAGGGGATGTGGAGGCCCACTACTTTGTAGTTTTCTTGTATCTAAAGCCCTTTTATTATTAATAATCTTTCCCTCTTGTTTATCTCTTTGCTATAGGATTGAGGCAAGATGATCTAGATTTTCTAGTCTTAGCTTCAATAATTCAAATTTTACCTCTGTCTCCCCCTGGCTCTCCAGCCCTGCATTTTATTGCATGTGAAACTGGCACTGTTTTCCCTTGCAAATTGGAGTCCAATCTGGGCAGGACACCCTGCGACTAAGACGCCTCCCAGGGGTCCTGTGGCGTCAGTGGTCAGTGCTGTTGGTCCCATTTGCCAGTTGAGGAACCTGGTGAGGTCTTGAAGTTGGTACTGAGCGGGAGTTTGGGGATTCCAGCCCAGAGTTTGAGCCGCTGTAACAGCTGCCCTCTTGTGATTTTGTCACAAACGAAAAAGAAATGGCCGGTTTTCGAAGTCATGAAAAGGGCCTTACGTATATCCTAGGAACTAATCCATATCCTTGAGCTGTGTTGTAGCTGTGTTACAGGTAGCTTAAAAAACAAACAAAAAAAAGATTTGCTTCTCTACCTTTTTTTTTTTTCCTCTGAGATTTTTATCCTCCTTATTAGAAACAGTGACTTACTCAGAATTACACAGCAGCAGCTGAAAAGTTGATTAGCCCCTCTCCTTGCCCTAATCAAATATCAAAAACCTGGAAAGTTTACTGAGAGTGGTGATTACAGTGAAAGCTTTAGGAGTTGGAGAGGTACTGATAGAGAAAGAATGGAGGGAGAGATAAGAGAGAGGAGTTTGCTAAGGGACTGCTGGCTGAAGTTTACCAAATTTAAGATTTTTTTTTTCACTTGTGAGTTTCAGGTTTGGGGCTTGAGCACCTTTGTTCCACATGCAGTCAGCCCAGCTCAGCCCTAACTGTCTGCGCTACCCTGAGTCACCTTTTTGAGGGGTGAGGTGGGGCATAAGGTTAGAGGAAGTAGGGAAGTGGGGGGCGGGGGATTAGAACCACTAGTAGGCTGGTGCCTCAGGTCTGGTCTGCTCAGGGCATGACCACCTCTCCCTATGGTTTGGGTACCTGCAGTGAGTCCAACTTCCTGGATGGGGTACAGAAGAGGCAGAGGGTCACCAGATTTCCCAAGAGTCCTCCCCAAATCAGTGATTCTCGTAGAAATAGCAAATGTTCCTAGAGCACTTCACTCTAGTCCTGTCTGAGAGAGTTTAACATAGCAGCTCTATGGAGTCTTAAACCCATTTTACAGGTGCAGGAAAGAAGGCTTTAAGAAAATATGTCACTTGTCACAGCTCTGTGGCTCCCAAGTGATCAGATCCAGGGTTCAAACTCATCTGGCCCTGAGCTGTGCCTCTCTGGGCCCTGAACCCTGGTTACTGCATGGGCTCTTCATTCATGCCTTTGATGCACCCACTCATTCATTTCTTCACAAATCATTGACTGCTTACATGTGCCTTTATCTCAGCAATTAGATCCCCATCAGTGCCCTTTGCTAATGACAGAAGAACCCCCTGAAAACCAGTAAAGAGGAGGAATATTTTGACTAATCTCACGTCCTTGAGTCTAGCAGAAAATAGATACTCAGTAAAGTTTTCTGGGAGGAAGGGCAGAAGTCGGTCAGCCCTTTGAAAGGTGACATCTTTTTTTAAAAATCTTTTTAGGGCTGCAACTGAGACATATGGAAGTTCCCAGGCTAGGGGTTGGTTTGGAGCTGTCGCTGCCAGCCTGTGTCATAGCAATAGCAACGCCAGATCTGAGCTGCATCTGTGACCTGTACCACTGCTCATGGCAATGTCAGATCCTTAATCCACTGAGCAAGACTAGGGATCAAACCCATATCCTCATGGATGCTAGTAGGATTTGTTACTACTGAGCCACGACAGGAACTACAAAATGTGACCTCCTGAATTTCATGTCTGTCTTACTAGCAGCCACAGTGGTTTCTAAACAGAAAAGCATATGAACACTCAAAAGGGTGAGAGTGTAGGGGGAATCTCTTCATCATCATAATCATCATAATCAGGAGGATTTTTTTTTTTTTGTCGTTTTGGGGCTGCACCTGCAGCATATGGAAGTTCCCAGGCTAGAGGTCCAATCTTACCTGCATCTGCCAGCCTACACCACAGCCACAGCAAAACTGTATTCTTAACCCACCGAGAGGGGTCAAGGATCAAACCCTTGTCCTCATGCATACCAGTCGGGTGTGTTACTGCTGAGCCACAATGGGAATTCCAGTCAGGAGGAATTCTTGAAAAAAGCATGTCTGAAAACATGTATCTCAGACTTTCATGGTCAGTGATATGTTGTGTGTGTTTGTGCTTCAAGCATTTATTATTCAAGGAGCATGCCTGCCCCCCGCTCACAGGTTATTTTGTGAGTCAAGGAGGCCCTTCAGATTTCCAGGCATTGTTGGGACTGTTCTTGCCAGCAGAGCGCTGTTTTTCTTGGAGTTGAGGATCAAACCCCAGCAGGGTTCTAGCCCATTGGCCATCTGCCCTGGGCAAGCGCAGTTTAACATTTAAGTAAGTGAGCTGGTGGAAGGTAAATCAGTCTCTTGTTTTCTCATTCCGTCTTGACGTTGTAGGGTGAGAGCATGGGGATCTCGCCTGTTTGAGTTAGAGGCCACATTTGCTCATCACAAGGAGTGTGGTGGTCTGGGCTGGTTCCTCATCCATTTGGGGATTGTTTCCTCATCGGGGAAATGGGCATGTCACTCTTACCTCATAGAGCTGTTAGGGCTACATCTCTTTGACATTATGGGGGCCTCCCTGCTGGGGAATGCTTGCCAGTGTCTGAAGACCTCTTGGTTGTCATAACTAGGGGAGCTGGTGGTAGCTAGTGGGTGGAGCCCAAGGATGCTGCTAAACACCCTGCAAGACACAGGGCAGCCCCCCAAAGTCAGTAATCTGAGACTGAGAGCCCTGGCAAGGTGGCACCTCTAACAGTGGTTGTGGTTGTGTTTTTTAACAGGTCTCATGAAAGGGAGTTATTGGCCAGTGACAAAGAGCTCAGCTTTCTTAAGTGGGGTGGAGAGAATGGAATTTAACCTTTTATTGGTGCTTCTGGGTTATGCCACAGTGCCCCTGAAGTGTGGGAAGAGCTTCCTCTCCATTAAGTGCTCCTTCGTTTGTAATTGCGTGCACCTATTTACATATAAATAATACATATAGATTTACATATAAATAACATAAGATTTAAAAAAAAAAAATCCCTTAACATCTCAGGGTTGTTAAACCTGGATCTTCAAGAAAACAGCAGTGTGGGGCCTTGGAGGAGAAGTCGGGCTCCTGCAGCCACTGTGTGGCCTGACGTCAGCTATCGACCTCAGGAGGCTTGCTTTTCCTCTCTGTGAAAGGGGAGATAGTGGTCACTCAAGAAATGCCACTAAAAAGGGATTAGGGCTCAACAGGCAAGGAATATCCACGTTGCAGGCAAAGTGGTAAAGTAGGCCCAGAAAACATTCCTGCAGCAGAGCATGATTCTGAGTGCCTGTGGCTGAGAGCTGCCTGGTCACCTCTGGGTTCCTTTCGTTCTTCTCCTGTTTGCTAATTGACCCTGGGCAGGTTCCTTGACCTTCTTGTACTGTGGTTTCCTCACCAGTAAGCTGAGGCTAATGATAACAGCACCCACCTGAGGACAGGTACGGGGAGAAGTGATCTGTCTTTAAGATGTACATAGTGCCCATGGGAAGCTTAGCGCCATAGATGAGGTGTTACTAGTAAGATGTGGTAAGACTGTGGTAAGATACACACCAGGTAAAATCGACCATTTTAGTCAATTTAAAGTGTAATTAAGTGCAGTGGCATTAAGTACATTCCCAGCATTGTGCAGACATCACCGCCATCTAATTCCAGGACTTTTTCATCATCCCAGAGGAAACGCTTCATCCAGTAAGCTGTCATTTCACGTTCCTCCCTCCCCTCCAGGCCTGGACCACCTGTCTCCTTTCTGGCTCCCTGGATTTCCCTATCTGGTTCTTTTATATAAATGGCATCATACAACAGGTGGCTTTTTTTTTTTTTTTTTTTTTTGCTTTTTAGGGTTGCATCCTCAGCATGTGGAAATTCCCAGGCTAGGAGTTGAATTGAAGCTAATAGCTGCTGGCTGTAGCCACAGCCAATAGCTATAGCAATGCGGCATCCGAGCTGCATCTGGGACCTACACTGCAGCTCACAGTCACGCCGGAGCGATGCCAGGAATCGAACCCACATCCTCGTGGATACTAGTCGGATTCATTTCTGCTGTCCCATTTACAGGAACTCCCTCGTGGCCTTTTGGTCTGGCGTCTTTCACTTAGCATCATGTTTTCAAGGTCCATCCATGCATTGTGATACCCATCAGCCCTTCGTTCTTTTTACCTGGTGTCTTTGTAGTTTTGCCAGGTCTGTTCTCCCACGTCATGTCCTGTTTGCAAGTTCGAGAATGTCCTTTTTCATTTGTTTGGGTCCTTTTTGGCCAGCCTTAGTTTTTTCTACTTTTCTCATCTGTGACCCTTGCTGGGAGTGTTGGAATGAGGCTGTCACAATGGGTTCTTGGTGCCAGCAGGCGGTGAGGGGTAGTGGGAGGTGGGGGTTAGGTCTCATTAGATATTTCTGCTGAAGAGTTAGCAGAAGGAGCACACACACCAGCTTCATTTCCTCAGGACAGCCTGGCAGGTTTAAAAAACAAGTGTCTGGAAAACACCCACCAGGCCCTTTTATTCCTCTGTTTGAAAGCTTTCCACAGGAGAAGTGGCCCTCAATTAAGTCGTCTAATAAAAACCTCCCTCTGTTTTAAAGCTTTCTTGGGAAGTGTTTACATTTAACGCTGCTGCGGGCTTCTAAATGAGGAGCTGTGGAGTGAGGGCTCCTTAACTTGTGCCTTTAATCATATCCTTTGCTTTAGATTTCCAGGTGGAAGCCTGGGCCAGATTTGTAGCTTGTCATTGACTCAGACAATCTGGACTCTATTCTCACCCAGCTGCCTCCCGCCCTTTGGCCACCCCTGGGGAGAAGATTCAGAGAAGCCTGAAGCTTCATAGAGATGTAAAGCTAGCTCCTGGAGAGAGGCTAGACTGAAAGGAGACAGTGTGTCACCCCCACCCCCCACCCCTCAATTCTGAGCTTAGTAACAAAGTGGGGACTTCAGTAAGAAGAGACTTAAGAGTTTAGGAGAGCAGCTCAGGGCCCTGAGATGCTCAGTCTTTCAGGAAAAGACAGAGCTCTCAGCAAGGATTCTGAGATTTCTTGGGTTAAGAGCCATGGGCCCTTAGAGCTGAGGAGGCTCTGCTTTTTGGTCCAGATCTAGAGGTGAGTAGGCCCTGCCAAGAGGAAGCAGGATATTGGCAGCTTTAGGGAGCTTACAAGGTTCTTTCATGGGAAATGCTAGGGTTTATCACAAGGAGTGTCCAGGGAAAAGCGGTGTCCTGAAATAAAGGCCACTTTAGCATGGCCTTCCCCTTGTGCAGCTTTCCTGGGGATCCTCATCAAGCTGGCCCAGGACAGGAGGGTGGGGAAGCCCAGAGTCTGGCACAGGCTGGGATTTGCAGAGAGCCTGTAGGGCCTGGTGGTGATGAGCCTGGACACTGGCCCTGGACTGCCTGGGTCCAAATCCTGCCTCTGGGTTTAAATGAATTAATCTATATGGCGTGCTTAGAATAGTGTCTGTGTGGGGAGGTGTATACATGTATGATCTTATTATTCTGACGCTTCGCTTCCGTGAGCCCCCTGTTAGAATGGAGGAATGCTTCCTATTTTCAGAGCTAATTCAGTTCCCTGCCTGGCAGGTCTGTGCTGTCCATGGGAGAGGGTGAGATCACTGGACCCTTAAAGAAAACTTGTAGATGGGGAAATCATGCTTGATGAATCTATTAAGATCTCTGAGGGAGAAAATAAATGTGGGAAGAAAGGCAAGCCAGTGGATGTAATTTATTTAGATTTCCCAAAGACCTTTGAAAAGACTTCATGCCACAGGTCATTAAATGTCTAAGTCTGCCACAACTCTCTGTGTGTGGATGTGAGTGTAAGAAGGACCGTGCTTCAGGAGTTCCCATTGTGGCTCAGTGGAAACGAATCTCACTAGCATCTCTGAGGATGCAGTTTCGATCCCTGGCCTTGCTCACTGGGTTAAGGATCTGGTGTTGCTGTGAGCTGGGGTGTAGGGCACAGACGTGGCTTGGATCTAGCGTGGTTGTGGCCAGTGGCCACAGGTCCGATTCGACCCCTAGCCTGGAAACCTCCATATGCTGCAGATGTGCCCCTAAAAAGACAAAAAAACCCAAAAAACAAAAACAAAAAAACATACTTCAAACCATCTTCTCTATTGTCCTTGATGAAAGGAGAGGGATGTGTAATTGTCACCTTTGCAAGTGAAATGTAAGTCTTTATAAAGTAAAATTAGAAGACGACATTGGAGTTTTTCCCAATATTCCTTGTGGCTATTGACTATATTTTTAAATAATTTGTGGTCATTGGTGCACCTGCACAGCCAGGGTTTGGGACTAGGAGTTGTGTGAGCTGTTTTCTAGCTCAGATCCCCATCAAAAGCCTAGAGTATCACAGGTGCTCAGTAAATGTATGTGAAGTGAATAAATGAAGATTAATAGGACAAAGGGATTCATTAAAAAGAGTTCAAATTCTTGGAGTTCCCGTCTTGGCGCAGTGGTTAACGAATCCGACTAGGAACCATGAGTTTGCAGGTTTGATCCCTGGCCTCGCTTGGTGGTTTAAGGATCTGGCATTGCTGTGAGCTGTGGTGTAGGTCATAGATGCGGCTTGAATCCTGCGTTGCTGTGGTGTAGGCTGGCAGCTGTAGCTCCGATTGGACCCCTAGCCTGGGAACTGAAAGCACAGGGCACAGATGCTGAATTTCATCCCTGCCGTGATTAAACCCAGGACAATAAATGAATGAATGAAGTGAATAGAAGCTTTGTCAACAGTGACCCCTCTCACCCAGTAGAATTTAGGAAGCTTGGGGGTTTTGCTAGACCAAAAAGATACTTAGAGAAATTAGTATTTTTGTGTTCATTGTGCTCTGGTTCCTATGGGCCTAATGTGTATCGGAGTTTATATGTATGAATGATGGATGAATTAAAATCTCCTTAAAATAAGCACAGATATTTTATTACTGCATGTCTACTATGTGCCAGGCAAACTTACCATTATATTGACCATTTATTTGTTGTATTAGGTTTTGCTACATAATGTTGCTGCATAAAAAACAATCCCTTGATCTCAGTGTCTTACCACTGCAAAAATTACTATAAGCATTTATTTTTCTACCAGGTCATCTATTGGTTGAGTATTGATTGGTTGACCTAAGCTGGCCTTGGCTGGGCCGGGCTAGATTCCAGGTTTCTGTTTGGCTTCAGGTGCCCTCCACGTGTGCTTATTCTGGGCTGTAGGCTGAACGGGCAATGGTTACCTAGGACATCTCATCTGTGGCAGATTTCAGGGCATAACCATTGGTAACACAAATCCCGTGGCCAAGCCCAACATCCTTGTGGTGGGGAAGTATACTGTGGCCATTCTCATTGGAGGTATTGCAAAGCCACATGGCAAAGAAGGGGACGGAACACAACTCCATCGCAGGGGAGTAGAATGCAGGAAATGGTGATTGAATCCACCGTGGTGGTCCAGAATGAATGAGAGGGAAGAGAAAAGTATAGGCCAAACCAGTCTTTTGGGGGCTCGCTAACTAGGCCAGCTGGATATCTTTTTTGTCCAGATACCAGCCCAGGCCTCGGTCTTAGCTGTAAATTCGCCTGGTACGTGCTGACTCCACTGAATGTCACTTGATATTCATTTGCTGTGACAGTGCTCCTGGGAGGTCTGCTTTCTTGTGGTAGAGCAGAAGTGATGCTCCTGGTCAGCAGTCCGACCTAATAGGCTGCCCACTGTGGTGGCAAGAGTGACAGGTAGAGTGGAGAGGGCCAGAGTATCCACGGAGGCCAGGTCTCAGCTTACCCTTGGCCTGGCCACCTCTCAGCATAGGTCTGCAGGAGTCAGCCGACCTCCCACCTCTAATAGTCTGTGACAGTTTATCCAAGGGCCTTCATGCATCCTGTCCTCATCTTTATAAGGACCCTGGACTTGTGTTTCAGGAGGCCTTCTTTGACATTAAAAGAAACAGGCTTTAGGAGTTCCCGTCGTGGTGCAGTGGTTAACAAATCTGACTAGGAACCATGAGGTTGCGGGATCAGTCCCTGCCCTTGCTCAGTGGGTTAAGGATCTGGCATTGCCGTGAGCTGTGGTGTAGGCTGCAGACGCGGCTCGGATCCAGTGTTGCTGTGGCTCTGGCGTAGGCCGGTGGCTGCAGCTCCGATTCAACCCCTAGCCTGGGAACCTCCATATGCCGCAGGAGCGGCCCAAGAAATAGCAAAAAGACAAAAAAAAGAAAAGAAAAGAAAAGAAAAGAAACAGGCTTCAGAAGGTTGGGTGACTTCACCAGCCAGCTCATAAGTTGCAGATTCGAACTAGGTCGTCCAGTTTCCAGTCTGGGCTCTCCTTCCACACCCTGGTGACTGTCGCAGCCCAGCAGAGAGTTGTGCCCGGCTCTAAGGCATTTTGGATAATGTCCTGGCCTTGCAGTGACAGTGTCTACTTTCCTAAGTAGCCAGGTGAACCTTGCACTGCCTCAGAGGGAGCAGAATGAAATATTGGTCTCCCTTTGTGTTACCTTTTTGCAGTGTGTCCTTTTTTGGGGGAAAGAGCTTCTAGGCTATCCAAGAAAGAAAAGACTCTGGCTATTAACAGAAAATGCACTAAAAATAGATGAGGACTAGAACCCTGTGAAGCCAAGGCTCTGAGGGGACACTCTCCTATTGGTCTTGCGGGTGGGGGGATTATAAATCCAGTAGACTTCTTTTTGGAGAATGGTTTGGCAGTGGGAATACTTTCACCAGCACCTAAGTAGACAAAACCCAAATAAAAGTGATTTAGATGGTAAGGACATTTACTATCTCACGTAAACAAGAAAGTTCAAAGTTAGGGCAGTTTGGGGTTAATTAATGGAAGACCCAGATATGTTCCCTCTTTGCCAGCATCAGTGTCTGACATTTGTCCTCAAGTTTGGCCCCTTATGGTCCCACTGTGGCTATAGCTGCTTCAACTACCACATCCTCATACACGGTGCTGTGGGCTGTCCAGAGGCAGGAAACGAGGAAAGCAGAGAAAACCTTTGCTGGAAGCCCCTTGCAGAACTTGTGTGCCACATTGGCAAAACTGGGTCAGATGCCCACCTCTCAGCCAATGACTGGCATAGAGAGATGGGGCTCCCATAGCTTGCTTAGACCAATCTTGGGCTCCATGTGGGCACTGGAGGAGAGGGGACAAAACTGGAGCTTTGCTGGCCCCAGGGAGAGGGGCAGTTGCTGTGAGTAGGAAGCCACTGGTACCAGACACAGCATTATCTTTCAAAACTTAAACTGTCTGTACTATGACTCAGCCCTGTCACAGTTAGGAATTTATCTCATAAATATACCTGTGAAAGTGGGCTGAGAGAAGAAAATTTATTGCAGCATTATAATAGCATAACACTAGAAATAGCCTAAATACTTTTCAAGGGGACTGGTTAAATAAACTAAGATATAAGTATTATGGCATTAGTCAAATTTGTAAGTACTGATAAAAACTCATAAAATAGACTTTTGTACCGTGCTTAAAATAAAAGTTAGTATACTAAGATCTCATTACTGTTTTTAAAAAGTCTTTTTTTTTGTCTTTTTAGGGCTGTACCCATGGCATATGAAGGTTTCTGGGCTAGGGGTCAAATTAGAGCTGTAGCTGCTGGCCTACACCACAGCCACAGCCATGCAACATCTGAGCCACGCCTGTGACCTACACTACAGCCATGCCTGTGACCTACCCTACACTATGGCAACGCTGGATCCTTAACCCACTGACCAAGGCCAGGGATCAAACTTGCGTCCTCATGGATACTAGTCAGATTCATTTCCACTGAGCCACGATGGGAACTCCTTAAAAAAGTCTTAATTCTTGATTGGAAATGTATATTTCTGGAAAAAGCCTCCTGAAACCTGCTTATTTCTGGGCTGTGGGATTCGTAGTGTGGTTGGGAGGGAAATTTTCTTTTTCATTTCAAGCCCTCCTTGATTGAATTTTATAAAAACCACTATGTATATTACCTTTATAATAATAAAGAAAATGATAGCTGTGTTCTTGGTATGCACAGGGGCTTACTGAGAGGAAATAAGGCCCTAACAAAGGCATTATCAGAAATGTGATTGTGAGGTGAGTGCCATTTGTGTGTAATCCGTGTGGAGGGAACTTGTGGAAAGAAAAAAGTCCAGGAGTGAAAAAAGATCATTTTTTATCTCCCTTGGCACCTGAGGCAGTGTCTTACACATAGTAGAGTCAAATACACATTTGCAGAATGAATAAATGTTTCAATCAAGACCCAAAGCAATTTTATGAAGGACCAAAATTCAACCAAGCAGCTCAAATCAGCAAGAAAGTAGATTCTGCTGGAAATTTTATTCTGCAAATGAAATATGTCTGCTATTATCTACTTTTTCCTTGCACTTCCAGAATCTAATTCATTGCTAAGAACCTGAGTATGCAACTTTCTACTCATCATCCATCTCATACTGAAGACTGCTGTGCCAAGTTGTGGATAATAAAGCTGAATAAGGTGTTTACACCAAAGGATTGAGCAGACAGGAACTCCCGTCATATTTTGGCTGTGTTTATAGGTGTGGCTTCAGTGGAGAGTTATCTGGGTGTCTTAAAGTCTGTGAAGTACAGAATGAGCAGTTAACTTTTTACGCAAAATAAGGTTTTTGATACCCTGGACTAATAAATTGGAAAATTGCTGTCTTAATTATGTCACTCTGATAATAGGGAAAAAACACAGATAATAGTAGTGAGATAGGGATTTTGGATCTGACTGGCCAGTTGGTAGAAAAGTGTGAATGTGCCTCTTGGTGAAATGGAAGAATTATATGTAGTAATCATTTCGAGCACAGTTCTCTTCCACATAGAAAAGCAGAGGCTTATGGGTTTTGAAAAGCCTTTTTATTGGAGGGGGAGTGGAGTGCTACCATTCTGTTGTGCTGATATTCTCATTCCCTTGCTTGAGGGTTCTTTCTCGCTGAGTTTGATTCTTGTAAAACAAAGAGAAAATGTTATAACTGACATTTCCACTGAGTTGCTTTTAACTTTTATACCCTTGGGTTTTAGCTTTTAGCCCTTCTGTAATGGCCACCGGATGCCCACTCTATTCAGACAATGATGATATCGTTGAGCTATGGTAAGATCATTTCCTTTGGAACAAAATGAAAAGCTTTTTGTGCTCACAATTAAAGGAAAATGTAAAATTTTAGTGAGGCTGCAGGTTGAAAGGAGTCCATGTTTGAACACCATCCACTGTGCTGCTCAAATGTGCCATGGAAAGTTTCCAGCATGCTTTTGAAATACAGAAAGCAAATGTGCCTTTTCAGTGTGTACTTTTTATTTTAAATGTTTACTTATTTATTTATTTTTGGCTGTGCCAGGGATCGAACCCACACCACAGCAGCGACATGAACCACTGTAGGACAATGCCAGACCCTTAACCCGCTGCACCACAAGGGAACTCCCAATGCGTGTTTTTTAAATGGCTCCTTAGAAATATTTGGAAGAAGCATAATATTTGACACTTTGGTTGGGATTATGTTCCAGAGTGATTGACATTACTTATGAGAGAGGGGAGGGAGGAAGGGAGGGTTGGTTTGCGTGTGTGTGTGTATACATACAAACCACAAATATTCATGTTTACTTGACATAATCTTAGTACAGAGCTTCCTCTGGTTTTTAGACAGTCTATCATATATCTGTAAAATCTGATAACCTTTTATCATTTTAGGTGAATTCTGTGTCTGTATCTGAAAATATAAAAATTAGTGATAGTCACCCTTTCATAGCACTCAATAGTGCTTGGTACTCCTTCATGCACTTAATGTTTATTAACTCATTTAGGCCTTATAATAACCTTATTATATTATCCCATTTTGCAGTCGAGGAAACTGAGGCACAGAGAGATTAAATAACTTGTCCAAGGTGATACAGCTAGTAAGTGGTGGGACTGGGTTCGGACCCAGGCAGTCTTTCCTTAGTTGAAAGCAAATTGGAAATTAATTAAAGTAAAAAATTTGTGAGATGTGAGTCATTCCTAATCTTGGTTCATCTTCTAAATTGGAGAGTATTCTCAGTGTTTATAGTGTTTCATTTAACTAAGACAGTCTGCTATAATCTGAGTCTCTTGCTTCATGACCCTCGTTTTAAGTTGCTTTACACAGCAGGCATATACTTTAAAAATTGTTTTAGTTGTAAATCTGAAATATATTAAAGGACAGTAAATTTAGCCAGTCAACATGAAAATCTTCTAACAGAGTTACTTGTCTCCTCTCTTTCTTTAGGGAAGAAAGATGAGCTCTTTCAGTTCCCAAATGACTCTTCAATTTAAAATGAATTATTCCATTGGAATAAAATAGTCTTTCTCCTCTTGCAGAAAGCAGCTACAGCTTTCAGAAGCTAAAGCCATTTTTCTCTCCAGTAGTCTGTGATCAATCCTGACTACTGCCAGTTTCCTTTCTTTGGAACTTCAGCAGCAGCATAACTAGTGATTCCTCCTTCTCTCTGGAATAAATGCTGTGATTTGTGTTTTACACAGACGACTTCTGAATGCCTAGGTCACAGCCTGTACATCTGGCCTTGAGTAGTAGATAAGAACAGGAACTGGGAGAGATATCAGAGTGATTATGAATGTAGGGTTTAGAGCAAAGCCTGGGAATAGTAGTAAAACCTCGGAGATGTTTGTCCTACCACTGTTGTTAGGTATTGTGTTAAAGCTTTATGCTGGGCACTGTGTTTAACATACTGTATGCATCACCTAATTTAATTCTCATTTCTTCAGATGTAGAAACTGAAGATTAGAGAGGTTAAGGAATTTGCCCAAGTCAATAGAGCTATGGTGCGAACCCAGTTTTTGTTGTGGTTGATGTTAAAGTAGAAAAGCACAGAAATAAAAAATGTACACTATCTTCCAGAAGTTTTCTCACGCTTCCTCCCAGTCGTTGTTCTTCAACAAAGAACACTACTCTCTAGTTTCTCTCACCAGTGGTAAATTTGGACTGTTCTTGAACTTCATTAAAATGGAATCATATATATTTTTATATATGATATATATATATACACATATATATATATTATATATATATATATATTTTTTTTTTTTTTTTTTTGCTTTTCAGGGACGCACTCGAGGCATATGGAAGTTCCCAGGCTACAGCTGCCAGCCTACACCACAGCCACAGCAACATGGGATCCAAGCCTCGTCTGCGACCTACACCATAGCTCATGGCAATGCTGGATTCCCAACCCACTCAGTGAGGCCAGGGATCAAACCCACATCCCCACGGATACTAGTCAGGTTCATTTCTGCTGAGCCACAGCAAGAACTCCCTGGAATTGGATTCTTAAAGTGTGTACTCTTTAGTGTCAGTTTTTTATTCAACAGTATGTCTGAAATTCATTGATGGATTTGCATGTAGTAGGAATTTATTTTTTTTCTCATTGCTAAATACATTGCTAAGTTTTCATTATCTGACTATGCTTCAATAATTGGTTTATCAGATATTGATGGCTTTTGAGTTGTTTGTAACTCTTGGCTGTTATTGCTAGTGTTACATTCCTGTATATGTATGTAGGTTCTTTGGGGGTATATCTAGGAGTGGAATTGCTGGGTCTTCATATATCAGTACTGTGAAACAACATTAAAGTGGTTGTACCAGGTAACACTCCCATCTAGCAGAGAGTGAATGTCATTGGCTCCAGTGTCAACATTTGGAATTGTGTGTCATCTTCATTTTAGTTATTCTGGTGAGTGTACCAGAATGATCAGTGGAACTTTGTTGTATCAAACTCAGTTTTTTGTTTGTTTGTTTGTCTTTTTGCTTTCTAGGGCTGTATGTGTGGCATATGGAAGTTCCCAGGCTAGGGGTCCAGTCATAGCTACAGCTGCCAGCCTACACCACAGGTACAGCAACGCTGGATCCTTAATCCACTGTATGAGGCCAGGGATCGAACCCGCATCCTCACGGATACTAGTTGGGTTCATTACTGCTGAGGCACAGCAAGAACTCCCAAACTCAGTTTTGACCAAGCAGATGCTTACTGTAAAACATGTGGAAAATATAGCAAAGTATAAGATGAAAATTCAAAACTATTTTCAGTTCTACCATCAAGATAGACAGCTGTAATGGGTGTATTTCCTGTTTGTTCCACTGCATATATGCATGTATGCTGAACACAAAATTGGAGTTGCAAGTAAGATCCTATTAAAGGGGGTGTTTGGGGTACCTATATAGTAAAATAGGAAAGCAATGAGTGGAAGGCCCAGGAATAGTCTTAGTGGTTTTGTAAGTGGGCATCATACTGCCATTTTTCTATTCTACTTGGAGGAAGAAGGAAAGGGGAAAGGAAGGCAGCATTTATTGTGCACCTGCCATGCCTGGAGCACTGTGGCGCTGGCAAGTGGGAAGTGCTCTTGGCTTCCAGATAGACTTGAGCCCTGTGAGAAAGTGCAGCCCACCTGCCCGCCATGTATTGTACAGTGTGTTGGGAAATAAGTGTTATTTCACACCTGGTAACCGAGCACGCTGTAATACTGGGCTCGTGTTGTGGTGTAAATTGAAGTTAATTAAACTGGCAGGTTGTTTGCCCAGTTTTGAAGGTACACAAACCTCTATTGTTTCAACTCACTTGAACATTAGCCCACAGAGAACAACGCTTGGAATGGAGAATACTTATTTTGTGCATAGTCTTCATGTTTTTACCAATTTATCTGTTTTCTTCAAATGTACCAAATCCAACTGTTTGTTGCTGTTGAACATGGAATCTAATCTCAGAATCCTAATTATAGTCTATATTTGAATAATTTGCATGACTGGCTGAAATGCTGGTTGGATAGTTTTTTGAAAAGTAGAACCTCGGAGTTCCCATCGTGGCTGAGCAGAAATGAGTCTGACTAGTGTCCATGAGGACAGAGGTTCAATCTGTAGCCTCACTCAGTGGGTTAAGGATCTGGCGTTGCTGTGAGCTGTGGTGTAGGTCGTGGATGTGGCTCGTATTCTGAATTGCTGTGGCTGTCATGTAGGCTGGCAACTATAGCTCCGATTCGACCCCTGGCCTGGCAACCTCCATATGCCGCAGGTGCAGCCCTAAAAAGACAAAACAAAAAAAAAAGAAAAAAGAAAAGTAGAACCTTGTTCCTTGAAGCTATACTTAATCTCCTAAAGACCCAGGGCTGATTTTTGTTGCCAGTAAAAAATCCTTAAGGGGGAAAATAGAAAAAAATGACACAAGAAATTCCCAGTGCTACAATCCTGCATTTACTCTGTATGTTCATGACAATCAATAGAGATCTCTTGGCTTTCTCTTAAGGGCAGAGAGTATCTTTGTATAGAGCATTGCTGCCCAAGGGTAAAGTTCTCTTAAGTTAGTTTTGGGTGTGTGTAGAACTTAGTTTTAAAAAATATTTTATTGGAGTATAGTTGACTTACAACATTGTATTAGTTTCATGTGTACAGGAGAGTTACTCAATTATACATATATATGTACAGCTTTTATTCCCATATAGGTTATTACAAACTATTGAGTAGATTTCCCTGAGCTATGTAATAGGTTCTTGTTAATCATCTATAAGATGATTATGCTGTCGTGTGTATATGTTATTCCCATTCTCCCAATTCCCTTCCTGACTCCCTATGGTTTCCCCTGTGGTAACCATCAGATTGCTTTTGAAATCTGTGAGTTTCTGTTTTATAAATAAGTCCTTTTGTATCATTTTTTTAGATTCTACATGTAAATGATAGCATTTGGTATTTGTCTGACTTACGTCACTTAGTGTGAGAATCTCTAGATCAATTCATGTTGCTGCAAATGGTATTATTTAGTTTTTTTATGGCTAATATTCCATTGTACATGTGAACTACATATTTTTTATTCATTTCCTCTGTTGATGGACATTTAAGTTGCTTCCTCATCTATGGTAAATAATGCTGCAGTGAACACTGGGGTGAATATGTATCTTTTTGAATTATGGTTTTCCTGGATGTATGCCTAGGCGTGGGATTGCTGGATCGTATGGAGTTCTATATTTAGTTGTTAAAGAAACCTTCATACTATTCTCCGTAGTGGTTACACCAATTTACATTCCTACCAACAGTGTAGGAGGGTTCCCTTTTTTCCATATCCTCTTCAGCATTTATTATTTGTAGACTTTTTGATGATGGCCATTCTAACTGGTGTGAGGTGATACCTCATTATAGTTTTTATTTGCATTTCTCTAATAGTGATGTTGAGCATCTTTTCATGTGTTTTTTGGCCATCTGTCTGTCTTCTTTGGAGAAATGTCTATTTCGATCTTCTGCCCATTTTTTTGCTTGGGTTGTTTGTTTTTTTGATATAAAGCTGCATGATATGTTTGTATATTTTGGTAATTAATCCCTTGTCGGTTGCTTCATTTGCAAAGATTTTTCTCCCATTCTGTAGGTTGTCTTCAGTTTTTTTAATGGTTTCCCATTTGTGTTATAAATACTTTGTATGCATAAATTTATACACTTAGAAGTATGTCTGTGTAATTGTTCTGTTTAGGGTTAATGTCTAGAAGTGGAATTGCTAGATCAGATGGTGTATACATTAAAATTTGCTCTTGTCCGCCATAAGTGTACCAGTGTGTACTTTTGTTTCTTCCCACCCTTAGGAAGGCTGTTTCTGCAAAGCACAGATTGGGAAAGTGCCGGATGAGAGATTTTTGAGTTTCAGATACATATTTTTTTTTCTCTTTTTAAGGCCGCGCCCACGGCATGTGGAATTTCCTAGGCTGGGGGTCCAATTGGAGCTGTAGCTGCTGGCCACAGCCACAGCCACACCAGATCAGGGCCATGTCTATGACCTATACCACAGCTCTCAGTAACACTGGATCCTTAACCCACTGAGCAAGGCCAGGATCGAGCCCACATCCTCATGGATACTAGTTGGGTTTGTTACTGCTGAGCCACAACGGGAACTCCTAAGTTTCAGTTTTTAGTCGAAAGAAAGACCTTTATTTCTGGGGTGTAAGAGGCAAGAAAGAGGAGAAGCAGATTCAGTTCTGTCAAGAGGCAAGGCAAACAAGGTCAGGAGGAGGAGAGGATTGAATAGGAGAGCGAGAAGGCACTGAGGGAAATGCTAGTCTTTCACCAGAGGCAGAGAAGGGAGGTGAAGATCAAACCTGCCACAGGTTCGATCCTGGCCCAAGGGTCTTCTTTCAATATTCATATCCCTTCTCATGTCTCAGGTTATTCACTTATCCTGACATGGATGACTTCTGGAGAATTGGAACCCTCCCTATTTCCATGAGGCCATCCATCATGGGTCTTAATTTTTAGCAGTAGAAACTAACCCTGGTAGATCCAAGCAGAGAGACTGTACTATGAGGATGTTGTAAGGCTCACAGAATTGCTGGGATCGGCATGGGAATGGGCAGGGACCAAGGGAAGCCAGGGAGGTAGGACCACAGCCTGGTCCTGCCACAGGCACTCAGAACTCAGGCCCCCGCCCCCTTGCTGGTGGGGGGATAGGGGTGGAAGAGATGAGAGTTTGGCCGTCTCAATCCTACCAGTTGGTGGTGGACCCTGCTTCTCTACCTCAGCTTCTCCTGCTTATGGTCAGGAGATCTCAACACAGGAAGCACTAGCGTTCATATGCTGACCCAAGTGTGGCTCGTTTCCAGCCTCTGTCCTTCATTCCCGGCTAATGCTGCTTGCCCCCCTCCCCAGTGTCCTTGAGATCTCAGAAAAGGGGGCTGTCAATGTAGATGTATAGGTGCAGGGAGTTCCCATTGTGGCTTAGTGGTAACAAACCCAACTAGTATCCTTGAGGACTCGGGTTCGATCCCTGGCCCTGCTCAGTGGGTTAAGGATCCATCGTGGCTGAGAGCAGTGTAGGTCACAGACACAGCTCAGACCTGGTGTTGCTGTGGCTGTGGTATAGGCTGGTAACTGCAGCTCCAATTTGACCCTTAGTCTGGGAACTTCCCTATGCCATGGGTGCAGCCCTGAAAAAAAAAAAAAAAGATGTGTAGGTACAGATTCATGCATGCATGTTGTACATAGGTATTCATTTTAAACCACTCCTTGATTTCCGCCCCCCCCCCCCCCCCCCCCCCCCGCCGAGGGGGCATTGCACCATCCAGAAGCATACTTTTTTGCTGGTGCTGGGTCTGATGCAGGGGTAAAGATTTGGCAGATGGTGGGACCATGTTCGCTGGTGGGTAGTTAACTATAATTCAGGTGGAGATTGGATCTAGCCTGAAAACGAAGACCTCTGTAGGATGATTGGACAGTCTCATTGTGTTCTGGAGTTCTGGAGGCCCAGATTCAAATTCCTCAGAGGAGTGATTGCAGGAAAAAGAGGACTGGATAAAGAGTGGAGAGACCTAGATTCTCGCCCTAGTTCTGCTTAACAACTCATAGGGACCCTGGATAAGTCACATAACTGTTTTAAATTGTACCCTCATATTTTAAATGAGCGTTTGGAGGAAATCACTGTTTTACAACCAGACTACCTATCAGAGGAATTACCTGAACTGCTTGTGTGTGTATATGTATGTGTGTGTACAGAATTTTAGGCCTCATCTCTCAACCATCTATCAGAATTTCCAAAAGCAGGAGTTCCCGTTGTGGCGCAGTGGTTAACGAATCCGACTAGGAACCATGAGGTTGTGGGTTCGGTCCCTGCCCTTGCTCAGTGGGTTAAGGGTCCGGCGTTGCCGTGAGCTGTGGTGTAGGTCGCAGACGCGGCTGGGATCCCGCATTGCTGTGGCTCTGGCGTAGGCCAGTGGCTACAGCTCTGATTCAACCCCTAGCCTGGGAACCTCCATATGCCGAGGGAGCGGCCCAAGAAATAGCAACAACAACAACAACAAAAGACAAAAGAAAAAAGAAAAAAAAAAAAAAGAATTTCCAAAAGCAGATCTCAGGAATTTGTGTTTGAAAAAGGTTCCCAAGTGATTCTGATGGAGCCCCAGTTCTAGAATGTCTAAGACATTTCCTTACTAGCCGCAGAGTTTCATGAAATATGTTCAAATCAGAGGTGGATTGTTTTAGAAACTTGTTTTCTTTTCTTTCTTCTTCTTTTTTTTTTTTTTCACTTGTTCAAAACACCTTCAACTTAATAAAAGTTATTAGGTTCCTGGAAGTGTAATGTCACTTGAGTCTACATCCCTCAATGCCTTTTCTTTTTTTCTACTGTCTACTCTTGAAAACTTAGTAGAGTTCCACATTGGCTCATTTTCAAATTCTCTTTTTATGCATTCTGCTAATTTTAAACCCAGTATATAGTCTACCCTTCTTCCTCAATAACCAAAAGCCTGACTTCTTTTTAGGGTATAGTAATGTGCCAAGCTAAAAGACTCTTATTTCCCTGCTCTTTTTCACCTGGATATGGGCTAGTGACTTAAGCTTTAGTCAGTGAAAGGTAAACTGTTATGTGTGGGGCTTATGGGAAGGTTCCAGGGACAATTTGTGCAGACAATGCATCCCTTTTGCTTTTCTCTGTCTTACCTATTACTTGGAACATGGACACAATGGCTGAAATCCAGCAGCTACCTTGGATCATGAGGTAACTGTGATAATGGCAGCCATGCTCTAGGTAAGTGAAGCACGAAGAAAGGAGGAGCCTGGATCCCTGATGACCATGGAGCCATGATACTACCCATGGACAGCTTACCTCCATATTTCTTTCTTACTGTTTAAGCCAAAGTTACTTTGGATTTCCCATTTTAAGCAGCCAAACCCAAAGTACTGCTACTCCTGTTGTTTGAAGGCCTCACAGTATGTCCTTCACACAATCTTGAAGGTGACTTGCACATAGTGGGTGCTCTGTTAAGTGTCTGACAAAGTTAAATGCCCAATGGCATTGAGGTGGAGCGTTTAAAGGCTCCAGCTCCTCTGACCTCTGCCCTTCCTGCCTGGATTAAATTACTCATAGAGGTCTTGGTTTTCCTATCCCAGCCACCAGGAAGGTTTTCCCAGTGTAGGGCTTTAGGGCTATAGGCTCAAATGTTTTGATAAGGGAGTGGGTCTTTGAGATTCTAACTGCATGCATCCATTATTTCAAATGAAAATTGAAGGGCTGGGCACTTTTCTGAATCTACTCAAGAAACTGGAAGTGGTGGTTTGAGTGATGTCAGAAAAGACCACCGGGAGTCTTGTGCTATCATTTGGAGGCAGTACTTTCCACAGTGCCTGCCAGGAATTTGATGTCAGGAGAGTCTTTTGAAAGCAAATGTTAGGGAGCCTTGATTGCCAGCTATTGACAAGGGGGTCTGCCTTCTCAGTGGCAGCCTCAGAGGTGGTCTTGGCCAGACCAACCTGCCCCTGACTCATGCTGAGCTCTGTCGGCCAGGCCGACACACCCCTCTTTGGGGCCCAGTACAACATGTTGGTTTCCTGGAAGAATTTAGGCCGAAACTTTGCTGCTAAGAAAATGATACATATATTTTTTTGCAAGTATGGCCTAATGAGAGTGTGTTTAAAAAAACTCTCTCCCTCAAAAGTGAAGTTCCTTTCAAAGAAATAGGTTAAAAAAAAACAAAAAAAAAACCCCATAAAACAAAAAGCAGAACTTGGGAAGTGAATTAACCCTTAACTGAGGCCAAGGAGTTTTATTTCAAGACAGCTTTCATTGACCAAGGGGGACTTGGATGGCCCACCCCATTGTGCGCCCAGTGAGAGCAGGGCCAGAGGCAGACCCACACCCCTTTGTGGGAGATTGAATTCCATGGCAAACCCCAGTGGCTCAAGAGTGTTTGCTTCTCCTGGAAATAATTACAGAAATAGGCAATCCTTGAAAGGCAACATCTGGCTGGATAGAGGCAAGCTGGCAAATACTCAGTCTAAATAGATGGGGGTGACGTTGTGCAGTAGAGAAGCAGCCTGAGAAAGTGGCCAGGGAGTGACAGTGCCCCTGTCCAGAGAGCTGCCCCGCCCAGTCCCTGGGTTGACTTTATTTTCTGGAGCTTCGGGTTGCCACTGCCTTTCTAGGAGGCAGATGCATACAAAGCCCAGAACCCTGGTACCTGTCACCTCCCCTCCTGAGGCCCCCGTGGAGACAAGGGGGCCTCCCACAGCTTGACTGGAACCCGAGCCCAGATGTGTTTGCTGCCCAGGGAGCACCCGGGAGACCAGTACTCTGCAGTCAGCCTTGACTTTTCCCCAACTTCCAGGGCAATGTGAGGTGCTGATTTAGAAGACTAGAAAAGTCTCTTCCCCCTCCTGCTTTCTCCAGGCAGCCCATGTGCATCTTCTTATGAACGGTGTCCATGACCTGGTGGCTCTGTGGTGTTTCCAGGCAACGGGCTTAAATCTGTATTCCCTTCTCCCTGCCGAATTAGGAGGGCTCAGCTTTGGACCTCTCAAAACTCCAGGACAAATCCTTCCTTTTTTACTCCCTCTTTCATTTTGCTTCTACCAGCTAGTGACAAAAGCAGAACAGCATCTTCTCGAATTTATGAATGTTGAGGGTTCTTTCTTTTTTTGCTTTCTTTGCTTTCTTTCCTTTCTAGCTTGCTTGCTTTTAGGGCCACACCCACAGCATATGGAGGTTCCTAGGCCAGGGGTCCAATTGGAGCTACAGCTGCTGGCCTACGCCACAGCCACAGCAACGCTGGATCCTTAACCCACTGAGCCAGGCCAGAAATTGAACCCACAACCTCATGGTTCCTAGTCAGATTTGTTTCCACTGTGCCATGATGGGAACTCTGAGGGTTTTTTCTTTTGTAATTGCATGTGGATCTTTTCAAGTAAAAAAAGAATGAAATTTTAATAAAGTTCCCATTGTGGCTCAGCAGCAACAAACCTGACTAGGATCCTTAAGGATGAGGGTTCGATCCCTGGCCTTGCTCAGTAGGTTAAGGATCCAGTGTTGCCATGAGCTGCAGTGTAGGTCACAGACTGGCATTGCTGTGGCTGTGGTGTAGGCTGGCAGCTACTACTCCAATTCAACCCCTAGCCTGGGAACCTCTATGTGCCATGGGTGCAGCCCTAAAAAGACAAACAAATAAATAAATTCAATGAGCCTGCCGAGGATTTTCTGAAACCAGGTTTCCATGAAAACTGCGCTGGTGACATTTTGAAGGAAGTTACTGAAAAATATGGGCCCCTTATAGCAAGTTTTTGCAGAGGGTGCATTTTTATGTAAAAATGCTTTCAGTAGCAGTTTTTGTTCTGTATTCTGCAGCCTCTCTCTGTGCTTTATAGAGCCCTGAGGCAACATTTAAAATAAAAGTTTCATTGACGTATAATTGATTTACAAGGTTGTGATAATTTCTGTTGTACAACAAAGTGATTCAGTAATACATGTACACACATCCATTCTCTTTCAGATTCTTTACCCAGGTAGATTATCACAGAATCCTGGGTAGAGTTCTTTGTGCTACACAGCAGGTCCCTTTTTGAGGACCAGTTTTTAAAGGCCTGTATTTGGCTTCTCCTGGCTTTTTACCTTTTAACCACTTTAGGAAGGCTTGGAGAGGACCAGGTCAAGAGGCTGTGGATTAAATCCCTGGAAGGATGCAGGAGGGGTGTCCTGCTCTTGAATAAAATAGTTATTAGTATAACGTGGATAATGTCCTGTTCATCACTTGTGGAGGGGCCTTAAGAATCAAGTTCTTTTGGAATTGAGTTGTTAAAAGAGCTGAGCGTCCTTGGAGCCAAGGGCCCCCAGGGAAGTTCCCTCTCCTGCCTGATGGCTGTGCCATCTTGAATTAGAAAGCATTTGGCTTTTCTGAGCTCCAGTTTCCTTTCTTTCTTTCTTTCTTTTTTTTTTTTTTTTTGTCTTTTGTCGTTGTTGTTGTTGTTGTTGCTATTTCTTGGGCCGCTCCCTCGGCATATGGAGGTTCCCAGGCTAGGGGTCGAATCGGAGCTGTAGCCACCGGCCTACGCCAGAGCCACAGCAACGCGGGATCCGAGCCGCGTCTGCAACCTACACCACAGCTCATGGCAACGCCAGATCGTTAACCCACTGATCAAGGGCAGGGACTGAACCCGAAACCTCATGCATGGTTCCTAGTCGGATTCGTTAACCACTGCACCACGACGGGAACTCCCAGTTTCCTTTCTTTAAAATTGTACTGCCCACCTCCCTGTCTTTTACATGAATCAAGAACGTCATGTTGTGTGGATGCTTTTTAAAGTGCGAAGTGCTATAGGAGTGTTGCTTTCCAGGATGATGGCTCCTTGACTTCCCCCTTCCCAGGGTTTCCATTGTCAGTGCTCCCGCAGGCACTGGGCTGGGCCATGTCTCTCACAGTCACGCGCTGTATCTTGTTTCTCCTGTGCTACTGCTCATCTCAGTGCTGCTTCAGATTTGGAAGCTGTGACCTTTGCTTTTCCTGTCCTCGGGTGAGACTTTTCTCTTTCTGGATTCTGACTCTGTTTAGGTTCCCTGCTTGCTGCAACATTATTTGCTGTGTCATTTGCTCTCAATTTTCAGCTCTTCCCTCTCTTTCACGGGTGTGTGGTGAGCTCAGTGCCTAGGGATGGGAGAGGGGCTGACTCCGCTCTCCTGCTCAAGAGTCTTCTCACCCCGAGAAGGTGGCCGTTAATCTGATGTTTCCACAATGGTCCCCTCTCCCAGCTCAGATTCGGCATCTTTCCCCAGGGTTTTTCAAAGGCAGGAAAGCTCTTGGAAGGGGTGGGCCTTTTTTCAACCCTGTAGGAATGCACCTTACATTTAATACAAATGTTGTTTTTTCATTTGTTTAATACAAGTATTTACCAAGAGCCCACTGTGTGCCAGGCCTTGCATTGACCTTAATGATAGGATGGCATCCTCAGCAAAGGCTAGCAGAGCAAAGATCCCACTCCTGGCAGCTTGAATCCTAGCTATAGAGACCTCCCAGGGGGAGATAACCAATAAACACAAACAAACAAAGGCATATCAGTGGTTGATAAGAGCCAGAAGTAAAAACCACCCAGATAAGGAGGTCTGTGAGATGGTGAAGATGTTTTCTCTGAGATGGGTCTTTTCTATGAATGGATTAACCAGAAGTTGAGACCTGAAGGAAAGTCTGGAGCCTGGCTGCGTTGGGGGCAGGGCACTGGGAGAGGGACATTAATGACCGTCAGGCAGAAGGCACAAGGGCAGGAGGGTGTTTGGTATATTGCGGGGCCAGCAGGGAGGCCAGTGTAGCTGGAGGAGAGTGAGTGAGGAGGAGGGGGTGGGGCTAGAGGGGGATAGTGCTGGATTTTGCATGTCATTTTAAGGTTTTATTGTGATGGGAGCCAGAAGCCACTTAAGGGTTTTGAGAAGGAAGGAGACAGGCAGACAAGTTAGGAGCCTAGTACCGTAGTCCAGGACTTGCTGTGGAATTTGTTCTGCAGTCGAGGCAAGGTGGCCATGGTAGGGTGAAGGAAAGGGTGGGGTCAGTGATAGGGCAGGGCCCAGGGGCTGGAGCCAGTGAGTACTTGAGGAAATCAGATGCCTGCCTGGCCCAGAGGGTCCTCTTTGAAAAACAGTGTTTAAAGATGTCAGTTAGGCACATGAGAGCATAGTAATCAGACTCATATGAAAGTGTTGTGTAGATTCAAGTTATTAGTATGTGTATTGAATTTATTGCTGGAGTTATCAGTAGTGTTGGGCTCTAAATACCTTCTGAAACAATTTTTTTTTTTTTTTTTTAGGGTTGCACTTGCGGCATATGGAGGGAGGTTCCCAGGCTTGGGGTCAAATCAGAGCTGTAGCTGCCAGCCTACACCAGAGCCACAGTAATGCTAGATCTGAGCTGCGTCTGTGACCTACACCACAGCTCATGGCAACGCCAGATCCTTAACCCACTGAGCAAGGCCGGGGATCAAACCTGTACCCTCATGGTTCCTAGTCAGATTTGTTTCTGCTGTGCCACGACGGGAACTCATGAAACAATTTTTTTAATTGCATGCATTTATTTATCAAAATATTAAGTACTTGGCACATAGTAGTAACCTTGTGCTTATTGTACCAATTGAGTTGTCTTATTCCTGGTTGAGCACAGGCACTTGGAAGGTGGGCCATCTGTCTATTTGACATGAGTTTTCTAGTTATCCAGTGGGGGTAGAATTGGCTCATTTGATTATTGCCAGCAGAGTTCGGGCATTTGCCTCTGCCCTCAGGAGGTGGGCTTCCTGGGTGACTGACTCTGTACAGTAGGAGTTTCAAGATACTCTGTTATGGCTGTAAGAGCATCTCATGTGACCTGAAATTGTAAGGGGGCTAGCCTTGTATGCTGGGTTAAGGAGCTTGTATTTTTATCTTGAGCTCAAGGGAAGAAACTGAATACTTTTTAAGCTGAGGTGCAGATAAGTGGACACATTTGAAAAGATCACACTGGTGTGTGGACAATGGGTTGGAGGAAAACAAGAGTGGAGGCCGTGGGACAGTCGAGGAGGCCATTGGTGACGCTGGGTGAGACACACATAACGGCCCAATTAGGATACCAGCACGGGGGATGTGCTGACATCCTAAATGGGGGCAGGGTTGACCAGAAGTGCCACTCATGGGGTAGTGCATGAGGCAGAGGGAGAATCTAGGATGCTTCGGGTAGTTGGGGGTCCAGGATTGGGGTGCTGACCCTGATGCCATGGCTGTGGGAAGCCAGGAGTTTAGAGAGAAAGGATCAAATGGTCCTGGGACCATTAGTGCTGTTAGATGATTGGAAGCAATAAGAGTAAGTGTGGTTCTGTATTGAGTCTACCCAGGAAGTTGTTTTTCTTATAAGAAAAATGTAGAGAAACAAGTCCAGCAAAACCTCGTTTGGGTCAGAAAACCAAAGTACGAGAGGAGAACTGGGGATGGAGATTTCTCCACGGAGCATTGTTCCTGACGGGCTGCCTGGTGAGGGCCCCTTCTGAGCTTGATAGGTGGTGGCTGGTGACTGCACCTGTTTTGGAAGATCGAAGGCAGGAACCTTTGACCTAAGAGGCATTTTATTTAGCCAAGATGGTTTGGGAGCAGGGAGGGCTCACCACTTCATGGGGGTGAAATTGTGTCCTGGTTGGAGAGTTATCTGTCAGCAGCATGAGAGCAGCATACTTAAGAGGTAGCAGGGTCTGTAAAGTGGGCAAACGAGGACTTGGACTGGGATACGGGCACCCTCAGAATCCCAGCACTGTCACCTTGTAGCTTATAAACGTCTGAATTACTGAAACGTGTCCTTCTTCTGTTTTCCTGTTTTACAAGGCTGGTGGGGAGATTAAAGGTGAACCTAGGCAGGGTGCCCCAAACAGTGCCTGACCTGTGGTAGCCCTCTTCTTAGCTGATGTGGGAGATGCTTATGTCGCTAGCGAGCAGGAGCTCTGGCTTTCTGCTTATGACCAAAGTGATGCTTAGACCCGTGGGCAGAGAGCCAGCTCCTTTCTCTTCTGCTCCATGCAGCTGGTTTAGTCAGTAGAGGCAGGATGCCTTTGGGAGCCTTCCCATCACTTCCTCTCTTTCTAGGCTGGTGTTTCTGACTGTACATCCATGGTGCCAATTTGTGTGTGTGTGTGTGTGTTTTGGGGTAGGTGGGGAAGTGAATATGAGGAGACTCAGTGATAATGATGGAAAGAGCGGAAAAAATACCTCTAGCCTAAATATATCTGTTGCTATATTATTTGCTAAAAACCTGTAAAAGTCTTGTTAATTACCAGAGAAACAAAATAGAAGCTAGCAGCACTGCCTTCTCAAAATATTAAACCTCTGCTTCCTAAATTTATCATGGTGTGTGGGGATGCTCTTCAATTCTTGAATTAAACATGATGCATTTGGGTGGCTGTAGTTTCTTCTTGCTAAAAAGATAAAATGCAGTCCTTTGTTAGTAAGAGAGTGCTTGTGTCTTCTCAGATTCAGGGGAGAAAGTCAGATGTACTTAAAAAAATAATATATTGGTGGATTTTGTATTTTAATAGAGGAGTCTGAAAATAAGCCATAGCAGCTTAGAGAGCACAAAGACCATGGTTAAAAATACCAACTTTTTTTTTTTTTTTTTTGGTGTGTTGAGGACTACATCCATGGCATATGGATATTCCCAGGCTAGGGGTTGAAGTGGAATTGTAGCCACTGGCCTACGCCACAGCTACAGCCATAGCAATGCCAGATCCGAGCTGCATCTGCAACTTACACCACAGCTCATGGCAACACTGGATCCCAAATCCACTGAGAGAGGCCAGGGATTGAACCTGCGTCCTCATGGAAACTAGTTAGGTTCTTAACCCACTGAGCCGCAATGGGAATGCCCCCAAAAACCCAACTTTGGAAATTTACTAGAATTCATCAAATTTACACTCTGTTGGATGGTGCCAGTGTTTTTCTCTACATGAAAATATTACAGAAGAGTGTCATGAGCAGGGATTCCATCCATAGATAGATTTTCTTACAAGAGCCAGTTTCTGAGTCTTGTTGAGAGTTTGAGCCTTATCCCGAACCAAGAGTCAAGTGGGGCTGTCTGGAGGCTGTCTTCATCCTCTCAGGGGCTTGCTCACCTCTGGCTCAGCATTCATTCATGCATTCTCTGTTTCACCCACTGTGTTCCCACTGGGCAGCCCAAACCAGATGTGCTCATCCTTGCCCTCAGGGAGCTTCTGGCATGGCTATGCTGACATTTCTGTCATCCGCTGTTCAGCTCTCATTGGTTTTCTTCACTCTTCTTTGATATGGATAATCGCACTGGGCTTGAGCTCAGCTTCTATGTGGGGTTTCTTAATAGAGTACAGTACCTCCCTGAGAGCTTTCAGCTGCCTTTACACCTCTTTCCTAGTACTGAAAGGATAGACACTGTAAACTATGAGTTTCAAGTACTTGCAAAATTCCAAGGCTCACATTTTCTGTGTTCTCTGTCCACTGTCCAGAAGTGTTCATAGCCTTTTAATGTGACAACCCCAGGTTTCCTCAGGGGCAGGCTTGAGTTGACTTCCTTCCTCTGCCAGGAGGGCAACTAGCCAATAATGGTTTTGAGTTTGTGTTGGGATGAGCCTGATGTCAGGGCTGTGCCTGGAGTCACTCTCATTCACTGCTGGTCCAGGCCGAGTCCTTCAGGCAGTGGATGGCAGCGGGTGGGCCAGAACACCTCGCCCTGACTGCAGGCAGAGGGTGGCTTCACCCCGTCTACAGACTGTTTTTCTCAAGTCCTGCACACAGGAAAACACAGGATAAGGAGAAAACTTTATTCTTGGGTTGTTCTGTTATCCTCTTGTCTCTTCCAGGCTGTGCCTGGCACTCTCTATTCACCTCTGCACCTCTTGTCTCTGGGGTAGGTGTCTTGATGTTTTCTCTGATTATGTAAATGCATGATTGTTACTGAATAAAATGAGATGGAATCATTGACTCAGATTTGGAAGAACCTGCCCTTCTGGAGGGGCTGACACCAGAGTCCCCGCTCAAACCTGCCTGTGCACAGGCGGCCCTGCCCTGTTTACCCACCTCCACTGAATTTCTCCGTCTCCTGTTTACCTTCAGGCATCTCTGTTAGAAAACTTTGCCCTTCGATTGAATTGGAATCTGTGTCCTTGGCACATCTGCTTCTTGTTCCTCGTTCTAACCTTTGGAGCCACATAGAGCAAGTTTAAGCCCCTCTTCACATGACAACTCTTCTGGTATTTACATCTGATGACAGTTTGTCCTTTTTAGCCCTCTTCCCCTCCTTCTGGACCTGGTGCGTTCTCTTAGCTGCTCAGTCCTAAAGTCATCCTGGCCACTCTTTTAAACTAGGCTCTTGCTGATCAGCCCCAAGCAGAGGGAGCTCCTTAAACCATGGGGGTGGGAGTGGGAAATCTGATGGCACTTGATGAGCTTGGGTCCATTTGGCTAAGGCGATGGCTGGGCTGGTGGCCCGTTTGTCCTCATCTTGCCTGTTCCCCTGGGCTATGCACTTGGATGAAGAGACACTTCTGGAAGAGCTGGGGGATATTGTTCTTGATTTCAGCAGAGTCTCCAGTATGGTTAGCCGCCCTGCTATCTTGAACCTGGATATATAATTTTCAGAGCTCATGGTGGTCTTTGACAGTCATATCACAGCGAATGTGTTCTCAACTATGATCCCCAAGTCTTTTTTTTTTCTTCTAACCAATAAAATTTGCTCTGTGCCTCACCCAGCCTGTAGTCAAATAGTTGGTTTCGTCACGGCCTTCAGTTCTCCCTATTAGATTATTAAGCTTGACCCAGGGGTCCAGTCTGCTCCTTAACTCTCCTGGACTCCTTAACTTTCCCGCAGTTCATTGTCTGTGGTTCAGCACACAGACTTTAGGGTGAGATACCTGGGCCTAAATTGCATGTGTACCACCTTACTGGTTGCATAGCTTGAGGCAAAAGCATAATGAGGAATCTTCTGGGGCAGTTGACAGAGCAGATGAGCGGTGTCTCAAGGAATTTAAGGCGGAACGCAGCAGGTCAGGAAAGCAGAACTGGGGAAGCTGGGGGAAAAAAAATGTCCTCTCATCCCTGCTTTTCCCCTGAACATTATTATTTTCATTTCTGGGGCCTGACTTTCCTTGTCCATTTATGTGCTAAGTGAAACAATGCCCCTCCACTCTTCCCCAGCAGAAGGTGTCCACATCGTAATTCTGGAACTGTGAGCGTGTCACCTGACATGGCCAAAATGTGATTAAATTAGCGACCTTGAGACAGAGTTTCCTGGATTATCCAGGTGGGCCCAGTGACATCACAGGGTCCTTATTTATTTATTTAATTTTTAGAACCGCACCCGTGGCATATGGAAGTTCCCATGCTAGGGGTTGAATCAGGGCCGCTGCTGCCGGCCTACGTTGCAACCACAGCAACACCAGATCCGAGACTCATTTGCAACCTACACCACAGCTCACGGCAATGCCGGATCCTTAACCCACTAAGTGAGACCAGGTCCTCATGGATACTGTCTGGTTCATTTCCACTGAGCCACGCTGGGATGATCTCAGGGTCCTTATAAGGGAAAGAGGGAAGCAGGAGGATGGGAATCAGAGAAGGGAGCAGTGTTGGAAGATGCTACATTACTGGCTTGGAAGGTGCAGGCACTGGCTCAGAGAGCTAAGAAATTCAGGCAGCTTCCAGCTGGAAAAGGCAAGGGGATGGATTGTCCCTTAAAGCCTCAGAAGGAATGCAGCTTGTTGGCACCTTGATTTTAGCCTGGTGAGACTTAGCTCCATTATAATAAAAATGTGTTGTTTTAAGTGCCACTGCCTCTTGGACCTCTTCCCCAGACCACCTGTCCTCTTGCCTCCTGCTACCCCTTGAGCTCCACTGTGGAGACAGTGCAGGTTATTCCTGCTTCCCATTCCCCTCATTGCTTGTGGGCCTCAGGGCGTAGCACGGCCCCAGACCCTCCGTGGAGTAGGGTTTCAGGAATGTCTGTGGAACTGAAGACCCCAAGAGAAGCCTAATGGCACCTTTCAGAAATCCAGCTGTGTGACTGTGGTTCTTTGGCCTCCCAGCTCAGCAGCCCTGCCAGGGAAGGAATAAGGCCAGTCCTCCCTGTTTTTCTCCCAGTGGACCCTGGGCAACCTCAGAGGTGGTTTCCTCTGTCCTAAGCCTTCTTTTGCCGTTCTTGGAGTCTGCTCTAGAGCCTCTGTGTGGTGAACCACATGCTTTCAGAGACTGAGCTATTGCTGTGTTTTTGTACTCTTCAGATTTTCAGAGGCTGGATTAAAAGGGAGCCCTACATGGAGTTCCTGTCATGGTGCAGCAGAAGTGAATCCAACTAGGAACGGTGAGGTTGTGGGTTCGATCCCTGGCCTCGCCCAGTGGGTTGAGGATCTCTCATGTTGCTATGAGCTGTGGTATAGGCCGGCAGTTGTAGCTCCAGTTAGACCCCGTAGCCTCCATATGCCACAGGTACAGCCCTAAAAACAAAAACAAAAAAAGAAAAGGCAAACAAAAACAACCCCACAGGGATAAGGTTTTGGTGTCTTCTACTTCTTTAATATACTACAGTTGAAAAAGTGTTTCTGTGTTCACAGTTAAGCTCCATGGTGGCCCCATGAAGTGGGCAACTTCTTTTAAGCTTTGTGTGAGGGTGGGAGTGACGACATCCAACTCTTGACATGTTGAGCTGGGAACCCACCATCCCTTTCTATGGGTCAGAGTTTAGGGCAGTGATATGCCTCATTTCCGTGTACGTGGGCAGATGCTGCTTCTGGTTTCTTTTTCAAGGGCTGTTGGAACCACAGCTCCACCACCTCTTCAGAGATGTTAAGAACATTGTCATTTTCCCCGTAGAAGTCTGCTCTCTCTTCTCACTAAGCCCGCATCCTCACCTGACTTCCTGGATCCCTGCTCTTTACATGGCCTCCTTGCCACCTGGGCCTAGAGCTGTGGGCCAGCCATCTTGCTTCCGTGTAGAATTGGAGATCAGCGCCTGTTCCTGGAGGCACCTGCTATGGGGTGTCAGGGACTGTGCCTCATGTCTGCTGTCGGCGCCCAGGGAAATGCTCCATCCTTGCCTGTTGGGTGCTATGCTGGCAGCCACTTCCTCAGACTTCTCTCCTCATAGTCCTCTGCAGGTGGTCTCCAACCTGTAAACTGTATAATTTACAGAAGTTTATTTTGCAGTTAGTTGATTGTTTGAAGCTAGAATGCATCTTCCTGGGGATTCAGTGACATAAATGGTGGCTAGGTTCCAGGCTGCCACTAGCATCTGTTGCTCCTCTTATGTAGCAAAAGCCTGGAGTCAGAAAGAGAAGTGTCTTTGGAATTAGGTCTGAATGACTTCTGGCTCTGTCACAGCTTCCTGCGTAACCTTGGGCAGGTGACTTAACCCCTCTGAGCCTCAGTTGCCTCACCTGCAAAAGAGTGGTAAATAATACATACTTGGCGAAGTTGCTGAATACTGTAATGAGAAGGGTTTAGTGTAATACTTGGCACTTGGTAAATGCTCAGTGAATGGTTGGTATTATTTATTGTTGCACTGTTAATTATGTATCTGGTTTGTTTGGTAACACCAGATGCCTAATTATTATTTATACTGCCATTTCTATGGGTTAAACTCATTCCAAGATCAAACTCTGTACTGGTCACTTGGGATTGCAGTGCCCTTTTTTCCTTCTGGAGATCAGATTGCTGGGGTGGGGAGAGCAGGGGAGGGAGGAGTCTATGTCCATTCATTCATTCATTATTTAATTGATAAACAATTGCACTATGTCAGGCATGCTCGGAGGCTCTAGGAGCAAAATGGTGAAAAAACCGATACAGTCTCTGTTCTTGTGGATCTCAGTCTGATGGGGAAGACAGATAATGAAAAAGTTACAGAAATGTAGAAACATAGCTGCTGTGAATGAGTGGTGCATGGGAGGGTCTGGGGCGGGGGGGTTGTTTCCCAGGTATTCGGTGGGCCTCTGGGTTGTATCTATGTCCTTGGTTGTTGCGCTGTCTTTGGCTGGGTGGCTTGGGGCCTTGGCAGCACTGGGTTCAGATCGAGGCAGGGTGGTGGTAGCCTGGGCTCCAGCAACCTACAGTGCAAGGTGTTTGTTACATCAGGGTCACCAGCATCTGTAAGAAAGAACAGCTGGGAAGAGTGTGGCTGGGGTGCAAAGGAGATGTCTGGCTTTCCGCTCACGGGGTTGAGTTCTTAGAGGGTACATGTTAAGGAGTGTTTGCAGTGGAGCTTTCATTTCTTCTCTCCTTATGTTCAACCCAAAGAACACCCAGTCCATGCTTCCTGTCACTGTGGCTTCCCATGGCCAAGCAAGTTTAATTAACATCTTTCTCCCTCTAATTGCCTCCATCCCATCGCACATTTTTCACCACTCCTCTCTTGCTCTCAAACCCTTTCTGTTTCTCTTTTTCTCTCTTGTTTTACTTCTCTGGTTCTGCTCTGTGACAAAATCAGCTCTTCTGTTTTTCATCCAATTCACATTTCTCTCTTGGAGAATGACGCTCTGAAAGGGAGGAGGAACAGGGGCAGGATTCGGGGTTACATCAGCAGCTTTGGGGTACACGTTTTGTTTAATGCTCCTGTTTAAACTCTGCTCAGATATTATCTTCTCTGGGGAAGGTATATCTTCTATGCCCAGCTTGCTAGTTCCTTCTCTCTCCTACGACAGGCAGTTTGCAAGTTTGTTAGTCATTTAGCTCTACTCTTTGGCTTGTGGGAAACTGTCCACAGCTCATAAATTTTCACCACGAAGATCACATTCACACCCCACCTTGTGCGGGATTGTGAGCCCAGGCACTTGCTGGTGCCTCTTCAGGTATCTGGGACGGGATGCTCTGTGTTTAGCGGGTCCTGGAAGGTGCTCTGCCCTGTGCTTCCTGGCAGAAGGTGATCCAGAAGCAGTGCTTTGAGACCTAACCAGGATGGTGTGCCTGGTGACCTGTTGAAGAACATGGGTATCTTTTTACTGGCCACTCAACAGGCCAGAGGTGGTGGGCGAGTCAGGAATGGCAAGTGTTGGCTCTCAAGGGACCACTCTGACCACAGCCGCCTTCGGTTTGATTGCCTGGTGGTTTTATTTAAAAAGTTACTTTGAAAGAAACTTTTTCCCCTTTTTTCTTTTCTTTTTTTTGGCCCACCTGTGGCATATGGAGTTCCAAGGCCAGGGATCAGATCCAAGCCATGGATGCAACCTATGCCGCAGGCAGCGCTGGATCCTTAACCCTCGATGCTGGGCTGGGGATCAAACCTGTGTCCCAATGCTCTAGAGACATCACCGATCCTGTTGTGCCAAGCAGGAACTCTGAAAAAAACATTTTATTTTAGAGTAGTTTCAGATTTATGAGAAAATTGTGAAGATAGTACAGAGCACTTCCATATATTCTCCCCCAGTTTTCTCTGTTAACGTCATACTTTTGGTTTGTCGCAGTTAAGGACCCAGATGCTGATAAATGATTATTAGCTAAAGTTCATCCTTTATTCAGATTTGCTTAGTTTTTGTCTGATGTCCTTTTCTTGTCAGGATCGCATCCAAGATACCATGTTACTGTCAGTTGTCCCATCTCCTTAGGCTGCGATAATTTTGAGACTTTCTTTGTTTTTGATGACTTTGGCAGTTTTGAGGAGTACTTGTCAGGTATTTTCTGACGAAATACCTGGAATTTGTCGTCTGTTTTTCGTTACCATTACCCTGGGGTGAGTGGCTTTAAGAGGAAAACCACAGAGGTAAAGAGCTGTTTTAATCACAGTACATGTGATCAACATGGCTTAGCACTGTTGATGTTGATCTTGATGATGTAGGGACCTGGCTGAGGTCGTGCTGATGAGGTTTCGCCACTGTAAATTTAATCTTTTACCTCCTCTCCGTGCTATTTTCTGTGGAAGGAAGTTACTATGTGTAGGCTACACAGAGAGAGTGAGCAGCTCTGCTCCCCTTCCTATACAGTAGAGTATTTAAATCATTTGGAATTCTGAATGGGAGATGTGTTAATTCTTCTCCATTTACCTATGTATTCCAGTCATTTGCTTATATCACTCTGCCCTCAAGGATATTAATTTTTATACTTTAATCCAGTACTCCTTTATTTTGTGGCTCAAGGCATTGCAGCTTTGTTCATTGGGAGCTCCATATCTCTTTGACATATCTCCATTATTGTGTTTATATATATATATATATTTTTTTTTTGGCTACACTTGGAGCATGTGAAAGTTCCCAGGCCGGGGGTTGAATCAGAGTTGTAGCTACCAGCCTATGCCACAGACACAGCAATGTGGGATCCGAGCTATGTCTGCGACCTACACCACAGCTCATGCCGGATCCTTAACCCACTGAGCGAGGCCAGGGATTGAACCCGCATCCTCATGGATACTAGTTGGATTCATTTCTATTGTGCCAAAATGGGAACTCCTATCACTTCATTAATTTTTGACACCACAAAATATTCTAGCCTCATCTTACGTATTTCTTGCCCCAGTCCTAGAATAAGCCATTTCTCTAAGGAGCTCTAGTTCATTTTGGGGGGGAGAATTTATTGGTATTAGAAACCAAGATTTGAGCCCTAGGTATGCTTATTGCTACTGGGATGTTACTGCTTCTAAGCCCTCTTGGCTGATAGAGTAAGAAATAACATGTGTATATTATATATCACCTTTCTCTTTATTGAGCTCAACGTACGTTTATACTTATGTCACAGGTTCTGGTCTCTTAGCACATGGATCATTCTAGCCTTCTCCCCTTGTATATCTATAACCCCCGACTCCAACAGCTGGCAACAAAGTTCCTGCCATTTGCCATCCATTTACTTGTTTAATTCCAATATTCGTGTTTAGTGGTTTCAGAATTGTTAACCTATCCCTCTCTGGGAAGCAACTTGGTCAACAACAGTAAAATACTTATGTACAGTTGCTTTTGCTTTTGGTCTTATAGATTCCATTCATTTCTAGAGTATTTTCTCCTTACACTTTTTTATGAGGTGGTTTCATATATTTGTAATACAGTTAGATTCTTTGAATCTAATGGCTCTTTAAAAGAGAGAAATGGGAAGATGAAGACTCAGCCATTAGGGATTTGAGTTCACAAGAAAAAGCTTGTGAATAATTCATTTTCTTTCTTTTCTTTTCTTTTTTTTGCTTTTTAGGGCCGCACCTGTGGCATATGGAGGTTCCCAGGCTGGGTGTCTAATCGAAGCTTAGCTGCCGGCCTACACCACAGCCACAGCAACACAGGATCCAAACTGCCTCTGTGACCTACACCACAGCTCAGGCAACGCCAGATCCTTAACCCACTGAGCGAGGCTAGGAATGGAACCTGCAACCTCATGGTTCCTAGTCAGACCTGTTTCCGCTGCGCCACAATAGGAACTCCCAATTCATTTCTTTAGATCTACCAAATATTTGGTGGTTCCACACCGCTAGATGACAGAGTTCTTTGCCTTCTTTCCTTCCTTGGCTTGTTCCAACCTACTCAGTATGGACTCAAGGTTTATAACAACCCACCCAATCAAATGATGTCTTAACCAACCCTCAATGGGATGGTATTTGGAGGTGAGGCCTCTGGGCTGTAATTAGGATTAGATGAGGTCAAGAGGGTGGGGTCATCATGATGGGATTAGTGGCTTTAAGAGAAGAGGGAGAGAGACCGCCCTTCCTAGGTCTGCTCTGAGGTTGGGCTGTGTGAGGAAATAAGTCTTCCATCAGCAAATCAGGAAGAGAGCTGGCACTGGGGACTGAATTGACCAGCACCTTGATTTTGAACTTCCCAGCCTCCAAAATCATGAGAAATTTCTGTGAAGCCCACTAGTCCATGGTATTTTGTTATGGCAGCCTGAGCAGACTGACACAGCATTATATGTAGAAACAGAATGGACACCCCTGGGCTGTTGAGGGGCACTTTCTTAAACCAAATTCCCCTTGTTCCCTTTCTACCTTTAAACAACAAAGGGACCCCCATCCTCCAGTCCATCTGGGGTAGGAGATGGTCCAGATAACGTTCTTAGGGATGCATTAGGTGTGAAGGCTCTGGAGGAAGACCTCTATGTTGGAGTTGTGTGAGAATATCTGATGGGACGTTTTTGGCAAAAATAAGCATTAGGATTGAAGGAATGCTTCTCAGTGGAGAGATTATAGTCACCTACTCTGAGGAAAGCCTAACCCTTTTTCCTCCACCTGAGAGGAAGGCCTGTTTTTCTTATTTTTTCCTTTTTTTTTTTGGTTACACTTACAGCATGCCAGCATTCCCAGGCCAGGACAAAACACTTGCCATGGCAGTAATCAGGCCCACAGCAGTGACAATGCCACATCCTTAACCTGCTGAGTCACCAGGAAACTCCAAAGGGCCTGCTTTTAAATGCAGGAAGCACGCTGAGGAGGGTCTAGGAGTGCGCTCGTGCATGGCTCAGAGCTGGAATCCAGTCCCAGCTGTTCACTGTACTTGGCTGGACAGCATCGTGGGCCCCTGCACAGACCGGGGCTAGTAGGAGGTCCTGCCTCAGGTGAACGTGGAGGCGCTCATTAACCATAACATTGCAGTGTGGATGTGTCTAATTTAAAAAGCCTCATGAAGTTCCTGTTGTGGCTCAGCTGTAACAAAACTTGACTAGGATCCAGGAGGATGCAGGTTCAATCCCTGGCCTAACTCAGTGGGTTCAGGATCCATCGTTGCTGTGAGCTGTGGTGTAGGTCTCAGACAAGGCTCGGATCCTGCATTGCTGTGGCTCTGGCGTAGGCTGTTGGCTAAGGCTCCAGTTCGACCCCTAGCCCGGAAACCTCCGTGTGCCATGGGTGTGGCCCTAAAAAGACCAAAAAAAAAAAAAAAGAAAAAGAAAAAGAAAAATTCAAAAGCCTCGGCTTCCTTGAGGCAGCTTTTTCCCTGGGGTGCTGAATATGGGTTTTTTTGTGTTTCTCCTTTGATTTTTTTTTTTTTTTTTAAGGTTCTTTAGACAGGTTGTTGTGTATTTGCCCTACAACTATCTAATCACTTCACATAAATAGAGAAGTCCTAGGAAGTGTCTCCAGGGTAGGAAACCAAAAGAAGCCAGAAGCTTGGGAGAAATGTTTGGCCCTTGATTTTTTTCAAAAAGCCCTTAAATTCCAGGGAGGGACTTCCTTCCATTGTCTCCCAGTTTTGTTTCTTCCTCTTCCTCTTCATTTTTTTCTCTTTTCTTTGAAAAAAAATTTTTTTTTGTATCCAGACTTAAAAAAAAAAAAAAGATGCTTTTATTGCCTGTTTTGTCTCACAACTTGGCACCTGTTTTGTTTGAGTGTCTGCTTCCTGCCACTCTGAGGACAGCTGAAGAGCACCGGGTAAATATATTGAGGTCTCGACACCATGATTTTCACTGCTGTGACCCAGAGAGGCTCCCTCTGGACAGATTTACCCAGAAAACAAATTGCACTTGGGTTTTTTAATACAGAACCTTTCTATATTGAGCCCCTAGGGGAAAACTAAGACATGCAGGTACTTTCCCTTTTTGCCATTTTTTTTTTTGATGTGGTCGTCAGTTAACCATCCCAATTAATGCGTACGTGTTAATGTTCAACATGAGGCTAATGTCTAGACGTTAGTTTCGGACTTGACCATTCAGAATAGGTTAATGTTCAATACACAAACATTTAGAAGGGTATTTGGGACATAGTCTGAGTATTTAACAACAGGTAATTACATCATCATCATCATCATCATTTGCACACTAAAGAACTGATCCCATGTTGCATACTGTGCGGCAGTAGGACAGAGTTGGGGCATAGGACCTAACATTAGTACTGAGTGGAGGTGGAGAAAGGTGAATTGGAAGTGCTGCTGCCCATTTCTGGCTGAGGAGAGGTGATGATGGGGAGAGAAGATGATCCACAAAACTTGGAACTAAGGAGCTTTGAAAGTGGCACATCTAATGGGAGTTGGCGGTGTGTTAGATGGTCTCTGAAAGCCTTTGTACCTTCAGAATGTGATGCTGCGTGGGTCCTCCTCCACCTGGAGTAGAAGAGAGATGGGCGTGGGGGTGAGCATTGATAGGTAAAGGGATTTTGTACGGAAGGAGGAAAGGAGTGACTTTTTTTCTGGGTTGGATTCCTTTCTCAAAGTCTTTACGGGCATTCTCAGGGTGAGAGGAATTTCCATACACTTCTCTAGTCGCTGCTAATTGCATGCAGACCATACCTCTTGAGCTACTCTTGGCACACCCTTAGAGGTTCAGCTGCAACATGGGACAATAGGCGACTGCCAGAGGGAGGGAAAAAAGTAATATTCCATAAAATTAGGTAAGGTCTGGCTTGGAATTCTTTGAGCGTGAATACCAGGTTATGCATTTTTATTTGCATCCCACTGCAAACACCTCCTGCCTCGGCAGCCAGTACATCCTTGAGGAGGAAACAAAACACAGCAGATACTTTTTATTGGGGTGGAAGGGAGAGTTGGGGGTGAGCAAGGGAGGCATGTACATTTTCTATGATTACCTTCCTTTTATTTTTGTGTTTTAATTTCTGTGGTAGTTAACACTTCTTGAAAGAGATGTCTTTACTCCATCACTCCTCATGGTTCTTAGTCGGATTTGTTTCCACTGCGCCACCATGGGAACTCCCAGGCCCTGGCTTTGAATAATGTGGAGTTAGCCCACTCTGGTGGGGCTTCCGTGCCTTCCACGGTCACCTTTGCTCTCCATCCTTTCTTTGTCTGCTGATTAGTAGTGTTTGGCTAATCTGAGTACTCCTTCCTTTCAGAAACACCAGCCTCTTGTGGCTTCCAGGCCACCACCCTCTCCCAGTTCCTCCTGTCCCCACTGGCTGCTCCTTTTCACTTGTCTTTGCCTGCGCCTTGTCTTCTCCTCCGTGTGGGGGTGCCGGGGGCCTAGACCCTCCTGTGGCTCTTGTTAAATGCAGGTGATGATTCAGCGGGTCTGGGATGGGGCCCAGGGTTTTGCATTTCTTACAGGCTCCCTGTGATGCAGTTACTGCGGGTCCACAGGGCGCACTGCAGGGCTGCGCTGAGCTCTGGTTTCATCTTCTCTACCTGCGTTACTTCCTAGCTGAGCTCATCCAGGCTTTGTTTTTTGTTGTTGTTTTTGTTTTTTGTTTTTGCTCTTTAGGGCGGCACCCATGGCATATGGAGGTTCCCAGACTAGGGGTTGCATTGGAGCTGTAGCCGCCGGCCTACACTACAGCCACAGCAACACCAGATCCGAGCAGTCTTCGACCTACACCACAGCTCACGGCAATGCCAGATCCTTAACCCACTGAGTGAGGCCAGGGATGGAGCCTGCAACCTCATGTTTCCTAGTCGGATTCGTTTCCACTGTGCCATGAAGGGAACTCCCAGGCCCTGGCTTTGAAGAATGTCTTGACTCTTAGTGGTGACGTCCTACCCCACTTGGGTAAGACCCCGGGTCTTACTGAGGCCCACAGACCCCATAGTTTGGCTCCTGCTCACTGCTCTTCCCTCCCGTCCCTGCTGCCTCCATCTGTTTTCTGGCCACTTGCCTTTCCTGCTGATTGTCCAACTTGCCATTGTCTCTGCCCAGTGAGCAATGATGGCAAAGATCTCGTCTTCTCTTTGAAATCAGATGTGCCCTTCTCCGAGGGACCTCCTTTGCCCACCAGATCTCAGAGGAACCTTCACCACCACCTTGCTCTCTGCTCACCCTGCTCCATGTTATTCATGATGCTTGTCACTGAGCTCCTTGCTTCTCTCTCTCCCCATGGTGTGGGGGCATAGGTCTTTGGGGAGAGGGATCACTGTCTCTCCATGGAACAGCTGTAAGAGAGGGTCTAGCAAGGCAGTAGGCTCTCAGGAGAAACTCATTAGCGATTAAATAAAGCCCTTGGATCGGCATATCTGGATGAGCTGGAGGACCATTGGTCACTACCATTCAATCCAGTGCCATGTTTATGACGATTTAGTTTCAGATTGTATGATAGTGTTTTAACTGTAGTAGTGAACTCTCAGGAAAGAACAGAGATGGACTGGACACGTGAGTGAGCCCATTACACCATGTGAAGATCCAGGGTTGTTAGGGCAGCCTGCTCAAATGAAAGTTTCTGCCCTGTAGTGGTGGCCGTTTTCCGATTCACAGCACGTGTGGTGATGTAGTTTTAGCAAACTTTACATCATCCTGCTTATTAAATTCATGTTGGAAAGTTGAATTGTGTTGGTTTTAAAATTGTATTTAATGCACAGATTAGTTTTGGTTCTATGATGTCATAAAAACTATAGTAGGTTTTTTTTTGTTTTTTTTTTTGTCTTTTTGCCTTTTCTAGAGCCACTCCCATGGCTAGGGGTTCCCAGGCTAGGGGTCGAATCGGAGCTGTAGCCACTAGCCTACACCAGAGCCACAGCAACTCGGGATGTGAGCTGCGTCTATGACCTACACCACAGCTCACGGCCACGCCCGATCCTTAACCCACAGAGCAAGGCCAGGGATCGAACCCACAACCTCATGGTTCCTAGTTGGATTCGTTAACCACTGCGCTACAACGGGAACTCCTATAGTAGTTTTATATTTGAACATTAAGTGAACACAAGGGGTCTTTCAGAATTTTCTTTCTTTTTTCTTTTTTCTTTTTTTTAAACAATTTTTGGCCATGCGCATGGCATGCGGAAGTTCTGGGGCCAGGGATTGAACCCGAGCTACAGCAGTGACCTGAGCCACAGCCATGACAGTGCAGGTCGTTAACCCACTGAGCCACCAGGGAACTCCCAGGATTTTTTTCTTTAAAGGCATCTGTATATTACACAAGCATGTGAAAGACTAAAATAGGAATTAATCACTGTTAAAGATTCAGCTGAAAACAGGGACCCCTAGGAACAGGTCTTTTAACTCCCCAAAGTGCTTATGAAAAGCTATGTTTGACAAAACAAGGATAGTATAAGCCCTGAGTGGGCCATTAAAGTTTAGCATGCTTTCAAGAGAGAAATTTTAAAATATCTGTATTCATATGAATACGAAAGAATATACGTACTGACAAACCCTAAAAGGCTATTAATATTTGGTTTGTTTATATAACCAGAATTTCAATTTCTTATTGGTGATTTAGTTTCTGAGTATTGAAACACATCAAGAATTGTGAAACTTTCTTACTGGTGACATATGTATCAAATAAAGACATTTAAATGTGAAATAATGGAGTAGGTGGCTTGCTCACCAATGCCATGGCCTGGGTTAGGAAGGTATGCAGGAGAAGCTCCCAATTCTAATTTTTTTCCCCAGGCCTTTCTGTTTTCCCATAGCTCCTGGAAACCAGAGAAGGGACTTTGCACTTGAGAAATGGGGCCCAAGAGGGAGACAGCAAATGGGGTTCCCTGGTGGCTTGGGTTAAGGATATGGCTTTGTTGTTGCTGTGGTCTGGGTTGCTGCTGTGGTGATGGTTAGATTCCCTGGCCCTGGAACCTATGCATACTGTGGGTGCAGCCAAAAAAAAAAAAAAATAGGTGAATGATTATCCCATGTATATTTCATTTGAGTCTGTATCTTTGTTTATATGTCTTGTTCACTTGTGTCTTATCTTCTGGTAAAATACCATAGACTGGGTGGCTTGTAAACAACAGAAACTTATTTTTCACCATTCTGGAGGCTGGGGATTCCAAGATCAAGGGGCCAGCAAGTGGTGGTCTCATGAGGCCCTCTTGCTGCATCATTGCTGGTTCCCTCTTGTTATGTCTTCATGTGGTAGAAGGGACTAAGGACTGCTGAGGGACAGGCGGTGTCTCTTTATAGGACCACTGGTTCCAATCATGAGGGCCCCATCTTCATGATCTAAACATCTTCCAAAGGCCCCACCTCCTTGTATCATCTGAGGGATGGGGTTAGGATTTCAACATAAGAATTTTGGGAGGACAGACATTCAGACCGTAGCAACTTGCAGATGGAATTTGAGGCTCTCATACTCATGAATGAGCCTAGCGATATGGAGTCATCAAAGCATGGAGATGAGGGCAGAAGATGAAGAGGAGGTGTTCCCGTTGTGGCTCAGTGGTAGTGAACCCGATTGATATCCATGAAGACGTTAGGTTTGATCCCTGGCCTCGCTCAGTGGGTTAAGGATCTGGCGTTACCATGGTGTATGTAGGTCACAAATGTGGCTTGGGTCCCACGTTGCTGTGCCTGTGGCATAGGCCAGCAGCTGTAGCTCCAATTCGACCCCTAGCCTGGGAACTTGATATGCCCCAGGTACGACCCTAAAAAAACATTAAAAAAAAAAAATGATGAGGAGACCACAGAGGCAGGGGTGGGGTGGGAGTGCTTTTAGGAAAGAAAGGGAACCAGGGACGTTAGGAATGTTCGGAAAGAGAAAGGGAACCAGGGAACCAGGGACGTTAGGAATGTTCGGAACGTTGGAGAGCACAGTCAGTGCTTCCTTTACCTGAATAGCTGGGGAGCACACGATGCACTGTGTTTGGGGTGATTTCGGAGTCTAGTGTGGGGGTGCCTCTTCCCTTGCTGCCCACCCAGGGGAATTCAGGAGAGCAAGATCGCACCAGGGAACACAATACCTGGTAGCGTCAAACTTTGGGATTATTGTTGTCTTGAACAACAGACAGCCTGAACTGACATGTGTGGAGATTATGCTAGTTTTCCATTTTATTTTATTTTATTTTTTATTATTGTTGCTTTTTAGGGCTGCACATGCGGTATAAGGAAGTCCCCAGGCTAGGGGTCGAATGAGAGTTGTAGCTACAGGCCTACGTCACAGCCACAGCAATGCAGGATCCGAGCCAGTCTGTGACCTACACCACAGCTCATGGCAACACCAGATCCTTAAACCACTGAGAGAGACCAGGGATCGAACCCAGATCCTCATGAATACTTGTCAGTTCATTGCTGCGAAGCCGCAATGGGAACTCCTAGGTTTCCATTTAAGAAGACGACTTGTCTTCATTTTATTTTTTAATGTTTTAGGTGACTACACAGTATCATCTTTTCTGTTTTTTAACAGTCACGCTGTATGATATTCAGTAGGTTTCTGTGGATGTTCCAGGTGTCTGTTATTTAGAATGTAGTCTTTCGGGGTCCCTGTCAGACAGCTGGCAGACACATTTATGAGACTGGGCGGTTTGTGAATTGAGGCCCACAGGGATGCCTCCCACTCTGTTCAGGAGGCTCTAGATTTTGTAATCATTTGGCCAAGTTTTTTCATGATGCTGACTTCCTCAGTCTTTGCCCTGATGAGGACAAAAATGGACCAGTTTTCCTGGTTTGATCTTGTTTGGAGGGGCCAGGAGGAAATACTTTGCAGATGGCATAAGCTATCTTCCAGGGGAGGATATTTAGCTTTGGAATTCATTTTGCAGGAATCCTCTTTGAGGAGGTTCCAGGAATGGGGCTTGTTAGAGCTGGCATTGTTGGGATTCTGCAGTCTTCCTTAACTCCCCTTAGGAGATGCTTGATAACCCCAGGACCTGTGTTCTACTTTTGGAACACACGCATCTTGTGAAAGTGGCAGCTGGAGATGGGAAGAAAAGCCACAATGGTGCTGACAGTGAGAGTCTAGTGTTTTAAAACTGTGATACATCCTCCAGTTGGAGGTAGTGGGCATACTAGAAGGATGAGCGTGGGGATTTGTAAGGGAAGCTTTGATTTTTTTTGGGGGGGGGGTATGATGATGACTTTTTATTTATTTGAAAAATTTTTTGATCTTTTTGTCTTTTTAGGGCCTTACTCATGGCATATGGAGGTTCCTAGGCTAGGGGTCCAGTCAGAGCTGTATCACTGGCCTACACCATAGCCATAGCAACACAGGATCCGAGCTGAATCTGCAGCCTACACCACAGCTCACGGCAATGCTAGATCCTTAATCCACTGAGTGTGACCAGGGATTGAACCCACGTCCTCATGGATGCTAGTTGGGTTTGTTAACTGCTGAGCCAGGACGGGAACTCCTATTTAATTAAAAAAAATTTTTTTAGTAATAACATGCTTTTATTTTTTAGCCATTTCCAAAACTTTATTTTATGATATAGCGTTGTATAATTTTTAAAATTTTTACTTTTTATTGATGTATAGTTAATTTATAATGTGTTAGTTTCAGGTATATAACAAAGTGATTCAGTTGTACCTATATACATTCTTTTTCAGATTCTTCTCCCATTTAGGTTATTACAGAATATTGAGTAGAGTTTCTGTGCTATATCTATCATTCTATCTATCTAGTAGGTCCTTGTTGATGATCTATTTTATATATTGTAGTGTGTATATGTTAATCCCAAACTCCTGATTTGTCCCCCCCCAACACCTTTCCCCTTTGGTGATCCTAAGTTTGTTTTTGAAGGCTGTGAGTCTATTTTATAGATAAGTTCACTTGTATCATTTTCTTAGATTCCATATAGAAGTGATATTGCGTGACATTGATCTTTCTCTCTCTGACTTCACTTATTAGGATAATTTGTAGGTTCATCCATGTTGTTGCAAATGGCATTATTTCATCCTTTTTTATGGCTGAATAATATTCCATCATATATATAATATAATATTCCATCAGCTATATATATATATATATATATCTATATATATATCTCGCCTTTTTTATCCACTCTTCTGTTGACAGACATTTAGGTTGAATTTTTTAAAAAAAAGTTTTCAGATTTTTAAAGGGGATTCAGAGCTGTGTGCATCATACATGTTGTTAGTTCATCCTTTCATTTACCTATCCAGTGCCTGCTACGTGCAGGACACTGTTTGGGGTGCCAGGAGTATGGTGAGGAGGGGGGCCTCCCTGAAGAGTGACATATCTGATGAGATCTGACAGACAGGAGGCTGCTTTGCTGGTGTGCCAGTGCAGTAGGACGTGGTGATGTGTTTTGGTCCATAGCCATCTGATGGCCATGTCAGGATAACTACCAGATACTGGGGGTTGGGGGTGGGGGTGCAAAAAAAATGAAACTGTGGTCCTTGCTCAAGAAAGAGCTTAGGTCCTAGAGATGAAAGGTCTGGGTCTTAAGTCCTGGCACTGCCCCCAAGCCAGGTGGAGATCTTGGGTGCAGTCATTGCGCTTTGGAGCTCGCACACTCTAATGGGGAGAAAATGGAATGCCTCACATGTGGGACTGCAAGGATCTGAGCAGACAAGATGGAATAGTCAAGCACCCTGGCACCGTGCAGGAAGATGTGTATACCTGACTCAGTACTGGTTGAAAACACTTGAGACACAGTTTTTGGGAAAAAACCCATCTGCAGAAGAGCTGGTACAGGAGAGCCTTGCTGAGCTGTGCAGAGCTGACCATGTGCCAGAGGAGTTAGAAACTGCTGGAGTGGGTCAGCCTGCAAGGCAGACAGGATCTTCATATCTGATGGAACATATTTTTTTACGGGGAGGAAGAGGTTGAAAATAACGGTTGTGAACACAGTGTGAGGATAGAAGCTACTCTTGGCCAGTTACCTGCAAAAATGTTCCTTCCTCTTGGTGGCCCAATAGAATTTTTTTTTAATGTCGGTAAGGTGAACCTGAGCCTAATGTATGTGCTGAATTTGAGGAGTTTTCCAGTGCTCAGAGTGAACTATTATGAGTGACAGACTGAGAGGTTAGAGGAGCCTCCACTGGGATTTAGGAGGTGATTTAGTTCTGAGACATTTTGGTTTCAGAGTTGGTAGGTTTAGATGAGTATCAAAATATATGTCGGGGTGGCAAACAGACTTATATTGTGTTCACACTGATCAATTGGCAGTGACTGCAGTGGTTGTTGAGGAAGATTCTAAAGCTAGATTTGGGCTCAGAGAGAAAATGCAGTGACAACCCTGTTTTGCTGTGTTTGGGGCTCAGGCTCCGTTTGGAAACTGTAGCACACATGTCATGGATGTGTTTTGTCTGGTTAAGAACTTTTGTGTGGACTTGGCAACGTAAAGACATTCATTTTATTCAGTCAACAACTATTTATTAAGTTTCCAATCTGGACCCAGCACTGTACTTTAGATTCTCAACCTTCTGGTTTCTTAATTAATACATTATTTCAGGATGCTGGTGGTTAACACTGTTTGGTTAACCAGTGGGGTTTTTAGGCTCTGCCTAGAAGTATTTAAAAACATTTTATGATCAAAGTCAGCCTTCTTGTGGCCATAAATGCCACATGGAATTTTTTTCATTATTTCCTATTTCATTTAGCCTACAGCCTGTGATTTAATTTCCCCAAGCGCCTTAAGAAGTCACCATTAAGAATTTGACTTCAGAGATAGGAAAACACCCAGAGAAGTTAAAGAACTTGTCCAAAGCTGGGATCTGATCCGAGTCCAGCAGTAGACACATTTCTCGCCCCTGTACCTTGCTGTTCTCTCCATGATTTGTCTTCTGTGTCTTAAATCTGCATTGGTGGGAAAATTTGCAGAAATAATTTTAGGGTCGGAAGGTGAAGGAGGATGAATAACTTTTCTGGACCATTTTTGGGGCATGAATTTTTTAGAGAATTTGTGGAATGTAAACTATCATCTATTGGATTTTTAAATTGAAGTGGGGAATATAAAAGATGAGTGGGATCAAAACCAGCAGAAGTGGAGCAGAGACTGATGTGGCGAGAGGCCATCCTCAGGGACAGGAGGGGGTGCATTTCAGGGGTCAGGTGAGCATCCCAGGGAAGCTAGCCTGGCACCCATGGTCCAGCCTGAGTGTGATTAGGGTCGTTAGACCTCCTGACCCCTGGTCTTCAAACCCCTGGTTGATTCTCTGAAGCCTCCAACCCTAGGATAAAAGGAACTTTCCCACAAGCTTTTCTTTGCCATCCTCCTTTTTGTGCAAGGTGAGTTTGGGAGGAAGCTATAGCACTCAGTATAAAAAATTTGTTTTGCCCCCAAAGAAAAGTTTTGACAATTTCCCTCATGGCACAGCGGAAATGAATCTGACTAGGAACTATGAGGATGCAGATTCAATCCCTGGCCTCACTCAGTGGGTTAAGGATCTGGCATTGCCGTGAGCTGTGGTGTAGCTTGCAGACATGGCTTGTATCCTGCATGGCTGTGGCTGTGGTGTAGGCTGGCAGCTGTAGCTCCGATTAGACCCCTAGCCTGGGAACTTCCATATGCTGTGGGTGTGGCCCTCAAAACCAAAAAAAAAAAAAAAAAGGTTTTGGTCATCATGCTGATTTAAAGAGATTCAAATCACACGAACTGTGTAATGTAGACAGCAACTCTGATATAATTTTCAAACCTCAAAGTTTACTTTTTTTTTAGGGCCATACCCACAGCATATGGAAGTTACCAGGCTAGAGGTCGAATCGGAGTTGCAGCCGCTGGCCTATGCCACAACTATGCCAGATCTGAGCCACATCTGTGACCTATACACAGCTTGCAGCAATGCTGGGTCCTTAACGCACTGAGTGAGGCCAGGGATCAAACTTGTATCCTCATGGGTACTGGTCGGGTTCTTAACCTGCTGAGCCATAATGAGAACTCCCTCAAAGTTTACTTTTGAAACTGTTTTTCCAGGGAATTCTGAAGGCCTGACTGTGTGAGAGACATTTCCCTTTGAATTCTAAAAGTTATGTCAGTCCCCCTGCCCCCACAGAATGGACAGATGGATAGATGGAAAGAAAAAGTGTAGTTTAGGTAAGGCTGCCTCTTTGTCTCATGTTTGGGAATACATTGAAAAATCAGGATGCAGTTTTCTAATCCTGGATGTTCTACACCGTCATTTTGGCTTTTGTCTTTTTTTTTTTAGGGCCACACCTGTGGCCTATGGAGGTTCCCAGGCCAGGGGTTGAATCGGAGCTGCAGCTGCTGGCCTACACCAGAGCCACAGCAATGCCAGAGCCGAGCCACATCTGCAACCTACACCACAGCTCAGGGCATCGCCGGATGCTTAACCCACTGAGCGAGGCCAGGGATCAAACCCGCCACCTCATGCTTCCTAGTCAGATTCGTTTTCACTGTGCCTTGGCGGGAACTCCCTACACTCTCATTTTTCACTTGCATGCAAATGAGGGTCTAATGAGGATATTCCCATACAAAATTCATGTCTTCCCACTAGTCCTGCAAGCTAGTCCCCTTTGTCCATTCTTTAGAAGTGTTAACTTGTGTGTATCTTCAGACAAGCAGTGGCTTCCCTTTGAACGAGGTGGTCGCCGAACCCCACTCTGGAGAAGTTCCTTTTTGGTTTGGGCTCGCTTCTTATTTCCTAGAATCAAGGTCATAGCTGTACCGAGGTTCATTAGTTCTTCGTCCCTGCTCTAGATGCTCTCTTAAATGATCTGTGTGATCAAATGGAATTACTCATTCCCAGCAAACACGTAGAGTCCTGGCCTGTGCTGGGTGCTTGGGCCTGGCTGGTAGGATGCTGTCCTCAGGAGGGAGGGCTGAGTACGGCTGGAAGCTTTCTCCTCATCTGCATGTCTGCAGTAGCCGTGAGGGCCTCGGAATGGCTAGGGAATATGCTTCCAGGGCTTGGAGGTGTCCGTGGGAATTAGGGTGGTGAGGTGGGAGGTATGACCTGGCATTGTGACTAATCTCTGGGCTTAGCTGATAACATGTGATGGCCCGGAGAGAGGAAATGTCCCTATCTGGTGTATGTTCACCGTCTTCCAAGTGCTAAGCCCTTTGTTCTTACGCACAAACACACTCATTGATCTTGCTAACTAAAAGCAATTATCATCATTTAGTGGTCTTTCCCAAAAGCATTATTTCCACTCCAAAACCCCACTTTCATTTCCCAGTGCCACAATGTTGCATTCTGGCATTTGGTCAGCAGTTACTGCCAGATTATGTAAGCCCTCCATTGGGCTTAGTCCCTGACTGTGCAAGTGTGCCCGTGGAGTGTGTTAGGATCTAGACGTGGCCTAGCAGCCAAAGACGAGACCAGCTGTCCTAAAATCCAATCATTAATTCAGTGTTTACACTGTGATTGGGAAGGAAATCCACACCTGCTTATGACACCAGTGCCCAGCTGAGAAATGTCATTCCCTGAAAATACTTAGTTGAGGTGTGTTGTCAAGGAAATGCAAATTTTGGACATTTCATGAAATTCACATACACAGCTTAATTTGCTGACAGGGAGCAAAGAATGCAGTAAACCAAGGCAGCCTTACTCAAAGGTTGAAATGTAATTAGTGTTGACTATAGTAGCAGCAACTAATGAAAAGGACTATAAAACCCTAGAAAGGAATTTTATGAGTAAATATTAGGGGAAATATTTTCACAGAAAAGTCAGAGTCAGCGTAAGAGGAGATTATAGATGGGTAAAATGACCTCATTTAGTAAATACCGTTTTTAAAAAGCATCGCAGTGAATGAATTTGTACAGAAGCACTTCTGTTAAAACATGTTTATGGAGTTCCCGTCGTGGCGCAGTGGTTAACGAATCCGACTAGGAACCATGAGGTTGCGGGTTCGGTCCCTGCCCTTGCTCAGTGGGTTAACGATCCAGCGTTGCCGTGAGCTGTGGTGTAGGTTGCAGACGCGGCTCAGATCCCGCGTTGCTGTGGCTCTGGTGTAGGCCGGTGGCTACAGCTCTGATTCAACCCCTAGCCTGGGAACCTCCATGTGCCGCGGGAGTGGCCCAAGAAATAGCAAAAAGCAAAAAAAAAAAATGTTTATTATAAACTTTAATGGGTATGAACTCTGTTAGAGATGCAGAATAAAATGTGCCAGCGCTGCTCAGAAACAGGGCTTAAGACCTAGCCGGTCATCTGGTCTTGACCTTCATGTGTTGTTTCATCTAAGGCATGTTTGCCATTCTTGTTCTAGGACTGAAGTGTTTTACAAATATTATTAGTCTCATTCAGCTAGATAAGCTATATATCCCCTTTTCAAAATTCCATTCAGTGGAGTTCCCTTCGTGGCTCAGTTTGGTTAAGGAACCCAACTAGCATCCATGCGGACGTGGGTTCAATCCCAGGCCTTGCTCAGTGGGTTAAAGATCTGGCATTGCTGTGAGCTGTGGTGTATGTTGCAGACACGGCTCAGATCCCATGTGGCTGTGGCATAGGCTGGCAGCTGCAGCTCCGATTCGACCCTTAGCCTGGGAACCTTCATGTGCCGCGGGTGCGGCCCTGAAAAGACAAAACAAAAGACAAAAATACTCCCCAAAATTCCATTCAGAAGATTGTAAAGGCATAAAAATTAAACCTCCAAAGACAAAGACTGGCAGGGGAGCAGTGGAAGTGAGCTCTGAAGCAAACGATGGAGTGGTGATAACTGGGGTGAGAGTTACTTCCATGTAAGGTGCCTGCATTGTGGAGAGGAGGTGATGTGCCTGCAGAGCTGCTGAGCGGCTCAGGGGAGGAAGGCTTTGGTTACTGTGAAGTGGAGTGAGGGGCCAACACCTGGGGCATTATTTAGGCACCTTGAGAACTGGATCAGTTATACCCCCAGGGCAACCTCTGTGCCCTGGATCTGTGGGCAGCCACCTGCTCCTGTCCCCTGCCCACCTCAGCAATAGACCGGAGGTCTCTTCTTGGGGAAAACTGTATTGGAATAATGTTGGAAGCAAGTGTAGGTGATGGGAAATGGAGGTTAAGGAGTTCCCATTGTGGCGCAGTGGGAATGGATCTGACTAGGAACCATGAGGTGTGGGTTTGATCCCCGGCCTCGCTTCAGTGGGTTAAGGATCTGGCGTTGCCATGAGCTGTGGTGTAGGTCTCAGATGCGGCTCCAATCCTGTGTTGCTGTGGCTATGGTGTAGGCCGGCAGCTGTGGCCCCAATTGGACCCCTAGCCTGGGAACCTCCATATGCCTCTGGTGCGGCCCTGAAAAGCAAAAGAAAAAAAAAAGAAAGAAAATGGAGGTTTAATTCGAGCTGGGATGTCCATGTGCATCCCCTGCCCTGTCTCATAGGCCAGCAGCCAGGCTTGTGCAGCTCCACAATGGGTTGTAGTATTCTTTTTTTTTCCCCCCAGTCTTTTTTTGTCCTTTTAGGGCTGCACCTATCCACAGCATATGGAGGTTCCCAGGCTAGGAGTTGAATTGGAGCTACAGCTGCCCGCCTATGCTACAGCCACAGCAACACCAGTTCTGAGCCATGTCTGTGACCTACACCACAGCTCATGGCAACACCAGATCCTTAATCAGCTGAGCGAGGCCAGGGATCAAACCTGTGTCCTCGTGGTTACTAGTTGGGTTGGTTAACCACTGAGCCACAACAGGAACTCTAGATTGGAGGATTCTTTTCTTGGGAAATTAAATAGCTCCAGAAAAAAATGCCCTCAGAGGAGTTCCCTTGTGGTACAGTGGGTTAAGGATCTGGTATTGTCATTGCAGCAGCCCAGGTTCATCACTGACCTGGCAACTTTTGCATGCCACAGGTTTGGCCAAAAAAATATACCCCCAGATTCTGAAATGTGTGGGTCCCTCAGTGGAAAGCTTGGCATTCCTCTCATCCCTCTTATTTGAAGCTTACCAGCTAATAACCCCTTTCTACAAATACAGAGCTTCCAATTTACTTTTACTACTTTATTAAATAAGGTCTGGCAGTCAAAGATCTAAGTCATATTAGGAAGGTTTTCAATGTGAAAGACAGGGACCAAAACCAACCAGAAAAGAGATACCTTGCAGAAGACTGAGATGTTGTAGATGGCAGAAAAAAAGTATTTTTTGGAAAAAAAAAATTGCAGTAATATCCTCAGAGAGAAGCTATTTTCATGCCTAAAATGGGAACAGCACTTAAAAAAGAGAAATAAGGAGTTCCCTTTGTGGCTCAGCAGTTTAAGAACCCAGCATAGTCTCCATAAGGATATGAGTTCGACTTCTGACCTCACTTAGTGGGTTAAGGATCTGGTGTTGCTGTGGTGTAGGCCAGCAGCTATGGCTCCAATTTGACCCCCAGCTTGGGAACGTCTATGTACCACAGGTGTGGCTTTAAAAAGAGAAGAAACAAAAATAGAAACAACTAGAGAAGAATAGAACAGTAGAACAAAAAAATGAAATTTGGTCTAAAGGGTTCAGCACTACTAATATATTAGATGCAGACACCAAGAACAAAAAGATCTATGAACATTATCATAGAAATAAATAAGGACACTTTATAAAACTGGAGTGAATTTCCAAATGGAAGAAATATATTAAGTGCTTATGTTTTCTGAAAGTGCCCAATTTGCTAAAATCCTCACTGGGGAACATCATTGTGAAATTTTAGAACACCAAAGACAAAAGGTTCTAGAAACTTTTAGAGAAAAATAAACAGGGTATATACAGAGGAAAGGATATCATATCAACATCACAGTTCTTCTATTTTTTTTTTTTGTCTTTTCTAGTGCCACTCCCGTGGCATATGGAGGTTCCCAGGCTAGGGGTCTAATTGGAGCTGTAGCCGCCGGCCTACACCAGAGTCACAGCAACACGGGATCTGAGCCGCTTCTGCGACCTACACCACAGCTCATGGCAACTCCAGATCCTTAACCCACTGAGCACGGCCAGGGATAGAACCCGCAACCTCATGGTTCCTAGTAGGATTCGTCAACCACTGTGCCACGATGGGAACTCCAGTTCGTTGTTTTTTTTTTTTGGTGCTTTTTAGGGCTGCACCTGTGGGATACGGAGGTTCCCAGGCTAGGAGTTGAGTCGGAGCTACAGCTGCCAGCCTACACCACAGATACTTCGTATCTGAGCCACGTCTGTGATCTACACCACAGCTCATGGCAGCACCATACCCTTAACCCACTGAGCGAGGCCAGGGATTGAACCCGAAATCTCATGGTTACTGGTGGATTCATTTCTGCTGCACCATAGCAGGAACTCCAGCATTAACTAGAAGATAACAGAGTAATACTTGAAAATCTGGGGGAAAATGATTTCTAACCTGGATTCTAAATCTAGGTAGGCTAGACTGTAGTTCAGAAATAAGCAAGAGTTCTCTTGTGGTGCAGCAGGTTAAGGATCTGGTGTTGTCACTGCAGTGACACTGCACTCCCCTCTGGTGCAGGTTCGATCCCTGGCCGGGGAACTTCTTCATGTTGCGGGAGTGACCCAAGAAATGGCAAAAAGACCAAAAAAAAAAAAAAAAAGTTTGCAGAAGGGAAGTCACCATGGGAAAAAAATCACCAAAATATCTGATATTTTCATCATCTGGAAATTAATACTGGTAAGCATCTAACAGAATGTGATACAGCTGATGAAGATATTTAAGCTTGGGTATATAGAAAACAAGACAAGTAAATACAGCAATTACTACCTCTAGGAAAGTTACAATTATGGAAGAAAGATGACCAGAGTTTACAATTTGGCTTTTTAGAGGATAATATTTATATAATCACAATAATGTAAACATAGTTGGGAAGCTAGCACAATGAGAACTTCACATGTATATGTGTGTCATCTACCATATATAAAAATCATAAATTAAGACATTGCAGCTAGGCATATTACTTAAAAACATGGGTATAAATACTAGAAAGAATGCCTACAATTTGTAGGTTTCTTCTGAGGAATGTGGTTGGAATTGGGGACAAGAGGTTGGAAGGTATAGGTTTTCATTGTATCTTGTAAATCTTGTTTTATTTTGATTAAAAATTTTAAAATGTTAGTATAACTCTGAAAATAAAAGTAGCTATTATGAAATAATTGGAATTGGTGGGACGATGAATCTTGCAGAAAATGGCCCTCTTCAAGTTGTTCCTATCTGTAAAATCAGAGGTGATGATGTCTAATTTCTTTTTTTCCCCCCTGTCTTTTCAGTGCTGTACCCACAGCATATGGAAGTTGTTAGGCTACAGGTCAAGTCAGAGCTGCATCCACTGGCCTATATCACAAACAGCAACACAGGATCCGAGCCGTGTCTGCAACCCATACCATAGCCCATGGCAATGCTGGATCCTTAACCTACTGAGCGAGGCCAAGGATCGAACCTGTGTCCTCATGGATACTAGTTGGGTTCATTACTGCTGAGCCATGATGGGAACTCCTAACATGTTTTATATTTAAAAGATATCACCAAGCAAACTGATAGCACCTAAGCCAATAATAGGAAATGAATGTATCCAGGAAGGCCCAAGACAAATCAGACAGACAAATTCAGTAAGAGGTACTGGAGCTGAACTGAATAATTGGTAAGGTCATATTAATAGATCTATTTTGAATGCCATTCCTTAAAATAGAGACTACAAGCAGCACCCAGTTAAACTTTGACAAAAATTATCCATATATCTGCCCACAAAGGAAACCTCAATACATTTAAAAAGAAATAATAGTGACCTCATTTTCTGACTATAACACAATGCAAATAGAAAATAACAACATATAGAAGTAAAGAACCTCCAAACCAAAACAACAGAGCAAGCATACTGCACGTGAAAATACTTTCTCAGGGAATTCCCTGGTGGCTCAGTGGGTTAAGGATCTGACAGTAGGTGGTTCGGGGTGCTGCTGTAGCCTGGGTTTGATCCCTGACCCTGTGACTTCTGCATGCTTCAGGTGTGGCCAAAAAAAACTTTCCCCTGAACAATCCTGAGTCAAGAATTCAAAACCACAGATTGAAACTAGAAAATAATAGAAACATTTCTGTGGTGGAGACTATTGGCTGCCTTCCCAATGTCCATTTTCTTTTCTCTTTTTCCTAATAGAATATTGATTTTGAGGGAGTTCCCATGGTGGTGCAGCTGAAACAAACCTGACTAGTATCCATGAGGATTCGGTTTGATTCCTGGCCTTGCTCACTGGGTCAAAGATGCAGCATTGCCATGAGCTCTGGTGTGGGTCACAGATAATGGCTTGGATCCAGCGTGGCTGTGGCTGTGGTGTAGCCTGGCCGCAGTAGCTCTGATTTGATCCCTAGCCTGGGAACTTCCATATGCTGCAGGTGGGGCCATAAAGAGCAAAAAAAAAAAAAAAACCCAAAAAACAAAAACCAAAAAACCTTGATTTTGAGAGTGTCAGTGACCAGCTAAAACCCCCTTCTTTCCTAACCTTTTCTTTCAGCAAGGATGGCCATAAGTTTAAGTTCATACCAGTAGGATGAAAGGGATTGGTGGGTCTGGGTGGGGCTTCCAAGAAAGCACCTTAAAAATGTTGGCCCAATCTGAAAAGGAATGGATGTAGGTATATGTATAACTGATTTACTTTGGTGTATACCTGAAATTAACACAACTTTGTAAGTCAGCTATATTCCAATAAAATTTTAAAAATATATGGAGGGAGTTCCCATTGGCTCAACAGGTTAAGAATCTGACGATATGGTATGGTATCCATGAGGATACGGATCCAATCCCTGGCCTTGCTCAGTGGGTTGGAGGATCCAGTGTTGCTGTGAGCTGTGGTGTAGGTCACAGACACAGCTTGGATCTGGCGTTGCTATAGCTGTGGCGTAGGCCAGCAGCTGCAGCTAACATTCAACTCCTAGCCTGGGAACTTCCCTATGCCGCAGATGTGGCCTTAAAAAAGCTAAAAAAACAAAAAACAAAAAACTGAAATGTACATTTAAAAAAAAGGTTGACCTATTAGGCCTAATAAACCTGATGTATGTGATGCTGGATCGGCTATCTTGTAATCATAAGGTGTCTAATACATGCTAAAGGTAGTAGAGTAGAAAGATAAAAGAGGTGTTCCTCAAAAATACCCTGGCATCTCTTCTAACTCTGGACTTCTTATCTCTGGGGGATTTTTTTTTTTTTCTTTATAGAGCCATACTGTGTCATATGAAAGTTCCCGGGCTAGGGGTTGAATTGCAGCTGCTGGCCTACACCACTGCTCACAGCAATGCTGGATTCCCAACCCATTGAGTGAAGCCAGGGATCAGACCCACATCCTTATGGATACTAGTCAGATTCGTTTCCACTGCACCACAACAGGAACTCCCTAGTTGGGTTCTCAACCCAGTGAGCCACGATGGGACCTCCCTGGGGGAAAATTTTGGGTCCGTTCATTAGTAGGAACCAACAAATTCCCAACACAGTCACATAGCACAATTTATGGACTAAAATTAAAGAATGAAAATAAACAAGTGAAGCATGAATGAAATTTGAAACGTAATAAAGGAAAGCAGAAGGAAATAATGATCAAACTAGAACTCAATAAGAATTTTAAAACTAGAAATGCTTGATAAATTGAGCTAGTTCTTTAGGGTAACAACAATTTAAAAAGTATGTAGATGTATGTTTTACCTGCATAATCAAGAAATAGGTGAAGAGACAATAGCCAGGACATGGAAACAACCCACATGTCCATCAACAGATGATTGGATTCGGAAGATGTGGTATATATACACAATGGAATACTACTCAGCCATAAAAAAGAATGACATAATGCCATTGGCAGCAACATGGATGGAACTAGAGACTCTCATACTGAGTGAAATGAGCCAGAAAGACAAAGACAAATACCATATGATATCACTTATAACTGGAATCTAATATCCAGCACACATGAACATCTCAGAAAAGAAAATCATGGACTTGGAGAAGAGACTTGTGGCTGCCTGATGGGAGGGGGAGGGAGTGGGAGGGATCGGGAGCTTGGGCTTATCAGACACAACTTAGAATAGATTTACAAGGAGATCCTGCTGAGTAGCATTGAGAACTATGTCTAGATACTCATGTTGCAACAGAACAAAGGGTGGGGGAAAAAAAATGTAATGTATATAACTTGATCCCCTTGCTGTACAGTGGGGAAAAAAAAAAATGGGTGAAGAGAGCACAAATAAAACTAGACAATGAGAAATAGATGTAGAGGAGATGAAATGATTTATGCTTTGCAAAACTTTGTGCAAATAAATGTGAAAATATTTTCTTGGAAAATATGCTACCAGATTGATTCCAGAAGAGAAAGAACACTCAAAAAGGCCACTGACAGAGAAATGAGATAGCTGTTTTCTGTGACCAGTTGTTTCTTTGGTTCCTGCATCTCTATGGCTGTTGGAGTTTTTCTAAGTGACAGAAGTACGTTTTTGGTGAGAGTGTGGGTGGCTTGGGTGTCCTACCTGGTGAGGTGTGTGCGGTTTCTGACAAGGATGACCACACACCAGAAAGGTGAAGGTAGTGATTCTTGTCATTAGGCTCTGTCACAAGAAGCCCCAAGTCTTCAGTTTTTCAGTGGCATTTTCCAGATCCTTATGTTACTTGGACTTTTTTTGTTTAAAAATGATTGAAAATTATTATCATTATTTGCTTTTTAGGGCCGCACCTGCGGCATGTGGAGGTTCCCAGGCTAGGGGTCGAATAGGAGCTGTAGCTACCAGCCTACACCAGAGCCACAGCAACATGGGATCCGAGCCGCATCTTCGACCTGCACCATAGCTCACAGCAACTCTGGATCCTTAACCCATTGAGTGAGGCCAGGGATCAAACCCGCAACCTCATGGTTCCTAGTCAGATTTGTTTCTGCTGCACCACAACAGGAACTCCGAAAATTATTTTTAATCGTTGACTCTCATTGTCACTCTCACAAACAACTGCTGCCTTAAAGTAAAAATTTTACACAGTGTATCCAAATAAATAATGATAAAAATTTCAAAACAGGGTTGCACATAAACAAGCCTGACAGAGTTGTTTTGACAGGAAATTTAACAGTATAGGAAAAAAGTTAAATGGTGAACATCAGAAAGCCTTAGCTCTTCATTAATTCATGGAAAAGTACCTTGTTCTCAAATGCTGGTAACTGGAACATCGTACTGGTTAAAAATAAATAGTATAAAGTGTGAGGAAACCAACTAAGGAAAAAACAAGGCAATCAGCACAGCCCGTCAGCTAGAAACAAAATAATTAAGCTCTGCAAAAGGTGTCAGGTCATCTGCCAGTTATCTACCCTAAGGCCAGGGTTCAAGCCCAGTGTTGACAAACACCCTGGTCATGTGGACCCATGGGCATCCAGAAAGGCCTGTTTGGACGAGCAGTTGGCTCTGAAGTGTCTTTGCTGTTTGAAGTGTTTTGTTTTTCTTGAACTTTGACACTTTCCCTCATAATCCTCATTTAAACAGATGTAATTCTAACTTAATGCCCTCTTTTTAACCCCATCTTTCCTTGGTAGTGGGAACAGTGAACCATGGAGCTGTATTTTGGTGAATATCAACATGTGCAGCAGGAATACGGTGTCCATCTGAGACTTGCAAGCGATGAAAGCAAAAAACCAAGGAATTCCCAGCACGCTAAGACAGGCTCCTACGGGGTCAGTATTCGGGTACAGGGGATCGACGGCCACCCCTACATAGTCCTCAATAACACAGAGCGGTGTCTGGCAGGCGCGTCTCTTTCCGAAAACGGGCCTTCGTTTCCACCTCCAATGATAAACAACCTGCCGCTCCATTCCAACAACGGGTCTGTGCTGGAGGAGAACAGTGCAGAAGAACTGCAGCTCCCAGAAAACCCATACGCCCAACCCAGCCCAGTAAGAAACCTGAAACAATCCTCTCTCTTGGAGGGCAAGAATGGAGTTCTGGAACGCAAAGAGCAGCCAGTGAAGCCCTCTCCGGTGCTAAACTTTCAGAGGCATCCAGAGCTTTTACAGCCCTATGATCCTGAAAAGAATGAGTGGCACTTACAAAATCACCAGCCTCCTGAGAGTAGTTGGCTAAAAGCTTTAACGGAAGAAGGGACCAACAATAAAAAGGCTTGGACTTGCTTGTCCAAACCTAGCCGGCTGCAGCCGACCAGCCCTCCCTTGGAAGACCCAGCCAAATCCAGCGTGACGGCCATTCGACTGTGCAGCTCTGTGGTCATCGATGACCCCAAGAAGCAGACCTCGGTGTGCGTGAATGTGCAGAGCTGCAGCAAGGAGGTAGAGGAGGCCCTTTCCCCTGGCGGGAGGCCTCTACCCACCCACGGCCCGCACACCCACCCGGAAGCCAAGAAAACCAGGCCTGACGTGCTCCCCTTCCGGCGCCAGGACTCGGCAGGACCCGTCCTGGATGGAGCCCGGTCCCGGAGATCGTCCTCCTCATCCACAACTCCCACTTCGGCCAACTCTTTGTACAGATTTTTACTCGATGATCAGGAATGTGCCATCCATGCCGACAATGTGAATCGTCATGAAAACAGAAGGTATATCCCTTTCTTGCCCGGAACTGGGCGGGATATTGATACGGGGTCGATTCCTGGTGTGGATCAATTGATTGAAAAATTTGACCAAAAATCTGGGCTGCAGAGAAGAGGCAGGTCTGGGAAGCGAAACAGGATCAACCCAGAAGACAGGAAGAGGTCCCGCAGCGTGGATAGTGCCTTTCCTTTTGGTCTCCAAGGGAACTCGGAGTACCTCAGTGAATTCAGCCGGAACCTGGGCAAGTCCAGCGAGCACCTGTTGCGCCCTTCGCAAGTGTGTCCGCCCAGGGCGCAGGCGCAGGAGCAGCGGGGGAAGCAGGGTATGGGCCGCGCCTTCGCTCGGCTGCAGGGGGCCCAGCCCGGGCTGTCCCCGCAGAACAAAGATGGACAAGTTCCAGAAAACAGAGGTGGTCCGCAAAGTCCGACTGTGCGCACATCCTCCCTCCCAGCACAGAATAAGAAGGAGGAGGAAATCAAAACAGCCACTGCCACGCTGATGTTACAGAGTCGGCCGCTGGCAACTTCCCCTGATTCAGGTACCAAGAGGATTTCGGTGAAGACATTTACTTCTGCCTCAAATACTCAGGTAATACGAATGGGAGTCTTTTTTATCCTTCTCAGAGATCTACATTCTGGCGGTAGAAATACCTTACCTCTTCTCCCTCTTGAATCAGTAATTGCCCCTCCAATATATTTTTTAGAGTTTTCCCCTTTAGATTATGACCCACACTGCCAATGCTTTGGTTTTCTAACTACCATTGGATTCCCACTGCGTTCTTGTTTGTAAAGTAACTTGTCGAACACTGTAAAGAGGCTTGATTTTTCTCTTTGTGTATGTGTGAAATCTGAATGTATGCAAAATTTGTTTGCAAAATGAAGAGGCTTCATGCTCAAGTTTGCTAGCTGTATTAATTTTTCTCTTGACATTGAGTGACTGGGTTAATTCCTGTTCTGAGAAATTAGGTTAATCCTAATTTAGGTTTATCCTGAAGTGATGGAATTTATTTAAGTGGTACATTTAGTGTTTTGGTAGTAACAATAAAAAAATAATGATGATGATAACCATGATAATAAGGCTGGTAAGTGCCAGGTGCTATTTGTTATATATTGTAGGATCGCACCAACCCTATGAAGGTAGGTGCTGTTAACCTCTATTTCTAGGCAAGCAAATTGAGGTGATGAAAAGTTAAGCAACTTGCCCAAGGTTGCAGAGGTACTAAGTGGTGGAACCAGTTGTAATGAGCATCCTTACCTGAGGAATGGTTTTTCGAAAGTAGGAATGTGTTTGGAAGCTTCTGCTGTAGAGTTTTGCCTTCTTGCTGAAAACATCATCCTGTGATCTAATAACAGACATTGTGTTCCAGGCCACACCGGATCTGTTAAAAGGTCAGCAAGAGCTCACTCAGCAAACCAATGAGGAGACGGCCAAGCAGATACTTTACAATTACCTCAAAGAAGGGTTAGTGATTTTCCTTCAAGGAACAAAGTATTGTCCTTTCTGGTGGGCCTCTGAATTTTCTTTGCTGAGACCTTGGGTTTTGCCCTTCCTTTCTGCCCTGTGTGAGCCACTTCAGGGTTCAGACTCCATGGCTGGAGTTTTCATAACAGCGTTTAAGTTTCAGGTGGAAGGAGGTGAAGAGCAGGGGAAGCAAGTGTAGGAAAGGCCATCATTCTTGAAAAGTTAAAAATGGTATGTTTCTAAAATGACACTTTACTGTTGCAGAAACAAATTCCAAGATACGAAGAAGGTGGACTCTTCAGTTTTCAGTTGAGTCTGCCATCACCTTGAATGTGCCCATGTGCACACAGGCGTAATCCATCGCCTCTTGTTAGAAGTTAGAAATGAAACATCATTCTCCCCTCCCCAGAGTTGACCTTGGCCAGGAGCCCCTGCTTCCATTATTTTTAAAGCTCGTATGAGTCATTTAAAAGCTGTAGTTTCCACTTACTTATCTGGGAGGTTTGAGTTTGAATAATCTGGTTTTCAGTCCTTTCTGAGATTGCAACTGAGCTGGAATTCTAGGCCAGGAATTTGAAGTTTCTGTTTCAGGTCTCTCATCAGATATGATTAAAAAGAAAAAAAGCTTTGTCGTCTGACATGACTGAAAGTCACTTGGCAAATACTCATTGGTATCAAAACACTTCATAGTTTTTGTATTATGCCTTAAGATAGTCTGTCAGTAATGTAGAGCTGACCAAATGGTTCAAAATATAAGATGGGGGCTCTTTTGGGAAAAAAATTCGTAAAGAGATTCTTTCAACTAACAAGCCATTATTAGTGTCTTTCCATGAAGAGTAGAAGAACTTTTAGCATTTAAAATGCTTTTTCTACCTTCTTTTATTTTTTTGGCTTACGATTTATTGAGAGATTGATAACACAGACTTTAGTGAGAGGCACTTATTTAAGGAAACTTATTTAAAATTTTTTTCCCTAAGTGCCAGGTATGTGTGATAGAAGGTATGGAAGACGTTAATAAAACTTTATATGACCCTTGCTTGTGAAAGTCTAGGCAAAGGGCTGCCTTGTTGACAACCCTGGCTTGAGGGATGTATTTTTTTAAACATAAACTAAAACAAGTTAAGATCACTGTAGATCACTCCTAATGTGACACACCTTCCGGAGAAGTTCCTTGTTGGAGTGAATTAATACAAGTCATTTGAATCAAGCAAACAGTGAATTACTTAATTGTCATTGGATGTCTTCTCCATGCTTATTTAGAATGTTCTTGGAACCCTTCTTCCAAATCAAACAGTAACATAGAACAATTAATTTGGAGAAAAATACATCATCCGTCCTGCTCTCCTTTCTCTGGTTGTGTCCACAGCCTTAATTAATTCATGCCTCTTGCAATTTATCCTTTTAAAGGGCTTGCTGTTTGTGCATCCTGTCATGTAAAATCGTCTGAGATCAATGGTCGTGCTGTCATTGTGTTTTTTTTTTTTTTTTTTTTTTTTTTTTGCTGCCTTTCTTCCAGAAGCACCGATAATGATGATGCTACTAAGAGGAAGGTCAACTTGGTCTTTGAGAAAATCCAGACTTTGAAGTCTCGAGCAGCAGGGAGTACACAAGGAAATAATCAAGTAAGTCAAAGCTCTGCATTTAGTACAAGGCATTTCACATGGACCATGGCAAACTGCTTTCCTTGGTTACGTTTGGTTACAGCAGTAAGTGGCAAGTTTCCTGAGTAGTGAACTATATCAAAGATAGTAGAGCATGTTTTATATATTACTAATTTGCATCCTGCTTTTTTTCTGTAAAGGTTTTTAAGAAATTTTATTTTTTAATTTTTTATATGATTTTTGTCTTTTTAGGGCCGCACCCACAGCATATGGAGGTTCCAGCTAGGTGTCCAATTGGAGCTATAGCTGCTGGGCTATAGCACAGCCACAGCAACGCCAGCTCTGAGCTGTGTCTGCGACCTTCACCACAGCTCATGGCAACACCAGATCCTTCATCCACTGAGCGAGGCCAGGGATTGAACCTGCAACCTCATGGTGCCTGGTTGGATTTGTTTCTGTTGTACCATGATGGGAACTTCAAGAAATTTTATTTTTAAAAATCTGTAAAATATAATGGGATGAAACAAATAGGTGGTGAAATTTAGGAAAGGAAAAGAAATGAAGCATTGGATGGAAAACCCTAGCATTATCATAGACTTTTTTTTTTGTCTTTTTTTCTTTTTGTTCCCAGGTTAGGGGTTGAATCGGAGCTGTAGCTGCCAGCCTCTGCCACAGCCACAGCAATGCCAGATCCGAGTTGCATCTGCAACCTACACCACAGCTCATGGCAACGCCAGATTCTTAACCCACTGAGCAAGGTCAGGGATCAAGCCTTCATCCTCATGGATACTAGTTGGGTTCTTAACCTGCTGAGCCATAATGAAAACTCCTGTAGGCAGATTTAAAAGGTAAATATGAACCCAAGCTCTCAAACTTGAGAAAATAAGGAATAAGAAAACCAGAACAGAAAATACAGAAAAGAAACTGGTGGGGCAACCAGCATGGGCTGAAGAGAAAGAAAGGAGTGGAGTGGAGCCAAATTCTCTTTTAAAAAACTGCTGTGTAGTTTATTGTACTGAATTTGAGTTGGGACTTAGAGATTGTTGTGTTAATGGGAGAGTTATCTCTTATTTGATTAACATCTACTATATGCTAGACATACCTTGTGCCCTGAATTTAAGAAGGATGACTGAAATCTTGTCTCCTAATTCTGCGCCACCTTGAACTGGGACCTGTTTCTTGCTTGGGCATGTCTTTCCTCTTCTGGGGGGAATTATGCACTGGAAGGAAGGAGAAGATACATAGAGGCAGGTAAACAGGGAGCTTGTCTATAGGTTGGTTTTCACCTTTGGAGACATAGGAATAAAGGATATTTTTGGGAATCACCCACTCTTTATTCTTTACTGTTCGGTTTTCTCACTTAGCTAATCCATGACTTCTGCTCTCAAATAAAAGCATTTATCTAATAAATATATTTTATTTTTATTTTACTTTTTGGCCACACACGCAGCATGCAGAAGTTCCTGGACCAGGGATCAAACCTGTGCCACAGCAGTGACAATGCCGGATCCTTAACCTGTTGAGCCACCAGCAAACTTCAAAAACTATATATATAAATATATTTTATTATATATTCGATATAGATTTAATTTATCCATTACACATTATGTATATTATATATTTATAAATATAAAATATATAGAATTACATAATATAGTAATCAAAATGTATGTATGCACATACATACAATTCCCACTGGGGAACCTGTAAGTTATACACCTTGTTTATAGGCAGGCTTCAAGAACTCTACACAGTTTTTAAAATTAGGTTAGGATTTTTTTTTTTTTTTTTTGCTAAAACTTCTAAATCCAAATGATCACCATGACTGTTGCTTTTCATTTGCCTGCATATTCTTCTGAAAAATGCACCCTTCGGTCCTGATGTTAGTATTGTCATTGCAGTCCCAGACTAGGGGTATCCAGCCCAAACTAGGGAAGTTGGGTAGCCCTTCTCAAGTCGATAACACTTCATGATGTCTCAAAAGATCATAGAATTCTCCCAGAGAAGGAAAGGTGGGGCATTCAAGGTAGAGGGAAAGCACAAACAAACATAAAACATAAAGAGGTGTGTGTTTGCCATGTTTAGGGAACTGGAGGTAACTCATTGTAGCTGCAGCAGGGAGCCAGGATGTGGGGACCGGGCATCGGATAGGCAGGACCTTGTAAATCAAGTAAGTTTCCATTTCAGGCTGATGGTGATGGGCTGATGGACTTTAAACAACAATGAATAATGCTGTATTCATAAAAATTCATTCCTTTGTAGCTTTTGGAACCAGGTAAGATTAGAGGAGAGGAGTCCAGTTATGAAGCTGCTGCTTCTTAATCAGGCCAGAGATAATGAGAAGATGCACTTAGGCTCTTAGACGTCTGGCTCTGATCACAATGCCGTGATTGCTTAATTGCCCACATTTTTCTACTCCCTTTCTCTCTCATTTTATAAATCTGGTTATTTGCTGGCACAGGTTTTGGAGTTTTATATTTTGGTATCAGGGAAGTGATTTCTAGCAAGAGAACCCTCTCCCTTATGGACTAAGACGGTATTGGCAAGCAGCAAAGCAGGCAGTTTTTGTCTGGGAAAGAAAAATTATGATTTCCCTCACTGGGTCAGATTTATGTTTCTAAAATGGATTGTTCTTATTTTGCCTAATAAAATTGGAGGTCCTGTGTTTTTGTCGACTCTTAGTTTCTAGTCCGTTTCATAGGAGTGGATGTGGAAATACCTGATTCTAAGTTCATGCATGACTCACATCTGGATTCAGGTGCATGAGAGCCAAAAAAAATGCCTTTTTTGGTTTTAATTCCTGTTTTTATCTTTTCCCCTCCCCTATTTGTGGTTTTCTAACCACTTTGCTGTAGGATTTTAGCGACATCCTTTTGAGAGTGTTATCCTATTGTTAGATCCATTCGAGGCAAAAATGAGATCCCATTAATATTCAACTAGGCTCCTCTTCATTTTGAAAATGTAACATCTAAAAGAACGAAGTCCTGGAGTTCCCTGGTGGCTCAATGGGTTGAGGATCCCGCATTGGTGACACTGCTGTGGCTCATGTTACTGCTGTGGTGGGGGTTCAATGTCTGGTGCAGGAACTTCTGCACACCATGGGTGCAGCCAAAACAAAACCAAACAAACAAAAAACACAAAATAGTAAAAGAAGAATGCCAATTTAGTCAATATACATTTATTTACTGGTTGCATATAGTATATAGGTGTTTGTAGAGAACAAAAGATAAAAACTTCATTGGCAGTTATGGAGCCATAACCCCTAGTGCCATGAGAGTTCTGTAACAGGTATATGTACAAAGGGCCTTGAGAACACAGAGACATGGGCTTTGGGTATGACTTCTTGCAGATAAGTCCTCAACAAATAAGAATTCTTTTTATGTTGTTTTATTGGGGATATAACTTACATACACTAAATTGCACAAATCTTAACTGTATAGTTCATTGAATTTTTTTAAAGGCATGCACTCATGCAAACACCCCCTTTATCAAGAAACAACACACCCATCACCCCAGAAGGTTTCCTTGTGCCCCTTCCCAATCATTTACACCACCTCCTTTTGGAGGTAATCATATTCTGGCTTCTATTACACAAATTAGTTTTGTTTTACTTGAGTTTTATATAAATAAAATTTTGCAATATGTACTCCTGTATGTCTGACTTCATTTTTTTTTAAAGATACTATTTTAAAAAATTAATTAATTAATTTATCTTTTTAGGGCCAAACCTGTGGCATGTGGAGGTTCCCAGGCTAGGGGTCTAATCGGATCTATTGCTGCTGGCCTACGCCACAGCCACAGCAGTGCCAGATCCAAGCTGAGTCTGTGATCTACACCACAGCTCACAACAACGCCGGATCATTAACCCACTGAGTGAGGCCAGGGCTCGAACCTGCAACCTCATGGTTCCTAGTCAGATTTGTTTCCGAGGTGCCACAACAGGAACTCCTATTTATTTTTTTATTTTAATTTTTTTTGTCTTTTGTCTTTTTAGGGTCACACCTGTGGCATATAAAGGTTCCCAGGCTAGGGGTCAAATCAGAGCTGTAGCTGCCAGCCTACACCACAGCCACAGCAACATGGGATCTGAGCCATGTCTTTGAGCTATACCACAGCTCATGGTAACGCAGCATCCTCAACCCCCGAGCTAGGCCAGGGATCAAATTCGCATCTTCATGAATCCTAGTTGGGTTCGTTAACCACTGATCCATGATGGGAACCCCAGACTTCATTTCTTCAACTTTATGTCAACAAGATTCATTAATGTTTCATAAATTAGAAGGTCCTTTTTATTGAAGTTTTCCATAGTATCAATCTACTTTTGATAGACATTTCTAGTATTTGGCTACTGTGAGTAAAGATTCTGTGAACCTTCTTCGGTGAGTGTGTGTGTGTGTTTGTATTCACTCATTTGGGTGCATACCTAGATGCAAAATTACTAGATCCTAAAGTAGGCATATGTTTAGCTTTTAAATATTGCCAAACGGTTTTATAGGGTGGTTGAAACAATCAGTGCTCCCACCAGATGTATGCCGGTTCTACTGAGTGTTTCCGATCACTCAGCCTTTCCATTCTGTTCCATTGGTCTACTTTTGTCTTCTTGGGCTAATAACCATACAGTTTTAATTACTGTGTCTGTGGAATAAGCTTTGAGATCTGATAATGTACATCCTCCAACTTCGTTCTTCAAGATTATTTTGGCTGCTGTGGGTCTTTCACCTTTCCATGTTAGCATTAGACTCACTTGTCAATTTCCACCAGAAAAAAAGTTTTAGTCATATTGGACTAGTGTTGAGAGAATGCTGATGAAATATTTCCTATGACTGGGATAAGTGCTATAAAATAAAGTTCATAGGGGTCCTAATGGAGCTGGCGTGATTAATTCTGCCTGCAAAATTGGGGAAAGTTTTCTGTAGGGGTTTGCATTTGAATTGGGTCTTAAGATGTTTGGTGTTATTGCTCTAATTCTATTTTGGGGTAAAGAAAATGAAAGCATCTTGAACATTTAAATTAGGATATCTTTGCAATTAATTGTAGGCTTCTAATTCTTCATCTGAAGTCAAAGATCTCTTGGAACAGAAAAATAAGTTGACCTCAGAAGTGGCTGAACTTCAGAGACAGCTTCAACTAGAAGTCAAGGTAATCTGATTTTTCTTTTATGCTATTTTTTTCATTTGTCTTGATTGGCTAACAAAATTTTTAAGTACTTTGGGATGCTCAAGTGAAGTAGAAACAGGTTATTTTTCAAAAGAACCATTCTACCCATGGCTGAGTAAACTCTTGTTTTATTTTGCTCCTGCCGTTGAAAGAACTTTTTCTTAAGTAACCAAAGCATGGAGAGTCTTTTGGCTTTGACAGAGTAATAGAAATGCTGTTGGATTCAGGCAGGTGAATCAGAAACTGAATGTATATAAAACATCTGGACTAAGAAAAATAGCAGAATGTGTTTTAGCTGCGTTTGTGTTTCTCTTTTAGAAGTATTACAGTTCATTAAGTGTTCAGCTTTCATTCTAGTTACGAACGCCTGTGCCTTAATTACATAGTTTTGTCAAGTTGTTTAATAATATAAGTGCAGAGACATGGAGTCTATCAGAGATTAGAAGGAGACTTCAGTGGGATGACATTACTGTACAGTGGAGGTACTTCAGCAACACATATCTTCTTATTAGAATCAACAGAACATCAGAGAAGAGAGAGAGAGAATGAAAGCAAACTTAGAAGTGCTCCAAAGCCAACACAAAGGCAAGGTGGAAGAGAATGCCAAGCTGCAGCAACGGCTGGAGGAAAGTGAAGGGGAGCTCCGGAGACAGCTGGAGGAGTAAGTTATGGCCCAAAGCCTGAGTGCTGCCTGGATTCCTGCGCCCATGGAGCTGGGTCCTTTTTGTCCATTTAATACTACCCAGCTTTCCACATACTTATAGGGCAACTGACCCTTCCTTTTCTCTTTCTTTGCCTCTTTTTTTTTCTTTTTTTCTTAAAATGATTTGTATTCCTTTCCCTCTTATTCTTGTCAAACTATAAGAACTAGTGACATGTGTAGATGGCTAAGCAGAAAGGTTGGTAATTTAAACGTGCTTTGTGCACTTCAGATGATGTTTTGTCAAGTTTCAGCCCTGGATCCCACAGCAGTTAAGTGAGAAACAGGAAATACCAAGTGGTAATACCTAAGGACAGAGTTAACGCAGCCTGGGCCCAGTCTCCAAAAAGCCCCTGTCACATAATACCCACAGCCTCCCAGGTTCTGAATTTCATCCTGGATGGTGCTGGTCTATGTGTGCAGTGCTTATACTTCTTTTGAGTCTTCAGAGAAGGAGAATCAAGCCCAAGATGACTTTGCCATTGTGCTGCAGTCAAATCTGTGACAAAAGTTAGAAACCAAGGTCTGAAAGTGAGCATGCTGTGAAGCCTGGTGGCTGTGACAGAAGCCTTAAGGAGAGGTTAAGCAGGAGTGAAATCTAGAGGGAAATTCAAGAAAAATATAAGGTGTACTGTTTGCTTTTTGCTGTTGTGATGGGGTAGTGTTTGCATAACATTCTTAGAGGTTAAATTCAAAAAAAGAATTTGGTGAGGGGAAAAAAATTGAGAATTAGAGTGCAATAAAGACTTTACAGGATGAAAAAGGTAGAATAGTTGTGAGTTTGATTGAGAGCAGAGGTTGGCAAACTTTTTCTGTCAGATAGAAAATATTTTAAGGTTTATGGGCCATATGGTCTTCATTGGAACTATTTAGCTCTGCCATTGTATGGTGCAAACGACCAGTAACAATGCATAAAGGAATGAGCATGGCTGTGTTTCAATAAAACTTTATTTACAAAAGCAGGCAGTGGGCCAGATTGGCCCATGGGCCATAATTTGCTGACTCTCCAGGTCTAGACTACTGGGTGTGGGATGGTGAGGTAGGGAGTGGAGTGGCTTTAGTGAAACATTCATCAAAAAAGTTATACTCTTTTTGGTAATTCCTTATCTTCTGTGTCCAAATTCTAGTACTATATGGTATGGTCTCCTCTGGGGAGGAAATGTCACTGTATAACTTTTCCCGTTACATTGGTTTGAATTCTCACTTGTCTTCTTGTTGGGCAAATTAGACTGTAGACATGAATTTTTTCCAGTGCTTTTCTGGTTTGTGATTTTTTTGTTTGGTGCATAACAGAGAATGGGAGGCTCCTTGGGGATTTTTTTTTTCTTTTTAGGATCTCACCTGTGGCATATAGAATTTCCCAGGATAGAGGTCAAATCAGAGCTGCAGCTGCCAGCCTACACCACAGCCACAGCAACACCAGATCCGAGCTGCGCCTTCAACCTACACTGCAGCTCGTGGCAACTGCCAGCTCCTTAACCCACTGAGTGAGGCCAGGGATTGAACTCATATCCTCATGGATGCTAGTCAGGTCCCTAACCTGCTGATCCACAACAGGAACTCCTCCTTGGGGACTTAGATGACTCTACTTGACCATCTGAAGATCTGAAAGCAGACAGGATGAAAATAAGTAGAGCCTTGGACCATCTTTCTGATGGGCTTCCTTTCTTGCCAGGCTCTTCCAGGTGAAGATGGAACGGGAACAGCACCAGACTGAGATCCGGGATCTCCAGGACCAGCTCTCAGAAATGCATGATGAATTGGACAGTGCTAAACGATCTGAGGACAGAGAGAAGGGGGCTCTGATTGAAGTAAGTGGGGCTAGGGAATCAGGTGACAGGGGGATGGGATGGATGGGGGAACTGGGAGCCATAATCTGTTATGTGTATTTGTTCTTCCTATGCCTATGGCTCCATTCTGCAAGAGCATCCTATGCAATTGTTTGCTTTAGGAAAATTTTCAACCACACAGAAAAGTAGAAAGAATAATGCATTAACTCCCATAGAGTTCCAGTCCAAATTCAACAGTTATCAATATGTTGCCCTGTTTACTCCATTGTTTTCTTCTATCCATCCATTCCTCTTTTTTTATTTTCGTGTATCTATTCATCTTGTCTGTAATTTATTTTGAAATGGTTCAGTAAATACCACCTCTCACCCCTAAAATCTTCCACTTGCATTTGAAAAATAAGGGAATTTTCTTGTTACTACAATGCTATTATCATATCTAAAAAATTAATTGCTATATTGTATAATATCTGGTCCTTATTCAAAATTTGTCCTGCAGGTGTATTTTATGGTGGTTGTTTTTCTGTCAAGTCAGAATTCAGTCAAGAATCCCATGTTGCTTTTGTTATTAACACTTTCAGTTCATTTATCTTAGTATAGCCTCCCTTGTTCCCCCCATCTTCTATGCCCTGACCTTTTTCTCTTCTCCTACTGATCTTATGAAGAGACCAGACCAATGCCCCACATTCTGGATTTTCCTTTTTTCTTTCTTTCTTTCTTTCTTTCTTTTTTTTTTTTTGTCTTTTGTCTTTTTAGAGACATACTGGTGGCACATGGGGGTTCCTAGGCTAGGGGTCAAATCGGAGCCCACGCCACAGCCACAGCAACGTCAGACCCGAGCTACATCTGCAACCTACACCACATCTCATGGCAGCACTGGATCCTTAACCCACTGAGCGAGGCCAGGGATCGAACCTCATGGTTCCTAATCGAATTTGCTTCCACTGTGCCATGATGGGAACTCTGACATTCTGGATTTTCTGATTGCTTCCTTATGATGTCCATTAATTTGCTCTGCTCTCCTGTGTATTTCTAGTAAATTTGAGTTTAGCTCTAAATGCTAATAGATTCAGATTAAACTTTGAGTAAAAATATTTGTAAGTAATGCAATTTATGGAAAAACATTTAAAAGATGTTAATATTATATTAATGATCACACTGCACTTGTTACAGGTAGGTTTTGTTTGTTTAAAGCTCCCATAAGACACTTAGGTTGCAAGAGGGCAGAGTTGGTGATAGTTGGCTCAGGACTATATCCTCAGCAGCTACTCTAGTGCCTGGGACATACAGCACTCAGAAAATATTTGTTGGCTGGCTGAATGAATAAATCTACTTGCTCTGTACACAGGCTTTTGCCCATATCAGTCTGTCCCCTATCGAGTACTTAACTGTTACCAATCTCTGAGTCAGTAGATAGGGTTGACTCCTTCTTGCTCTCATTTGTTAATTATATATAATGGGTTTTTTTCAGGGACACTTATCTTTTCTCTGAATTTATCATCTTGTTGAGATATTAGATACACACATGTGAAATGTCTGGAGAGTAAGAAAAGGTTTTGAACATCTCCATTTTTTTTCCCCCTTGGGAATGAGTCTAGCTGAAGATCAGAATATGATATCACTTATATATATCTGTGATATATATGTGGCACAAATGAACCTCTCCACAGAAAAGAAAATCATGGACTTGGAGAATAGACTTGTGGTTGCCAAGGTGGAGGAGGAGAGAGGGGTGGATTGGGAGCTTGGGGTTAATAGATGCAGACTATTGCTTTTGGAATGGATTAACAATGAGATCCTGCTGTGTAGCACTGGAAACTTTGTCTAGTCACTTATGATGGAGCATGATAATATGAGAAAAAAGAATATATACATGTATGTGTAACTGGGTCACCATGCTGTACGGTAGAAAAAAAATAATGTATTGGGGAAATTAAAAAAAAAAAAAAAAACAGAACTTCACTTGTTTAGATTTTTGATATTTGCTGTAACATGGCATCACCTGTATTTTTGGCATAGCTTAGAAATTGAGTGCCTTATAAGCTTTGGTTTGTAGCAACAGCCCAACAAATAAATGATACACAGTTTAGAACAAAGCCAAAACAAATGAAAAAACCATGAGAAAATCAAGGTAACTTGTTAAACTTTCACTTTCTACTGCTTTTCCCCTAAGGGCTTGGATCTTGTCTTTGTCCCTTTCTTGGGGCCAAAAGCTGCTGTCTCCTAAGTTCCTGCATTTCCCTGTGTCTCCACTGACAGCTGATTTCTCACCCTCTTCCATGTTTGGTTTTGGAGTCGTTTCCCAGGAGGGACTCTTCCTGGTCTTTAGGACTTAACGTCTCTCTTCCCCATGACTTGGTGGCTGGAGAGGAGAGTGGAGTTTTGGCCACTGGCAGAGGCCTTGTTGTGAATCCATTTTCCCATGGGCAGAAGGGGTCATTTTCTCTTCTCCCCACAACACCATCTCTCTGTCTCTGCTGAAACCCCTTTTCTCCTGAGAAAGCCTCAGGCCTGCTCCTTAGCACCTGGTTTTTCTCTTTTTATCCAGTGATTGCTTAAAAACCGCTGCACTTCTGGTATATTCTTCTGCTTCTCTTGGTTCTGTCTTCGCAGGCCCCAAGGTTACAATGACAAGGTACATTAGGATGGGGCTTTGAAAATGTCTTTATCACTGAAGTGTTAGGAAAATCACATAAAATGAAATTTTAAGATGGGGTGGTAGTAAAAAACAAACATTTTCTTAACACCTTAAACTGTTTTTATTTCCACATTTTTTTATTCCCTTTTCATTGATAGATTTCATCTATACTGTGGAGACAATTACAGTGTCTCTACAGTTATGATACCTGACTTTATTTTTATTTTTTCATTTTTTTGGTTTTTAGGGCCACACCCTTGGCATTTGGAAGTTCCCAGGCTAGGGGTTGAATCAGAGCTACAGGTGCTGGCCTACTCCTCAGCCATAGCAATGCCAGACCCAAGCCACATCTGTGACTTACACTACAGCTCATGGCAATGCCAGATCTCCGACCCACTGATTGAGGCCAGGGATCAAACCCACATCCTCATAGAGACTGTTTGAATTTGTTTTCACTGTGCCACAATGGGAACTCCAGATACCCAACTTTAAAAGTTAATAAGTCAGAAATATTTTTCTTTATTATACTTTATAGCCTTCGTATTTCATTTTTAAGGATATAATAGACAGTATATACTTAATCATCCTCCTACATTTGTTCTTTTTATGAAAAAATGTGAATGCTTTTTACATGTATTTTTTTACATATTAAAATTTTTTCTAATGATAGAAATGATATCACTGGTTATATCTATCAATAAAAATGTAGCTTCATTAGAGTTACTGTAGTTGCACAGTGGAAACCAATCTGACTAGGAACCAGGGTGTTGCGGGTTCATTCCCTGGCTTTGCTCAGTGGGATGGGGATCTGGTGTTGCCATGGACTGTGGTGTAGGTCGCAGATGCAGCTTGGATCTGTCATGGTTGTGGCATAGGCCAGTGGTTACAGCTCCAATTCAACCCCTGGCCTGGGCACCTCCATGAGCTGTGGGTATAGTACTTAAAGGGGGGGGGGGCAAAAAAAATGTAGCTTCATAAACATATTTACATAAAAGGTGAGACTCTATCACAGTCTCTTATTCCTTGTGTAGAAACTTCACTGATTGTAAAAGCGAAGCCTATTATTTTTGCTACTGGGAAGTCTCTTAAGTTGCTGAATTTTCTCAGTAACCAAAACCTTTGTTACTTGTCCTTTCCCCAGATATTTTCTGTCCTTTGAGATTCTCTATAGCACATTTAATTTTGCTCCGATTTTTATTTAAAAAATTTTTTTTATTTTTCTTTTTTGGCCGCCCTGTGGCATATGAAGCTCCCAGGCCAGGGATCAGATCCGAGCTGTAGTTGCAACCTGAGCTGCAGCTGCAGCAATGCTGGATCCTTAACCCACTGTGCTGAGAGATCAAACCTGCACCCCAGGGCTCCCAAGAGAATACTGATCCCATTGCACCACAGCAGGAACTCCTGCTCTTATTTTATGTCAGTCTTTCTTCTACTCGACAGCTCATTCAAGAGCATATCATCTTTGTTTGCTTCTTCCCACATTTAATACCTAGCACACTGCCAAGCAACAGAGGAAATGAATAAATTTAAATATTTAATTTAATTAAAAAATATCACCATTAAAAAGAGGGAATAATTCTAGGAAGTTCCCTGGTGGCTTAGCACGTTAAGGATCCAGCATTGTCACTGCTGTGACACAGGTTTAATACCTGGCCTGGGAATATCCAAATGCCAAGGGGGCAACCCAGAAAAAAGAGAGAGAAGGGAAAGAATTTTAAAAAGGAAGTAACTTTGAAATGAACAGTAACTTCTTTGCCTCTTTAAACACAGTATACTGGGCATATATTAACTGAGCATAGTTAAATTAGTTAGCTTTTTGACTTATTTATAGTGGTAACTGGGATATGAGCTTCAGTTTTGGTGATTGTGTTTTCATGCAGAGACTGATAATGTGAGACTCAGGAAAAGAAAACAGAGCACCTCTTTGCTTAACTATGTTCCTGGTGTTGCTGGTTTTCTAGTTATTTGCCTCTTTCCTGTAATAGGAACTATATCATCTACTGCTGGCTTTCTGCAAGATAAGTTAGGACATTGTTAGCTTCTCTATGCCAAAGTGGATTTCTCTCTCTTTGGAAAATTGTCCTCACTCTTTTAATCACTTTCCTTTGACGTGTCAGTAACTTTTAAAAATAACCTATGGTTTCTGTATCAGTAATAAAATAGACCCCATCTCCCTGTCACTTGCAGTTTATTCCTCATATCTTAATAAAAAGTGATCCGAGGGAATCTGATAACAGATTATAGTGTGGCCAAGTATTCCATAGTATTTAGCTTAGAGCAGACTGGTAAACATGGTGAACATTAAACACTTCTGCTTTTGAATGTTTGAAAAAGCTTGAAGGCCCTATATTTTGAGAGGCCTGCATAATGCACAAGATTTCTTATGAAATATCTTTTACTACTTCACATTCTGCTAAATAATATTGGGTCCCTATATGGAGGCAATAAAGTAACATTAAGAGAATAAAATTTGTAAAGGAAAGAAGGAAGAAGAAAAGAAATAGTAGAAAATACCCTGTTTTCTTAGGTGAAGCCAAATAATTGACCAAGAATAGGATGACTTTGTTACTTTTAATTAAACAACTAATGGTTCTAAATTTCTTTTTTAACTCAAGATATGAAAATAATCTGAACTCAAGTTTTTTAGTCACTCCTTTGTCCATGAATGTATTTCTGGGAGTGATGGGTGAACATATCTCTAAGTCCCATGACTGGGTTTTTCTAGTTACCAGAGATTGTCTTTGATGGGGGCCTATAGTGCGGACAGAGGTGCCAACAGAATCTTGTGGTCTTTTATCCCTGACATTGACCAAGACACAAGTACTTAGATATCAGTAAAATGTTCTGGTTATGTAATAGTATTGGTCTGGTGATAGGCTATGCTCAGAAAGAACTCCTCTGAAGTAGTTTAGGTTTATTTTGTCATGATGTTACTCAACATTATACACATTTTAATAGAAAAACAACTGAAAAAAATCATAGTTCTCATCAGCTGTGTTACACTTTCCAGGCCATCCTTCTGGGGGGAAAATGACAGTTTTTGTCAGCTATAGGTTTGTTTGTTTTTTTTCTTTTTTTAAAAAAAGATTTTATTGAAGTACAGTTGATTCACAATGTCGTGATAATTTCTGTTGTACAACAAAGTGATCGAGTTATGTGTATACGCATGTCCATTCCTTTACAGATTCTTTTCCCACACAGGTTATTGCAGAATATTGGGTAGCGTTCCCTGTGCTATTGGGTAGCAGGTCCCCATTGACCATCCATTCCATGTACAGTAATGCTGTCAGCTGTAGGTTTTTTTTTTTCTTTCTTTTTTGACTGCACCCTCAGCATATGAAAGTTCTTGGGCGAGGGATTGAATCTAAGCTGCAGCTGCCTACTTAGACCACAGCTGCGGCAACAAGAGATCCTTAACCCACTGCACCGAGCTGGGGGTGGAACCCGAGACTCCACAGCGACCTGAGCCATTGCAGATGGATCCTTAACCCGCTATGCTATGGCGAGAGCTCCTGTAGTTTTGATTTAAGACCTTTACTTGTCTTTTGAATGAGTGTAAGCCAGACAAAGAGACTCTGTAAAACTTCTGGGAAGCAGTCATGCAAAAGACCATCTAGCTCAGCTTTTTTCCCTCATTTTGACATGGATCACCTGTGAGTAGGTGGTATGTGAAGTTCATCTTTGTGTGGGCAAATGAATTGCTACTCTGAACCTTCTGGTGTGTGTGTCTCAGTGCCCCTGCTGTCAGGACAGGCACTTGCTGCTGCTCATGACAGCCAGGTCCCAGTGTGTGCTTCCTTTCCTTCTCAGCTTTCCTTCTTATCTCTCCAGATTCCTGGTGGTTTCTTTGCTTTAGTTTAGAAAGACGGCAGGCCCTTCTAGCCAAACACAGTCCTCTGTTCACTTGTGTCTGAGAGACCTAATGGCTCACTCCTCAGCCCCTGCTGAGCAGGTAGTTTTGTTGTCAGGCCTGCAGAGGCTGTGAAGTGAGGAGAATGGGCATTGTAGCCAACCTGGTTCCAGTCTTGGCTTTACCACTTACATGCTGTGTGGTCTTAGGCATGTTAGCATCTCAGAGCTCCAGGATTTTTTTTTTCTTTCATTTATGAATGACAATAATAATTTTCATCTCCTAGGGTTTTTAGAAATGCTTAGCCTAATTCTTACCATGTAGTAAGTACCAATCACAGTTAATTTTTTAGCTTTCCCCCCAGCTACGCATATACATCCACAGGAGGTCTTTATCTCTTATACTTTCTTTTTGTTATTTTTTGTTTTTTTCCTTTTTTGCTTTTTAGGGCATATGGAGATTCCCAGGCTAGGGGTTGAATCAGAGCTACAGCTGCCAGCCTACACCACAGCCACAGCAACATCAGATCTGAGCCGCATCTTTGACCTACTCCACAGCTCTTGGCACTGAGCTAGGCCAGGGATTGAACCCACAACCTCATGATTCCTAGTCGGATTTGTTTCCGCTGAGCTAGGACCTTTAACCCACTGAGCTAGGCCAGGGATTGAACCCACAACCTCATGATTCCTAGTCGGATTTGTTTCCGCTGCACCACGGCGGGAACTCCCCATTTCTTATACTTTCATGTGTGCAGCCAGCCTGGAGGCATATAGGTTTTGAAAGTGCCGATTCTGAGTGGCTGGTGTTTTCCTTTGATTGGTGAGGCACATGCATCTCTAATGGATGTTTATTATATTCTGAGGTTTATATATTTTCTCTTACTTCTTTGACTTTACCACCAGGGTGATGAAGTTTTTAAAATCTCCTGTATGTGCCTATTGGTTTCTACCCTGGAAAGCTTCAAGTGCTACTCAGTGATAGGGTGAGGTGTAATCTGATTGGATTTGTGCAAGAGAGTCCACTTAAGCCACAGCCTCAGATAACAGTATGTCGGTGTAGAATGGATCCTAAAAACCTCAGTTCTTGACATGCATTGGTGGTGGTACACAAAAGGCAACAAAAAACACAGATTTATCCTGGAAAAAATAAGTGTAGGAAGAGGAACTGCCTTATCATCCAAAACAATTGAGAAATCTGTGAGAGTTAAGAGCAGGAAATGGCGGGGAGTGGGGAGTGGTGAGGGGGCACGGGAGTGCTCACAAGGGTTGTTGGGAAGAAGCTGGCAGGAGGCTCCAGGAAGACCTAGACGGATAGCCAGTGGCACTGGGACACTGGCGGTGGGGGTGGGGGTAGGTGTCTCTAATACTCTCTAAGGAGGGCTGGACAGCGGCAGCAGCGGGGCATCTCCTTTAATAAATATCAGGATGGGGGTATATTTTCATAAAATTGGCTTGTGTGTTCTGTGTTTGGCACTTTGGAGAAGCCAGAGTGGCTCTAGTTGCCTGGATGATTTCCTGGAAGTTGTATCTGAGCTTAGTATGCCTGCTAGCTAGATTCTCGAAGGACTAATTCTTAGTCTCTGCAGTGCAGCTCCACTCTGGGATTGCAGAGGTTCCCCTGGCTCAATGGATGTGCATATCCAAGAGCAAAGGAAAGCGATACCATTGTCAGTTATTCTGAAATGGATATAAGTAGTTTCATCCCCTCATCAGTGACGTACATCTTGAATGGAAAGGTCTTAGATCCCAGGTGGCAAACATTCCTCCAGTTCCCCAGGAGCTCTGAGAGGACAAGATATATACTTACTCAGAAGCCGAGAGTGAAAGGATGGATGAGTTTAGAATTCTGACATCTCCAGACTCCTGCTGTGCTATCCAGCTATCCATGTTTATTTATGTCTAGGACAGGCCCGCTCCCAATGTCATTGATCCAGGCATCAAAATATAATAAATTTGGAGTTCCCGTGTGGCTCAGTGGGTTAAGAACCCAATATAATGTTTGCGAGGATGTGGGTTTAATCCTGGCCTCATCAGGCATGGCCGCGAGCTGCCGTGTAGGTCAAGCTGCAGTGTAGGTTGAAGATGTGGCTTGGATCCAGTGTTGCTGTTCCTGCGGCATAGGCCAGCACCTGTGGCTCTGATTTAGCCCTTGGCCTGGGAACTTCCATGTGCTGCAGGTGCAGTTGTGAAAAAAAAGAAAAAAAAATCCGATCTGGAGTTCCTGCTGTGGTGCAATGGGATTGGCAGCATCTTGGGAGCGCTAGGATACAGATTGGATCCCTGGCATGGTGCACAGTGGATTAAAGGATCTGGCGTTGCTGCAGTTGCGGCCTACGTGGCAACTGTAGCACAGATCTGATCCCTGGCCTGGGAACCCTATATGCAGCCAAAAAAGAAAAAAAAAATCAGGTCAGTGTCCTTCTTTCAAGGGGCTGATAGACCATTAGGGGAGATGAGAACATCAAAGTTATGTATAAGGACTGCAGTGTAAGAGTATCAAGTGCTGTGAGAAGTACAGCTCAGGAGTTATCGTCATGGTTCAGTGGTAAGTGAACCTGACTAGTATCCACCAGGCAACAGGTTCGAATCCTGGTCTTGCTCAGTGAGTTAAGGATCTGGCGTTGCTGTGAGCTGTGGTGTAGGTTGCAGATGTGGCTCGTATCCCATGTTGCTGTGGTGTAGGCCAGCAGCTGCACTTCCAATTAGATCCCTTACCTGGAAACCTCCATATGCTGCCCTAAAAAGACAAAAAAAAAAAAAGGTGCAGCTCAAGTGAGGTGGACGTTCAGGAAAAGGATTCAAGGAGGTCATATAGTACCTGTCTTGAGAGGTTTTCTGAAAGATAAGGAGAGATGGGATTGAGAGGGACAAAGGGCACCCCAGAAAGAGGATGTCATGTGGGTGATGGGATAGAGGTCACAGGTGAGAGACTGGAGGTGGATAACCCTTACCAACCACCTGGGCTGGATGGGATGAGAGTCTAAACCAGGGAGGTGTGGGAAAGGTACTAAGATGTTACAGAACTAAGCTTTTGGTTGTGAGGGGTAGGGACAAGAGAGACCAAGGTTGTTGCTAAGAGCCTGAGGTTGTGAGCTGCTGAGAAGCTTCTGCTGTTCCCAAGAACAATGAAAAAAGGCAAAGGGAGAGGAAAGGCCACGATGAATTCTAACAAGAAATGTAAACCTCCGGAATCGGAGGTGCCAGAAGGACCTCCAAGTGGAGCTGTCTTGCAGGTCTGATATCAGATAAGGGTTGGAGGTAAAGGTTTGGGAGTTATTTATGTAGAATTAATAGTTGGGGAGAAAAAGTAGATGAGCTTGCCAAAAAAGAAGGAAGCATGGAAAGTCATATTCCTGGGGGTCTTCTTAGCTTGGGGGAAGAGGGAAGAGAAAAGCCAGAGAAGATTGTCACAGAAAGGGTGGCCTGAGGGAAGCAAACAGTGCCATGTCTTTCAACTGCAAGGCAGAGGAGAATTTGAAGGAGGTAGGTGGACTGAGAAAAGGCCATTGGAAGCGGAGATGAAGAGGTCAGTATGACCTTGGAGGGGGGAGTCTTTAAAGAGTAGGAACATTTGGGTTGTTTCCATGTCCTGGCTATTGTGAATGGTGCTGAAATGAACATGCGGGTGCATGTATCTCTTTTAAGTAGAGTTTTGTCCAGATGTATGCCCGAGAGTGGGATTGCGGGGTCATATGGAAGTTCTACGTATAGATTTCTAAGGTATCTCCAAACTGTTCTCCATAGTGGCTGTACCAGTTTGCATTCCCACCAACAGTGCAGGAAGGTTCCCTTTTCTCCACAGCCCCTCCAGCACTTGTTATTTGTGGATTTATTAATGATGGCCATTCTGACTGGTGTGAGGTGGTATCTCATGGTAGTTTTGATTTGCATTTCTCTTATAATCAGCAATGTTGAGCAAACCCAAATGTCCATCAACAGATGATTGGATTCGGAAGAGGTGGTATATATACACAATGGAATACTACTCAGCCATAAAAAAGAATGACATGATGCCATTTGCAGCAACATGGATGGAACTAGAGACTCTCATACTGAGTGAAATGAGCCAGAAAGACAAAGACAAATACCATATGATATCACTTATAACTGGAATCTAATATCCAGCACACGTGAACATCTCCTCAGAAAAGAAAATCATGGACTTGGAGAAGAGACTTGTGGCTGCCTGATGGGAGGGGGAGGGAGTGGGAGGGATCGGGAGCTTGGGCTTATCAGACACAACTTAGAATAGATTTACAAGGAGATCCTGCTGAGTAGCATTGAGAACTTTGTCTAGATACTCATGTTGCAACAGAACAAAGGGTGGGGGGGAAAAATGTAATGTATACGTGTAAGGATAACTGACCCCCTTGCTGTACAGTGGGAAAATTAAAAAAATAAAGAGTAGGAACAGAAGTCTGCCATTTGTAGGAGACTAAAGAGTAGACAAGGCAGTCAAGAATTATAGGCAGTGAATAGAAATTACCCTTTTAAAAGTCTGGTGGTAAAGCTTGTTTGTTTTTGCCCTTAACTCAGAGGATTCTTGTGCTCCAAGGGAAAGAATATAGATTCAAGGAAACAAAAAAGAACAAAATGAAAGAAAAGATAACTGATTAGTAAAAAGTTGGAGCAGGCTGGCAAGGGACAGAAAGCTTGTCTCTGAAGTGGCTTCAGGTTAGGGGGACGCCTGGTGTGCAGACATGAGCCAGGTGGTCAAGCTGAAGTCCCAGCTGAGTGCTGAGGGCATCTGCTGGGACAAGGAGCCCAAGCTTGAGGGGAGCTGAGCAGTTCTGATGGGGGCGGTGATGTGAAAGGAACCCCGAGCCTTGACAGGACACACTTGGGTGTAGGTGATGCTATTTATGGTGGAACTTGTTGCCCCAGTTCTGTGACTTAGCTCTTGACCAGTGAGGTTAATGAGGCAGTGGGGCGGGAGAATGTGAAGGTCCTGGATTAAGGGTTTGACCTCATGCAGGGTTCCGGGGGTGAAGTAAACGAGGCCAGCAGGGCAGCACGTCCCTCACAGAGCAGTGGGTCATGGAGGCCACTGGCAAGGGCTGCAGACCATTGCATGTAGTGAAGAGATGCAAATAATTGCCTGGCCCCTCAGAGCCCTGAAACTTAAGTCAGTTCCTTTGTCTGGGAGTGCCCCTCGTGGCTCAGTGGAAACAAATACGACTGGTATCCATGAGGACACGGGTTTGATCCCTGCCCTTGCTCAGTGGGTTAAGGATCTGGCATTGCTATGAGCTGTGGTGTAGGTCGCAGACGCAGCTCAGATCTGGCATTGCTGTGGCTGTTTCTGTGGCTGTGTCTGGCAGCTACAGCTCCAATTCGACCCCTAGCCTGGGAATCTCCACATGCCTTGGGTGCTGCCCTATAAAGCAAAAAAAAAAAAAAAAAAAATCAGTTCCTTTGTGCCCCTCAAATTAAATCACATCTCAGAAAGGCTAAGCTAGTCAAATCAGGGGAAACGTTGGCCTCTGAAGAGGGAATGGGGAGAGGGAGCGAGGGGCTCAGCCTTTGCTCAGAGTGAGGAGAGAGAGAGCAGGAGGACAGGGGAGGGTGCAGCTGTTTGTGCGGGTGGCCGAGGTAGGCTGCTGCGTCCTCACCTCCCTTTGTGTTGCCTCGTCTCTAGGAGCTGTTACAGGCAAAGCAGGACCTGCAGGATCTGCTCATTGCCAAGGAGGAGCAGGAAGACCTCTTGAGAAAGCGGGAGCGTGAACTCACCGCCCTGAAGGGGGCCCTGAAGGAAGAAGTTTCCAGCCACGACCTGGAGATGGACAAGCTGAAGGAGCAGTACGACGCCGAGCTGCAGGCCCTGCGGGAGAGCGTGGAGGAGGCCACCAAGGTGGGTGGCGGCCAGAGCGCAGGGGTGCCAAGGAGGGCAGGCCCACCTCTCCCACCAGGCCCATTGTTTGCCTTCCTTTCCGAGACAGATCATGGATCTAGACCGTGTTCATGAAGCATAAACTCAGCGGTTCTACTGTTGACCATTTTAAATCTATAAACTTAAAAATTGTTAAGGGCACCGGCGAAAAGTTCTTGCACTTGGTGAGATTTAAGGGCTCAGCAGGAAACCTCACCAGGGCTCCTAAAGGTCGGAGGCCTAGGGCATTGCGTGACTTTGCTGATGGGGGTGGGATTGCAGATAGGACCCAGATTTCTGGGGTCCTTCACCCTTGCCCTGGCAGCCTGTTCCTTCTGACAGGTGAAGCCTTTTGCGAGATAATTTAGGTTCTTTTCTCAGCAAAGTTACAAGAGGGTTAATGGGCTGAATTGCTCAAACCCCTGCAAGATGATTTTTCTCTCACTTGAATTCTTGGCTCCTACAAATAGATTCTAAATTATGTTGAAGTCCTTGGTGTGGGACCTCACATTGCAGAGACAAGGAGTGTTTTGAAGGGGAAAATGTTTTGAAATATCATGCCGTCTTTAGAGAAAGGTAGGAATTACAGAGTATAAATTTTTTAGCTTCTCTGCAAAATACAGCTTAAAGATGGCGAAGAAAGAGCTCTTGATATTTGTTTATTCTGTGATGATTACAGTGACAGCTCAGAGCCCGTAGGCCGTCTTTCCCCTGCGCTCTGCAGTGATACACTGATTTTCAGTGATGACGTGGTAATTGCAAATGACAAGAAGTGAAAGATGGGTTTGTTTGTTGTAACAATAAAATATCTGGGAAATAGTCTGTTTGTGGGTATTATAACTAAGACGGTTAGAAAAAAAAAGCCTGTTGTTGATTTGCCTGTCATAGCTTTTTTGAGATTTGGTTTTGTTTGAGGGAGAAGATGAAAGGTTTGATTTTCATGGCTTTGCAGGGACATGTTTGTTTTTTCCATCTCCTTCCTTTCGTGCAGCAGCCCGTTGTCCTTGCTCTTGGCTCTACATGCTCTTGCTTTGTGGGGCACATGCCAACAGGCTACTGAGTAAAATGATTCTCTTTCGGACCCATCATGTCTTTACCGCCTTCAGACCTTAGGTCAAAGCTTGAGTTGATGTGCTTTATTCACTGAAGGGTAGTTAAGGATGGTGTTGGGCACGTTCATAGTGGATTGGCTGAAAGGAAATCCTGCGCGCCACTGATGGGGGTAAGATATTTTGTTGGAAGTTTCAAGGTCCTCTGTTGTCATGTGTTACAAGCAGGGAAGGGAACCAGGGCAGGTCAAAGAGGATCTTTGTGGTATGGAAATAATCTGTACAGATGTAGGCCATTGCATTTTTGGATCTCCTGACTTTCAGGTATTGCTTCAAATTAGGAAAAAATCCAAAAAGAATTGTATAGACCAAACACAAGCCATCTGCAGGTTGACGGTGTGTAACCTTTGTCTCTTTGGGCCTGTCCCTGGCACAGTGGCTGGTACACAGTCCCATCTGTGCAATCTGATGAGCAAAAGGAAGTGAAGATCAGTTTTTCTCTTAACTGGGCATTCAGACCCTGGTATTTGGCTCCTGTTGGATTTTCTCTGATGAGGGTGTGGGTGATCTTTGAGGACTCTGTTGCTTTATGAATTTCTCTGTCTCGCTTTTGAGTTTCCGTGCAGTTTCTTAAAGAGGATCATGATTGTGTTTTTATACCTTGTTACCTTTCACTTCTGAAGGTGTTTGCTGAACAGGTGTGGCAGAATCATATTTAGTGGGAAAAAATTGCCAATGTAGTGACTAGATGCTGCCTTTTTGTGACAGTATTTACATCAGGGTACTCTATAATGGAATTTTAATAGTATTAACTACTTGGAGGAGCATGAATTAAATATATGTTTTTAGTTTACTAGTCTTTCTTCAATTTGTGCACTGGCCTTTAGCCTTTCCCTGCCCCAGGGGAAAAGCTCACCTAACTGTGACTAAAAGCTGACATTTCTTTAAAGAACTGCATTATGTTAAAAGGTTTATTTACTTGTTAAGTCTTAGGAGACAGCCCAGCCTCCTGGCATCAGTTTTTCTAATTTTTGCCCCTGCCCCAGGGCCAAAAATCCCTTAAGTGCTATTTTATCATTGTCAACTAGCAAATACTTCATCCTGGCCTGAGCTTGAGCACTAAAAGTTTTAAATTTCTAGAACATTTGGTGAGAACTGTCACATTCTATTAAGAATATTTTACAGGTATTCCAAACAGATATTGTGTAAAAGTGGTTTCTGTAGACCCAGCCAGCCACCCCTTTCCAAGAACCGACTGATTGCTCAGCAGAGGAGAAGTCCTGAGTGCCCTGGTGACGCGGGTGTCCTCGTGCAGTGGGAAGCACGTGCCTTCCCATCAGAGCAGTGGTTTGGGACATTAGGTGAGCTGCTTCAGTTCCTTCCCCACAGGTGCACGGAGCTTCATGTTCTGTTACAAAGACGACTCTGTCACACAATCTTTGAAAGGACTGCTGAGGACTTTTGCCCCTTGTTTTTCACAACATACTTTTTCCTATGTTACATTCTTTTATACTCTTCCCAGTTTGAAAGGGAAGAAATGTCCTCTTTCTCCTTGGGTTTGTGGCAGTGGCTGGAATCCATGTGCAGACATGGATAGTCAGCCTGACTGTCATCTGGGAGTGACGTGAAGTCCGTCCACAGCTGTTAGCTGCTGCTTTTCATCTCTGCCCCTTTCTGTCCCCAACTCCTCTTGCCCTCGTCGTGCAAAAGAGAAGCAGGGATGGTGATCATTATTTTCAGATTTCTCAGAAAGTAGGCTCAGCTCAAATTCCAGCTCCTCCAAAAACTTGCTGGTTGCTTCTTGGACCTTACAGTTTCCAAGGACTGGCAATTGCTGAAGATTTTGTACTTGCGTTTATCTTCCCTGTCATACTAAGAACTTCGAGTCATCATTTCCCACTCAGCATCCCCAATGTGCTTGTCAATTACTAGGTGTTTGGTAAACGTTTGTGGACCAGAGAGGTGAGTAGAGGAAAGAGGAGATGCTTTTGAGTCCCAGAAACCCCATGGCCAGGCATTAGACTATTTCAGGGACTCACTTATGAGTTAAAATTGTTTCTGTAAAAATTCACAAATCTTGTTTGTTGGGAATAATATCAGAATGTTAATGTTGATCTTGGAAGCACTAATTTTGCTTCTAAAAGCTGCAGGTATTTTGAAGATGTTAAAAGAGCTATTTTTGGTTATGTGTTAGTAGTATCCCTTCTGGACCATCCGGCACTTTGAGAGTGCCAGCTTACAGCAGTTAAACATCAACCAGCTCTTAAATGCATGGGTGAAGGAGAAGAGGAGGGAGGGTGAAGATAGGTGAGATATCCTTACCATCCTTCAGTTCTCCATTTGTATTATTTTTATTTTTAAATTTATTTTTTAAAAAGTTTTATTGGGGTTTAGTGTTGTGATAACAAAGTGATTCCATTACACATGTACACACATCCATTCCTTTTCAGATTCTTTACCCACATAGATTATCGCAAAATATTGAATAGAGTTCGCTGTGCTAGATAGCAGGTCCCCATTGACCAATCATTCCATATACCTCACTGTGCATATGCCAGTCCTAAACCCCTAATCCATTGCTCTCCCCATCCCCACATGTCCCCTCTGGTAACCGTAAGTTTGTTTTCAAAGTGAATTTGTTTCTGTTCTGCATGTAAGTTCACTTGTATGGTTTTTTTTTTAGATTCCACATATAAGTGATATCATATGATGTTTGTCTTTATCTGATTTACTTCACTTAGCGTGATAATCTCTAGGTCCATCTGTGTTGCAGTAAATAGCATTATTTCATTCTTTTTTTTTTTTATCACTGAGTGATGTTCCATTGTATATATATGTATATATACACCACATCTTCTTTATCCAGTCCTCGTTGATAGACATTTAGGTTGCTTCCATGTCTTGGCTACTGTAAATTGTGCTATAGTGAACATCGGGGTGTATATATCTTTGCAAATAACAGTTTTCTCCAGATAGAGGCCCAGGAGTTGGATTGTTGGATCAAATGGTAGTTCTAGTTTTAGTTTTTGGGTTTTTTTTTGTCTTTTGTTGTTGTTATTGTTGTTGTTGTTGTTGCTATTTCTTGGGCCGCTCCCACAGCATGTGGAGGTTCCCAGGCTAGGGGTTGAATCGGAGCTGTAGCCACCGGCCTACGCCAGAGCCACAGCAACGCGGGATCCGAGCCGCGTCTGCAACCTACACCACAGCTCACGGCAACGCCAGATCGTTAACCCACTGAGCAAGGGCAGGGACTGAACCCGCAACCTCATGGTTCCTAGTCGGATTCTTTAACCACTGCGCCACGATGGGAACTCCTAGTTTTAGTTTTTTAAGGAAGCTCCATGCTGTTTTCCATAGTGGCAGCACCAATCTACATTCCCACCAACAGTGTAGGAGGGTTCCCTTTTCTCCACACCCTCTTCAGCATTTACTGTTTGTAGACTTTTTTTTTTTTTTTTTGCTTTTTAGTGTTGCACCCTTGGCATATGGAAGTTCCCAGTCTGGGGTTGAATCGGAGCTACAGCTGCTGGCCTATGCCACAGCCACAGCCACACCAGATCCAAGCCGCATCTGCGACCGATGCCACAGCTCATGACAACGTCGGATCCCTGACCCACTGAGCGAGTCCAGGGATCGAATCCAGATCCTTATGGAAACTAGTTGGGTTCATTCCTGCTGAGCCACAGTGGGAACTCCTTAGACTTTTTGATGATGGCCATTCTGATTGGTGTGAAGGGATACCTCGTCATAGTTACATTTACATTTATAGATTTTTTTTTTTTTTTACTTAACAGTTGCCATGTGCCAGGTACTGTGCTCAATTCTTCAAAGTTAATGAAGATAAATCAGATAAATCTACCTTACAGAAGATTGAAGGAAGAGAAGGAAAGGAAGGAATGATTGAAGGAAGAGAAGGATTAAGTGCAGAGTAGGAATGAGTAAATGCCCCAAGGGAAGTAGAGACAGAGTGCTGTAGGAGATGGCTTGTGCTTGGATGGGCTGACGGCAATCAGGAAAGATTTCATGCAGCGGCAGTGTTCAGGTCAGGCTGGGAAAGGGGAGTGGTATTTGGACATGAGAGCGTGGAGGCTGAGGACACTTAGGGTTCTGAGGACAGTGTGAGCAACGCCTTGCTGGGGAATGTGTGATGTGTGTTTGGGCTGGAGCCTGGTGGAGAATAGACAATGAAGGTGGTTACAGAGGAAAAGAACTTTGAAGAGTCAGAGACCCTGATCCAAAGCCTGAACCTGGTTGGATCTCAGTTTAAACAAATCAAGAGATTACTTGAAATCACTGAGGACCTTTAAACACTGTCTCTGTATTTAATGATATTAAGAAATAATATAAACAAAAATTTTTGGGGTGATAATAGTGTTATTGTTTTGAAGAGGCTTTATCTTTTAAGGAAACTTCCTGAAGTACTTAGGGCTGAAATGACAGGCTATGTGGGATTGGCTCCTTGGTTTATTTTTTATTAAACTGTAGTTGAGTAACACTATTAGTTTCAAGTGTACAATAGTGATTTAGGGTTTTGATTGATTTACTCCATTTAAAATTATTACAATTATTCCCTATACTGTGCAGTATACCCTTGTGGCTTAGTTATTTTACAGTAGTAGTTTGTATCTCTTAATAGCCTCTTGCTCCTCCCCTCTTCCCTCTCACCGCTGGTAACTACTAGTTTGTTTTCTATATCAGTAAGTCTGCTTCTGTTTTGTTTTACAGAGTTTGCTTTAAAATAATTCACTGGGGGAGTTCCCATCGTGGAGCAGTGGAAACGAATCTAACTAGCATCCATGAGGTTGTGGGTTCTATCCCTCGCCTTGATCAGTGGGTTAAGGATCTGCTGTTGCTGTGAGCTATGGTGTAGATCACAAATGCAACTCAGATCTGGCGTTGCTGTGGCATAAGCCAGCAGCTGTAGCTCCGATTAGACCCCTAGCCTGGGACCCTCCATATGCTGTGGGTCTGTCCCTACAAAGCAAAAAATAAAAAATAAAACAAATAAATAATAATAATAATAATTCACTGGGAAGAGAAAGGGTTGTGGTTGAAACAAGATTGAGAAAGTGGGCGTGTGGTTGAAACAAGGTTAGCTATGTGATGAGTGTTAACCCTGGGTGATAGGTAAGGAAGAATTAATTGTACTCTTCTTTCTACTTTTGCTAATGTTTGAAATTTTTTATAATAAAACATCTGTTATTGTTTCTTTTGAAAAGAACACAAAAAGATTTCTGATTGAAAGAGTGAGGTGAGTTGAGATTGTGAAGGCTGTTTGACTACCCTCAGGCCGTGACCCTTGAGTGGTTTCTAAGTGGTGAGGGACCACTTTATGGTTTGTTTTTTTTTAAATCAGGGGCCTAACAGGGAGATGATGCCGTAGGGGTGTGACCTGGAGGTAGGAGAGGTGAGACGTTGGAAGAACAGGAGGAGGAATGAGCCGCAGGTAGGGGCTGAGGAGATGTGGGACTGACAGGAGAGACACGCTGAGTTGGGTGAGGGGCAGGGAGAGTCGAAGGCAGAAGTTGGTCCCGGGAGCCTAGAAGGAGGCCTTGCCGGGAACAGGGAGGTTCCAGTGGGGCCTCTGGGGGACACTGGGCAGTAAGAGATGGGACGGCCCTGTCGTGGGGTAGGATGGTGAGGAATCCCCGAAGGAGGGGGTCACTGATGGGGGCTGGCGATGGGGCAGAGAGAAGGTGGGCTTAGGACAGGGGGAGGCCGAGGAGGACACAGAGGCAGAGACCTGAAAAGAAGCAGCCGCATCTGGTAAAGAGATGCAAGGGGAAGAGCGCTGTTATTGGCTTCTTTAATGATACATTTGAGAAACATAAAAGCAGTCTTTTTTTTATATTACATACCTAATATATATTGAGTCTCCATACCGTTAGGTTGTTCTGCTCTTTATAATGTAAATTCTTTCTAACTTTATGTTGCATTTTACATTCTGTGGTCCTTAGAGAAATTTTATTCAAATTCAGGAATGTTGAAACTCCCCACCCTCCAAAAAAGAAACTGTCCTAAAATTAGGGCCTTGTGTTTGTGCTTCACCCATTAACTTGGAAATGTCACGCAGTCTTACAGAAATGAACTGTGTTTCCTTGCTCCTTTCTCAGAGCACATCAAGATGGTTTCCTTCCGTCTTCACTACCAGTCTGTGAACAATTTCTTTTCAAAGCATAAGGTCAACACAGGGTCAGATGGTTAAAACCAGGGCTAATCTTGGGATCAATGGAATGGAATTGCCTCCCTTAAGACAAGGCTAATTCAGTGTGAAATCTCATTTTTGTCTTCTCCAGGGGAAGCCAGGTTAGCAGAGGAAACTGTAAAAAAGCCTTATTTCCTCAGCTCTTTGATTATTATTATTATTAGTCTTTTTAGGGCCGCACCCGCGGCATATGGAAGTTCCCAGGCTAGGGGTCGAATCGGAGCTGTAAGCTGCCAGCCTACACCACAGCTCACGGCAACACTGGATCCTTAACCCACTGGGTGAGGCCAGGGGTCAAACCCTCCTCCTTACGGATACTAGTCAGCTTTGTTACTGCTGAGCCACAAAGGGAACTCCCTCAGTTCTTTAACTTCACATAATCAACTTACTATGCCAGACAGCTGTTGAGAGCAGGGGAAGCAGAGGGTTTATAATCAGGTGCCAGGTCATGGAAAATATCTCTCTTCTGCAGATTCAAGGGTGTCTAGAGTGGCCCAGGACTTTGCTTTGGCAAAGGTTAGGATGAAAAACATTCAAGGTTAAAAAGTTCTTTTCATTTTTTCCTCTCTTGTTCCCTCCTGGTCCCTGAAATCCCTCTTAATTACATCTCTCTTCTGCATTCTGCATTGGTTAAAAAGTAGCTAAATAAGAGGCCTAGTATTGTGTCTTAGGATGTTCCATCAAAGCTCCAGACATTCCCCCCTCCCTGCTGTGCCTGGTGCATGTGTTCCAGGTGCGTGGGCCCTGATAAGCCTCTTACGGGCCTTGGGGAACAGTAAACAGGACATGCCAGCACTCCACTCCTGGTGTTTCACTGAGATGCCAGAGTCCCTTGCTGTGGGTGTAACAGACAGAGGAAGAGTCTTCGACGTGGCCATTCATTTCCCGTCACGTTTTTTATTGTGTTTTACCCCTGCCGGTCACTGAGGCTACAAGTCCAGCCAACCATGATTTCTAGCTTTGGGGATCTTTTGCAGGTTTGTTGGGAGGAATGTGCAGATACGATGACAAGGAAGTTACAGGTGCTATGGTGGAGGCTCATGCCAGGTAGGACATCAGGGAAGGCTAACTGCTACAGAGCAGCACCCAGGAGAGAACCAGCACATCCCTTCTGTAACTTGACACCCTAAGTGTCTTTTACTCAAGCATTAGAAATGAAAACAGTACTCCCCTTTCCCAGCCTCTCTCTGAGAGTTGCTGAACCTCAGCACATCTTGAGGCTTCTGTCTTTGTACTCAACTCCTTTTAGCAAACTTAGAGTTAATAGAATTGCCAGAACAGATGCTGACTCACAGATAATAAAAAACTTATGCTCTCCAGAGGAGACAGTTTGAGGGGTGGGGGATGTGCTTGGGTTGTGGGATGGAAATCCTATGAAATTGGACTGTGATGATCATTATACAACTATAGATGTGATACATTCATTTGAGTAATAAAAAAAATTGCCAGAACATTTAAACGGTCCACATGCAAGACCCAGAGTGTTGGCCTGAGGGATGAGTTAAAATATAATTCATTTATTTAAGAAAATCATTTAGGTTCCAGTTCCTGGTGAGGTTTCTGCAGGGAAGGACCTCATCAGGTGAAATGCTCATGAGGGCTCAGCTTTCTGCAGTAGGATGACAGCATCCAAGGGGGTCTTGCAACTTGAGGGGAGTAGATTTGGCCACTGCCCTTCTGTGAAGAGTGTCCCAGTTCCTCACAACAGGGACAAGAGGACGGTTCCTCACAACAGGGACAGGCTGACCTTGGGCAGGTTTCAATGACGGTTCCTTGAGGCCTCATGAGTATCTTTAAGCAGGAGGGTGTTTTTCTGCAGCACCAGAGAGAGGGGAGGTGGAGGCAGGCCTTGTAGGTCATCCAGAAAAATCACAGCAAATTCACATGAAGTGTGTGAAGAGAAAGTGTGGAAACTTAATTGGGTGGAGAAGGAGTCAAAGCCTTGTTCTGGCCTTAGGAAGTGCAACAGAACAGCCTGGTCTGTGAGTCATGGTGTCTGTGCCACGTTGGACATAGGCTTTGAGCTCCCCCGGAGGAGGCAGGATGCCGCCGGCTTATTTCCCACCTGTAGGAAGAGTAACCAGATATGATGGTCAGTAGTCAACAGCAACTCCTAACTGGTTGTTGTTACTGTTTTGGGACTCTCTATCTATAAGTAGTCCATTCATAGTCATTCATTCATTAGGTAGATATTGATCAAACATTTCCTTTATGCCGGGCACCATACTGGACTGTGGGGATCAAGTGGACAAGAGGAGCAAGACAGATACAGTTCAGTCAATCACACGTATAGATATGTCTTTCAGTTGTGATCAGTGCTTTGAAATGGAGTGGGAAGAGGAGGAAGCTTCCTTGAGCACAATAAGGATGGAGAGCTGAAGGATGAGTAGGAATTCACTAGGTTTAAAAAACTTGCAGAATGTTCCAGGCAGAGGAAACAGCATGTGCAAAGGGCTTGGGGCCAGGAGGGAGTGTGGTTGGTTCAGGGTGTTGCATGAAGGCCAGTGAGGCTGAACTGTGAGGGACAACAGGAGGTGTGGGGTGAGAGGAGAGGAGAGCAGAATAGGGTCCAGCTCATGCAGCCTTGGGTGCATCTTAAGGACTTAGATCTTTTTCCCTAAGAGCAGTGGAAGTCATGGAAGATTTTTTTAAAGGATGCTCCGAGTGCACACATGTGTGTGTGTGTGTATGTGGGACAGGATCAGAGTCCTTCTGTGGAAAAAAGTCTGCTCTGGTCTTTACAAGTATGCTAGAATGCCCTGAAATGGTGTGTTCATGCTGCCTGTTAGCTGGAGGAGGAAAGTTTGGTATCTCATCTGATAAGGCTATTATAATGTCTTCGTGATAGAAATACCTTTTAGACATTTATATGAGTAGAGAAATAACCTAGTAAGGTGCTTGTTTGTCTCCCCAAATGGAATGAATATTCTGAGATCTCTGAACCATCCATGGACACCATCCAGAGGCTGAAAGTGTGAGCAAGGCTAGAGTGGTGGCCACTCACTGAGGGCCAGTAACCACGTGCATTTCCAGGTGTGGGTATGGTCAACCCATAGACCTGGACAGAGTGAGGAGAAGGGGCTATTTTAAATAGCCAAGGACAATTGCAGCCACTCTATTGCAAATAGTTGAATCTCTAACATCTGAAGGGAAAACTGCATTCATTGTATTATCAGAAATCCTACTTAGTCTGTGTTACACTTTTTCTGATATTCTGCCTCTAAATTCTGTCTGACGAATATTTTTCTAAAGACTTGCCAAGATCATTAAGTAGATTTCTACTTGGTGGAAAAACTTGGCAGTATTGTTTGATCATTCTAAGCAGAAAGGGGAGTCTGTCATAAGCTCTAAATCCATTACGATAAGAAGCAGTGTGAAAACAGAAGTATCTACAATGTCAAAGCAAATGACATTGCCAGCCTCTGAGATGACCCCCACCCCAGTGATCTGTGCTTTCCTGGTACTCCTGGTCCTTTTGTAGTCCTTTCCCATGTTAATTAGGGCTGCTCTGTGTGACCAGTAGGGAATGGTAGGGTGTGACTCCCAAAGCTAGGTCACGAAAGAAAGACATTATGGCTTCCACCCAGCTTCCTCCTGAATTCCTTGCTCTGGGGAAAGCCAACTACCATGTTGTGAGGGCCCTGAAGCAGCCTTTGGGACATCCCACGTGGTGAAGGAGTTAGGGCTCCTGTCAATAGCCATTTGAGTGTGCCATCTTGGAAGTGGATCCTCCAGCTCCACTCAAGCCTTCAGATGCCTGCAGCTTTGGCCGCATCTTGTGGACCAATCTCATCAGAGACCCTGAGACAGAACTACCAGAGTCACTTCTAGATTCCTTGTCTTCAGAAACCCTGTGAGATAATAAATGTGTACTATTATTTTAGGCTGCTGAGTTTTGGGGGTGATCTATTATGCAGTCATAGATAACAAATGCAGCATTTTGACAAAACCATCTCTTTGATGCCACATTTCCTTGTAGCCACTGACTCGAGCAAGGCTGTAGCTAGTCCTTGTTTTGCTGAACTCTACCTGTTAGGTGATGTTCTCCCCATTTTGAAGGAGGGACCAGCTTATCTTTTGTATCCTTAGCACTTAGCAGTGTGCTGCACAGTATTCTTTGTATGAATGAATCCAAATGTGTAAAGAAGAACACTGACATGGTTTAAGGAGAGGTCAGGGTTCTAAATCTGGCAATGCTTTTAATGATCTTATGGAAGACTCCTAGTCCTTCCCTGTTTCCTTTTCCATCTGTTGTAAATGGATACTATGATTGTTATCAAAAACAAACCCCAAATGCAGGCATATGTGTATGTTTGTGCATATATAGACTATCTCAGGAAGGACACAAAGGGATAGTGATTGATTTGGGGGACAAATAGGAGGAAAGAGAGCAAAACTTTTGAAAAACAGTGCGTAAAACCTGTTATACTCTCAGAACCCATCCCATGTACAATGAAAGGGGGTGGGGTGCTGATCTGTACCTCCCTTAGGCTCAGAGAAAGCCCTGCGTGTAGTTGCACATGCTTACTCTTTGTCCTTGGGGGTCCCTGTCTCAGTTTTGGCCTTCACTTTCCATCTGCTGCCCAGGTCTGTGTCCACAGCCACTGTTTGGGCTCAGCCCTTGTTACCTTCAGCCTGGATGGTTTCAGCAGCCCTCTCCCTGTGTCCTCTCCTGGTTTGGTCCTTCCTACCTGTTGCATGTTGGCCAGCTGCTAGTTGCCCACCCCCTGCCCCCAACAACTACAGCTGCAGGGTCTGGCACAGGCTGCCTCCCACCTGCCTTTGTGAGTATTGCCCTCATTCTTGTCCATGATGAGCCTAGTTCCGGCCACACAGAGCAATTCCCGGTTCCCTGGTAGAAATATGTGCCCTGTCCTCCCATACTTGCCACCTCTGGGCCTCTGATTTGCAATCCCTTTCCATCTGAAGTCCAGTGTGGTATGGTAGACAGAATAGAGATCCTTTCAGAAGTAGTGGGTGGGATGTATTTTTTTTTTTTTTCTTTTTAGGGCCGCACCCGTGGCATATGGAGGTTCCCAGGCTAGGGGTCGAATCAGAGCTACAGCTGCTGACCTATGCCTCAGCCCCAGCAATGCAAGATCCTTAACCCACTGAGCCAGGCCAGGGATTGAACCTGCATCCTCATGGATACTAGTTGGGTTCTTAACCCACTGAGCCACAATGGGAACTCCTGGGGGGACTGTATTTTATTTCATTTTATGGAGTAATATTGCACAGAATGTTTTCAAAAACTGAATTTCTGTGTAGCAGTTGCCAAAATACCAATCCTGTCTCTTCCTCTCAGTTCCCGCAGCCCCCTCTGTGTTCTTGGGAGACGATCTATGTTGATGGTTCTTAGTGAGGAGTGACTCTGCTTGCTGACCTTGGGAGACATTGACAGTGTCTGGATACATTTTTGGTTGTCATAACTGGGGATGTGCTACTGGCACCTACTTGGTGGCAGCCAAGGGTGCTGCTAAACATTCTGCAGTGCAGAGGGCAGCACACACCCCTGCCACACACATGTGTTTCTATAGAGAAACTGGAATCTGTATATACAAGTGTGTGTATATATTTATGTGAGTGTGTGTATACACACAGTGTGACTGCTGTGTGACCTTAAGCATCATTGGTGAGCAGTAGACTGAATGGCTGAGTTTTTTTTTTTTTTTTTTTTTTGCTTTTTTAGGGTCGTACCTATGGCACATGGAGGTTCCCAGGCTAGGGGTCCAATCGGAGCTACAGCTGCCGGCCTGTGCCACGGCCACAGCAATGCCAGATCCAAGCCAATTCTGTGACCTACACTGCAGCTCATGGCAATGCTGGATCCTTAACCCACTGAGTGAGGCCAGGGATCGAACTTACGACCTCATGGTTCCGAGTCAGATTAATTTCCACTGCTCCACGACGGGAACTCCAATGGCTGAGTACTTTTGGCACCTTCACCTGTTATCCCCAGAATCCTCTTCTCTCAGTTGGGAAAACACCACCAACAGCCCCTGTCTCTCAGGGTTGAACGTACTCTAGCCTCACTCTGTATTTTCTGACTTGCCCTCCTGCATCCTTCTCCCAGACTCCCCCTGTATTCCCTGGGCGGTCCCCCTGCCTTCTTTCCTCTGTCACTCTTGCTCGGATGAGCTCTTTAGTCTCTAACATCCTTCACCACCCTTGTGCTTTGGTCTCCACACTTAACACCCTGGCTGTCCAGCAAGGCTGAGCTCAGATGCCTTCTTCATGTGGTCTAGCAGCCGCCGCCCTTACACTTTGCGATCCCCAGAGCCTTTGTTTCTCCCCTAGCATTTATTGGGGTGTGCTTTGCCTATGTTTTATTCACTCAGCTCATGAAGATCATGCCAAAGCCAGGGGCCCAGAGATGAGCAGAATGGTCTCTGCTCTCTGCTGTCCCATCAGTGCTGCCAGTTTTGCACATGGAAAAATGGCATCCAGGCTTTTATACAGCATTAAAGAAGAAAAAAACAACAAAAACAAAAAAGGGTGTGTGTGTGTGTGTGTGTGTATATATATATATATATATATATTTTTTTTTTTTTTTCCTCTCCATGTAGTCAGGCCAGGAAAACTTGCTAAGAGGGAGTGAGGCTTGGACTGAGCCTTGGGAGCAGTGAGAGGAATGAGGTGGCTTAGGGGTGGGAAGGACATTTAAATGGAATGTCAGAGCATGAGGCTTTTGGGATTGTTCTCTCCTGAGACTTCAGGGGTGGCCGTTTTCCTTGCTTATTTTTGTACCATCCGTACTCTTACCCTAGGCAGTTAAAAGACTTGCTTGTTAATTCATTCAACAAATGTTTTTGAGTGCTTTCCATATTTGAGGTACTGAACGGACACAAATGGGTTTAGCCTGTTAGTGGCAGATGGATTGCAGTGGAAACCATTAGAATAGTAGGTGGCCTCTGCAGTGAACAGATGCGGTTTAGTGAGGTTGGAGTGACAGATGTACACGATGTGTTCATTGTGACCACATGTTAGGATTCTGGAAATGTGTGTAAGGCAGATGTAATGGAAAGCTCCTCCTGCCCCAGGGATCACTAGGGAACAGAGCTTGTGTGAGGCAGCATTAGAGCTTGGTGTCATGAAACACAAAATAAAAAGCAAGGTGTTTGTTCCACAGGGTGATTGCAGTAGATTTCACGGTAATGAATAAGGTAGTGTTGTTTTGTCAGTTGTAAGCAGGAGTTGAGTCAGGCAGGGGGCAGGGGAGAGGATATTCCTCCCCTTGGAAACTCCAAAGTGGTGGATGGGTCTTATCCTTGGGGACTTAGACAAAGGGGAGCATATGGCCAAGTGCACATATTTCTCATTTTGACACTTCCCCTCATTTTCTTTCTCTGTGTTAAATGTCTGCACATGTTTCTCAAGTGTGTGGTCCAGAGAGAAGAAATACTGGCGGTATTTGGATTTAGGGACCCTCTGAATCCACTTCTAGTGAGAAAAAAGGGCTGCCTGTGCTTCAGAGACTTGTTGGAATAAGACTGGGAATAAAGTCAAGCAGATAAATGACAGAGCCCAGAAGAGGTGGCGGTACAGGTGAACGTGATCATGTTTGGGGACAATGTGGCCTAGGAGGATATTGTCTTTTCCATCCCTGAATTGTTTAAGAGCCTAAAGATGTCTGTTCTGCACCAGGGAAATGGCTAGATGACAGCATGGGGAAGGCTTAGATGTCGGCAAATTTAGTCGGAAAACACTGAGTTCTTCATGGCTTTGGAGCAAGAGCCAAGACACTAATAAGCTCTGGAAAATGGGCAGTGGGTTGTCCTGTAGCGTGCATATGAGGAGGCTTTGAGTCAGTTGGGTTTATAAATAGGACCCCGAACTTGAGTCCAGCACGTACGAAGCCCCAAGGAGCACGTGCTGTTTGAATTCCACATGCTTTCTGATCTGTGGGGTGTCCTCTGCCTGGTTAGGCATTTTTCTTCCATGTCTCTAAGCCTGTGACCTTGTGTGAGAAAGTTCCCACTGCTGCTCCCGTATTCGGTTTCTGAGACCTCAGGATGCCAGGCAGCTACGCTGCCCGCTGGGCTTCCTTTCACTTTTCCTGTTAAGGGCAGTCCCTTGCAGCCCCAACTCACCGCTCTTTCCCATGTTTGCCTTAGTGACCCTTCAAGGCAGAAGCAGACCCTGTGCTGTGTACCGTGAACTTCTTGCTGCTGCCCTGGGGAGAAAACGTGGCTGACAGGCAGCGAGCTCTGCAGCTGATTCAGGTCCAGAGGAGAACCAGGGTTAATAATTTATAGTTCTTCGGTGTAGCCACCGATGTTGACCTTGACAAAAGTCTGGTGGAAATTAGTCAGAGCCTGGCCTGGCATTTTAACTAACAGGGTAATATGACAGAGAAAGAACTCCTTGCTGAGCAGTTAATCCTGTCTCCGAGTTTACAGTTGGCATTCACACACATCCGGTCCTGTTTGCATCCAGAGTGGAGAACTGTTTGCTCACCGAATTTGTAAGTGTTCATGAGACAGAGATGTCACACAAGGTCACGGGGCCTGCTTTGTGTGGAGCTGCTCATCGTGGCAGGAGAACAAAAGCCTCATTGATGGAGAAGCCCTGCAGGAGAGGCAGGCGCCCAAATCTGGGCTTAGTGGGAGTGGCAGGTGAAGAGGCTCCCCACCCCACACCTTTTATTTTAAATCCACAGCCCCTTTTCTTGAGCTGTTCTGAGTCTTTTGCCTCTGGTGCTGGGAGAAGGTTAAACTGATTAAACTTCCTAGTGTAAAGTCAACAGCACTGCTGCTGCTAGAAGGTACTTGATTTGGGGAAGTAGAATTTGTTCTCTCCCTTCCCTGGAATGAAACCAGGCTCAGGGAAAGAGCAAAATTAAAAGTTGTAGTTAACTATTGAATCAGCCTAGGCTGCTAACAAACACATGGAGATTCAAAGTGGACTCTTCCTTGCTAGAGAGTTAACTAAATGCCATGTTAGGTGTGCTATGGGATTGTGCTGCTCCTCTCACCCTCTAATTGAGAGCTTCAAGGTGCTGGGGACATCTTGAACCCATCTCCTCCCTGAGCCCTCTAGGAAAGTACAATGATTTGGTTTGAGATAGGTCTAGAAGATAATTTCTGGGTTCCTGGTCACTGCTTTTTCTGATACACTGTCTGTCCGGCACTTGGATGTAGTCAACAAATACATGCTAAGTAGACATGTCCTTTTGGGGAAGGCAGCTGGCCGGGGATGGGAGTGTGTGGAGAATGGACATGAAAAGAGAGAGAGAGAGAGAGAGAGAAGAGTAAGGCCAGGAGCTAGAAAGGAGAGTGCTGAGGCTGAAGCCCAGTGCCTAGCTACAGAGGAAATCTGGAGGAAATCAGCATTAGAAACAGGCAGGAGGACACTTGTAACTGGAAGTGTGATGAGTGTGGCGCGGTGCATTGGGCGCAGGAGAGAGAAAAGATGTTCAGGGGGAGGATGAGAGGGTTGGGAGGTGGTGTGATAGGGAGCGGGGAAGCTGGAAGCATCAGGAAGTGAAAGACAGAGCCTGGAGTGTGAGCCATAGCTCTGGAGGGCAAAGAGGGCAAAGAGAGGAAGGATGGTTCTGAGGCACTAGAGGGGGACAGCGGAGGGTGGAGGATAAGCCTTGAGCTATGTGTTAGGCCAGGTGGGAGCTCTGCTCCACAGGTACTGGTCCTCAGTTATCCTAGATAAAGAGAAGTCGGTGTTGGTTTAATTGCAATATTAGACATACATGGTTAGTAAATAAATGACTTTTTAAATAAAATGTGAAGTATGAAAAACTAAAAGAGGATGAACTTTGCCCCCCTGCCCCCCCCCCCATGGATAATCTCTTTGCCTCTTGTTTCTAGGGACTTGCTGTTGATAGCATTGAGTATGGGTATGAAAATATGTGTTGAATTTAATGTTTAAATGAGTTACAAATGTCATTTATTTGTCTGTGGAAAGTAGGGCTATGGTCCAGTGAGATGTAGTGGCTTCTTTTGGTTTTTGGGCAGGAGTTTGAAGAGACTCTTGGAAAGACATCAAAAGAAGAATTTAAATGACTCAGGTCCCATCCATGAGAGTGAAACTAATACTCATTAAAAGAAAATTTTAGCCTCTAGCTAAGAATTTATATAGCCTTTTAAAAAGTAGATGACACAGTCTGTGATCCCAGTGATCCATCTGTGAGCCAGTGGCATTGCTTGTTGGGTCTAGGACCTTGGTGCTCCTACCAGATGGCTTGGGGCCATCTTCCAACTTTGAAACCACTTTCTGCGATATGTCTTCAGAGGTTTCCTATTATTCCCTCCAAATCATTCCTTGATGAACAGCACTTTAAAAGCCTTCCATTTGTATCTAGACATTATCAGATCAACCAGTAGTGTACTGGTAGTTCCAATTTTTTTTTTTTTTTTGGTAGATTCCTTGGGATTTTCTACATAGACAGCCATGCCATTTGCAAATAGAGATTGTTTTACCTTTTCCTTGGATCTGTATGTTTTTTCCCTGCTTTCTCTGCTAGGTATAACTTCTGGTACTGTGTTGAATAAGAGTGGTGAGGGTGGGCATCTTTGCATTGTTCCCAGTGTTAAGGGGAAGGCATTCAGTTTTTTACCATTAAATATAATGTTAGTTGTAGATCTTTTGTGGATGTTCTTTTGTCAGGTTGAGGATGTTTCCCTGTAGGTCATAGTTTTCTGGGAGGTGTTTTTTTTTTTTGTTTGTTTGTTTGTTTTTTTAATCATAAAGGTGTTGAGTTTTGGTAAATTCTTCTTTTTCTGCATCACTGATATGATCATATTGATTTTTCTTGAGATTCAAATATTAAACCAGCCATGCACCCCTGAGACTATCTCCACTTGACCCTATTGTATAATTCTTTTTATATATTGTTGAATTCTCTTTGCTAATACTTTAAGCATTTTTTGTCTGTGTTCATGAGAAATAATTTTTTCATAATTCTTTTCTCTCTCTCTCTTTTTTTTTGGTAGTATCTTTATCTGGTTTTGGTTTCAGGGTAGTATTGACTTTATCAGATGAATTGAGAAGTACTTCTTCCTCTTCCGTTTTCTGAAAGAGATTGTATAGCATTAATTTTTGTTTCTTCTTCAAATGCTTGACAGAATTCTCAAGTGAAACCATCTAGGCCTGGAGATTTCATTTTGAGAGTTTTAAAATTTTGAATTCAATTTCCTTAGTAGTTATGGGACTAATAATTATCAAATTATCTATTTCCTTTTGGGTAAATTGTGGTAGTTTGTGCTTTTTGAAGAGTTGGTCCATTTCATTCAAGTTGTCAAATTGATGTATGCAACGTTGTTGATATATTCCTTTGTTATCCTATAGATGCTTACAGGGGATGGAGTGACATAATCTCCTGATATAGATAATTTATATTTTATCTTCCTTCTTTGTTAGTTTTGCCAGTGGTTTGTCTTACTGTTCTTTTTAAATAATTAGCTTTTTGTTTCAGTTTTTCCCCTATTGTTCTTATGTTTTCAATTTCATTGATTTCTGATTTTATCTTTATTTATTTATGTATTTATTTTGCTTTTTAGGGTTGCACTCAGAGCATATAGAAGTTCCTAGGCTAGGGGTCCAATTGGAGCTGCAGCTGCCAGCCTACAGCAGTGCCAGATTCAAGCTGTGTCTGTGACCTGCACCACATCTCATGGCAAAGCTGGATCCTTAACCCACTGAGCGAGGCCAGGGATCAAACCTGCGTCCTCATTAATACTAGTCGGGTTCGTTACCTCTGAGCCATGGTAGGTGCTCGTCTTTTCCAGGTTCTTAAGGTGGCAGCTTATATTATTGAATTCAGACTTTTCCTCTTTTCTGCTATAAATATTTAGTGCTATAAATTTCCCTGGGAGTACTGATTTAGCTGTGTTCCACAAATTTGATATGTTGTATTTTAATTTTCATTTGAGTCAGTATATTCTTTTTTTTATTTTCCTTGAGGCCTCGTCTTTGATCCATAGATTACTTAGAAGTGTATTGTTTGATTTCTAAGTGTTTGGATATACTCCCGTTACCCTCCTTCTATTGATTTTTGATTGGATCCCACTGCGGTCAGAGAACACATTCCATATGATTTCAGTTCTTTTACATTTGTGCAGGTTTGTGTTATGGCCCAGGATATCGTATCTTGGTATATATTCCATAAGTTCTTAAAAAGAATGTATATTTTACTAGAAAAGCATTTTAAAATGGTAAATACAGATCAATCTCAGAGATAAAAAATAAATGATTTTTTTTTCTTGGCAAAATTATTCCTAGTTGGACAAGCCATTTAACCCCCCTAGTCTTAGTTGTATCACCTACAGAATGAGAATGCATCATTTTTAGGGGTTTACAAATCCAACTATATTTGCATATTAAATGTAAGTGGTTGAGGATAAGTGAGGTATCAGATTATTTGCCACTGGGCATTTTTTTCCATTCAAATAGTAACTTCATGAAATTTTTTTTTTCTGTTTTGTAGTTGTTTTAGTAAAAAGGAATCATGGAAAATGCTTACTTTAAAATAATTTGGACAATGCATAAGAGCCCAAGGTAGGAAAAGATAAATAGATGTTTCGCATCATAGTTTTGACAGCACATGTTTCTCCTCTTTCACGATATATTTGGAGCATCTTGTGCTGGACGTGTGTAGAGCATGCTGCCGTGAATGAACCCATCGTCTTTCATGGCATAGCACAGCCCCCTGGACAATGATCCAATAGGGATTCAGCCACCTGCTGTCTCTTTTGGTGCCCCAGCCTCATTGCACTCTCCTGATAGCCTGGTACTCTCCTTCTAGAGAAATCAAAGAACCTGCCAAGATAAGTTGGTAGACCAGGCCGGACTCAGGGGAGGCAGGAATTCAAATTCATGAGCATCTGAGTCAGGAGACTAGAATCAGAAGGAGAGTGAGTCAGGCCCAGGGCCCAGGCTTCTTGGGCTAAGGTGATGACCTTGTTGAATCAGCTGTCTTCCTGATACCCTGGGGTTGGGTTGGGCTGAAGTCTGAAACTTTGTCTTCCACGGGGCTTGGCTGCCAGACAGAGCCAAGAAATTTGGCCCAGGTCAAGTTTCCCCAACTTTCCTGTACTAAGTGCCTGTCAGAAAAATATAAACCAGACACTTTAGGGGTCCATGACTCTGTTTGTCTCCGTGGAAGCTGGAATGATATCATTGCATAAGGTTGGGGAGAAGGTAGTGAAGGGAGAGGAGAGGAAGGAGAATAACTAACAGTTAAGGGAGTGGGATACCCTTAGCTGGAAAACAAGGCAGACATTGGGCTTTTCTGGAAGAAGTTAACTATGCTTATGACCAAATCCGGATGATTCTCCCTCTTCAGTCAGTCAGCTCACTCCTCTTCTTCCCCATTTCTACCATCTAAGCCCTTAAACTGGAATCTCTGCTCATGCCATGGTTGATGGAAGGGCTGACCCTCAGATATTTACACCAAGTGATGGGATGAACATTGCAGGCATTGAGGGATCCAGAGGAGGTCCAGGCCTGGGCAGAGTGGTGAATGGGATGAGGACTGCCGTTGTGTCCACCTTGAGTCTGACTGTGTTATATTTGAGGGGTGTTGTAGACATCCAAGAGAGAGGTCTCTGACACAAGAGAGAGGCTGGGCTGGAGCTCCCAATTTTAATTGGCCCCAGTGGACACTTACAGTGTTAAATGATCTTAAGGAAGAGGCTGTTTGAATTCTGTCCTAATGTTGTAATCCCATTGGGAGGATGTGTTCTAGAACTTTGTACTGAGGTCACAGCATTTGTAGGCCTGGCCCTGCCATCTGTGCTTGAGGTTACTGTGGAATTAATTCACTTATTGGGTGGTGTTTTTCCCAACCCAGTTCAACTTGCATTCCTGATACAATGGAAGCTTTTAATGGAAGGAAGCTTTTTAGTGGACAAATAGTCCTAAAAGTCTTTGTGCCAGCACAATCACATACTAAACTCTGATTGCACAGCAGGTAGAAGAGGCCAAGATTAGATCTTCTGGTATGTGTGTATGTGTGTGTGTGTTTGGGGGAAAAGGGGTTGACTTGGCAAATTCATATTTATTGTAAAGATCAAGACCACTTCTTCCTGGCAAATGAGTTTTTCCAAGACGGAAAGTGGGTTCCAAAAAACAACTTTTTCTTTCTCTTCTTGAGTTTATCACCTTCTTGGCTTATTTTACCTTGAGCCAGCATTACTTGGTTTCAGGTATACAAAGCCAAAAATAAATTATTAAAGAGGAGAGTTGGTTTCTTTTTGTTTTTCTGGGCAAAAATGATACCGGAAACATTTGGAATACTGGGTTAGAATGCATTTTTCCCCCCAGTGATTTTAGGCAGTCTAAGTGTTTGGAGTTCTCTCTTATTGGTGATGGTGTGTCCCTGGATGTTACCAAATAAATCTGTTTACTTGAATTTTCTTTGTGTTTACATTGCTGTACTTTTTAAGAAAGGCCCAAGATTGAGGCCAGTATCTCGGTGGGATGGGATGATTAGAATCATGTTTAGTTGCTAGCTTTGTAGATGATGCTGTTATTAAGAACCTTACCCTTCCTGGCTCTTCTCATAAAATGTGCAGGTCTAGAATTAGAGGTCATGTCTTCTGCCCAGATGAATGAGAGTTGGGTACAAGCTCAGAAACTGCCAGGTATGCCGGCCGGGGGAGGGAGTTTGAAGATGGCCTTTTTTTGAAAAATGTCTCCAGTATTCTCTAATCTTTGGATATAGTTTCAGAGTATATGACTTGTACAAGTTCATTGTGGACAGATGTTTTCCTTCAGGGTAGAGTCTCTGGGTCATATGGTAGCTCTATATTTAATCGTTTGAAGGATTGACAAACAGATGTTGAAGGTGGTTGCACCATCTTACAGTCCCATCAGCAGTGTTTGAGGATTCTAGTTTCTGGATATCCTCCCCGACAGCTTGTCATTACTTATCTTTTTGGGTATAGTCAGCTGGTCAGTGTGAAATGGTATTTCATTGTGGTTTTGATCTGCATTTCCCTGATGGCTAATGGTACTAAACACCTTTTCATGTGCTTCTTGGTCCTTTGCTTATCTTCTTTGGAGAACTGTCTATTCAGATCCTTTGCCCATTTTTAAATTGGATCGTCTTTTTATAATTGAGTTATAGCAATTCTTCATATAGTTTAGATACCAGTCTCTTAATATATCCATAATTTGCTAAATGTTCTGTGGCTTGCCTTTTTACTTCCTTGATGCCTTCTTTTGAAGCACCCATATTTTTAATTTTCATGATGTCCAGTTTATATATTTTTTCTTTTGTTACTTGTGTCATATCTAAGCAACCATTGCCCAAACCAGCGTCATGAAGACTTACTCTTTTTCTAAGAATTCAATAGTTTTAGTTTTATAGTTTTATCAGTTACATTTAAATCTATGATCCGTTTTGAGTTCCTTCTTAAGTGTGGTGTGAGGTAGAGGTCTAACATCACTCTTTTGCATGTAGATGCCAGTTGTCTCAGCACCACTGCTTTTTTTTTCTTTCTTTTCTAAAGGGCCACTTCTGTAGCATATGGACGTCGCCAGGCTAGGGGTCAAATTGGAGCTACAGGTGCCAGCCTATACCACAGCCACAGCCACTTGGAATCCAAGCTGTGTCTGCAACCTCCACCACACATCATGGCAATGCCAGATCCTTAACCCACTGAGTGAGGCCAGGGATCGAACCCACGTCCTCATGGATACTAGTTGGGTTTGTTACCGCTGAGCCATGATGGGAACTCCCCCCAGCACCATATCTTGAAGAGACTTTTCTTGCCCCTTGGAATGGTCTGAACACCATTGTGTCCCTGTTCAGGTGTTCTTTCCAAGCCCCTTACCATCCAAGTGTAGTAGTGAAGCCTGGCCACTTACCCTAAAGAGAAAGACTGTTCAAACCAAAAGAGTTTGAGATACTGCTACCTGCTAAGTTGCAAGTGAGGATTACCGCTATCCCAAGTAGGAAAATGAAATTGGTTACTGAAAATAAAAAGGGTGCCATCTTCCCTGAATGTCTGAAGATAGCATAAAACATTTGGACCTTGCTTGGTATGCAACCTTACTGAGGTCACTGGGTCACCTGGAGAGATTTGGAGTCTGGGCTATCACACATGGGCAACAGCAGATCCTTGGATTAGTGAGAAAAAGGAAATGAGTATAAGCAATAGGAAGCAGGGGTTCCTTATAATGGGGTTCCTTTTGTTCCAAAAAAGCTGTATGGCCTCAGGCATGCTACTTCATCTTCACCCTGCACTTTCTCCTCCGTCAAAGGAGGGCATTGGATTAACAACCCCTAGAGTCTGCTTTTATTTTTTATTTATTTTTTTTAGTTCTAATGATTTTCATTTTTTCCCATTATAGCTGGTTTACAGTGTTCTGTCAATTTTCTACTGTATAGCAAGGTGACTCAGTCACACATACATAATATACATTCTTTTTTCTCACATTATCCTCCATCATGCTTCATGTAAGTGACTAGATCTAGTCATCATAAGTGACTAGATCCCAGGGCTATACAGTAGGATCTTATTGCTAATCCATTCCAAAGGCAATAGTTTGCATCTATTAACCCCAAATTCCCAGTCCATTCCACTCCCTCCCCCTCTCCCTTGGCAACCACAAGTCCATTCTCCATGTCCACGATTTTCTTTTCTGTGGAAAGATTCGTTTGTGCCATATATTAGATTCCAGATATAAGTGATATCATATGATATTTGTCTTTCTCTTTCTGACTTACTTTACTTAGTATGAAAGTCTCTAGTTCCATCCATGTTGCTGCAAATGTCATTTTGTTCTTTTTTATGAATGAGTAGTATTCCATTGTGTATATATACCACAGCTTCTGTCAGTGGACATTTAGGTTGTTTCCATATTGCAATGAGCATATGGGTGAGTGTGTGTTTTTCAAGGAAAATTTTGTCCAGCTATATGACCAAGAGTGGAATTGCTGGGTCATATGGTAGTTTTGTAGCTTTCTGAAGTATCTCCATGCTGTTTTACATACTGGTTGTGTCAATTTACATTCCCACTAACAGTGCAGGAGGGTTCCCTTTTCTCCACACCCTTTCCAGCGTTTGTTATTGGAGGACTTATTCTGACTGGTGTGAGATGGTACCTCATAGTAGTTCTGATTTGCATTTCTCTAATGATCAGTAATATCATAACATCCACTTTTACATTAAAGTTCCATGATGCTGGCATGTTTGAAGATGTTGTTAACATGGTCAGGCTTTGGAATTCCCGTTGTGGCTCAGCAGAATCTGACTAGTATCCATGAGGATGAAGGTTTGATCCCTGGCCTTGCTCAGTGGGTTAAGGATCCAGCGTTGCCGTGAGATGTGGTGTAGGTCGAAGACGCCACTCAGATCCCGAGGTGCTGTGGTGTGTAGGCCAGTGGCTACAGCTCCAATTCAACCCCTAGCCTGGGAACCTCCATATGCTGGTGGGTGCAGCCCTAAAAAGCCGAAAAAAAAGAAAAACAAACAAATAAAACATGGTCAGGCCTTGTTGTTGGAACCATGTTATTATAAAAGCCTACCTGGAAGTGCCAGAGAGTAAAGAAACATTCAGAAGGAATATTCTCATGCACACACAGTGCTGCAGATGTCTCAAAGGGACACAGCCTGAAAGAGCTCCCAGTGGCCAAAGCTGGAACAATCTGAGCAATAAAATAAAGGAGTATTGGCTTATAACTCAGAATATTGGGTTCATACTGATATAAACAAATGAGTAAATACATAGGGGAAACATAGACAAATCTTTCTTACAGAAGAATTCCAAATTATAAAGGTACTTTGCTTTCAGGAAGGTAGAGTTTATTTATTTATTTAGGCATATGGAGGTTTCTGGACTAGGGGTCTAATCGGACCTATAGCTGCCGGCCCACGCCACAGCCACGAAGGATCTTAGCCACGTCTGTGACCTACGCCACAGCTCACGACAACACCAGATCCTTAACCTACTGAGCGAGGGAGGCCAGGGATCGAAGCCACCACCTCATGGCTCCTAGTTGGATTCGTTTCCACTGCGCCACAACGGGAACTCCCTCAGGAAGATAGAGTTTAACTCCCACTTTTTAAGTGTGGGCTGCACATAATGACTTCCTTCCACAGAGTACAGTTGGGAAAGAGCAGGGGAAAGGAGTGACTTTTGGGGGGAGTGGGAGTGGGGTCAGTGGAAAACCCTGACAAACACTCCCTCAGCCGGGTGATCAAGGTCAGCATCATCAGTGACTAATACCAGGGACCGCATCGACCCTTGCTCGATACGTGATGAGAATGGCACCCGACCTCCGTGGTCTTCTTCCCTAAAACCTTGAGGAAAAGAAGCAGGAAAATCCCAATGGAGGGACAGTCCGCAAAACACCTGACCAGTACTCCTGTTTTCAGGATCTTCAAAACCAAGGAAGACATGGAGACATGATGACGAAATATAATGGGGATAGCCATGTTGAGATTCTGGAACAGAAAGAGGGCGTGAAAAACTAGGGAAAACTAAATGAAGTATGGACTTGCATTAATGATAATGTGTCAGTATTGACGCAATAATTATGACACATGTACCTAAAGTCAGACACAAGAACAGAAGAAACTGAGTGTGGAGTATATGGGAACTTTGTATTAGCTCAGCAACTTTTCTATAAAACTGTTCAATTAGTTTAGGTCTTATTTGCTCTACTAGACTGTGAGTTCCTTGGTCATCTTTATGTCCAGCCTCTGGCGCACAGGAGGCACTGGCATGTTTGTTGACTGATGCAGTGAAAGAATGAACAAATATTTCAAGCATACTCCTCCGTGCATGACCTTTTGTTGTTATGGTCACTATACTCAAAGACGCCCACATTGCTATTCAGAGGCAGAATAGTAACTGGATGATGAGGCCATGATGCAGGAAGAGAAAGAAAAGCCTTTTCTTTCTATTTTGGAGAACAGAATGACGTTCACAAGGAGATTGCCAGTAGAAGTGCTCTAAACATGTGTTCATCCCAAGTGGGATTCACATGATACTGGTGGGACCAACTCCCCTTACTCCGTAACCCAGCAGCTTCACGCCCAAGTACTTCTAGTTAAGAGACTTTCATTCTCCTTTTTTTGGGGGGAGGGGGGCCTCACTTAGGGCCTAGGGAAGTTCCCAGGCTAGGGGTCAAATCAGAACTGCAGCTGCAGGCTTTCACCACAGCCACCGCAATGCCAGATCTGAGCCATATCTGTGACCTACACAGCTTGTGGCAATACTGGATCCTTAACCCACTGAGCAAGACCAGGGATCAAACCCACATCCTCATGAATACTAGTCAGGTTCTTAACCTGCTGAGCCACAGTGGGAACTCCCATGTCCTCTGTATCTTTGAGTCTGCTTTTTTTTTTTGTTATGTACACTAGTTTATTATATTTTTTGGATTCCATATATAAGTGATATCATAGCATTTGTTTCTCTGACTTCACTTAGCATAATGCCCTCTAAGTCTATGTTGCTATAAGTGGAAAAGTTCTTTTTTTAATGGCTAAGTAGTATTCCATTGCATCTCTTAAGGTGGAAGTTAGAGGATCTGATCCTCTCAGTGGGCACAGAAAATGAAGCTTGACTTCATTCTTCAGAGGTATCAAGTTCATTGCAGACTTACACTCCATTCCTACCTACTAGCACTGGGCAAAAATGAAGGGCTGCCAGGCTTTAATTTGCAGGGGAAATTTCTGGGAGCAATAGGGTTTGCAACTTTGTGTACATCTTGACGTATTTTGCAGGATGAATCTGAGGATGCTTACAAAAGCACATTCAGTAAAAAAATAATATAAAAGAACATGGGAAATGAAAAATAGAGTTAATACTGAGGGTAGTGGAGACAAAAGACAGCCCAACCATGTAGTCCAAAGCTCCTGAAAGTGAATTAGCACTGTGGCCCTGAGATTTCTGGCAGTCAAAGTGAAAAAAGAAACTTGATCTCTGCCATGATATTTGCTGTCCATGAGGGGGAAAGCGCCCATTTCCTCAGGGTAGGTAAGGCTTTTTTGCTCTATGATTTTGAAAATTATACCCATGTTTCTTTCCTAGCCTGGGAGTTACAGGGACTCTGTGAGCAGAGAAAGGAGGTGGATGCTGGGATCCAGACAGGCCCACATCTGTACTTAACTCAGGCTCATAGAGCACTGTTAGAGCAGCCAGTCATTGCCCTGGAGTCGTGAATGGCCCCTTGGGTGGCTATGGCATTTTGTTTCCAGATTTTACTTCCTTATTGAGAATTATGGGAGCACATCAGTCTTCCTGCATTAGTGAGAAAAAGGGACTAGTAAAGCAGCCCTATAAGGACGTATGAATGTTTATGATTTCTGAGATCTGGCTTGGCTTCAGGAATAAACAAGGTGAGGAAAGCACCTTAATCTGGAACTAACGCTTTTAATGATGAGTTCATAGTTTTAAATTTGCAGGTGATAAAGTTCAATCACATTGATTCTTGTGTCCTTCTTTAGAAAATATTAAAAGTTCATGGAGTTTCCGTCGTGGCTCAGTGGAAACGAATCTGACTAGCATCGATGAGGATGCAGGTTTGATCCCTGGCCTCGCTCAATGGGTTAAGGATCTGGTGTTGCCGTGTGCTGTGGTGTAGGTCACAGGCTTGGCTGGGATCCCATGTTGCTCTGGCTGTGGTGTAGGCTGGCAGCAGCAGCTCTGATTAGACCCCTAGCCTGGGAACTTCCATATGCCACAGATGGGGCCCTAAAAAGGCAAAAAGAAAAAAAAAATTAAAAGTTCAAATAAGAGTTGATGTAGGAGAGGATCCCTAGAAGTCAGAAAAAAAGTCATTCCAGATCATCAGATTATGTTTTCTTCCTTTTGGCAGTGTTACTAGGCGAGGAGATTGGGGTTACAGACAGATTTGGAAAGTTTTCCAGTGATGGGTGGAAGATTCTTGGCCTAGTCCTGTTAACTTGTTTTCCATGAAAAAGACACAAAAAGCACACTTAACCAAATCTGTTAGGTGACCCAAGCCGGCAGAGAGAGCCCAGCTGCTAGATGATAGACCCAAGGTTCAGAATAGTCTGAATAGGCAGTAGCACTGGTTTCAAAGTCAACTCTATTAAACTGAAAAGAGATAAATGACACCTCTTGTTTCTTGTTCTTTCGTATGTGTGGAATGCAGGATCCAAGGCTTAGTGGGACTTTTGGATGACTCTAAGCTCCACAGATGTACTCATGTGTATAAGTCAACATGCTGTCAAACTTTATTTAAAAAAATTTTTTTTTAATTGAAGTACAGTTGATTTACAATGTTGTGTTAATTTCTGGGGTACAGCAAAGTGATTCATTTATAATATAATTATATGTGTGTGTGTGTTATTTTCTTATATGTTCTTGGTGTGTGTATTCTTTTTCACATTCTTTTCCATTATGGCTTATTACAAGATATTGAATATAATTCCCCATGCTATACAGTTGGACCTTGTTGTTTATTTAATGTATAGTAGTTTGTGTCTGCGAATCCCAAACTCCTAATTTATCCCTCCCTCACCCCTGTTCCCTTTTGGCAACCATAAATTTGTTTTATGTGTCTGTGTCTTGTTTCTGTTTTGTGAATAAGTTCATTTGTATCATATTTTTTTATATATATATTTTTTGCTTTTTAGGGCCACACCTGGGGCATATGGAAGTTCCCATGCTGGGGGTATATCACTTTTAGATTCCACATATAAGTGATATCATGGTATTTGTCTTTCTCTGACTTACTTCTCTTAGTATTATAATCTGTATATCCATTGATGCTGTTACAAATGGCATCATATCATTCTTTTTTATGGCTGAGTAATATTATATTGTATTTATGTACCACATCTTTATCCCATTCCTCTGTTGATATTTGGATTGCTTCCATGTCTTGGTTATTGCAAATAGTGCTGCTATGAATACTGAGGTAACATGATGTCAAACCTGAGAATCCTTTAAGGGACTGTTTAGTGGATTCAGGGAGATTGCAGATTCTTAAATTGCATTCTTTTCATCTGCTATGGTTATAATAGATACTTGGTAGCTTTCTCCACTTGGGTTTTCAGCAAACAGTGAATATTTATTGAGTTCCAATTGTATATGTGACATCGGTCAAGGTACTGTAGCTAAGAAGAAAAACAAGACATAATCTTGATCCCAGTAAGCTCAGGTTTCTCTCCTTCTCATGTGCGGGTGATGGATGATGTCATATGCCACTGTTGTACCCCACAATATTCACAAGAATGAGACAAACAGTAATCACCCAGAGAGATATGCCAGAACACTGATTGGGGGTATCAATTGAAAACCACTTACATCAGTTTCGCAAGGCAAGAAAACTTAGGGTCCAAAACCCATCACTTTTATATGCCTGTGCTCTTGCCATTTTAAAATGTTACATTTATAGGCACACCTAGTGACTCGTTTTAAAGGCATAGCCATTCCATGTTTTTTTGTAACTGGATACTGTGCGAGTGAGAAGGAGGGGTTGGGAAGGATCTGTGTTCCGAAATGGAGGCCAGAAAGCTTTATTGATGATGGGAATACAGAGGGTTCTCTTTCTTCTATCATCTCTAGCTCTCTGCTGCAGCTCTGCTGAAGTCTCTGGTTTGAAAGAGCCCACCTCTGCCACTGCTCTTTCTCCTGGTCCTTTTTTCCCCTCTGCGCCTGGATGCAGCACTTAACACCCTTCCCTTGTCAGCAGCTTATAATAAACTGCTCATATACGGTTAGGCCATTAAAAATAGAGGTAGAAAATTTAAAAGCATTAGTTAGGAGTTCCCATAGTGGCGCATCGGAAACGAATCCTACTAGGAACTCTGAGGTTTCAGGCTGGATCCCTGGCCTCCCTCAGTGGGTTAAAGATCCAGCGTTGCCATGAGCTGTGGTGTAGGTCACAGATGCAGCTTGGATCCTGCATTGCTGTGGCTCTGCCGTGGGCCGGTGTCTACAGCTCCAATTAGACCCCTAGCCTGGGAACCTCCATATGCCGCGGGTGCAGCCCTGAAAAGACAAATAAAAGCATTAGTTGGGATGAATGGATTGTATTTTGGGAAAGGACCCAATCCCATGAGCTGTCTGTTCTTTCTGTTTCAGGCTAAATAAGCCTGATTCTTCATTTTAGAATGATTGCAAACTGGTGCGTGTTACATTTTCCATCCAGGACAACTGGACTATGTCTTTTTCTGTTCATTCCCAGCCCCCATCCACTTGGGAGTCACGGCACTCAGCTGGCATCCCATCCAGGAGATTTCGGCCAAGGGTGTTCCCTGGAAACTTGAGCGTCTAGGCATGAGCTCAGGCACTGGCAAGTCTGCCATCCCTCCAAATATCCCCATGTGCTTCTTGTATAATACTGACTGTCCAGCCAGGAGGTAGCGCCTCTCCTCTGAAAGCAAGCGCACTCTCTCTCTGCTCTATTCTTTGGGATTCATCGCCCATCCCTTGTACAGCAGGAGTTGTGAAGGTGGTTGTCATCACCTCTTACAGTTCTTCCTTACATTTGCCCAGGGTCTTTGTAGGCTGGAGGATCTGTTCTTGCAACTCGGTGATACCCTGTGGGTCACTCCTTAGAGATCCCTGAAATAGCTTGCTTATGTGACCCTCGAACCACCTGTCAGCAGGTGCTTGGCACGATGTCATCAATATTCTTGCTTTCTCAGTCAGCTTGTTAACCACCGAGACGTCCTTGTCATGGTCTCATTACCAGCTTCCTCGTAGCTTGTCAGATGCAGGGACTCTGAAAGCTCTGCCACTATTCATACTTCAGGGATGCTTTGACCTGTCTTGTTAGAAAGCCTCCCTGCATGTCAAGGATTCCTCATACCTAACCCTGCTGATTTCTTTCAAATCAAACATGGTGAAACCTGAATTTCTGGTTTTATACCTGTGGTGACTCTGAAAAAACAGCATTACTCTGCCCTTTTGACCTGGGAACACCACCAAGGAGAGAAGGAAAGGATGATGGTGAACATGAGCGCTGGGGACTGTCAGTTTGTCTAGGAAAAAACAGAGGCATAGCCGCCCTCCTATTTTGAGGTTCTGTATATATAATAAAGTATTGATAAACAATTTTGGGGAGTTGCTGATAAACACCAAGGAAGAGAGTTAGATGAAGCCATATTGTCCTGGGAAGTGTTTAATGTGGTTTAGATGATGACTAGCATTATGTTCCCTGGTATAGATTGACGTTAATAAAGCATTCGTGTCTCAGTTTATTGCAGCTTGCGTTAATGCTGCGAGACGGGTGAGGATATTAAGAGGGCAGCTGTTATCATGGGGAGGCCTCGCTTGGGAAGCGTATAAAGTGACTAGTTGACAAGAAAAATGAAAGCATGTTTCTGGAAAGCCAAGAATGTCTCAGAAATCCAGATAAGTGTTGCTCGTAAAAGCAAAACTGATAACCAGGGATGATGTGGAATGGAGCCTCATGAACTCTGGGGGAGTGGAGATAAGATAAATGCGTGAAAGGCAAGGGGAGGGAGGCGTGTGTGTTTTCAGGGAAAATATCCACAGGGTTGTTCTGAAGTGCAGCTGGATGTGCTCACGAAGACAACAAATATGTTGAAGAAAAACAAAACCCAAATCACCAAGTTCCTTTGGTGTAGGGTCTTAAACCCCAAATGTGACTATTTCCAATAAGGCTGTTGTAATTATCAAGAGAACTGTCTAACTGTCTCCTGAACAGATTGAGAGTCGTGCTTGACGTGATGCCCAGGTTGAGTGTGGCCTTCCACTCCTTATCAAGTTTTTTTTTTTTTTGGTCTTTTTAGGGCCGTACCCTCGGCATGTGGAAGTTCCCGGGCTAGGGTTGGAATTGGAGCTACAGCTGCGGCCTACACCACAGTCACAGCAACGCTGGCTCTGGGTTATGTCTGTGACCTACACCACAGCTCATGACAATGCTGGATCCTTAACCCACTGAGCAAGACCAGGGATCAAACCCGAGTGTTCATGGATTCTAGTTGGTTTCATTACCTCTGAGCCATGACAGGAACTCACCTATCAAGTCTTTTGTGAAGGAATTAATTATCAGGATCTTTGAGAAAGATGTTGGTGGCCTGTGCCTTGGAGCTGGCTAGAGCCCCCTGGAACCCAGCCAGATGACTGGGGCATGGCACTTAGGAGCCTGAGCTCCGATCTCCCCATCAGTAAAGTGGGGGGTGATGATGGAGACGAGGGGAAGGTGAAACAAGGTTGTTGGCAGCACCGTCTTGGCACAGTGTAGAAGTGCTGGGTGGACATTCTCAAGCCAGGGAGGAGAGAAGAGTGAGGGGCCTGGCTAAAGAGCCGATTTGTGGGGAGAAGGATGCATTTTCTCTGCGAGTAGCCTGTGGGTGGTTAGAACAGAGCTGTGCCCCACCGGGTCAGGTGTAGTGAGGCTGACTGTGCAGTAGAAGGTCAGTGAGTGACGTTCCCAGCCACTGCAGGTCCCTCAGGGACCTGGCACATCTGTTGACTTCAAACAAAGGGCCCCGTGACAGCGTCAGGCCAACAGGAAAGAAAGTCTTGGGCAAGAGGCCTTTTTGTTTGCTCCCATGTGTGTGTGTGTGTGTGTATGTGCACCTCATCTGGCCTGGCAGGAACTAGCTGTTTGTTTTGTGGAACAAAGAACAGGCCTGGTTAGATTAGGGGTTGGAGGGTGGGGGTGGGCAGGGTGGTTCCCGGCAGGATTCCTCTTGCTTAGAACAAACTCTCTTGGAGGAGCGTCTGGCATGTGTCTCCCTGTTGCAGATGCAGAGTAAAGACACACGTGCTGTAGCTTTGATCCAGCGGAGTCAAAGCACCCCGACCCTCTTCATCTAAGCTGCTTATTCAGCATTCCTAGGAATGTTACTGGGGATAGCTCTTAACCAGAGTGAGGTTAAAGAGAGGTTTCCAGTTTCCAGAAATGGGGCACTTCCACAGGGGCGGAGGGTTAGGGTAGGCTGGCCACAAGGGCAGGCACTGCAGGATCTGCAAAGAGTGGCTGTAATCTCAAGGCCATGGCAAGCTGAGCGTGCGGGCTGTGCAGCAGTGCTGTGGGCAGGCGCATACTGGGAGGGCAGCCTGAGGCTCCCCGGCAGGAAGGGAGCACAGCTGATGCGTAGGGAGGTGCTCACTTCTCATATTGGCAGGCACTTCTGTGCCCAGGGCACCCCTCTCATGCTCGAGAGGAGAGCTTAAAGGACATGCTCTCTCCCCTTGAGGATGGCAGATGGAGGTGGTCTAGATGTATGGCAGAATCTATGAGGAAGCAGCCAGCCCTTGCAAGTTTCCATACCCTGGCAGGTGCTGTTTTTTCTGTCTGCACTGCCTTCCCCTTCCCTTCTCTGCCTGGCACCTAGCACGTCTTGGCTTTGCCTGTCTCACCAGGTGGAGCTAAGGTTCCCTTGCCTCCTATCCCAGAGCAGTTGGTTTATATCTCTGTTAGAGAATGTATTGTATTGTACTTTATTTTCTCACAGAGGTTGCTCATACTTAAGGTTTATTGTTTCAGCAATTTGTGTGTGTGTGTGTGTGCGCGCGCACACACACAAGCACTTGAGTATTCACCTTGGGCCAGGCACTGTGTTAAACTGAGTGAGCGAAAATGGACACATACTCACCCTCAGAAAGCTTACAGTCTGATGGAAGGGGGTGTAAGGAGAAAGTCATATAAATAAACGCAAATTGCAACAAGGCTCATGGAATAGAGAGGCTGGGATATGATGAGTCTGAAGGGCAGGGACCATTAAAGAGGTGATGATTGGGCTGAGCAGGAGCTAATGATGTGGAAGAGGCAGGGCAGAGTCTTCTAGGCAGATGTGTAGAGGCCCCAGGGTAGAAGGAAATAGGATCCAGGAGAAAGTTAAAAAAGGAAAGAAAGAAAAGGCCAGTGGAAGGCTGGTTGAGTGAGGAGGAGAAGCGTGTATACGACAGGAGGTAGGTAGAACCCATAAACCCCAAGGACAGAGGTCATTGCCTTTATCCTCAAGGGCATGGGAAAACTATTGAAACATTTAAGCAAGGGATGACATGAACTCATTTGGTGTTCAGAATGTTCCCTTTTGCCCCGGTGTGTGGGGAATGGATTGGAGAGGCCAGAAGCGGGGAAGTGAGTGGACCAGCCAGGAGGCTTTTGCTGTTGTCCAGGAAGAATAGTGGCATCTTCGACTGGTGTAGCGACAGTGAAGATGGAGAACAGAGGGTAAATGGGAGATTATTTGGGGGCTCTTTGGATAAAGTTGAATGTCTTTTCCTGTTATGAGACTTCTCTGAGCCTTTAACATGTGAGCTGAATGTGAATTATAATGTTCCAAGAAAGGACTCAGTCATAAGAATTTCTCAGAATTAAATGACCACAAAAATTTTTTCAAATGATATCCCACAATGCTTTTGTTTTATAAAACACTTTTGGGGAAAATACTGTGTTAGATAATTCTTTTTTGGAGGGTACTTTCCACAGAGGGTTCTGGATGCTGTACAAAGGCCTGTAATTGGGAATGAACTTGACACACAGTATAAAAACGAATCTCTTGGACGCAGAGTTTGAAGGCTTGGGCAAAATCAGGTGGACTAGGTAGACTGAAGTCAATTTAGAAAGCTTTTGGAGTCTGTTACATAATAGGCGTCATTCTGGACTCTGAGCTGTGGTGGGTCTCGGTGGAAGCATCATCTTGGCAAGGGCGGTCTGGAAGACATGCTGTGAATGAGTGGAGGAGTGAGCTGTGTATTAGAACCAAGTCCCCTACTTTTCTAGAGCTGAGTAGATGAGACCCTGGGTTTGGGTGGTGGGGTAGGAAGGTGAAAATGCATCTTTCAGGTTGAGAAGGAAATGTCAGATGTTTTTCTTCACACCCTTTCCCTTTGGCAAGCAGCCACTCTCAGCAGCCAAAGGTAAAAATAGAGACTCTTTTGTGTTTTTCCTTTCTCTTTCTTTCTGTCTTTCTTTTTAGGGCCAAACCTGTGGCATATGGAGGTTCCCAGGCTAGGGGTGGAATTGGAGCTGTAGCTGCTGGCCCACACCACAGCTCACAGCAACGCCAGATCCTTAACCCACTGAGCAAGGATAGGGATCAAACCTGCGTCCATCATGGATACTAGTCAGGTTCGTTAACCATTGAGCCATGACAGGATCTCCTCTTCTGTGTTTTTCTGAGGCCAGATAAGCACAAGGACTCCCTTGAAGCCCTTGGGTTCCCAGGCAGAGCTGTAAGAGTAGGTGTGTGTTGAGTTGCATTGTCATTATTAGGGAGCAGGAGAGGTATTACTTGGGTTAATAGATAATGTCTGATAGAGTGGTTAAATTTAAGTCCGTCAAGGCCCTGCTGTGGCTGAGGTTCCACTGTGTGACTTTGAACAAGTCATTTAACCTTGCCAGCCTCTGGTTTGCTTATCTGGAAAATGAGTCGCTAGAACACGTCTTGGGCTTGACCTGAGCTAGGCATCTCAGCCATTTCAGGGAATTAAAAATTCATTAATTAGGTCATTCATTTATCAGGTTACACAAGACCCTTTGCCTTCAGTGAACTAGAATATTGTGAAAATTTTGGATTGAGAATGGGGCCTTTATTAAAAAAAAAAAAAGCAAAGAAAATGTGAGGGGTGTCCAATTCACACATTCCTTTGAGATTTAGGCATCTTCTGAGGCAGACTAAAGTCAGGACAGACTTCTTAGTAATGTAAAACTCAGCAGCACCCTAATGAAGGAATCTGCTAATTGCAGGCTCAATTTAGGAAAGGAGGGTGCTAAAAGTTTATTTTTAGGTAGGATGTTTGAAAGTTGAAAGAATGTTCTCTTGGAGACATTGTTATAAATTGGGGTTAGGTTCTCAGGCCAGATAACAGAAGTTGATCTAGCTCATGACATGGTAGAAATCATGTGTGTTGATAAAATAATATCAAATCAATGTGCAGTGGGGAGTATGTGCATTTGGTGACTCTCATTGGTATAGTCAAATACACCTAGATGCTTAAAAACATATAGAGCCAATTAAACTTGAATTGCGAGTGCACTGTGTGCCAGGTATGGGCAGGGCTGGGGTGCAGGAGTGAGATGCAGGCCCCCGCCTATGAAGAGCTCACCGGCTGGTGGTCAGTCTGCTAGATTTTCAAGTGAGACCACCTGGGATTGTACCTGGCTTTGCCACTTACTAGCCCCGAGACCTTAGCAAGTTAACCTCTTAGTGTCTCCATTTTCCCATTTCTAAGCAAATAATTTAATAATACCTCTCTTGGGAGGGGCGGGTGGGTAACTAAGAACAAAGTGGGATGCCCAATAGGTGGGCACAATGCCTGGCATAGACAGAGGACTCAGAGATGTTGTGTCACCTGCCTGATCCAGAGCCTTGTCCTGGGGAATGTAACTAACAGCGCACTTGGGGCCAGTTCCCCAGGTGTAGCCCCTGGGATGGGATGGGGTGGAGAGTGTTGGCCATAAAGGGAGAGAAGCATGGGAGGGAAAAAGACACTGTCTAATTTTTCTCCCCAGAAGGGTTAAGGTACAACTTAGCAAAGAAAATGGGGTTGTGCCAACAAGATGAGCTCCATGCATGAGAGCCAGCGGGGTGTTGGGGTACCCAGGTGGGGAGAGGCAGAAAGGGGCTGGCAGCGGAAGAAGGGATGGGAACCAGAGGACCGCAGCAGTCATGCCTCAACCATCACCACACTATCAGTTGCAGGGCGGGTCTTGGGAAGGATCTCCCAGACATCTGTCTTGAGGAGTCCAAAGCTTTCTTCAGCTGTGGACTTGAGTTGTGGCATGAGGCTTTCTATCTCACCTCTATGCAGACACGTACCTATGAGGGATCTGAAGATTTTCTTTACTGGGAGACTTTGCGTTGAGTGTCTGAGGGTACTTGGTCATCAGCAGAGTGGGTGGGCAGCAAGTCTTCAGGAAGTATTGTTTTGGTTTGGGGCCCCACACTTTGAAACAGCACTGGATACTGCACCCCAGTGGTTGAAGATGGACCTTTGACAGTTTAGCCTAAGGAAGAAAAGGCCAGGTAAGATGGTATTATGGAGGTTTGAGGGCTTCAGATGTTTGATAGGCTTCATTTGGAGGAAGGACTGTACCTTCCTTGGTCCCAGTGATGATGTAGGAATGCAGATAGCTCAGCATTAAGGAGCTATTTCCATGGCTGAGAGCTCTGAGAAAATGGAAAGGCTTGTTTGGAGAGGTAGTGGCTTCTAGCCCCAGGAAGCAGAAGCTGGAGGTCTGCTTATTTACCAAAGTTATGGTGGGGGCTGGAGAGAGATGGGGAATATTGGAAATGCTGATTGGGATTTGAACTAGAGAAACTTGGTGTCCTAAATACTGCTGACATGCTATCACTTTACAAGTGAGTAAGATGGGAATGAATGAATGAATTTCTAGGTCTGTTGGAACTTCACCTGGCAAAACAGAAACTTGGGTAGGCCAGAGAGAGAAAATAACCATTTGCTGTGCAGGTGCCATGTTCTTAAGCACAGAGATGGACATGATCTCAGAGGCCATTAGACTGTTGGACTCTTTTTTTTTTTTTTTAAGTTAATTTACAAGGTTGTGGTAATTTCTGCTGTACAACAAAGTGACCCAGTCGTACATATACACATATCCATTCTCTCTCAGATTCTTTTCCACATAGATTATCACACAATACAGGGTAGAGTTCCCTCTGCTATATAGTAGGTCCCCATTGGCCAATCATTCCACATACTGCAGTGTACATGTGCCAACCCCAAACCCCCAGGCCATCCCTCCCACCCTCCCACCTGTCCCCTTTGGTAACCTTAAGTTTTTCAAAGTCTGTGAGTCTGAGTCTGCCTCTGTTCTGCACATACATCCTGAGTTGCTGTGGCTGTGGTGTAGGACAGCAGCTACAGCTCCGATTCAATCCCTGGCCTGGGAACTTCCACATGCTGCAGGTGTGACCCTAAAAAGACAAAAAAAAGACCCCAAGTCTGCCTGACTCTGGAAGCCATGCTGTTTCCTTGTTATAGCCTCACTGGCTCTTTGGGATGAAGCCTGTGATATACTCAAGGTTTTGTGCTCAGTGAACAGGAGATGGGTGGGCTGGGCCTCTAAGCACAGGTCTTAGCATGATGTCATGCTGCAATAACAAGAGCTCTGTAGCTTTGTAGCTTAACTAAGACAAGCTTTTTTCTTGCCCACATTTCATTTCACAAGGGTCATGGTGGCCACATGCAGGTGGAGGTTGCTCTGCTTGTCAGGGCCCCTGGTTCACCCAGGCATCTGTGAAGGCTGCAGCAGTGGAAGGCATGGAGGTGAATCCCTAACTGTCTCTTAGAGCTTGTACCTGTTTATGATACATGTTGCTTACACTCATGTTTTATTGGCCAAAGCTAGTCATATGGCCACACCTGACTTCAAGGAGACAGGCAGGCACAATCATACTTGTACCTGGAGGGCAGAAGCACCAGTGACTATGATGGTGATGTATGGGGCCTCAAGGGTAGGTCCACAAAATGGCCTTTTAAAAAAAGCCCATGGGACCTGGCACTTGAGCAGTCCTGGGGTAGATCTGTGAGCAGACTCGATGGTGCTATCCACTCCCTCTGTCTCTCCCACCTCTTCTGAGAGGAAAGGTGACATTTGTTTCTCCCTTTATTCAGAAACAGAGGGACTGAATGAGAGTCGAGCCAACATCCATGGCTGGGAAACAATTAGTCCAAGGGGATGGAGGCCAGAGGGTCACCTTGCCTCCTTCAGGGCCTCTGTCTAGAAGGAAACCTGTGCTTTATGTTCTCTGACTCCTGAGCAGTGCACACTAATTCCTTCCTGGACACTGTTTGCCATTTATATTGTGACTCGTGTTTTGACGCTTGGCTCTATCTTTCATTCTTCTTGATCCATGCAATGAATGGATCCATGACCCCACCTTTTTTTTTTTTTTTTTTTTAAACCAAACTGTGATTCAGAGAAGTGGTGACTTGGACAAAACCTCTGAGTGAGCAGGTGACCATCCCTGCATTAGGCCATTCCTATTTCTGGCTCTGCTCCTCCTGCCCAGCAGTTAGAGCTAGCTGTTGACCCCAGCAGGCTGGCCTACAAGGAGAGAGCTGGAGACCATGCATGCATTGGGCTTTGCAGGAGACAGTCTGCTCAACTCAGTCCCAAGGAACATCTTGGAAGAAGGAAATAAATAGAGGTCGCCCTTGTTGTGTGTCCTAACCCTGGGGATTATGGGAACCAGCCTCAAAGCTCGGTGAGGGTTTTGGTCCAGCCTCTTCCCTTCCAAACATGAAGTCAGTCCTGATTTCCTTTCTTCAGCTCCTGTTATTGTTCCTGCAGCCTTGGAGGTAGGGGATGAAGGGAGAAGTTGACAACTTTCTGCCTGGAAATTAGTCTAATTTGGGGGTGTAAAGAGGTACTAATGGGAATGGTTGTCAGAATGAGAGTTCTTGGTCTGAAAATTTCTGTTCAAATTTTTGAAACGGCATGATTTCTACAACTTAGGGCTTATCTTCCCAGTGTTTATGGAAGTCTAGTAGCAGCCAAGTGGGGAAGTTGAAGGATCAACTTTCACAAATAACAAGATTTCTGGGAAGGGAACTGTATAGAACTGGGGACTTGATTAGGGCCGGTTGGCGTCCAGATTGAGATTTGGTTTATCTTGGAGGGGTCCCCTCAGTTCTCCAGTAGGCAGGGCTCTGGGAACTTGCTTATTTATCTTCTGTCTTGAGAAATCCTGTTGAACCTGTTAGACGTGTGTGTGCTGACAGCAAGCTGATTTTAACCATTTGGGAAACTGCTAGGTCTATCAGTGATGAAGGCTGTCTAACTGGGTGTCTAACCCCTGCTTTTTTCCAGCCTCCCCCCAGCCCCATATTTTCCTTGTGACGAAGAGCCTCTGGACTCATGGCATTGCCTAGGTGGAGTCTTCTCCGCCAGCTGGCAGCACCCTGAAGGACTGACTGTACAGTGGTGGGAAGTGGGGTTCTATAAAGAGAACTTTGATATGCTGGTCTCAAGATTAGCAAAGACTGTGGCCCTCATGGTGAGGGAAATGGTGCCTTACAGGTATGATATAAGGCTCTTGTCATCTCTTGGACAATGAGATGACCCAGGGGCACTGGGCAGATTTTTGTGAGGATTTTTTTTTTTTTTAAGGAGTGGTGTTTTTTTTTTTAAAAAAGACAAAAGCATAATTAAAAGTCTGCAACCCAGAGCTCTGTTTCAGAGAAAGCTCCAGAAACAGTTTTCGTGATCCAATTGCATATTCCATTTCCCTTGCCTTAAATCTGGACATAGCTCAAGCCCCTAGTTGGCAGGTGTCAATCTTCCTTTTCTCTTCTCTGGCTGACTGGGGAGTTTCCCCTGAAGCCGCTGCCACTATCACACTTGGAGGTAGCCAGCAGCAGAGATCACAGACAGGAGTTGGAGAACTAGGTGCAAGTCCTGGTTTGTGACCTTGGGGTGCATGACCTTATGTGTAGCCATCAAAGGTTGTCATCATCTTACCGTGTGCCTGAAACATTGCTATGTGCTTAGCATAATGTGTCCATTCTTTCTTAGAACAATGGGGAAAACCAAGGCGTAGAGACCAACAAGCAGGGCCAGTTCAGGTCTGCCAAATCCAAGGTCTGAACTCTTGTTTTCTTTTTCAAGATAACATTCACATAATGTAAAATTCACTCTTTTCACCATTTGAAGTGTACAATTCACTGGTGTTAATATATTCACAGGATTGGGCAACCATCACTATTGTCCTAGTTTAAAACGTGTCCATCACTCCAAAATGAAGCCCCTTACATCTGAGCTCCCCCTCCCAAGGCCCCTGACAACCACAGGTGTACTTTCTTTCTCAGTTGTAGACATTTCGTGTCAGTGGAGTTGCACAATATGTAAAAGCCTGAACTATTATTGAGCCTGTTGCCTCTTGGGGAAATCACTTGATCTTGACCTATTTGTGTGAAGAGCTTTTTTTTTTTTTTTTTTTTTGGTCTTTTGTCTTTTTAGTGCCATACCCATGGCATATGGAGGTTCCCAGGCTAGGTCCAGTCAGAACTGTGGCCACCAGCCTACACCACAGCCACAGCAATGCCAGATCCGAAATGCATCTGCGACCTACACCACAGCCCATGGCAACACAGGACCTTTAACCCACTGAGCAAGGCCAGGGGTTGAACCTGTGTCCTCATGGATGCCAGCCGGATTCGTTACCACTGTGCCACAACAGAACTCCCGTGTGCAGAGTATTTTTATCATAGGTGTTTTTATCCCCATGTTGGGTGTCTCTTTAACTCTGTCATATGGCTTAAATGAGAGCCTTTGTCAGATGGATTCTCAGAGCAAACCTGATGTATTTTATTAGCACAGCTTTTGTCTTAGACCTATATCTGAATTACACTCTGAGAGTAAATATTGCTGGTTTCTTAGTTATTGACTTCCCAAGGACATTGTGAAGAAAACAAATGATATTTTTAGCCTATATAATCACCAAGTTACTATAGGAAAAACTGGGTAATTGAGTATGATTAAAAAGGAGTATCTTTTAGGTGGTTTTGTAAACAGAAAAATCACCACCAGGGCAATGAAAAAAAAAGGATGTAAACAAAAATCTTCATTAAACATGATACATTCCAACTCAGTTCTGGCAAGTTGGGGACTGTAGAGAGAAAATGAGCTAGTAATGCTTTGCTCCGTGGCAGAAATTTGGTCTTTAGATGTGGTCCTTAGCTCTAGATGCCATGGCGGGGACGATGGCAAAGACTATCTGAGTTTAACAGACAGCATATGAAGATAAAATTTAAGTATGATGTTACAGGAGTAAAACCTCTGGAATCTTAGTTTAATGATTGTGTAATATGGCCTGATTTCTTCAAGTTCATTCTAGAATCCTGGAATTGAGAGCTGGCAGGGACATTGAAATTTGCTTGACTGACTATTTCATGTTACAAAGGAGGAGACTGAAGGCAGATGGAAGTTAAGTGACTTGTCTGAAGTCATCATAGAGTCAATTATTAGCAGTGTCTAGTGTGGCATTCACATCTTCTAACAAAAGGAAAAGACTACTGACGTCTACCTTTTTCGGCTTTGGAATCAACTTTTCCTTGAAAATATTTAGGGTTTGGTAATGAGTATTGTCTACTTTATTATTTCCTTTGCAACATGTATTTCCATCTTCCTAATGGCACTGCTCTGTTGCTGCAGAGTTTATCAATGAGATAACTCTGCAACCAGTTCAGTTCTGAACTACAAATATGTTGAGAAGGAATAGTGTTGGCATTTGGAAAATACAGTGAGAGAATTTTTGGAGGGTAGGGGTTTTAAAATGATGTTTTTCAATGGCTCAACCCCACTTTCACCAAAAAATGGCAAATGGGTGGTCAGAAGGAGGAAGAAAAATCCATCACTTTACATTAGCGCAGGGATCTCAGTTTTCTTAGCTCTTATATCTCATTTTGGGGAATTTCCTGCCCCATTTAGAGCACACATTACCTACTATGCTTTCTATAAGGATGCGAATTGAGTTTAGAGGGCTCATGAGTTTGTGTAGGTCACAGTGTGAGCTGGCTGCACAGCCTGCAGTGGTACTCAAGCTGCCTGTACCCCTCCCAGCACTGGAGTCGGACCAAGAAGCATAGAGGACTTGAGGAGAGAGTTGGGGCCTAAGCTGTGAACCATATGCATGAGGTTAGAGCAGCCTCTCAGTCTAGACCTCACTGCTCACAATGGTACCCAGAGACCAGCATCGCTGGCACCACTTGGGAGCTTGTTAGTCAGAAAGAGCCCCTGCCCTGCTCCAGGCTGCCTGAGCCAGAACAATCGTTTCAGGAGGTCCCCCAGTGAGTCCCATGCTCATTAAAATGTGAGAAGCCCTGGCTTAGAAGTTTCATGCTAGTGAAATTCACAGGTGACTGGGGGAGGAGATAAAGTGACTGGCTTATGACTAAAATAGATGCTACTTCTTTCCTCAGTAGTTGACTGATGTGCAGGTGGAGGGGGAGGCTGAAGGCATAATGCAGGGGACCTAGCTATCCACGAATCCCTAGTGAGAAAGGGACACATCATTTGTGACCCAGGTCCTCACCGTGGACTGAAAGTGACGTCCACAGCTGTGACGTGGAAAGGGATGACTCCCAGCAGAAAACCTGGCCTCAGGATCCCCCTTGGGTACCCATCAGCTGAGCTCCTGAGCCTCACTCATCAAGGGTGGGGGCAGCCAGTGACGTGGAACTGACGAGCCAGCATTGCATTCCCTGGACTCCCGGCCTCCACGCCTCAGCTGTTTTCCCTCATTCAGCAAAAAAGTGAGACGGAAAAGAAACAAAAGCTGGCTGTGCCAGTGGCCTTGTTAATTAGTAAAACCTGATGTGTCTGTGTGTTGGATCTGCACTAGGACAAGCCAGGAGGGGCTCGTTCTGGGCGGTTACCTTTTATCCATTGGGAGCAAGCCTTTCCGAGGCGTCTGGTTTGTTGCTCTGGCAAGGAAAGTGCATCAGTGCCTTTGGGTCAGGAGAAACACTCAGACGTGGCCATTTGTGGCGCTCTTGGGGGAGTTTTGTGCTTCTCATGAATAAAAGTTTGTCCTGGTCCCATTTCCAAATGTGGGCGTTAACACATGAAAATGTGCCAGCTTGTAAGCAAGTCATTATTTGCCATGAATGGTGGTACCAGGCAGAGACTAGGTTTTTACTTTGTGTGTGTGTGTGATAATAATTATGTAGTCCAACCCCAGCCCCCTTTTAGTTTTTTTTTTTTTTAATTATTTTTATAGCTGCACTGGTGGTATGTGGAGGTTCCCAGCTAGGGGCTGAATCAGAGCTGCAGGCATACACCGCGGGCACAGCAATGCTGGTTCTAAGCCTCATCTGCAATCTGTGCCACAGCTTATGGCAACGTTGGATCTTTAACCCACTGAGTGAAGCCACATCATCACAGGCACATCCGGTTCTTAACCTGCCAAGCCACAACAGGAATGCCCCCAACCTCTTTTCATTTATATTATTTTTAATTACAGTTGATTTACAATGTTCTGTTAATTTCTGCTGTACAGCAAAGTGACCTGCTTTTACTATATATATATATATACACACACACATTTTTTCTCTTTCATCATGTTCTATCACAAGTGATTGGTTATAGTTCCCTGTGCTATAAAGCAGGACCCCATTGCTTATCCATTCTAAATGTAATAGTTGGCATCTACTAACCCCAAACTCCCAGTCCATCCCACTCCCTCCCCCTGGGCAACTACAAGTCTGTTCTCCACATTTGTGAGTCTCTTTCTGTTCTGTGCCATATCTTAGATTCCACCTCTAAGTGATAAGTTATTTGTCTTTCTCTTTCTGACTTCACACTTAGTATGACTCTCTAGTTCCATCCATGTTGCTACAAATGGCATTATTTTGTTCATTTTATGGCTGAGTAGTAGTCCATTGTGTATATTGACCACATCTTCTTAATCCATTCATCTCTTGATGGATGTTTAGGTAGTTTCCATATCTTGGCTGTTGTGACATAGCCAAGTTTTGTCCAGATATAAGCCCAGGAGTGGGATTGCCGGATCATGTGGTAATTCTATATTTAGTTTTCTGAGGTACCCCCACACTGTTTTCCATAGTGGTTTTACCAATTTACATTCCTGCCAACAGTGTAGGAGGGTTCCCTTTTCTCCATGCCCTCTCCAGCATTTCTTATTTGTAGACATGTATTAATGACAGCCATTCTGACTGGTGTGTGGTGGTGCCTCACTGCAGTTTTGATTTGCATTTCTGTAATAGTAAGTGATGTTGAGCATTTCCCAACCTTTTAAATCAGTAATTGGAGCATATGGTTAAAAGTCAACTATTTTAGTAGTGGAAACTTAGCAGTTCAACAGGTCGAAACATGCTGTTGTCTGTTTTGGAAGAATTTTCTTAGTTGCCCTCAGTTTGCCAAACCATTTGCGATTGGGAAATGGGACTAAATTTTTAATGAATTAGTCAACCAAGAAACCTGACTTGCCCCTATAATTAATGAGAAGGAGTCTTGTGATTTTTGGTGGTACAGTTTTCCTCTGGAAAGACTGTTAAAAGATCTCAGTTTTCTCTTTTGCAAAAGCTAGGCTTGATATTGGGGTGGTAAAAATGTGCAGAGTATAGTCTGAAGCCAGGTTTGAGGATTTAGAACCACAGTAGGTAAGCTGGGCAAAGTCCTGACCTTTTGGGAAATACATGTGTGTTTCGTGGCCTTGGTCATAACAGCAATAGAAGCTGTAGAGGCATCACCTTGTTTAAACTGAACATTTAAGATGGTGTAGGAGGTAACTTCTGTCCTTTACAAATAAGTAAATTAAGGCTCTGTGAGACCCAGCCCACTGAAAGGCCCCAGAAAGAGGCACAGCCTGGATTTGAGTCTCATCTGGTTGACCTGACTACAGAACGCTTTGCCTCTTTCTCTGTACTTTTAGATGTGCATTTATTTTATATTATTTTTTTATTTTTTCTAAATGATTTTTATTTTTTCCATTGTAGCTGGTTTTCAGTGTTCTGTCAATTTTCTACTATACAGCAACATGGCCTAGTCACATCTACATATATGCATTCTTTTTCTCACATTGTCCTCCGTCATGCTCCATCACAAGTGACTAGATATAGTTCCCAGTGCTCTACAGCCAGATCTCATTGCTTATGCATTCCAAATGCAATAGTTTGAAGGGGCGCATTTTTTAAATTAAAACTGAATTCCATTCTTAAGATGGTTTATGTCTGTGTCAGTCATGCTGAGATGGGTGTACGTATTCCGGGTGGGTGGGGAAGAGTGTGCTTGCTAAAGCCACAGGGTAGCCCATCTTCCTGGAACACTAAGGACATGGTATCTTGATATAATAAGAGATGTGGAGTAGAAGGAAGGTTGTAGTGTAGACCACAAAGTGTACGTGCTCTTTTGTTTGTTTGTTTGGCTACACCCACAGCATGTGGAAGTTCTCAGGCTAGGGTTCAAATCTGCACCACAGCTGTGACCCGAGCTGTAGCAGTGACAGCATTGGATCCTTAACCAGCTGAGCCACAAGGGAACACCTGCACATGCCTCTTTGATGGAGAAAGCCAAGCTTTGGGAGCAGTTCTCTGCAAGTCTCTCATCGCCCTGCCTTGGACTTGTCTGCCTTAGGGTTGCTTGGGTGGAAATTTTGGAGAATCACTCGTGTAAATGAAAGTCCTGGGCCATCTGGGTCTTTTCCATTCTCCCAGCTATATGTGGTGAAAAGGAATTTCTTAACTATGTAAACCAGCGTGGGAGAGTTGGCCCTCTGCTCTGTTTGTACAGCTGCTCCCCTGCTCCCGCTCCACTATCTTTCATGGCCCAGGAGCTTTCATGAATGTATTGGGGAAGAGTTTCTGGAGGCTGGAAGAGGGGAGAACTGGGCTGGGGAGATGATTGTCCTCCAAGTGCCTATGGTTATTGGTAGTCAATCTTTTCAAAGAAAATGTGTATTTGTTCAAGCATTTTAAGTATTCTTTGAATGTCCATAGTTCACAATTTAAAACTTATAAGAGGGTTTTGCAATGGAATACATCTCTCTGCTTCTTTCCATAGCCCCACTTCCCTTCCTCTTAGCCAGGCAGTGTCACCAATTTGTGTAGCCAAGTAAATACAGATTTATCCCCTCTTACTTTCATTTCATACAAACAGAAGCACACCATTTTCCTCACTTAATCTGGTTGCTTTTTCCTGCCCTCAGAGGCAGGGGATATCATTGAACTGATTTAACTTAAACAGCAAGGGCCTGATGAATTGGCATTTAGTTTTCAATCTTTTGCCATTATAGGGCTGCAGTTAATAATATTGTTTACATATCATTTTTAACACATGTAGGATAAGTGCTAGAAGAGACGTTGCTGGTCAGAGGGAAGGTACATTGTCATCCTAATCCATACGACCGTGTAGCGCTCTGGAAGCTCATGTTAGCCCTGCCACAGCGGACGAGAGAAACTTACACCACCCCCACATTGTGTTCTCCATTCTTTTGACCTTGGCTGCCTGATGGGTCAAGGAATCATTTCAGGGTGATTTTAAGGGATGGTCCAGTCTTACAAAACAAGAGAGCATAGCACATCCGCTACTTTTGCCATTGTGGTAATGACCTAGTGTGTAAGTTTTCAGCCTTCTGGAGTGGAATTTGGAGTGACTTTTGTTAGTTAACTCTTTCTGACTGCTTGTAGGAATGGATAATAGCTGATATTAAAAAGCAAGTCCAGGCATTCCCATTGTGGCTCAGTGGTAATGAACCCAACTAGTTACCATGAGGATATAGGTTCGATGGAGTTCCCGTTGTGGCTCAGTGCTTAACGAATCCAACTAGGAACCATGAGGTTGCGGGTTCAGTCCCTGGCCTTGCTCAGTGGGTTAAGGATCCAGCATTGCCGTGAGCTGTGGTGTGGGTTGCAGATGTGGCTCGGATCCCGCGTCGCTGTGGCTCTGGCGTAGGCCGGTGGCTACAGCTCCGATTAGACCCCTAGCCTGAACCTCCACATGCTGCGGGTGTGGCCCTAGAAAAGACAAAAAGACCCCCCCCCCAAAAAAAAAAAGTTATAAGGAGAATACAGGTTCGATCCCTGGCCTTGCTCAGTGGGTTAGGGATCTGGCGTTGTTGTGGCTGTGGTGCAGGCCAGCAGCTACAGCTCCACTTCAAGCCCTAGCCTGGGAACTTCCATATGTCGTGGTTGTGGCCCTAAAAAGACAAAAAAGAAAAAATAATAATAAAAGGTAAGTCCATGTGGTCTTTTTTTACAGATAGATACTACATGGGAGGTATGATGTGGCTAAATAAATTGTTAGAAACTTTCGTGTGCTTTTTGGTTTTCTTTATAATGAAGCACCCTCCCCAGTCTTTTTGTGACACAGGAGACTAAGATCAAAGAATTACAGAAGTGAAGTACCAGCAACTTAAATGAGGTTGGCAGTGTTTGTCCCCAGTGATCTCCTGTCTGAGTACATCTTTACTGGCTCCGGTGCTGGTGGTTCTGCTGCCTTTGCCACAGTCAGGAAATAAATACAAACTTAAGCATTTGGGAAAGATGATGCATAGATCAAAGGTCAGAGTTGGAAGAGCTTTTGAGTTGCACTAAACCAATTTTCTTCACTCAGGAGAAACTTGCATATAAGACTTGCCTTGAACAAAGAGATATGATTTTTATTCTTTCAGATTCTAGCCCTGTGGCAGGTTAGGTAAGGTTTCTGGAAAAGCACGTTTGCCCTATGGGCTTTATATGAAACAGTGAACTGTGAGTGTTTTGCAGGGGGCGGCAGGCACAGGGCAGGGGGCTCTGGAAAGAAAAGTTTGCCAATGGAGGCCTAAACTAAATTTATTTGTAAACATAATGTGGTTTACCACACTGTGAAGACATAGAGCAAAACAGTTGATGATTTTACAGGTGGTCAAAACAAGACAATGTATTTTAGTGCGTAGAGGCTCCCCTGGGGTCACACTCAGTCTGAAACCGAGAGCTGAGGTTGGAGCTGATGTGGCCCTGGAAGCTGAGTGATAGATAATCTGCTGGTCCATCCTTCCAAGAGGATGGACTCAGACTGTGCCCCACCACTTTGAGAGAAAACACCAAGTTCTAAAGAGAGAAGCACAGCACAGGGGCCTTTATCTAGCATGTTAGGGTGCCAGGTGGGCCCCAATCCAGCTTAAACCAGATCTGGTTTTCAGGTTACTTGTTCTTCTTCCTGAGACTTCTGAGTGAAGGAAAGGTCACTGACTGCACATGGAAATGTTCTTTGCTTTCCCAGAAGATTTAGGCAGATATCTTGAGTCTCTTCCTCTCCATGGGGCCTCGGCAGACCTCACGTCGTCCATCCCCTCCGTCCCACTCAGCCTCTGGGTTTCCTTAGTGCTCTCCCCCTGTTTTTTAAAAAAAATCAGCCGTATCGAGGTAGTTAAGCTATTTAAAGCGCAAACCACAGGTTTTTAGTTTGTTCAGAGTTCTGCAACTTCCCTGCAGTTAGTTAATTTTAGAACATTTTCATCACCCCCAAAAGAAATCCTGTACCCTTTAGGTGTCATTTCTCAATCTTCCCATCCCCTCAGCCCTAGGCAACCACGAATCTACTTACCATCTCTATATATTTGCCTATTCTGGACATTTTATATAAGTGTCAATATGTGGCCTTTTATGAATGGTTTCTTTCACTCAGTGTAAGGTTTTCAAGCTTCATCCACATTGTAGCATGTACTCCTTTTAAGGGTCAAATAATATTCCATGGTATGGATAGACCACATTTTGTTTACTCTGTCACCAGTTGATGAGCATTTGGGCTATTTCCGCTTTTTGGCTACCATGAGTAATGTGGCTGTGGAGATTGGGGGCAAGTTTTTGTGTAGTCATGTGTTTTCATTTCTCTTAGGTATATATATACCTAGGAGTGGAATTGCTGGGTCTTAGGATAACTCTGTTTAAAATTTTGAGGAGGAATTCTCGTTGTGGCCCAGTGGAAATGAATTTGACTAGTAACCATGAGGACACAGGTTTGATCCCTGGCCTTGCTCAGTGGATTAAGGATCTGGTGTTGCCATGAGCTGTGGTGTAGGTCACAGACGTGGCTCAGATCTGGTGTGGCTGTGGCTGTGGTGTAGGCTGGTGGTTACAGCTGCAGCTCTGATTTGACCCCTAGCCTGGGAACCTCTATATGCTGCAGGTACAGCCCTAAAAAGACAAATTAATAAGTAAATAAGTAAATACATAACATTTTTAGCAACTTTCAGACTGTTTCCAAAGTAGCTGCACCATTCTGCATTCTCATTAGCAATGTATGAGGGTTCCAATATCTTTCCACCCTCCCTAACACTAGCTATTATCTGTCTTTTTGATCATAGCCATCCTAGTGTGTATGAAGTGGCTGATTATGGTTTTGATTTGTATTTCCCTAGTAGCTAATGATCTTCTTTAAAAGCTATCTATTCAGATCCTTTGGCCATTTAAAAAATTGAGCTATTGTTTCGTTATTGAATTGAAGAATTGCTTATATGTTCTAGATACAGGTCCTTTATCAGATACATGATTTGTAAATATTTTCTCTCATTCTGTGGTTGTCTTTTCATCTTACTGGTATCATTACAACAATTTTTTTTTTAATCTTTTGTCACTTGTGCTCTTGGTGTTGTATCTAAGAAGGCTTGCATGACTCAAGCTCACGCCATTTACTCCTATGTTTTCTTTTAGAAGAGTTTTATAGTTTTATATCTTACATTTAGGTCTGTGATCCATTTTGAGTTAATTTTTGTGTATGATGTGATCTAATTTCATTTTTTGGCCTGTGGCTATCCAGTTGTCTCTGCATTGTTTGTTGAAGACTCTTCTTTTCACTTGAATTGTCTTGGCTTCCTTGTTAAAAATCAGTTGACTCTAAGCGTTGGGTTTATTTTTATACTCCCAGTTCTATGCTATTGAACTACACGGGTGCCCTTATGCGAGAACCACACTGTCTCGATAACTGTAGCTTTGTAGTTTTATCTCTTAATGGGAAAGTTCGGGAAGGAATGGACAATCTGGACTTTGCTCTTTCTTTTCCTTGGTCTGACCAGTTACTGCATTCTTTAGATCCCTCCTCGGGCTTTTAACCACACTTTATTTCTCCTCCTCATTCATCTTGCGGGTTTTGATGGGAGATGATATATCCAGGTAGTCCTGAGAAATCCCAGCTGTTGGGTACCACCTTAGTGCCCTCCTAGCAATGCCAGCTAATAACCTTGTTCTGACTCAGTAGCTTGACTCTGCTGAGCTTTCCTAGATGTATAGAACTAAACGTTGGGTTTGTGAAAAGATGCTCTGGTTTCTGAAACTCTCTAATTGGCGAAGTTCAGGATAATACAACTTATTGTACTGTTACATGATTTAAAGATCTTTCTCAAAAGCTGTGTAAGTGAGCAATTCTTGCAGCCAGCTCTCCCAAGTGGGCTGAGACATAGCCTTCAAAGCCAGATTTTGCCTTCCCTAGGCCTTCTTTCCTTGAAGGTGTCTGCAGCATTGTTTGGGGGACATTGGGTTTACTGGTATTGGCATCTTTGTAGTAGTGGAAAAATGGAAGACAGGAGATGTGCTGAGAGAGGTGAAATTCTGGACAGCACCACTCACCATCACTTTATTTATTTATTTATTTATTTGCTTTTAGATCCACACCCGCGGCATATGGAGGTTCCCAGGCTAGGAGTCTAATTGGAGCTGTAGCTGCTGGCCTACCCCAGAGTCACAGCAACGCCAGATCTGAGCCGTGTCTGCAGCCGACACCACAGCTCATGGCAACGCCAGACCCTTAACCCACTGAGCGAGGCCAGGGATTGAACCTGCAATCTCATTGTTCCTAGTTGGATTTGTTTCCGTTGTGCCATGACAGGAACTCCTCACTGTCACTTTAAGCTGCTGAGCCAAAAAAATAAAAAGCCCATGTGACACCTGGAATTAACAGTAATCATCCTGTAATTGTTGCCATTCCTTTCCATTATGGGTTGTATGTAACACATGCTCATTTTCAGATGACAGTGCCTAGAGTTTGCACTATGAACTGTATCATAATTTAAGCAAATTTTAATTCCTATTTTGTATTTGACATTCATTCATATATACACACACATATATATATGTATGTATGTATGTATATGTATACACAGAGAGAAATTCCCCTCATCAAGAGCTTCTACTAAGGGGCGCTGCAAGTGATGAGGGTCAGGGAGGTAAACTCATCAACAGGCAGTGGTGGAATTCCCACTGTGGCACAGTGGGTTAAAGATCTGGCATTGCTGCAGCTCGGAGTCAATCCCTGGCCTGGGAATTTGCATATCCCTTGGGTGCATCCAAAAAAGTGCGGGGCGGGGGGGGGGGGAGGCAATGGTTCTATGAATAGATTCTAGATTTTGTCTGCCTGAATACATTTCCTCCTAGATGACCTTGGACAAGTCCCTCAGTCTACCCAAGTCTCAGTTTCTTTGTCTTTAAAATGGCGATAAGAATAATACCCACCTCCTCCTAAAGTTATTAAAAGGTTGAAATTTCACATCAAGGGTTTGACAGGCAAAGCTCGGCAAACTTTTTCTGTAAAGAGGCAGATAGTAAATGTTTAGGTCTTGGCCAGAGGTCTTGACCCTGCTGTTGTAGCATGAACATGACCACAGAAAGTGTGACCGCAAATGGATATGGTGGTGTTCCAGTGACACTTCAGGTTTTTTGGTTTTCTTTTTCTTTTTCTTTCTTTTTTTTTTTCAGGGCTATACCTGTGCCATGTTTAAGTTCCCAGGCCAGGGGTTGAATTGGAGCTGCAGCTTCTGGCCTATGCCACAGCCATAGCAATGCGGGGTCCAAGTGCGTCTGTGACCTATGCTGCAGCTCACAGCAACACGGGATCCTTAACCCATTGAGTGAGACCAGGGATCAAACCTGCATCCTCATGGATACTAGTCAGGTTCATTACCATAATGGGAACTCTGTATGATTAATAGCAGACAGCAGCAGGTGGGCCTGCAGGCTGTGCTGTGCCACTGCTTGGCCTAGCACAGTGCTCAGCACATAGTGGGTTTTAATAACTGTCAGCCTTCCTCAAAGCTGGGGGATGCGCCCTGACCCTGGTTCCTGTGTTTCTGTGTTCCATGTCTTTAACAGAATGTTGAGGTCCTGGCCAGTCGGAGCAGTACCGCTGAGCAAACCCAGGTGGGGGCCGAGATGCATGTGAAGGCTCTGCAGGAGGAGAACGAGAAGCTTCGGGCAAGCATTGAAGAGCTGGAGCGCACCGTAGCTCGGCTTCAGAGGCAGGTAGCTGACCTGCAAGGCGATGAGGCTAAAGCAAAGGAAATGCTCAAGAAATTCGAGGTGAGGCTCTCTGGGCTCTGAGCCTGGGCTCGGTAATGGTGGTTCCTCCTTTCTTGTGTGAGTGGCTTGAGAAGCGGGGAGGATTTTTAATCGTAATTGAGTAGGAAAGGTCAGGGTAATCGTGAACATCTCCTCTCTGCAAGCCATTTCTTGTGTTCCTCTGTGGGTGGTACTACTGGGAGATGGGCTTCTGGAAAGGCCTGGGAACAACAGGGCTGATGGAGTTGGGGTGGGAAGCCCAGCCACAGGAGTCCTAACACCACGCATGCTCAACCTTTTGACACTGCAGAGGCCTCGAAACACCCAAAAACACTGTCTTCACACTGCTATCAGGCCCATTCTCACTCTTGACTATTTATTCTTTTTTTTTAACAGTTGGTTGATGGTTTTTGAAGTCTCTCAAGTTTTAACAAACCCATTATCTGGTTTTCCAGATCTCTAGAAAAGGGCGGCTATTAGCAAGAGATGGGTACTGATGGCCATGAGAAATAGCCTCTGACAGTAAAAGGGGACAAAAGAAACATAAAGGAAGGTGTGTTCTAACAGCAATACCCCAAGTGGTCATCCATCAGAATCACTTGGAAGCTTTTTCTAAAACTGTATGCTTGAGTCTGTTCAATACCTGTTGTTTCTGAAGCTCCAGCACAGAGACTGCACATCTGTATGTTCCAAAAATTATCCCAGATGATTGATTTGGGTGTTCACCTCCGGCTCAGTGTGGAACTGCAGACAGGCACGCACATCTGCACGGCTGTTGTGTGCCACTGTGGACCCATGACAGGCATGTTGTGACCTCAGCCACTGCTGGCCATGTCTGGGCATGTCCCCTGGGGGCTTTCATGGCACAGAATCCACTTTGTAGGCACAGCACATGTCTGTGTGGACACTGACTTGGTGTTTCCTTGTAGGGAGAAAATCGGCAATTAGAGGAGGCCCTTGTGCGTGCAAGAAAGGAAGAAAAAGAAGCCACATCAGCCAGAAGGACCCTGGAGAGTGAGCTGGAAGATGCCCAGGTAAACACTGGGGGCTGTTGTCCCGATCCCCCATAGAGGAAGCTGAGGAGCAAGTCTGAGGGAGGCGCAGACTGCCATGGGCCCTCTCCTTCCACGTTGTTCCTCGCATGATAACAACCATCCTGGCCTTCAAGCCATCCATCTAGACCGATGGTTCTTAACTGAGGGACATTTGGCAGTGTCTGGAGACACTTTTGGTTGTCACAGCCAGGAAGAGGCTACCGGCTTCTAGTGAGCTGAGGCCAGGGAATTCTGCTTCACACCCTGCCCAGCACAGGGCGCCCCCATCGCCGTGCATCACCTGCATGTCAGTAGTGCCAAGGGTGAGAAATCCTGCTCTAGACATGAAAGATCCTGACAGCTCTCCAAAGATATAATTTGAATGGTGTGCGCTGGCCGCCAGAACTGGTCCCCAGGGCAGTGTGGAGACAGCTCTGTGGCAGAAGCCAATTTCCTTTCTCCTCTGGGCAAATAGACTCCTCAGTGCAGTCCTTCAAGATGGCTATTCCCAGGAGCAGGAGGAAGTCATTTCCTTGAAACTAGATCGCTATCTCTATTCAAAATCAGTAGAGTCTTAGAAAATTAGATTTTCCTATTTGAAGGCTGGAAAGATTGTTTGAAATGCATTCTTTAACAAAAAAAAAAAAGTCTGCCCCGAGGTTGTAAATTGACTTTGCACAGTGACCTCAGGGTGATCCAGGTATGTCCTTCCTTCTGCCTGCTCTTGGGTTTTAAAGAACCAGCGGCACAGCATCCCTCAGGCTAGTTTCTGAGGCGTGAAAGCCAGTGTTTTTGAACAATTGTCTAAGAGGAGGCTGTTAAAGTTTTCCCTTAGGACATGCTTGTGAGGGTGGGTGGGGGAGGAGCAAGTGAAAAGTGTCAGGAGCTGACTCGGGATTCAGATTTGTAAATGTCTAAATGCAGCTCGCCTTTCATAAACAACTTCAGCTCCTGGAGCTGGAGGAGGGGAACCTGCTTGACTAGGGTTCACTCAGGTCAGCCTTGACTCAAGAGCCCTCACATCCAGATCACTGATCTCCACCTTATCTCTGGCTTTGGACAGAGACCTTTTTTTTTTTAATTACTCGATCAATTTATCACATCTGTAGTTGTATAATGATCATTAAGAGACCTTGTTTTTGCATGCTGTAAAGCCCTGTTTTTTTCCTTATTTTGGTGTCTTTTCTTTGGGTTTCTTCTTCTGTCTCTCACCATTTCCTTCCTTCCTCCCTGCCTCCTTGTTTGGTTGATTTTGTGTGGATGGCAGCTTCACTGTGCTGCTGTTTAAGGCTTGTGATGGCCACAACCCAGCACTCAAAGCACAGGTTTTAAATCTGAGTTTGTTGGGGACAGAGAGAGAGGACAAACACTTGTCCTCTACAGGGACAAACATCTGCATGCACCTTCGTGTCATGTCCACACCAAGCACTGGGAGCAGCTATTACAGGCTCTGTCTTTATCCTTCTTTGGTCGAAAGGAGAAAGTTTCACAGAGAAGGAAGTAGTTCACCAGCTGTGAATCTGCAGCTCACAGCTAACTCAGCAGAGAGAACAGATGACGGCCTCAAGGTACAAAGATCTTAATGTAATCCCCACCCGCCCCCACCTCCGGATCTCCATCCTTGCCTTGGAAATGATCCTTGACGTGTTACTTTTGCTCAGGCCTGTTTTCCCAGCCGTGTTGAGATGGTGAGAATGCTTTGTGCAGCGTGTGCCCGTGCGAACCACTGGCAACATAATCCGGCAAGAATTTTTGAAGGGCCTCACAATCTCACTGTCATTATCTGAATTATCTGATCCCCAAAGTAGTGCTATAAAAAGTGTACCATCACTCGAAAATACTTTGCTTTCTCTCAAATGGGGAACTAGGTAGTTGTTCCCCTAGTTTCTCAACTCTGCATGCCTTTCCCAAAGCTGGCAACTGAAAGGGAGCTTAACCCTTAGAGGAAGAAGAGAACGTGACCTTTTTTTCCCCCACATAAGCATTTTACATCGCAAAATCTTTGTGCCTTGAGTGATCCATTGCATCTCCATGTATGATAAATATATTTCTTCACATGCTGGCTGAAGAGCGTGTGATCCCAGATCTGATTGATTATGGTTCAGTCAGAGTGGCAGGGGTTCCTAAAAGAGGTGCCATTCTTGATTTGCTTCAGCCCTGCCACTGGTTGAGGATCGTACTGCCGTGTACATTCGCTTGAACTGCATTCACGGCTGAGTTGTCTCTGATTGCCTTGAGAAATGGCTTCTGCAGATGGGGAAGCAGTAGTTCTTGCCTTCAGAGAGGGATAACAATACCGATGCTGTGCCTGTGCCTCCCACCCTAGTGGACTTGAGTGAATTGAGACCATGGGAGAGGAAAGCCCCAGGACTTGTCACAGCCTTCTTACCAAGCCTCTCGCCTTCCTTAAAGCCTGTAGGCTCACCTGCCACTTGGTTGTTGTTAATACAGACCAGTCGGGGCCTTGCTCAGCCGTAGAGGAAGAGGCTCTGCATCTGTTGAGGTAATGGTTCCCAAGCTCAAGGGTACTCATTAGACAACCATCAACCTTATTTTTTGGATTCTCCAACCTGATAAATGTTCCTTAAACTTTTGTCCCAGTATTAATCAATGGGCTTATACTGCTAGTCACTGATACTGAAACTGACAGCACTAATGGCCTGAACCCAGCCAGAACACAGATTGGGACTTGAACCCATGTGTCAGAACTCGAACCCAGCCAAAACCTAGATTGGGACTTGAGCCCACCACGTGCTGGGACTCAAACCCAATCTAAAGCCAGATTGGGACTTAAACCCACGGTTTTAAATTCAAGTTATTCACCCTGTGTCTGGACTCACTAAGATTGAGGTTCTTTATGCCTGTCCACAGAAGGAAGTCAGCGAGGGGCAAAGTGATAGGTAAGAAACAGATTTATTAGGATAACATGCTTGTAAAAGATGCAAGTGGACAGGCAAGGAAGCTCTGCCTGAGGATCTGGTGGGCCCCAGTTTTATCATCCAAGGGGAGTGGGGGTTGGAAAGGCTTGCCTCTTCCTTGCAGGGAGTGGTGGTGGTTCCTCCTTAGTATCCAGAACTGTGTGTATTCAGTCAGCTGAAGGGTGGTCTTCAAACTCTTGCCCTTGGGCTGAATCTGAATGCAGGCCTCATCCCATCCCCCACCCAATGACCTGAGGCAGTTCTCACACCTCCACTAGTCAAGCAAGCCTGCCTTATTCTGATGGCTTTCTTGAATTTACGGTGGTCTCCCAACATCCCCCAGGTTTCTGTCTTTATCTATGATGACCTATTGGGACCTCCTCAACCACCTGTGCCTACTCCGTCCCTATTGTAACTACAGAGCTAAATGCAAAGTTGCCACATTTGCTGCTTTTCTTTTCTTGTGAATTTAGTACATATTTTCTTAGCCACTGCTGAGACATGTCGGAACATATTTCTTGAACAACCGAAGAGGCAGATCACTGTTTTAACAGCATTTCTAAAGTTTAGAGTCTATTAGAATTGTCTGGATAACTTGCAAATGCAAACGCTTGGGCTCCATTCTAAGAAAAAATGGTGATTCTGCCAGAGAGGGCTAGATTCTATATTTTACATTAAAAAGTCCAGCACCTTTGCTTGGTGAGTCTGATGGAAGAAATTTTTAGATTACTTTTGTGGATAGGTATTCAGATAGAAAATCTATGAGAGTTCCTATTGTGGCTCAGCGAATTAAGAACCCAGCACTGTCTGTGAGGAGTCATAGATCCTATGGCTTGGATCCCACGTTGCTGTGACTGTGGCATAGGCTGGCAGCTGCAGCTCCAATTGGACCCCTAGCCTGGAACTTCCATGTATCACAGGTGCAGCCCTAAAAAGAGAAAAAATATATATATTCCTTGCCTTTTCAGGTCTTAATAACCCTGCAATAGGGGCGAGCATGCAAGAAATATTTTAAAAATAATTTGGCAAAATTAATCTTGTAGGCAAGTGTTTGTGTGTATATGTGTGTTAAGGTTGGGGTGAGGGTATTGGCTGGGCCCCAGGCCCAGAGCGGGTCAGTCTGGGGTGTCTCCAGTGGCATAGGAGAGCAGAGCCATGGGTGGGGATAGGGGAGCCGTCTCGGAGCCAACGGCGAACAGAAATGCACTCCCAATTGAAGGTTGAGTAGAGCTGAGTGAGGCTGGCTTGTCTGCTCGCCTGGAGCCCCTGGGAAAGAAGAAAAAGAGAGGCTGCGGACCTCAGAACAGGGGTTGAGTTGGACCCTGATGGTTCTACGGGAAGGCATTGGTGGCCCCTGTATTTGTTATTTTTCAAGGATTGACATTTTGAGATACTTGTTCATGGGAGTTTTCTCCCAAACAGCAGAACCATACCTGGCTTACCTTACCATGTGTGCTGCCCTGTGTCCCCAACACTATTAAATCAACCACAGACCCAAGTCCTGGGGGCTGACTTTCTCTCTGGTGTGTGCCCGGCTGGACATGGGACACTCCTGCTAATTGCCCGACATGGAATTCCTGACTACCTTTCTTTTACCACCCTCCTTCCTCCAGCTGCCTTTGTTGACCTTGGGTCTCTGCAGCATTTAACTTAAGCAGCCCGGCTGTGTTGGCCATTTCTCTGAGTGCAGCCCTCCACAGGTGGCCTTTTGGCCCCAGGTCATGAGCTTGGCCAGCAGAGCTATTCTAGAGCTTTTCAAACCAGTAGTGCCTGAAGTGATGTGTGAGTGTTTTCAAGGTGCCTGAGTTACTGCACGTGACAGCAGAGTGTAAACTGTTTGGTAGTGTGCAAACATAAACCATTGTCCTTTTACAGCCTCTGCAGGGGCACAAGACTGCATAGGGCCTCAGCAGTACCTGTGCTAACCCACATTCAGCCCTCAGTGCCTAGTAACATTTTTCTGTATGATCTCGCTTGTGTTGGGGTCACGCTCCCCCATTCTGAGCTGTGCTCCTTTGTGATATCCTTATACCAAAGGCCTTAACACTCAGCCATTTAAGGAAGCCACTGTAATCTTCCTAAAGTATTAAAGAACTTTTTTTTTTCTAAGCATTGCATGTTTTTTACATAAAGAACATCACTCTGTGTGATGTTCTGAAATGAGGACCTCAGAGAAGCCCAGGGGACCATTGTGCCCACGATGGTAGATTTTGTAAGTACGTATTTGATGCCGATTCACCAAACAACCCCTCATTTGCAGTTTTCCTGACTCACGTCTCTTCCACTTAATACCTTCCATCTGTCAGGTTCATCAGCCCATGGAGTGCCAAGTCCCTTTTCTTCTAGGTATGAGTCCAACCCATGGATTCTATTGCTTACAACTCTCTCTGCCAAGTGGACTCTTGTCCCCTAGGACAATATTCTTTTTTCTTATAGATTCATTTTTTAGCAATTTTAACTGTAAGAATCATCTGTATAGCAGAGAAGATTCTAGAACATTAAGTGCAAGGCTGTGCATCGCAGGATGTAAATTGTCATATAGGTTTAAGTTAGTTTATCATAGAACTTCGTCTCAGTTTTCAAGCGTGAGCTCTGTCAGGTTTTTGGACACTATCCTGAATGGCCACCCCCAACAGCCTTGGCCATTTTCTGTATCTCTGTAGTATATCCTCTCTCTGCCCATTCATTCCTGCATATGTTTTTGGTTCAGTCATTTTTGCATTTTGATCCTGAATTTCAGAGCTAATGAGGTGCTGGTGTCTCTTTGATGGCTTTATTGTGATTGTTTTCCTGATCACTGATGTAGTAGGTCTGATTGCTTTGCGGTATGGCTGTGAAATTCCCTCTGCCACCTCTTCCTGTGGCTGACCTGGTAGGCAGGTGACAGCGCTGTCCTCTCCCTGCCATCTGCAGAGAAATCTGAGTCGGGCTACCCAGGAGCAGAAGCAAATGTCTGAGAAGCTCAAAGACGAGGCTGAGCAGAAGGAACAGTTAAGAAGACTGAAGAATGAAATGGAGAATGAGAGATGGCACCTTGACAAAACCATTGAGAAACTGCAGAAAGAGGTGAGGGAGCAGGGGGAGGCGAGGGAGAGGGTGCAGGAACCCAGCCTGCCACCCCCAGGGGCCTGCTGAGGAGACCTGCACTATGTCTCAGCACAGATGTGTCAGGGATTTGCAGATCTCCTGAAGCAGCTCTTTGGACTTGTTGATAATCCAGTTACAGGGAAACTGGTTTAGAAAATGCCAGTTACCCGCTCTGGATTCTGGACCCAGCTCCTCTCACTAATGACTCAGAGAAGCCTGGCATGTCATTGCAGACTTTACGGATGTTACCTGAATCAGAAGCTCTGCCCTTTGTGTAGTCTGTGCATTTGTGCCTATTTTTCATGTCCAGGAGTATGAAAGGCAGTTTTTTAAAGCCCCATCATTTCTGCCTCTGCTCACCTCTGCCCTAAAACATGCAGAAGGGGAAAGGCCCAGAACTGATGGGCTCCCCACCTTCTAGGAGCCATCCTGAGTACCTTCCCTTTTCTGACAACTGCTGTGTGCCAGTCACTTTACCAGCTATTTTATCTGACTGGAATTCTGTCTCTGTATTGTTGTAATACTGACAACAATCCTGCCAGGTATAGAGTCTGGCTTCAGTGCTTTTAAGGAGTACACTGCAAGGGCCCAGAGAAGGTAGGTACTGCCTCAGTCTAACAGCTAGGCAGTGGCAGAGCAAGGATATGGCCTAGGACTGTGGATCTAGATCCAGAGGATGTGCTTGTCTACACCTGCAGCCTGCTTCCAGGTTAGAGGTGACTAACCCAGGGCAGACCGTGACCAGGTGCTGTGAACTCTTTGGAGGGGGTGGGGTAGTGTTGAGATGGGACCCAAACCTAGCTCCCTGGCCCCAGGTGGAGCATCACAGGTGGGCTCCCCGTGTCACTTCTTCCAGATGGCTGATATTGTCGAGGTGTCCCGCACATCAACACTGGAGCTCCAGAACCAGCTGGACGAGTACAAAGAGAAAAATCGCAGGGAGCTTGCAGAAATGCAAAGGCAGTTGAAAGAGAAAACTCTGGAGGCTGAAAAGTCCCGTCTGAATGCCGTGAAAATGCAGGATGAGGTAATGCCTGGCCAGATCGTTCCTGGTTTCCCTCTGTTCAAAATATCCTTCAAGACTGCCTTGAAACTCCTCAGGAGAGGCTTAGGGTAGATTTTTAGGACAGAGTTGGTGCTTAGTTCTCAGGATGGTTACGTGGGGACAGATGGCATTCTAAGACACAAAGGACCCGGGACCTCTGAGATGAAATTAACACAACTTTAGCTTGACTGTTTTCATGATTAATCCAAGATTTTCTGCCTAAAAAGTCCAGCTGCATTTATGAGCACCATTGGTGTGCCTAGCTGTGTCGAAATAACTTATATGTGTTAGTGTTTTAATTTAATCCTAGAACTGGGATATAGTAGCCAGGTGTTTTTTGGCCATTCATTTAAAATTGTACAAGCTTTTGTTGGAATAGGAGTGGTGGTTAAGAGTTTCAAGACAACAATAATGGAGACAAAGAGAAATCTTCAGGAATTTATGAGTATCAAAATGATTAAAACAGTAACTTTGGACTGTATTTAAGAATGCAAGAGCCAAGTAACCCCAATGTTCACTCCCTTTAGTCTTGATTTCTAAAGCACTGAGAAAAATAAAGGGAATGTTTTTGATTATTTTAACGAAAAGTTGAAGGCTCTAAAATGCAAGTACAGTGTGTTCTGATTTCTAGCTGTGACTCTTAGCAGCTGGATGATCTTGAGCCAGTTACTCCAATTCTCTGAACATCTGTTTCTACCTCTTTAAAAGTATACAGAATAATAACAATGTAATAGGTAAATGAGGTAACATGTGAGACTATGGCGGAGGGTCTGTATATCCTGGACACTAATAGTAGGGGGTTTGTTTGTTTTGTTGTAAAGCTTGCTCTTTTTTTTTTTTTTTTGGTAAGTAGTGCCCAAAGCACCAAAATTCCACAAGAAAACAAATTTTGCTTTAAAAACAAACTTTTAATATCTTTGATGATCAAAGAAAAGTCTCCCATGAGTCAGCGCTGAAACTGTGTGAAAGAACAATGGATGTTTATTACAGGCTTGTAGAACCCTTGTGAAAGGACCCTGAGAACAGATCCTTTGCGGTTCAGGGTCTTAGGATACAGGACTCCAAGTAAGAACTGAAATTAGCATATGGACATCACGGTTATCTTCGTCATTGAAAAAAATGATCATTTTCATTTCGGTGGCAACTGGGCAGAAGGATCCAGGAATTGGCCAGAACACCAACAAAGACCTGGGATGCAGTTTTGATTCCAGAAAATCAGTGTCATGGTAACCTTTGTAAAGTGTTCCCCCTGGTTTGTGTATAATGGTTACTCTGCTAAAATCTTTGGATTGGAAGGAACCTTGGTGATCCTCTACTTCGGCAAAGAGACTGAGATCCAGAGAGATTAGTTAAGGCCAGATAGAGACCAGTGTTGTTTATAAAAGGGCAATAATTCCAATAACAGGGTTCCTTATGATGACAACAAAGATGGTGCTTCCTAGATTTTTCTCAGTGGCATGGCCCTGTGAGATACTTCCTCTATTTGAATGTCAGAAACAGGCACCTCATCATTCTAAAAAGGAAAGTGCAGTCAGATACTACCCTGAATCAGGGTGTTGCGGTCATGGAGGCATTTGAAATAAACATGAATTAATAAGCTGAGTTCACTCTGGATTCTTGAGAAACTTAAGTTCATCTCTGTTCACCACCCTCCACCCTATTTTGGTTGAGCTGAGACAATGCTCTCAGTTTAAAAAAAAAGTTCCCAGATGGCACAGCAATTTAAGGTTCCAGTGTTGGCACTGCAGCGGCTTGGATCAGTGCTGTGGCACGGGTTTGATCCCTGGCCACAGAACTTCTGCATGCCACAAGAATGGCAAAAAAAAAAGGCAAAAACAAACACTCTAGGGGTCCATCTTCCCTACCCTAAGAGCTGTGGTACTGCCTTCTTTAGTTTAAGAGAAATGGGCATTTTACCTCCTTTGCCTTTGGTGTAGAACTCAAAAAGTTCTGATGAAGATAATCTTTAGAGAATTAAGAATTTGAGTTCACTGTTGTTCAGTTTATTTTCTAAGTCCCACTTAGCAAAGGGCACTTTTAACTGCTTAAGGGTAGCACTAGTAGGTTCAGAAGGTTTTTTTTGTTTTCTGTCTTTTCTAGGACCTCACCGGTAGCATATGGAGATTCCCAGGCTAGGGGTCTAATCGGAGCTGTTGCTGCCAGCCTATGCCACAGCCGAGCCACCTCTGCGACCTACACCACAGCTCACGGCAATGCCAGATCCTTAACCCACTGAGCAAGGCCAGGGATGGAACCCGCAACCTCATGGTTCCTAGTCAGATTCGTTAATCACTGAGCCACAACAGGAACTCCTGAAGGCATATGCTTACTTGTGATTCCAGACACTACACTAGGTATTCTCGTGGGCATATCCTCATCAAGTGCCCTTGGCATGACAGAGCCCTTGCTAGGTGTTAGGAGGGGCTAACTGGGCTGTGGAAGGTAGGAATGTGCTGTGGGTTGGGAAGAATACTGAGAAGAAAGTTTGAGCTGTCCATTTACCTGTCAGTCTTTCTGACTCTAAACCCCATGTTCTTTTGGGGGTGTGATCTCATTTGAGTCTCATAAGGTCAGTTTTATAATTATTGCAATGTTACAAATCAGGATGCGGAAACAAAGAATTTTTTTTTTAAGACGCTTTTTTTGGAGAGTTTTTTTTGTTTGTTTTTGTTTTTTTGGGTTTTTTGTTGTTGTTTTTTTAATGCTCTGGCGTATACTGCACTCTCTGCATCCAAAGAATGTCCCATCCTCCTTTTTCCATGGGGTGATTTTCACTTTGTGCCTTTACTCAGTCATCACCAAAGACCAGACGAGGCTCTTTATCTGGAGATGTCCTCTTCAAGGCTCTGCTCATAGAAATGTCTGGTGTTTCAGAGTTCCTATCATGGCTCAGCAGAAATGAATCTGCCTAGCATCCATGAGGACACAGATTCAATCTCTGGCCTTGCTCAGTGGGTTAAGGGTCTGGTGTTGCCATGCGCTGTGGTGTAGGTCACAGACACGGCTCAGGTCTGATGTGGCTGTGGCATAGGCAAGCGGCTACAGCTCCAGTTTGACCCCTAGCCTGGGAACCTCCATATGCTGTGGGTGTGGCCCTAAAAAGGCCAAAAAAAAAAAAAAGAAAAGAAATGTCAGGTGTTTCTATCAGCCTCCAGGAGAGGAACGCATTTCTTAATATTCCCACTGGGCTTCCTAAACTAGCCTAATCTGTTGGGTCCCCCAAAAGACTATCTTTGAGGCTTTCCCAATTTCTCTATGCAAACCACCCCCAAAGGCAGGTACTTTAATGGAGTTTGCCACTCACTATGGTATATGCTCCCTGAAGGGAATTAACCCTTGGTATATTCTACTCCCAAGACCACTTTCACCTTTCACTCTATCCCACCTCCAGGAGGGAAGGAAGAGGACACAGCAGACAGCCTTGAGCTTCACTGAATCAGCCCACACAGTTATTTAAGGAGTACCTTCTGTGTGTTGTGGTGGCTAGTCCCCTTGAGGAGATTCCAGAGACTCGGAAAACACAGACAACCTCTTGTGAATCAGGATCTCTGTGGTACTTTCTTCAAAGCTATTAGTTCAGTGCCATCTTGTGGAGGAACAAAACACTGTAAATTATGACAGCCTATAACATGATATTCTTCTGGAAAGCAGTGGTTTTCACCTAATTTGCATGGTTATATTAATAGCTTTTGTGCCTGCAGGTTGCTTTGGGGTCATTGTTTTACCTTTTATTTTCCCCTAACTTTAAACCTTTGTTGAGAATAGGCTGATAGAAGCTGGCAATAGATTACACTCTGGGAACCACTTACTTAGTTCAGGGGTATTCTGGTGTTTTTGGCCATGACCTACAGTAAGAAGGACGTCTTGCCTTGTAACCCAGTAATACATGCATTTGTACAAATATATGAATACCTAGTAGAAAAAGTTTCATAGGAGTTCCCATCATGGCTCAGCAGTAACCAACCTGACTATCCATGAGGACACGGGTTCAATTCCTGGCTTCACTCAGTGGGTTAAGGATCTGGTGTTGCCATGAGCTGTGGTGTAGGTTGCAGACGTGGCTCGGATCTGGCATTGCTGTGGCAGTGATGTAGGCAGGCAACTACAGCTCCGATTCAGCCCTAGCCTGGGAACTTCCATATGCTGCAGGTGAGGCCCTAAAAAGACCAAAAAGGAAAAGTTTCACAAAACAGTATTTCCTTGTACTCCTCTGATTTTTTTTTTTTTTCTGTTATATCTAACACTGATCAGCATCTACTATGTTGAATTTATAACCCAGCGGGTTGCTATCTATAACTGGAAAATGGCTTCTTTTTCTAAAAGAAGAAACTGGGGTCCAGAGGGAGATGGCTCTGGCTCACTGGTCTTCTGATCGTCTTCCAGGTCAGCTTGTACACTGTCTAGTGAGACCTCTGTGTGCCTAATGTGCCCAGATAACCTGCCCAGTTCCTCCCTCATTCTAGATGCGCCTGCTGGAGGAAGAGTTACGGGACTACCAGAGAGCTCAGGAGGAGGCACTCACGAAAAGGCAGCTTTTGGAGCAGACCCTGAAGGACCTGGAGTATGAGCTGGAGGCCAAGAGTCACCTCAAGGATGACCGAGGCAGACTCGTCAAGCAGATGGAGGTCTCTGGGCAGCATGGGCGTGAGCTGGGGCCTGGGGAGAGTGGGATTGTGGCACAAGGGAAGTAGCCTTTCTGTGCACACCTCAGCCTTTATTTATTTATTTATTTTTAATTAATTTCATGGCCGCACCTGTGGCATATGGAAGTTCCTGGTCTGGGGTCACATTGGAGCTGCAGCTGCCAATGCTATGGCAGAGCCATAGCAATACCATATCTGAGCCACATCTTCGACCTACACTGCAGCTTGTGACTGACTGAGGCTTAACCCACTGACTGAGGCCAGGGATGGAACCCACATCTTCACAGACACTATCTCAGGATCCTAACCTACTGAGCCACAACGGGAACTCCAGGAAGTCTTTGGCTTTTATTCCCTTGAACAGCCAGACATTAGTAAAGTTTTTTTTTTTTTTTTTTTTTTGCTTTTTAGGACCACACCCACGGCATATGAGATTCCTAGGCTAAGGGTCTAATCAGACCTTCAGCTGCCGGCCTATGCCACAGCAACATCAGATCTGAGCCCCTTCTGCAACCTACACTGGAGCTCACAGCAATGCTGGACCCTTAACCCATTGAGCCAAGCCAGGTATCAAACCTGAGTCCTCATGGATGCTAATCAGATTCGTTTCCGCTGGGCCACTACGGGAACTCCTTTTTTTTTTTTTTGGGGTGAGTTTATTTTTTTATTTTTATCTTTTGATAAAAAGAAATAAATTTATTAAGATAGGACACTTGTGAGAGATGCAAGCAGGCAGGCAAGGAGGCTCTCCCAGTGGAGTTAATAGAGAGGAAAAGAGAGACTTAAAAATTAGCCTTGGGTCTTTGGGAGAAGTTAACTTTGTCAAGGTTTCGATAAAAGTCAGAGAGTGCTCAAGGCCAGGGGGAGATAGCTGGAATTTAAACTCAGTGGAATTCCCAATTCAACTTGACAAATAAATAGAAATAACTTTTAAAACCTCTAGGGGACTTAGTATCAGTTTATATCTAGGAAGTGATATTTCAGCCCTTAAAGATTTTATTAGATGGGCCCTTTTTAGAGGCTAGAATTACCTGGTTACAGTTTTATCTTTTTTTTTTTTTTGTGGCAAGATTGCTGTATATTTTGCTAATGTCCTGTTTCTGATCTCATCGGGGGGGTCCTTTTAAGGCAAGCTAAGGTTAACCCAGGTAACTAGAAAATGGTTATTCTAGGACCCAAAAAACTGGTTAAAATCAAGCTAAAGCCTCGTCAGTCAGTGACATGAGAACCATTGGTGAAGTGACCCTTGGCCTGACCCTGTGAATGCTCCTGTTGGGTTCTGCACAGTCCAGACTGTAGGCAAGAAGAGAGCCCTGTGCAGAGGTGCTCATAGTCAAACACTGGGCTGTCAGTTCATCTCCTTCCAGAATATTCTGAACTAAAAAGAACATCTCCTTTTGCCAGCTCATGGTCTAGTAGCAGCGGTGTAGCTAAGCTTCACCTGCCCCTGTGCTATATTTTAGCTATTTCTCCATTAAAAATGAACAAAATGAACAAAAATGAACAGCTCTCCAGACCCTACCACTGTGTGTGTGTGTATGGCCGGGGGGGGACTTCCTCCCCTAAGAGGCAGCTGGAAGGACTGTCTTGTGGTGACTAATACCTTGCTTGGTCCTTCACTAGCACTTAACAAATTAATTGTCAGACTCAAGAGCTCTCTCAGTAATGAGGATTGTCTGTAAACTGAGAGACTCAGTGGCTGTTTTAGGTAAATGGAGCACTTGTGGATCCTTGGCAATGCCGAGTGACACTGGCCTTGGAGAAGTCAGGAACCACTGAACAAATAGGAGATTTGGTGCCAGACCTGGCTCCCTCTTCTGAGTTGGTCTTTGGGACTTTTGGCTCCTGGGAGAGAGCTTTCTGGATAGATTTCATTAATAGGGAGGGCACTTAGAGACACTAAGTCATTTGCGTGTTCTGTGAGTTTTATTTTTGGTGCATATGTAGGCTAGACAGCCAACTTTGACAATTGCAGAGACAATATTTATTTATGTACAGATGCTGCAGGCTCAGATAAAAACTCACAACGCTCATTGCTTTTTAGTGTGCCTGGCTCGTGGTTGTGACTAAATCCAGGCATAGGGCACATGGTTGGTGACAGGAGAAACACATGTGCAAACCCCGTAACCCTCCAGTGGGGTGGTTTGTGAAGTAGCTTTCTCTTAACACCCAGTGATGTTAAATGAGGAGCCTGCAAGGAAGCTAGAGATGACGCTTCTTCTGTGATGGCTGGTTTAGCAGAATGGGCCAGCCCTGTCTGTGTGTTATTCTGATGTAGATTTGGGGCTGTGTGGTGCTGAGTATACGAGATTTCCTAGAAGAAAAAGGCAGATGCAAAAGGCTGTTATACACTCTATGCTTTTGAGGGTCTTGGAAACCCTGAGCAGGAAAGAGGAAAGACACTTCCGAGGTTAGAGTATTTCAAGAAATGTGCTGGGCTGTGTCTTGGTTTCCACACTGTCTTTTAACTTAGATACCTCCTAGGCTTCGGTAGATCTTTGTAAAATTACTGATTCATAAGGGGAGGATAAAGTCTGAAGGAAAGATGTTAAAATAGCCTCAGTGCTTCTATCAGCATTTGGGGTAATATTTTTTTCCTTTATGTATTTTATAGGTGCACAATTATGTTTTACACTATAAAAACAATAAGAAGTTGCCATCGTGGCTCGGTGGAAATGACTTCAACTAATATCCATGAGGATGCAGGTTCAATCCCTGGCCTTGCTCAGTGGATTAAGCCATGAGCTGTGGTGTAGGTTGCAGATGTGGCTTGGATCCTGTGTTGCTGTGGCTGTGGTGTAGACCAGCTGCTATAGCTCTGATTCAACCCCTAGCCTGGGAACTTCCATATATCACAGGTGCAGCCCTAAAAAAAAAAAGGGCAATAAAACACAGTTTTACAATGTTCAAATTATGTGTGGACTTAATGTGTTGTGGACAGTAAGAGAAAAAGACACTTCCTTTTCCCAAACTCTAATTCACAGTATACAGCTCTCATCTGCCCTGCGGGTTGTCCTTCCATGGGACAGTCCTTCTAAAAACTTGGTCAGTGCAAGTTAAGTTACTGGTGTTTGTGACTTCTTTCTTAGGACAAGATGTCTCAACTGGAGTTAGAGCTGGATGAAGAAAGGAACAACTCAGATTTGCTGTCTGAGAGGATCGCTCGCAGCAGGGAACAGGTACTGTACTGTAATTGAATGGTGAGCGGATCATCCTGCATGAAAAAGAAAATGTGAGAGGTTAAACATGAGGATTCGGCTAGAGGAGGGAGGGAGGGCTCATGGCTTATGGAAATGATGGAGGGTGGGGTGAGCCACTAAGAAAGAGGGGTGATACATAACAAGTGTGTGTAGAGGGGGAGTTTCCAGGTAATGGATAACAGTCTGTTAGTCACGAGGGGCAAAGGGCTTTTAGAGCCGGGGCTTTAAGAATCACAAGTTCAACAAGCAGTTGCATGGAGTTTGGTAGCTGTGTTAGTCCATGGGGAGTACATGATAAGACTCCATCTCCTTTAAGAACTTTGCCAGTGAATTAGCAATACATCCACCTGTGAGGCATTCACAGTACAATAACCGTACCTGCCAAGGGAATGCTTTTTGCAGTTTTTAAGTGAAAGGAATTTCACTTATATTTGATCCTTAGAGCAACACTCGGAGGTGGTCAGGGACAGTTCACACTATCCTCATATTGTACATAATGGGAATGATTTCCCAAACTACACTTGGTATAGTCTCAAGGTTTTGGAATTTTGTTTCCATTTTTTAATTAAAAAAAAGGTCAAGAGTTCCTGTCGAGGCTCAGTGGAAACGAATCTGACTAGGAACTGTGAGGTTGCGGGTTCGATCCCTGGCCTTGCTCAGGGGGTTAAGGATCTGGCGTTGCTGTGAGCTGTGGTGTAGGTCGCAGACACGGCTCGGATCTTGTGTTGCTGTGGCTCTGGTATAGGCTGGCAGCTCTATAGCTCTGATTAGACCCCTATCCTGGGAACCTCCATATGCCGCACATGTGGCCCTGAAAGACAAAAGACAAAAAAAAAAAGTTCAGAGTACCTAAGTCATATCCTGGAGATGGGGTATCATATCACTAGATAGCAGTGACATTAGTGACATTAACTGGGTAGCATGTCCCCATTGCAGGCCCAAACCCTTTGGCGGTGACCCCATGTAGCTCCTGAAGATTTCTGGACGCTTTTCTAAATTCTAACACTGAAATGCTAGGAGAACCTTTTATAAAATTAAGGGTCTGAGTCACCTTTTAACACCCCCACTCTCTTCCTGTGTCTGAGTTAGTGTGCCTGAAAAGATGGCTTCCACAAATGTCTAGCCTCTTTGCCGTTTTCATTCTTTTTTCCTCGTCTTTTTGTTGTTGTTGTTCTCACTGTATTCTCTAGGTTTGGAGCTGTAAAGTCTGGTGCCTATTAAAAGTGGAGCAATTGACCATCATGTTCAGACAGATACAGGAATTACTAAAACAGCAATGAAATAAAACAAACCCTTGAAATAAAGCGAGGTCTCCTGGTGGAGCTCTTGGGGCCTCTCTTTTGGCCAGTGCTGCCTCCAGATTTGTCAGGAAGGGTAGAGAAACAGGTCAACCAAATACCTATTTTACTTCTCGTTTAAAGTCAAGGTCAATCTGAGATGGATTTCTTGCTAAAGGCTCCAGGGAAGGGCTCTGGGTGTAGGCAGGTGGACCTTGATTCTGAAACTGTGCAATTCACTTAGCTCAACTTCAAAGGATATATATTCCTGCTGCCTTCCTGCCAGAATCAAAGAAATAGGAAACCTTTATACCTGAGATCCCTTCTTCTCCACCCCCTCAAATGCTGCCCTGTAACACCTCCTTTGCAGGAGATGTCTCCTAAAGAATAGGAAAACAGTGCCTGTAATCTCCAGCCAGATGTGTATCATTGGCTCTGGATGCTTGGCTCACTGTACTGAATGGGGAAGACACGGGGAATGTTGTTTTGGACCATGGTCTCTCTAAATTAAAAAGTGAAAGGGTACAGTGCTTTTCTGTATTTAATCTCTCCATTCTCACAAACTCCTCTTCTGAATCTTTGCTTCCTCCAAACAGCTCCATTTTTCTCCTAGTCTTAGTGATAGGGCTTAGGTTTAAAAGCTTAAAAAAAAAAATGTTTTCTGACAATTTTAGCAAATGGCCTACCCCATTTACAGCATCTGAGATCTGGCAAGGACCTCTGGGTTCATTTCCCCAGACTTTTGATGCAGTGGATGAAAGAACCAAGGCCTGAAGTCCCCCTTGTAGCAGCCAGGGTGCTCGGGTGTGTCCCAAGGCAGTGTCCTGTCTAGCAGTGTTTGCACAGCATGGTGGGCGCCGGCTGTGTGCTTGGCCCTGGGGTCAGGCTGTGCAGTTAAACAAAATAGCCTCCATCCTTGAGGTGCCGTGGTTTGTGTGAGAAGCAGAGGCATACCTAAACAGTGGACGAGTCTCAAGGAAGAGCAGCAGGTCCTAAACACCAAGTGAAGGAGTCAGGCCGCTAAGGGGGGGAAGGGTGACTATGGGAGTTCTCAGGGGCAGGGTGGTCCAGAGCTGGCTTTGAAGAAAGGGTAAGATTTAGACTAAGGAATGGAAAAGGAGTCCTAGATGGAGTGGAAGGAGTGAACAAGGATTGGGAGGTAGGATCTATTTAATATTCTGAGGAGCAGTGAATGGACTCCTGTGTTTCCATAAGATAGAAATAGGAGAGGCATATTGAGGGTTTTGAAAGGACCATTCTGAAGGTAGTGGGGAGCCATGGAGGTTGTGGAGCAGAAGAGTGAAGCAGAGTTCCAGAACTGGGTGGGAGTAAGAGCAAGAGAAGGTGAGCCTGAATGAAGCCTTAGCTGGGCTATTCCCAGGGACAAAGGACAGATGATACAAAATCATGAAAATCAGGTGTAGCCCTAAAAAAAGCAAAAAAAAAAAAAAAAAGATACCGGTGGGAGTTCCTGTCATGGCTTAGCAGTTAGCAAACCCAACTAGCATCCATCAGGAGATGAGTTCAATCCCTGGCCTCACTCAGTGGGTTAAGGATCCGGCGTTACGGTGAGCCGTGGTATAGGTCACATACATAGCTCGGATCCTCTGTTGCTGTGGCATAGGCTGGCGGCTACAGTTTTGATTGGACCCCTAGCCTTGGAACCTCCATATGCTGTGGACCTAAAAGATAAAAAGACCAAAAAAAAAAAAAAAAAAAACCAGCAACATTGTTTTTAAGTTCCCAGGCCTTCTCAGGCCTTCCTTTTCCATACATGCTCAGGATATTCTTTTTTTTTTTTTTTTTCCGGTCTTTTGTCTTTTTAGGGCCGCACCTTCTGCATATAGAAGTTCCCAGGCTAGGAGTCGAATCAGAGCTGTAGTCACCGGCCTACACCACAGCCACAGCAACTTGGGATCTGAGCAGCGTCTGCGACCTACACCACAGCTCACAGCAACGTGCTCAAGATATTCTTGAAGCTGAAGGAAACTTGAATAAAATCATGGGTGCTTTACTGGCTTTTGGTTTGTTTAAATCCAGAGAAATCCTTTTTCCTCTCCTTCCTCCAAAACTGTGTTTGCATTTAGGACAATTTGCATTCTTACTGCGGGATCTCCAGGTGCTAGGCATTGGGCCTGTGTCTTGCATGCTTTCTCTCATTGTTTTCGGGGCTTATGAGGCTACGTGGCCACCCGAGGTGGAGAGGTTTGTAAGAGGTGGAGCCACGGCCTGACTCTGAAACCCACTCCCTTCTATCTGTTTCCATCATCCCAGTGTCAAACTGAGGGTGGGCAGGACCCCCAGATGTTTGGGTCTCTGTTCTCAAGGTAGAGCTAATGCCATGGTGTGTCTTAATATGAATGAGGATTAATGTTGCCTAGTCCTCTCCTGATTCTCCTCAGGAGTCCAGGATGCTTGGTATTTTAAATGTGTCCCACAGGCTGATGTTCTTGGGCACTGCTGTGTGGTTACTAAGTGGCTGAGTGCATGCAGTTACCAGGAGAGCTCCGTCTAGATGGAGATGGGTTCTTTTGCCTGGGGAGGCCAAAATAACCTCACCCAGTGGAAAGACCATTCATACATCCCAGGCAGCCAGGAGGCTGGAGGAAAAGTACCAGCTCAAGGAGTTCCCATTGTGGCTCAGCGATAACCCAACTAGTATCCATGAGGACACAGGTTCCATCCCTGGCCCCGCTCAGTGGGTTAAGGATCCAGCATTGCTATCAGCTGTAGCTTGCTGACATGGCTTGGATCCCGAGTTGCTGTGTCTGTGGTGTAGGCCAGCAGCTGCAGCTTCAATTTGACCCCTAGCCTGGGAACTTCTATATGCTGCAGGTGTGGCCCTAAAAAGACCAAAAAAAAAAAAAAAGAAAAAAAGAAAAAGAAAAAGACAAGTATAAACTCAGAAGCTTCGGGTGGCTTCATGTTCTTTCCAGGGCCTGAAGTGAGGTTGCCCTGTTGCCTTTGCAATTGCAGGATAAATCCAAGTGGATAAAGTTGTGGGCTTCTATGGTTACTTTCAGTAACTGCCCCTTAGTGGCCTGTGTCATACCTGTTCCTCAGTCTGCATGGGGCCAGGGGGAGGATGCAGCTACCAGACTATACACCTGGGCAGTAAGGCTCCTTTGCCGTCAGTGAGTACAAGAGCAGAAAGGGATTTCTTTCTATCTTTCTTTCATTTTTTTCCCCCTTTAATTAAAATGATTCTGGTCTCAGAATTGCCCCTTCTTCTAAAGGCTGCTCAAGAACTCATTGTGTACAGTTGGTTAATAATAATTTTTCTTCCTTGTGGTTGAGTATCACTTTTAGTACTAGCCAGAAGTGTGAGCTCACCAACCCTTTTACAGCCCAATGGTAAACACAGGTGATGGAGTTAAATATTGTTATTAGCAATCACAAATATCTCTGGCTTTTCATTAACCCAGAAGGCAGCTGCTTCTAATCCCGAGAGCTGGCTCAGGTCACCAGTGTCTCTGACATAAAGCCACTGGAATCTAATACAGTTATTTCCGATCATCGTGCTCAGGGTTTAACATTCTTTCAGTCCAGCTGTGATACACTGTTGCCTTTAGCTCCTGTTCTGGTTTTAATTTGACTGGAAAGTTTTGGTTTGGTCTATTTAATGTAGTTGAAGGGTAAATAGCACATAAAGTGCTAAGCTTATATAAAGAAGTATTTTCCCAACCTCAGATTTAGTTCCCTGGTCCAGAGAAGCCAGAGGCCATTTTCTCTTTCTCTCCCCCTCTCCATCTCTCTCCTGGTCCCCTCCTCTCCCCCGCTTCCCCTCTCCTCCTTTCTCCCTCTTTCTCTCTCTCTCTCTCTCTCTCTTTTTTTTTTTTTTTTTTTTTTTTGCCACTGTGGGCACAGGATAAGAAGGATCTGCTTTGGAATATTTGGGCCAATGCTGGGGATGGCTGTATTGAGGAGCATGGCTGAAACACATGTGGTTTATGGTGAAACCTTCCTTGAAGGCATTATGCATAACACCACATGGTATTCCTTGTGGTGGATTTATTTTAGAATTGAGTGTCAGGCTATTCTTTTAGAAGAATTAAAGGCAGCCTATCACATTTGCCAAAAGCCTTGGTTTCCAAAAGACTGAAGAAAAATTGACTGCTCAGTGACAGTAACTGTGAAGTTTTATGGCCACGCATTTGTTCCTTCCTGTTCTCCACTCTGATTTATTTTACACTTCCACTTTAATAGCCATCTCTGGCGGGGAGGCGGTAGGGTATAAATAATTACTGTTATGTGTTTCCTTTGGAGAGTCACATTTGCCTGGGGCACGCTGGGGAAGTCTCGAACCTGCGGAGGCCTCTGGAATGCTGCTTTCCCGAGCGCCTCTGCACAGGGGTGGGGGGGGCGGGGTGGAGGGGGGCATTTCCTGGCAGGATCCAGAATTTCCAGGCAGTGGTGCTAAGGAAGCAAGACTTTGGCCAGTGGCTGCTGCTTTACGTTGAGGGGTTTGTCCTGAACCTCAGCCTGGGCCCAGGGCGGAGAACCCCTTGGGTCCTTCAATCCCTCCACAGAACCTCTGCCTCTCACCTCCTGCTGCTTCCCTTTAGGCTCCGTGGTCTCCCCCGCCCCCCGCAATGAGCTCTTGCCTGTCCTGCGTTTTGCCCTTCATTGAGGAACCTGGGTCCTACAGGTTTGCAGCCCAAAGCTGCTTCCCCTCTTCCTGAGCCTCCCACCTGGAAAGCAAGGGTGCTGACTGCTGCCCCTGCGAGTTCCAGGAGGATTAATGGGCTCAGACGCAGACACGTAGTTGCTCCGCCCCTGTCACCAGAGGCTCTTGCTTCTTTGTGTTTCCCTCCTCTTTCCTCAGCCTGGAGCACAGCTGCGGGAAGTCACCACCCGGGCCCCCAGACAGCAGGTGCTATCCAGCTGCGAGGAGACCCTGGCCTCTGCCCTGCCCACCTTTTACTGCCTCTTGCTGGATTTGGACCTCACACCCTGTAACAACTGAATTTCTTTCTCTACAAGCCTCCAGTTTTTCCTTATCCTTTCACTTTGGGGGAAATAATCTCACTTCTCTTCTTTCTCTCTCCCTTCCTGCTCCCTCCCAGGCCTCCGAGCTCCAGGATCCTGCTTCCCCCAGCCTGGCTGGGTCTTCTTCTGTGCTCTAGGTCTCCCAGGGAAAGGTTCTCTCCATGCTGGCTGGATCCTGCCTATCCCTCCCTGGATGGCCCGTCTCCCGTCATACTCCCATCCTGTTACAGTCCATCACCCACTGCGTCTTCCTCTTCTGTGATTCTCGCCCTTGGTCTGGGAACAGTGTGGGCAGATGGCTTGCAAACCCCTCCCTCAAGCTCTGCAGCTGACCGCCTGGAGCCTTGTCTCCCAGTCTCTGCAGTCCGGTTCTGCCTGCCCAGCCTCCCAGAGCAAACTCCCCATATCAGGCATGCCTTTTCCTCAGTCCTCCTTCCGCCCACCTTCCTCAGGGCCTCCCTTCCTTTGCTCTGGGGACGGGTCAGCATCCTGGTTTCCTCCCTGCCTCCCCTCATAACGTGGAGCAGGAGGCCTTCCCAGGCTCAGTTCTTCCTCCTCCTTCATTCCTTTCTCCTTAGTGAGCTCTTCCATCCTGTGGCTTCACCTGGCGTCATGCAGCCTCCACACCTGTGTGTGCAAACACCCCTGGACTCCGGGGTGGGCAGGCATATTAACAGTACCCACCTCATTGGGGGATGGTGGGAGGGAATAACACTCTAAAAAAGCAATGCAGGGCTTCTGTCCTTTCTGTCCTGCTCACAGTACTATTGTGGGCCCCGTGTGACTGTACCCTGTCTATCTCTCCACCTGTCCCCTTGGCTTCCCACCTGTGCTGCCTCTCTCTTACCTCCGCCCTGTCTCATCAGCTGCACGTTCTCTTCTGCCCCCTCCCCTCTCTTCCTGACTCTGTCCTCCCCCGCCCTGTGTTCCTTCTTCTGGAGGGTTTCCCTGGCCCTCCAAGTCTGGGTGGGGTGTGACCCCCCCCCCCGCCATGTGTTCCACCCCTACTCTCTCCTTCCCTATCTTGGTGACACTGACCGCATGTACCGGACCAGTTTGTCCCCTACAAGCCTGTGATGAGATCGGATACTGTGTTGGTCTTTTTGTCACGATGTCCAGCCTAGGCTGATGATAGGTATAGTCTGAGGAATGAATGCACCCACCCCATCATTCCAAGACCACCCCTCCCCCCCAGCACACAAGCCTGTAAGTTCACAAACACACTCTACCTCTGAGCTTGACAGAGGGGGGTCTTTTCTGGGGACTGTCCTAAAGGTCTGGAGGGAAGAGATGGTCACTGTAGCTAAGGACGGAGCAGGGGCCTGCAGCTGCCTTCAGGGAGAGCCACACACACAGCACCCCAGGGCGCTTTCGCTGTGTCACAGGCTGCCTTGTTCAGCTTCTTTGTTCTAAAATGAGTCTGCATCCCAGAGGTGAGCTGACCAAGTTCATATGCAGAGCCAGGAAGAAAGCGGGGCCCCTGCTGCCAGCCTGTGTAATTGCTTCCCATTGCAGTGAAAGTTTAACTGTGTCCTCAGTGAGGTCTGGCCTCTGCCCAGTAGGCGTGAACAGAACAATTTCCCCCGAGAGGCATGTCGAGGCCCCGTGGCCCAGCTGTGCTGACGACCTCTGTGGGTCACAGCTGCGTTCGGAGTGGGGCTGTGAGGCTGCATTCATTACTCCTGGACTTTGTGCTTATAGAGCATTACAGGAATCATTCCAGGCCCTCTTTGCAGCATGTGATTCTCCAGGCGGGGGGCACAGGAGGAGTTTTAAATGCTCTGCCTGCTGACCCTATGCAAGGCTGGCATTTTTTCCCCTGCTGCGTATAAGGATGCCCCAAGGAGACTGACTGCCTCCCAGGTTTGGTTTTTACGTGACAGCTGTCTTAACCCTAAGTCCATTTGAAGTTTTTTCCACTGAGTTGGTCTAGGGAGCCAGAGCACGTGGGGCTGTGACCTCTGAGTTGGCTTGGCTCCCTCCAGGTACATGGATAATTGCCCTGGACCTCAGTGTCCTCTGCTGTAAAATTCAGAACCCTGGTGCCTTAGAAGCCTGCCGGTCAGAAAGGCAAACTTTATTTTTTATTTTTTATTTTTTGGACACACAGATTCACCCTCACCTGTGGGCAGGGTCCCAGCTTCCTCCTGTGGTGCCAAGGCCTCCATGTACCAGCCCTGACAGTGGCCAGCCTCATTTCTTACCACTCCGTGTCACCCACTCTGGACCAGCCACACCACTCCACTTGTCACCCCGTGCAACACTGTGGTTGGGACAGTGGGTGATGCAAGCCTAGCCTGTTGTGGTGACACCTCTCATTATTCACAGAACTGTCAGCTCTTGCACTTGGGGTGGATGGCAGGGAAGGAATGACCTTATCTTTTACTCAGGGGAGCTTGTATAGCCTGTGAAAATCCAGGCCAAGACCAGATAAGGTGAGAGTGTTACAAGTCTCCCCAGGCCTCGAGGGACTGCTGTGTGCACACCTCTTAGCTATGTTGGTCGCTGACCTTAAGGAGCAGGCAGCTTGATTTTCCTGGTTCTCTGGGCGTCTTCAGGGCGCCCTCTATTGGACGGTTCTGGAAACAGCATCTGGGGCCTCTGCCTTTGAAGCTCCTTTCACCTGTGCTAAAGGGGATGGGGGATGGAGATGCTGACAGGCAGGTGATGGGATCTCTTTCCAGATGCCGCCCAGCCAGGCTCATTTCCTATTACTATAGAAGAAATCCACAATAGCCACTTGGCCTTTGCCAGGACACCTGGAGCATTCTTGCTGACTTCTGTTTCTGGCATAAGAAGGGAGAGATCTAGTAGCATCTGAGATATGCTGACTGCAGAAGCCTTCTCTGAAGCTTGAACTTGAATGCAGCAGTCAGGAACTCAGGGAAATCCCAGCCCCTCTGTTGTTAGTTGTGTAGCTCTCCAGCAGGTTGAGTGACTGCCTTGTCCTAGTTTGCCCGGGACTCCTGCAGATTGAGCGGAAATCCTATGTCCCAAGTCCATCCTTGGTCCTGGGCAATCTGGGAGGGCTGGTCACCATCCAGGGTGATTAGATTCTCGGAGCTGTGATGTCCTCAGCAGAGATGATATTACCTACATCATCATTGTCGCCGTGGGGTTGTTGTGGGGCTGTCGTGGGATACTGCCTATGAAATGCTGTGCAGGTGTTCAGTTCTCTAGGGCTTCATCCCAGAGCACTGTAAAGTAGATGGCCTAGAACAGCTAAGGTGTATTGTCTCAGGCTCTGGAGGCCAAAACTCTGAATTCAAAGCATTGGCAGGGCCATCCATCCTCCAGTCCTGTGCAAGAATCCTTCCTTCCTTCTTCCTGGCTTCTGGCAGTTTGATGGCAATCTTGGTATTCCTTGACTTGGAGCTGCCTCCGTCCAATCCTCTGTCTTCACGTGGCATTCTCCCTGTGTCTCTGTCTTGCCTCTGTCCATGTCTGTCTGCATCAAAATGTCCCCTTTTGGAGTTCCTGTTGTAGCTCAGTGAGTTAAGAACCTGACTAGTATCTGTGAGGATGCAGCTTTGATCCCTGGCCTCGCTCAGTGGGTCGGGATCCTGCGTTGCTCTGAGCTGTGGTGTGGGTCACGAATGTGGCTTGGATCTGGTGTTGCTGTGGCTGTGGTATAGGCCAGCAGCTGCAGCTCTGATTCGACCCCTAGCCTGGGAACCTCCATATGCTACAGGTGTGGCCCTAACCCTAAAAAGAAAGAAAGAAGGAAAGAAACTAACTTCTTCCTTTTTACAAGGACATCGGTCATATTGGGCTAGAGCCCACTCTAATGACATCAGTTTAACTTGATTGCCTCTATCAAGAGCCTGTTTCCAAATAAGGTGATGTCTGAGGTTCTCGTGGTTAGGACTTTAGTGTATCTTTCTGGGGGGACACGATTCAACCCATCATGACAGGGTTATCTATGAGTTATTGTTATTTGTATTATCCATGCAATCATTGAGAAGTCAAGAGTAAGAAACAGCTTCTATTTAAGAGAAGGCAGGAAGCCCCTGTCAAGAAGAGTAGCTGACTTGGAGGTTGGAATTCAGTACCTGGGAAGCATTTCAGCACAAAGGCTCCAGGAACAACCTCTCTAACCTCTGGGCTTTGGCTCTGTTTGGTGTAGATGGAGCAGATGCGGAACGAGCTGCTTCAGGAGAGAGCTGCGCGTCAGGACTTGGAATGTGACAAGATTTCCCTGGAGAGACAGGTGAGGGCAGCTGAACCAACCCCTCCATTGGCCCTTCCTTGTGGCTTTGGACTGGAGCCCCTTGGTTGAGTCTTCTTGGCACAGCACTCCATGAAATCCCCTCAGGGGTAGATGTGTTTCTGAGGCCTTTTCCAGAACAGGTATTCCCAGTGTCAGATGTGCTTGGAGGTTTAGCAGCTGGGGAGAAGTGGAATTATAGTGCTGTGTTTAAGACCTAAGAGGGCTCAAGTCCAATGAGAAGAGAATAATAAAAGACCAGCATCCTCAAATGCAGGTGTTGCTAACAGATCCTACTTGAATCACTCTTTCTTCACATGCTATTCATATAAGTCCTTCAATGGGCAGGTGATATTACTGAAGGAGCCTGATTCTCCCGTCCCACCCCAATAGGTTTATAAAAAGCCAAGGCCATGCTTGTTTGTCTGACATGCAGGCTTCTTAGGACATTCCAAAGCTTTCAATTAGGCCCATTGGGGTGTGTGATAGAACCTCTTCTTTTGGCCTGTCAGGACTGGAGTGCAAAGCTTTGCCCAGAAAACATCCCCAGGTCTCCTGGGGCCACATATCTTAATGTGGAAACTAGGCTTATCACAGTCACTGACCAAACATCCACCCACCTGGGGCTCTGCTCCTGCTCTGCACAGAGTGTGGCAGACACAGCCCCTCACAGTCTCCCTGTCTTATTCCAGAACAAGGACTTAAAGAGCCGGATTATCCACCTGGAAGGTTCCTACAGGTCCAGCAAAGAGGGGCTGGTGGTGCAGATGGAGGCCAGGATTGCAGAGCTGGAGGACCGTCTGGAGAGCGAGGAGAGGTGAGCCCAGCCCAACCATGGTGCAGGGTCCCTGGTGGGCAGCGGGCATTGCATTACAGAGTGTTTTGCTCTTGTGCTTCTTCCTGTCCTCCTAAGCCTGTTGAGGAAGGCAGAGCAAGTATAGCCTTGCTGGAAAATTGTTCCCATTTTAGAGGTGGGATAACGGAGACCCACCAAAGTAAGTGACTTGGGAAGGTAGCTTGGCTGAAATATTGATGTAGCAAGGCTGAAACTTAAGATTCCCCCTCCACCCTAACTGCTTAGTTCATAGCTGCTCCTTTCCCCACCTTCAGTAGGACAGGTGGCCTCTTAAGCTACTGAGTTGGAGCTGGAATGGAGGAAAGGGGGCTGATGTGCCCTGGGAGCCAGGTGTCTTCAGCAGAGGCCAAGTGGCCATCTGTTAGAGATGGGCGTGTGGCTGTGAGGGACAGAGGATCAGATGACCGCCCCCTTTCTGCACCGTGATTCCCTGTAGCTAGCACTCAGCCCACAGCCCCAGGGCCAGCACCAGGTTGCACTTGGCCAGCCTCAGGTCTTACAGCCCTTCACCTTCCTGGTGGCAGTGTGAGTGTTTGGTGCGTGCCTAGAGCACTGTACATTATCCATTTTCAGTAGGACTTTAGGACTGAGCCAGAGCAGCCTAGCGTCAGCCCCAAACATTAACAGTCTGGCAGCCTGTGACCCTCTGCCTTACCAAGTAAAGCAGTGGGATGGGGGCGCTCAGGGAAGGCCCAGGCTCAGCCCCTGTCTGGCTCTCTGGGCTCAGGCACAGCCATGCCCCTTCTCAGAGCCCTGTGTCCTCATCTGTCCAGTGGGCAGTGCTTCCCTCCTGTTTGGGTGTGAGTCTCTCTGACTCTAAGCCTGAGTAGACCAGGCAGGTGTGGGCTGGGCCTCCTGGGGTAAGGGTGCTGGGGGGCACTGGGGTGAGAGGGTCCTCTGTTCTGCTTCCCTCGCCCTTGCAGGGACCGGGCCAGCCTCCAGCTCAGCAACCGCCGGCTGGAGCGGAAGGTGAAGGAGCTGGTAATGCAGGTGGATGATGAGCACCTGTCACTGACAGATCAGAAGGACCAGGTGTGGGCCCCTCTGCGAGTTCATTCCCAGCTGAGATTGAACGTTGCGGGCTGGGGGCGTGGGTGGGCAGTGAGGTTGCAGTGGACCGAGTCCTCCCTTTACTCCCCACCCCTTCCGTCACGGAATGGCACCTTTGGAGTCCACTCAGTAGGGGGTTTCTGCAAACTTCAATCCTGAATTTGGCTTTTGAAAAGTAGACATGTCTTTCTTAGTCTTCTGTCCCCTTTGCTATGTCTTGGTTGCCTGGATGGACCGCTGGTCTCTCCATGCTGGGCCAGGTGACCTGCCAGCTCACAGCCTGCTTTCTCTCCCCTGCAGCTGAGCTTGCGCTTGAAGGCAATGAAGCGCCAGGTGGAGGAGGCTGAGGAGGAAATCGACAGGCTGGAAAGTTCTAAAAAGAAGCTGCAGAGGGAGCTGGAGGAGCAGATGGACGTGAATGAGCAGCTGCAGGGGCAGCTCAATTCCATGAAGAAGGACTTAAGGTGGGCAAGTGTGGTGACCCCACAGGGACCGTGATGCCCATGGCATTTGAGGAGGGTGCAGTGCTTTCAGGGCACTCCCACTTCTGATGTCTCATACTGATCCCTTGTCACCATTTGGGGTCATCCCATCCTAGAACAGAGAGTGGCGCTGTCTACTCCAGTTGCCCCACATGCTCAAAAGAATGTCACGTGTGTCATCCTCCTACCATTGCTCCAGTGTCAGCAGGGCAGGTATTATCCATGTCTCTAGAAGGGGAAACTGAGGCTCGGAGCAGGTACGAGTGGCTCCCACCACCATGGGGGGAGCAGCTCCTAGGCCAGCCCCTAGTACTCCTGGGTTAGGGAGAAATGAGGTGAAGTTCTGTTTCATGTTCTCTGGAGCACCAGCATATCCCAGACCTGGTTTCCAGAGAGAGCTGCTCTTTCAAGCTTCCCGGCCATGGACCTGAGGATGGAGGATTAGGTGGGGGTTGCTTTTCCTGCCTCAGGACCACTGCCTGGGTCTTTGCAATGAAGGCGTGAGTTTAAGTTCATGCCTCATTCATAGAACTGGGCCTTTCTTCGAGGCTGACTGTGACCTAGGGCTTTTTGCTGGCTGCCAAGGTAGTTTTTTTAGAAATGTGTAAAAGACTGGAGCCTGTTGAGAATCATGTAAACAGAGCCAGTCGAGAACCCAGCCCCTGGCTGGCATTAAGGGGAAACATTTAAGGAGCACCAAAAATCTCAATAATTGGGAGTTCCCTTTTTGGCTCAGTGGTTAACAAACCTGACTAGGATCCATGAGGACACGGGTTCGATCCCTGGCCTCCCTTGGTGGGTTGGGGATCCGGCCTAGCCGTGAGCTATGGTGTGGGTCGCAGACATGGTTCTGATCCTGAGTTTCTGTGGCTGTGGTGTGGGCTGGCAGCTGTAGCTCCAATTCAACCCCTGGCCTGAGAACCTCCATATGTGGTTCTAAAAAGCAGGTGTGGCCCTAAAAAGCAAAAAAAAAAAAAAAAAACCCTCAGTAATCAAGATGGAGAATTTATACTACATGCAATACTAATGCAAACGACCCATGGTGAACAAGACAATAAAGTTTTTAGTTAAGATGGGATTTATAGTGGCACCCTGCTGAGCCACTTGGGAAGCAAAAGGAAAAATCAGTACTGCTGATTTTGGTCCAGCCCTGCCCAGCCCACCTTATCTGTAGCCTACCCTGTCTATAGCAGCTTCCCATGCTAACAGGTGAGCAGTTTGCTCCCTGTTGCTGTCGGAACTGTCAGGGGCAGACCAGTCAAGTTCACAGGCTTATATGCCACTCACTGGGGTGGAGAGACAGGAACCTCCAACCCCTTCAGCTGCAGATCAGAGGTGAGCCCCAGTCCAGGACCAGGAAACATGTCCGCTGTTGTTCCGCAGACTTAAGAAGCTGCCAAGCAAAGTGCTGGATGACGTGGATGATGATGACGACCTCAGCACAGATGGGGGCAGCCTCTACGAGGCACCGCTGAGCTACACTTACCCCAAGGACAGCACTCTTGCGAGCCAGATCTGAGCCCACTTCCTGGATCCACAGCGGGAGGCCGGAAAGGAGCCCTGTCACCTCCTCTCACAGAGCAGGCAATTCCTTCCTCCCCTTGCATCGTGGCCTCCTCTCTGTGGCAGCACAGCTCTGGTAGCTTAGACTTAGCCATTGCAGTGTATGCGCTGAGCCGCCTGCTGCCTGGGAGCCATCCCCCGGCAGCCTGGTAGAGGGCGCTCCTGTCCTGCCCAGCTGTCCACCAGCACCATTGGCGCTGCTGCTCATGCCCCCACCGCCCTCCCCCTGTCGAGAAAAAGGGTCCAAATCTAGTTCCTTTTTTAACAGCCATTGTGCGGGGGAGGGGGGAATGGTGTATAGGCTGTACATATTTTAAATCAGACCTTCTCATGGACTGCTGCTGTTCCATTTGGGAATGTTCCAAAGGCTTCTTGGGGTAGCTTGTTTGTAAAGTTCGCACATCTCTACTGAGTATTATTTTTCAAAATATGAAGTTACTAGATTTTTAAGTATTGCAGAGCAGAGGCAAGAGGAAGAGGGAGACGCTAGACTAAAGGCCCCTCAGGATATCAGAGTTGGAAAAAACGGAATCGTTGTGGTGACAAGGAAGTTAATCCTGAGAAGAGAAATTCAAGTGGTCTTTGTCCCAGCTTGCTGATGAAGAGAGGGAAAGTTGTCAGAGATCACTTGAACCTGCGGCCTTGGTTGCTTATTTCACTTAGATTTTTGGTAAAGTATCTAAGCTACGCTGAGACCGATTCCAGTCACCAGTTGCGATTTCTTTTACACCAGTGGTGTTGGGAGACATGCATGTAGGGGTTTTGACAGAGGATGTGTTTTCTGGGAGGATGGCGCCCTCCCATCAGGTGTTACTGGTCGCTTCCTCCTGCCCCCCGCCCCCAGCAGGCCTCTGAACTTTGCCCTCTCGGCCCCTGGATGGGGTGCTTGCTAGATGGGGACTGGGAGGGTTTGGGGACAAGGTTCATGCACTTGGGCTTGAGGAAGAGGCGGGTCCGCATGATAAGGTCATGGGAACTGGAAGAGAGGAGATGGGATAAGCATGTGGGTGTGGGTGTGGGTGGGGGTAGGATGAGGGAGGCGGAAGAGAAGTTCTCGAAAGCTGGGGAAGGTGTGGACAGGAGGGGGAGGAGCAGGATCTCAGGTGTATGTCGGGAAGGGGAGGGGAGAAGTACAAGACGGAGGCATGTCTGTACCAACTGGAAGAATCCTTTCTACTTTCCCAGACAGGGGACAGTGGGTGGGACTGGGTGATATCCGGGCAAGGCCCCGCCCCCGGATGGCATTTCAGGAGGGCATTGGGAGGATGCAGGGTATCCTGGCACATCCAGCCTTCCTGGTGTCCCTGTCACTGTAAGGGTCCCCAGGCAGGCCCAGAGGCCAGGTCTGGTCACCTGGACGAGGGTGTGCAGTGGGCAGTTGAGAGGGCTCACCACGGCCCAGGAGAGAAAGAACCCTGTGAGCCGAGTGTGTGTGTCCAGCAGCCTCAGCAGGGTCCCCATACATCCTGGTAGATGAGAGGCCTGTGACCCAAGTGCTCTGTGACAGCTGTCATGGGGAGTGGGGAATCTCAGCGCCCTGCTTCACCAGGTCACAGAGCCTACCCAGCAAGTTCAGGGTGAAGAGGCCCATTTAAGGGTGGGTGTCATCGCCCCCTGTGGGGGAGGCACCTGAGCCAGGCCCTCCTCTCCCTCCGCTGGGTGGAGGGCTTCTTGCCTCTGCTTACTTCCTTGGACTGTGGAGATTCCTCCCTTTAGCCATTCATTCATTTAGCAAGTATTTATTGGACCTTCGACGATATCCCAGTCTTTGGCACTGGGAACACAGCCATGAATAAAGTGGATCAAAGTCCCTCCCTTCCTGGAGCACTGTTGGGGGCAACCATGTGATAGACAACAGTCCCACAGACGGATGTAGAGGCTGAGCCCCTCCAGACCCAGCCCTGGAGCCCCTCTGTCCTCTTGGGGACACGGCGAGTCTCACTGGAACTCCCAGGGGTTCTCTGACCCTCATAGGTTCTTGAGTTCGCCACTGCTTCCACCACCGTGAGATATTTGCCAAGATGCCTGCCTAGCCATGCCTCTGCTGGCTCAGAACTGTGGATCCAAGAGGGGAAAGCAGGTGCCCAACAACTTTGGAGTTAGGAGGAGTCTGTCTGGGTTGATGAGAAGTTCACTGCCTCTCGTTCTGACTGATTACTTCTGGTAGCCATGAAGCAAGCTGCAAGAAACAAACTGCCCCTACAGAGGGAACGGCGCTCATCGTTCAGAAGACCTGCATCCTTACCCTAAAGCCGTTGTTTCACATGTTAGCAAATGCACCCTCTTTGTGGTAATGGCGCTGGTGGTGAGCTGGATGCATGCAGTGTAATGGGGCGGGAGGAACAGTGGACTGGGAGTTAAGAGACATTTTCCCAGCTCATCTTACCCCAGGACCTTGAGAGGCATGCCCTCCGAGTAGCAGATTATATGGAATGATTCAAGACCAGGGCCCAAGGTCCTTGCCAGCTCTGACAATCTGTCCTTCTTTGATTTTATTATGTACACATATTTTTTTTTCTGTTTATTGTTTTAAGAACTAACCCTACTTGAGAGTATTTTCTTTAGCTAGCTTAAAAAGAAAAAAAAAAAAGTACTTTATTTAATAAACAAGTATACGGCCAAATGCAGTGCTTTGGAGACAATCATCATAATAGCTTTGTAATTTTTTTTCTGAATGTCATCTGACAGCACCAATAGGCTTATTCTGTTGGGTTTGTGCTTTCAAGTATGGTTTGATTGCCTTGGTTTGTCATGGGGGAGAGACATTGTTGGGCAGCTACCTCCATGTAAGTGAACTCTGGAGAAAGCGAGTTTGCCTTTCAATAAACTTGATCACCCAGCAGGAATCTCAACTCTCGTGTTATTTTGACTCCTTTGTTTTCTCCAGAGTTTGGCTCAGTGTCTGCCAAGAAGCAGTCCAGGTCAGTGGCTGGATGCTGCTCGAGGAAGGGGAACTTGGGGCATCCAGCTGGACCTGTTTGTGAAATGGGCAGGTGGGGAGGGGGTCAGTGGTGAACACTGGATGGTTGTGACATTCTGAGAAACCCAAACTGCCCATTTCCAGAAAATGCCAGGAGGGGGAGTGTGTTGATAACAGAATACACAGGCACTCCCTGTTTCTTCCTTGTTCCTAAACTGAGATGGGTTCTCCTGCAATCATGGTTGGCTTATCATCTCACTCGATCTCCAGCGGGTACCATGGCCTCCCCTCTATAGGATAAAAAAAGTCGCTTCTGCATGGAAGGGGACCTACGATGCTCATCCTCTGTCCTCAGAGCCGTTCTCTGCCCTGTCTTCTGGCGGCTGATCCCTACAGGCCCTGGGTTCCCTCCAGGTTGGATGACCGCTCTGGTCGGGGTCAGCTGGTGGGAGCAGGTGGAGGTCAGCATTTTCCTGCTGTCACTCTCTTGTTTGTGCAGCATTTCTGGCTGTGGTGCCTGTCGAGGGGTTCCTTCATGACTTACAGGACTTGAGTGACCATACCTCCTCCTTGAGCCTCCAGTGGTAAAGGCGGTCGGACTGCCTGCAGCTGTTTCTCTTTGCTCCTCGGCAGACCTAGTGGGTTCCCCTAACAATGCTGCTCTCCAGGGCATTTTTTCATTAACCCTTGGCACTACAGCAGGTGGCGGCTGCTTCCTGCCCAGAGCTCTGCCCTCTGCCCCCTCAACACCTCCAGTGATGTCAATATCCCACCAACCCTACCACCCAGAAGCCCTTGACCCCCTTTATTCTGAAAAAAACAGAGCATATCAAATATAAATGACATCTTCTAGCTGTTTTGTTTTTCTTTTTAGGGCCTCATCTGCAGCGTATGGAAGTTCCCAGGCCAGAGGTCAAATCGGAGTTACAGCTGCTGGCCTGCACCACAGCCATAGCCACAGCAATGCCAGATCCGAGCCACGAATGCGACCTACACCACAGCTCATGGCAACACCAGATCCATAACCCACTGAGCGAGGCCATGGGATTGAACCTGCATCCTCATGGATACTAGTTGGGTTCGTTACCATTGAGCCACAATGGAAACTCCCAAGATTTTCTAGGTTTAATAAGTCCTCAAAGCCTTTGCATAAATTCTGTTTGCCTTTTTTTGTTGTTGTTGGTTTACGGTCAAGATCAGTGGGGTATAATTTTTTTATGTGGAAGTAAAAGGCACACATTTGGTATTAGTTGTGTTTGAAACTGTTAAGCCTGTTTCTTTGGCCTCTGCCGGGGTCCTTGCGGTGGGAGTAAGAGGTCTTGAGAGGTGATCTCTCCCCCAAACCTATGGGAGGAGGAAGAAGTCCTTCCCCCATATTCTCTGCATTCTTATTGCCCTGATCCTGTCTTTGTAGGAAGACAGTCACGAGCCAGAAAGTTTTCTGCTGTAAACTTTCAAATTATAGGGGAAAATGACTCAACAGCAAGTTCCTATCAGCGGCTTAACTGCCCCAAATCCAGAAATGCCAGGCTTGGTCCCGCCCCCAGCCCTGTGCTGAAATCCTCATGGACACTCAGGTGTGTGACCTGAGGCGCTGCCTGTCTCCATCAGCAAGGCAGGATTTGCGTGAATGCCCCGTGCTGGGTTTGTTAAAGCTGGGAAGGCTCCTTCCGGGAGACAGTCAGCAGTAGCACCTGTTCTGTGGGGGCAGGTTTGTGAGTTTCCTACCCCGGGGAATGTCGCTTGGTTTCACAACGTGTTGTCAACCATGCCTCCTGGATGGGGAACATGATTCCAGAGGTTTTCTGGGTAAACACAAACAATTTTAAGAGAAAGGGGGAAATGCGGGCAGGAGAGGAACCTGAGGCTTGGGGAAGCTAGGCGTTTTGCGATGGGTCACATCCGAGCTAAGTAGTCAGCTCAAGGGCAGGTCTGCCAGTGTTGGCCAGGTGCTGTGGCAGATCCAAGGTATGAGGCACAGTTTGGGACCTTTGTAATCTTACAGTGTGATTACAGAATTGATGATTAAACTACCTGGAAATTAGATACAAACACTAAGTCCTTTGTATACTTAAACACACCGGATTTGTCTGTCCTGTCTTAGCCTCTGCTCGCCCTCTGTCTAGTCAGTGCCGCCCGTCTTCCCTGCTTTTCCACTCACAGTTCAGCAGCTTGGTGTTCTGACTACTTGCCTGCTGTGTGCTGGGCATTGTTCTAAACTCCCAGGTGTATTAACTCACTTGGTCCTTCTGGCCAACCCCCCCAAACCCCCAACCACCAGGTGCTATTGTGACAGGTGAGGCAGCCTAGGCAGATTGAGTTCCTAACTTCCCCAGGGCACATGGCAGTGGTAGAAGATGCAGGGTTGGAGTCGGTCTGGAGCTTGCCCTCTGAGCCAGGAAGCTCTGCTGCCTCCCACCCTCACCCACCATCCTGGAGGGTCTCCCATTCGATCTTGTGCTATGGTCTCCTGAGCCTTCCTCTTTCAGCTCTCCCCTGCGACGCAGAAGCCTTCCACTCTAAGCACTGCAGGAAAAGGCACACGGAAATCAGAGTCACCCTCTGAGTCACAGACCAATGGATGAGGCTGGGCACAGTTAACCTAGCTGTCTCAGGGATGCCCTCGGCTGCTGTCATCTTTGGATTTGTCATTTTGCCATCGATGCTCCCTAGCGCCGTGCTAATTTGCCTTGTCTGGGCCTGATCTGGGGCGGGTGGTCATCAGGCCTCCCCACCGTCTCCCAGTATCGAAGGTGGCCTTGGGCCAACATCAGCCAGTCCCCCCAGGTCTGCGTGAGTCTGAGGGAACATTTACCATCCCAGCCCCCAGACTGTTTTGGAAGCAGAGACGCCTTCTGAACAGCATGTAACAACAATCATCGTCCTTGCGTCGCACAGCTTTCATCACTGCAGTTGCAACCTGAAATCAGCAGGTCACCTCGATGGAACTCTATCCACTGATAAAACCGCTCACCCCAGAGCAGCACATTGAAGAATATGGGGTGCTTGGCGGTGGAGTCTGGAAACCCTTGGCAGCCCTCTGGAGGAGGTGGCATGAACTGTGCTGAGCTGGGTGGGCCTGGGCTCTGGACTCCTGCAAGTGGGCAGGATCTGACCTGTGTTCAGGGAGGGAGAAAATAGGCGGGTGCAGCCAGCTTCTGGTCTGAGAACTGTGTGTAGGTCACCCTGAGAGAAGGGGACCCGTCTGCCCAGCCAGTCCCAGAAGTGGTAGGACTCCAGCTGTGGAGGCCAGACTCCCGGCCTCCTTACCTTGGCATGCGAGCTGAGGCGGGGCTCATGTGTGCTGGTCGAGAGGTGATAGGCACCCACCTCCCCATCCACACAACAGACAGAGGGGACCCACCCAGGGACTGTACAAAGACCAATCTGTTTTGCCCTGTGGAATGACCTTATTTGCGGGCAATAGGAATGATTCTTTAACATTTAAAATCCCTCTACAGGATAGAAGCTGCACTTGGGCAGACTCCCATGGGCCAGGAATGTTTACCTGTTTAATCTGTAGCCTGCAAGGTGGGTGGTGTTGCCCCCTTTCACCTGTTAGGGAACATGTGCAGAAAGAGAAATCAGTTGTCCAAAGTCACCAATTAGTAGCAGGCTGGGGTGAAGTCCCCCCTCTGCTGTTCTTACCAGTCGGTTTCCCTGTACCTTGGCCCTCTCCCTTGCTTGTCCCCCCCAAAACAGTCACTGCTGCCTCCCCTACTGAGGACAGTTGGGCACAAGGGCTGGGAGGTTCGTCTGTGGTCACAGCTCCAGGCTTCTGTATTGCAAGTTTGCACTTGGACTAGGAGGCTTGCCAGGAGGAAGGCAGCCAGCCTGCTCAATCCCTCTGCAAGCTCCCTCCCACCCGCTGCAGCCTGCCAGCCTTGCTAACATCATGCCAATCATCTCTGGCCTTCTGGCCCTTCCAGAACAGGTCTGTTTCCCAGGAAAGGACTTGGAGAGGGAGATAAACCAAGTGTCTCTGGTTAGATGCCCTTCTGCCCTTGAAAGGGTGGGGCTGGTAAGCCTGCCAGTCCAGCTTCTTGGTTAGCTTGTTCGTCTCGGGGCGGCTGTCATGGCTTTCATCCGGTGCCATATTCCTGGGTATAAATATGGAGCTGTTTGGAGACAGGCACAGAGATCCTTGAGAGCTAAGCAAGGAAATAGGATCTGAAAAAGACAGGTGACAGGGTCCCTGTGGGGCTCTGGCTTCTTTCTCCATAAGGAGGCAGTTGGTATCCCTGTCCACTCTTCCTGGGCAGGCATCTCCTGGCATTTAGATAAGAACTGGAGGGCAGACCTGGCCTCCACTCAGCCTGCCTGCAGTCTCCTCCAGTGACCCAGGAATAATGCAAAGCCCTGGCCCTCCCACCACTATCCGTTCCTAATTTACCCATGGTTTCCTAAACCAGCTTCATTATCTGAAACAAATAACTACTACCACTTCCCCTTCAGGGCAATTAAAAAGATTTTTTTTTCCGTGTTTCGTTTCTGCTGGATTCAAGGTATGGAATGCTCCTGGGCTTACTAAACTCATGTGGCCTTCCCGTCTAGGCCCCATGGAGGACCAGGTGTGCCCAAGATAACCAGGTTAGTCCTTCCCGGGATGGGCAGAACCGTGCAGGCAGGAGGCATTGAGCTCCCCCTGCTGGTCATTATGGGGTCATGACATCGCATCACTTATGCCAGTGAGTATCCAGAGCTGCTTGCCAGTTAAGAGGCCAGGTGTGGAGTTAGTCCCTGTGATTTTGCTACCAACATCAGCAGCAAAGATATTTATGAAGCATCAAATATGGGGAAGACAGAAATTGCCAAGGTAACACAGCCTGGCCTTGGGTGTCTGAAATTTCCATTTAAGGACCTTTGGTTTATTTTGTTGAGAAATCTGTGTTCCCACCACCAAAAATTAATAGTAGTTAATATTTGATCATATATGCTTTATATTTTATTATTTATTTATTTATGTATTTAGTCTTTTTAGAGCCGCATCCACAGCAAATGGAGGTTCCCAGGCTAGGGGACAAATCAGAGCCATGGCTACCAGCCTACACCACAGTCACAGCAACGCCAGATCCGAACCACGTCTGCAACCTACACCACAGCTCATAGCAATGCCAGATCCTTAACCCACTGAGAGAGGCCAGGGATTGAACCTGCGTCCTCATAGATACTAGTCAGATTTGGGTTTCTGCCGAGCCACCGTGACGGGAAGGATGGAGAAGGATGCTGTCTGTGCACTTCACTCTGGGCCACCTGGATGCTAGTCGCCATGTTTGTCTTGCTGGGTTCCATTTGGACTCTTGTTGAGCAGAATGTGAACTTCCTTTGGTAAACTTTCCTTTCTTAAATTTTATTTTATTTTTTGGCCCTGAGGGCAGCATGTGAAAGTTCCCTGGCCAGGGATCAAACCTGGGCCACAGCAGTTACTTGAGCTACTGCAGTAACATTGCCAGATCCTTAAACCACTGTGCTACTAGAAAACTCTGGTGAACTTTCCTTCTAATTTCAACATTCCAGAAACTGGAATTCTTACATTCTGGGAATAGCTTTTGAACAGTTCAGCAGTTGAGGCATGCCTTCTGGTGTTTGTTACTCCTTAAGTATGCATTTTCTAACCAGATGTTTCCAAAAATAGAATTACATCACAGCTTGCCAAGAGGCCTCAAGAGTGCTTCTGCTTGGCAGGTAGAGGGCTTGGAAGACCACTTTCTTCACGTATTTATTTGTCCATATAAAACAGAGCAACCATATTACTAAAACAGGAGGAACAGTATAGAGGTACCTTAGAAATCTATACATAGAACTACCATATGACCTATATATGATCCCACTCTTGGGCATATATCCGGACAAAACTTTCCTTAAAAAAGACACATCCACCTCTATGTTCATTGCAGCACTATTCACAATAGCCAAGACATGGAAACAACCCAAATGTCCATTGAAAGATGATTGGATTAGGAAGATGTGGTGTATATACACAATGGAACATGACTCAGCCATAAAAAAGAATAAAATAGTTCCATTTGCAGCAACATGGATGGAACTAGAGACTCTCATACTGAGTGAAGTAAGTCAGAAAGAAAAAGACAAATACCAGATGATATCACTTATATCTGGAATCTAATATACAGCACAAATGAACCTCTCCACAGAAAAGAAACTCGCAGACTTAGAGAATAAACTTGTGGTTGCCGAGGAGGAGGAGTGGGGTGGATTGGGAGCTTGGGGTTAATAGATGCAGACTATTGCCTTTGGAATGGATTAGCAATGAGATCCTGCTGTGTAGTACTGGGAACTATATCTAGTCACTTATGATGGAGCATGATAATATGAGAAAATAGAATGTATACATGTATGTATAACTGGGTCACCATGCTGTACAGTAAAAAAAAAAAAATCGTATTGGGGAAATAACAATTGAAAAAAAGAAAAAGAGAAAGAAAATAACGTTACCAGCCTAATGCAGCCATCATGAGCATTTTAGCACATTTCCTTCCAGTCTTTTTTCATATGGTTTTTTAAAAAACATCACTACACCCACAGTGTTGATGTGAGTTTATGTATGCTTTGTTGTCACTTTTGTTTCCAGATTATAAACTTTTTTATAATCATTTTACAAAATGCTGCATGATAATACATTGTGTGAATCCCACTGGTTAATTACCAGTCCTATATCATTGGATGCCTAGGATTCTAAAATTTGCCTTCATACAGTCACTATTTTGTATTTGTAATTTTTTCCATATTTCAAATTATCTGTCTTGGCTAGATGACTAGAACTGAAATTACTGGGGTCTCAAGTGAAAAACATATCGTTATGTGTCTATAAATGTTGCCAAATTACTGATTGCATAGATACCAACAATATATAGATGTGACAGTTCCTCCAGCTCCCCCATCGCTCAGCTTTGCTAATTAACCTTTCCTTCTGAGTAATAGGAAGGTTAATCTTCTGTATTGTTAGCAGGTTTATTTTACAAGGAGTCCCGCTGTGACTTGTTGGTTCTTATCCTTTTAATTGTTCTCTATTAAGGCTAGTATGTTTTTTTTTTTTTCTTTTGTCTTTTTGCTATTTCTTGGGCCGCTCCCGCGGCATATGGAGGTTCCCAGGCTAGGGGTCGAATCGGAGCTGTAGCCACCGGCCTACACCAGAGCCACAGCAACGCGGGATCCGGGCTGCGTCTGCAACCTACACCACAGCTCACGGCAACGCCGGATCATTAACCCACTGAGCAAGGGCAGGGACCGAACCCCCAACCTCATGGTTCCTAGTCGGATTCGTTAACCACTGCGCCACGACGGGAACTCCGAGGCTAGTATGTTTTAAGTGGCATATAATAAAAAATGAAAGGAGTATAACAGAGTAAAACAGTGAAAAATTTTCCATCCTTGATCCCAGTCTCTTCATCTCTACCCAAAGGCAACCAGCCACTCTTTCTCATTTATTTTATTTCTTCTAAGCCAGCTTCTCAATGTTTCATCCAGGCTCCAGAATTTATGTGTGTCCCACTGGGCACATTCACAGAAGATAAACAGATGCCGCTGGAAGGGATTTATAAAGATGATGAGGTGAGTGTGGACCCCGGCAATGCCCCTTCCCTGCCCTCCCCACAGGAAAGGAGACCTGCCTCTGGATGTCTTGCTGGAAGGACCATATCCAGGGGTGGGACTCATGGCTCAGTGGGGTGATCCTGAAGGAAAGGTGCCCACCAAGTTGGGGTTTTCTGTGACAATAGTGTCAGCTGCATCAGAGGCCAAGGTCTGCCTGAAGAGGCCAGGGCCCCCAAGTCCCTCTGCCTGGGGGCTCTGCATGCTCAAGCCCCAGGCTGCGGCCATGTCAACCACAGCCTGCTGTGTGGACTGTCCTTTCCCACTTGCCCACTCAAGCCTCACTATCTCTTGGTTTCCATTTTGGCCATTATCTTCGACTGCCCACACATTTTTTTTTTTTTTTTCCTGGAGGATCCTGATGCCTTACTCTCTGACCACCCCTTGGCTTTCAGGTCCTCTGGCCAAGCTCCAGTGTCAGGCCCCATGGGTGTCTCTCCTCTAGCAGGTCCACGTGGTCAAAACTATAAATACAGGGACACTTATTAGGGCAGTGGTGAGGATGGGGTACCATTGGGGTGAGTGGCCTGGGAGGAGAGAAATTGTAAAGTTGACCCCAACTTCCTGAAATGGCTACTGCAGATTTGGACCAAAAGCTCAGGAGATGCTTAGTGGTGGCTGCAACAGCTGGGTTTCCCCAGGGTTCCTAGGTTCTCAGGTGGACTCCTTAAGGAGCCGATAGGATGGAGGCTTCATAGGACTACCTGCAGTGAGTCCTAGCACAGCCACGGCGGTGGCCAGCAGTGGGTGTTGGTGGCCACTTCTGGCTCTGATGTGGTAGAGTGTTAGGTGTTGGGGATCCAGGGCCCCACTCACCTGTGGAAAAGCATGCTTTGTCTTCCCAGCCTAGCCCAGACTGTGTGAGGCTCCTAGTTACCTTTATGTTGCAATGGTTGTGTCATACTGATTTTTAATCCCAATGGTTGTAAGCTGCTATTTAGTGAGACCAAAGTTATTCACTTGCACCTTTCAAAAAGCATTTGCTGTGTACCTACTGTGCACTTCCCTATACTGAGGTAAGTCAGTCCTGGATTTAAAGGAATAAAAGTGTCCACTGAGAACTAAAAAGCAAGGGGCATAGTCTAAAGCACTAAAAGAGGAGTTCCCATCGTGGCTAGGCAGAAACGAATCTGACTAGTATCCATGAGGACACAGGTTTGATCCCTGGCCTCACTCAGTGGGTTAAGAATCCGGTGTTGCTGTGAGTTGTGGTGTAGTTTGCAGATTCTGCTTGGATATAGTGTTGCAGTGGCTGTGGTATAGACCAGTGGCTGCAGCTCTGATTTGACTCCTAGTCTGGGAACTTCTATATGCTGTGAGCGTGGCCCTAAAAAAACAAACAAACAAAAAATAAAGTACGAAAAGAGAGGTAAAATGAAGTGTGATGGTGGTTTATGATGAGAAAGATCATTATTGCCTGGGTTAGTTAGGGAATGCTTCATAGAGGAAATGGTGTTTGAGAGGGCTTTAAAAATGGGTGCAATATTTTAGGACTTTTTATTATGAAAAAAAATTTTTTGGTCACTCCCACAGCATGTGAAATTTCCTGTGCCAGGGATCAAACCTGTGCCACAGTAGCGACCTGAGCCACTGCAGTGACACCACTGGATCCTTAACCTCCTGTGCCACAAGAGAATGCCTACTGTGACATTTTAATCTTACAGATGGGTGCAGGTTTGACTGGAGAAAGAGTAGAGTGAACACACAGATGCAGGCTGGATTTAGAGAATTAGCCAGTTCATTAGGATAAATCAAGTGGAGGAGTGATTGGAAGTGAGGCTGGAAAATAGTTTTTAGACTATATTTTTGAGAGAATTTGAATGGCACTCCCAGAAACAGGAAAGACGTTGATGTTTGTAAGCAGGAGATTCTGGATAAAAAGCAGAGGAGTTGAGTTTCACGCCTCCTTGTCCTTTCTAAGAAGGAGAAGAATAATTTTTTTCAAGTGGCTGGTGAACTTTAGTTCTTATAAAAGGTTTGACATTTGATCATGAACAAGGAGAATTAGCTACTCCCAATGGAAAAATCTTTGATTTTCTATTTCATGCATCCCAGGGCAAATAACTACTTCAACTAAAGCTGTACGTCTCAAACTTAAGTGTGCATCTAAATATGGAGGTATTGTTAAAAGATAGACTGCTGGCCTCACTCCAGAATTTCTGGGACAGCCAAGAATGTGATACTAGTGCTGGTACTGCTGGTCCAGGGACCACACTGAGAACCTCTGGATTAAATGCCCTACCTGACCTTTCATAATAGATCCACTGGGTGGCAGCAGAGAGCACCACAGTCTCCACTCTGGCTAAAGCTAGAATCCTCGGGCAGAGACTGGGCAGGGCTGCTTCTGTCATTGCAGACTTTTGCTGCCAAATGACCGCATAAAATAGCCTCAACATCCGGCTATCCTACATGCAAGGATGCTTTGGAGAAGGGAGTGCTTGGTGATTTGGATCCCACTCCTTCCCCAGGGTGTCCCCTCTCCCGATCCCCACCCCACTCTCTGCCAGACCCTTAGAACTCTCCTCAACTGGTCCCTTCCTCAGGAGTGGAGTGCATTTGCTAATATTCAAGGTCACTTCCACAAGGGTTTCTGTCCGAGGGTAAAGTGAACTAGAACTTACAAAGGGGACCGAGGGGTCCAGAATGGATGGGTTAGGCTGTGGCCACAGGGTCCATCTGATGTCCTTGAACCAGAAGTCACAGTGTCCTGTCATACCCTTCAGACTTCTATTACATCCAGAGGTTTCTAGGTTAATTTTTGCATCACTGAAAAAGAATCCACCCTGTTCTGGTCAAAGGTGGCAAATGGCCTTAACTGTAATTAACAAATAGCAGAAAGTCAAACATGTCTTCTGTTAATGGCTCTTTTTTTTTCCCTGTTAAGGTTTTTCATCAGTTCTTTATAGTCTAGTCTGCTTATGATATTCTCTTTTGCTATGTATTTGAGATCACAAGTCAGCTATTTTATCCTAGTTAAATTACTTATTACTGATAAGTATATTCTAATATTTAAGGCATTATTCTAATGTGTTTGAACGTTTTTGATTTCATGTTTTGAACATCATGAATATCTTTTAAAATCACTGTGTATAAATATACTCAACTCTTACAGATATTATTTTCTTTGTTCTTTGTTATTTGCCATTATTTTCTTGGAGTAATATTCCATAAATAGGAATTATTGTATAGAATGCCTTTTTGGGGTTCAAGTGGAATTTTTATTAACTTTTTCAATTATATAATTTATGCTCTTTGTTAAAAAATATAGACAGATAAATGATAATATGCATATAAAGGAGAAGCAGCAGGAGGAAAGTCTCCCTTGGTTTCACTGTCTAGAAAATAACATTATTATTTTGTATATTTATTTAGGCTTATTCTCTATACATTTCTTTTATAAAGTTTGGAGTTATACTCTTTGTACTTTCATTATTTTTCAAATTATCATGAATTTTTCCATGTATAAAACATACTTCCTAAACAGTTTTAACAGGTGCACAGTATTCCATGGAACCACAGTAACAGATAACATTTATTTTGTACTCACTTATGCTATGAAGTTACATACCTAAGGTCATTTAAATCTTCGTAATAGGAGACAAGTTCCGTTACTCTCTCCATTTTAGTGAAGAGAAAGATTCAGGCATGGTAGCCCTAAATAACTTGCCTAATTAGAGACATCATCAGTGTATCAGTACCAACAGTCTATTGTAGGACATTTAAATTCATTCTTTTTTGTTTGCTGTCAGAAGTGATGTTGCTATTAATTCCCTAAACAAATATTCACTGAGCTCTCACCTGTGCTGGGTGTTTCGCGGAAGCTGTGTCTACAGTCAGCAGAAGGTAAGACTGGTGGGGAAGAGACCTGTCTGGAAAGCTCCTGTCATCGAAGTGGGTTTTCTCCATTCAGTTCCTCACATGGCTGATGGACTTAGCACTGTGACAGCGATCTCTGGCTGGGTGTGGTTCTGTCCCTTCTATCAGCATCAGTGTTTCCTGGCTCCTCTTCCTGCTCACACACCTGCCAGGGTGGGATCTTGTGGAGCTGGCCTCCTTTCTTCCTGAAACAGCCAACCAAAGTCAGAGGGGTGGCTTGGGGGCGGGTCCCACACCTTTGGTTCTCGTGTTCCCTCTATGTAGTGTTTTCACTGATCATGAAAATGTCTAGACATGTTCACTGTCAGTTATTAAAGAAAAATGGCACTGGCTTCTTCACAGTGGAATAGTCTCCCACCAGGGTTCCTCCACCCTGCTAGGTCCCCACCCATCCTTGCACGCTATTGGTTGATGTATATTTGGTGTATTGGAAAGGAGGCTAGGACCTAATTTTATATTTTCATTACCCCTGAAAGAAACCCCACACCCATTAGTAGTCAGTCCTCATTTCCCCCTCCCTCCCATGCCCTGTATCTGGCTTTCTGTTTCCATGGATTTTCCTCTTTGGGACATTTTCTATAAATGGAATCATACTATATATAGTCCTGTGTGTCTGACTTCAGTTTATCTTGGAATATTCAAGCTTCATCCATGTCATAGCATGTAGAACTTCATTCTTTTTTATGGCTGATAATGTTCCATTGTGTGAATAGATATTGTTAATGCACTCATCAGTGAATGGGCATCTGAGTTGTTGTTTGGCTATTGGGAATCTTGCTGCTATGGACAGTAGTATATAAGTTTTTGTTTGAAGATAGGTTTTTAATTCTCTTGGGTTGAATTCTCTCTAGGAGTTGAATTCCTCGTTCATAAGGTCTCTCTGTGTTTAACCTTTTGAAGAACTGCCCAGCTGTTTGCCAAAGTCCTGCATGATTTTATTACAGTCACACCAGCCTTGGAGGAGGGCTCCATGCATCTTTCATCATAGTTACCATGACAATCTCTAAAATCCACATAAGTCAAAGCCAACTGGTTCAGTGGCTTCCAGCTCACAGTCCCATGTGCGGGTGATATTCTCAACTTAGCTATGGTCATCTTAACTTTCTGCAGGACTGCTTGACAGGTAGGTCTTCATGTCTCAATGTTCCACATGTTCTTTTTTTTTGGGCCACACCCTCAGCACATGGAGGTTCCCAGGCTAGGGGTCTAATCAGAGCTTCAGCTGCTGGCCACAGCCACAGCAACATCAGATCTGAGCTGTGTCTGCAACATACACTACAGTTCCTTAACCCACTGAACAAGGCCAGGGATCGAACCCGCAACCTCATGTTTCCTAGTCAGATTCGCTTTCACCTCACCACAATGGGCACTTCGCCAATGTTCCATATGTTCTTTAGGCGTTCATCCCTGGTGACTCATAGTTTCCCTTCCAGTTCCTGACATCTATTGCCATCGGTGACCTATGAGACCAGTGACTTCAGAGCAGAGGCTCTATCACACTTTAACCTAGAATTCCATTGCTTTGGACCAGTCATAACACTTTCCTCATAGAGTTCTTTGCAGTTTACAAAGCACTCTACCACTTCCGTTTCCTTCAGGCCCTTGCGCTCTGCAGGCAACAGTGTTGACCTTATGCAGGCAAAGTCATTCCTGCTAGAGTGTGTCAGTGGCTGGTAAGATGTTGCCCTTTCTTTGGGAACTCACCGAGTCCTCATATTTGCCCTGTCTGAGTGAGTCTCTAATGGTGAGAGGAGAGTAGCTTTGGGGGCCCTTTCAAATCCTGCCCTGGAGGATCCCCCCTCTCTGTGCAGGTTGTAAGCTTGGCATTGCTGGAGGAAGGTAGTGCCATGTTCAAGCCAAGTTTTCCTAGATTCTTCCTCCTACGCAGAGACCAGTGATGAAAAGGCTAAGACTGGTGGCAGGATTTCAAGGAATATTTCTTTTTGCTTACGTTATTTTAATTTTCTGACACATCACGTATGTAGTGACTGAAAACGTCTCAAGGAAGCAAGAGTGATGTGAAGCCCAGGATCTGGATGCCTCTGGGGCTGACCATTCTTCCTCAAGGACAATTCCGATTGATGAGCACTCCTTCCGTCTCGTCCAGAAGCCAGTGCTCCATGCCTGAGAGAACATTTTTCATATCCATCACTTCTTTAAAAGGAGAAAGCTTTTGCAAAAGACTCTCGTTAAATGTTTTTTCATTAATATCTATAAATCACACACAAAGGCTTTCCCCTAATGTCAGCCTCAGTAAGTATGTTAATTCCCTCTGAAAATGGTCAGGCATGATCACTCCTCAGGCCATGTTCCTATCTCTTTCTCTAACTCCCCCCATTTTCTATAGTCCCAAGTATTGTCTGTGTGAAGTTTTCATTAGGTCAACTCACCCTGGATAAAAAAGATACCAGGTTCTATGGTATCCCAACTCCTAGGAGAGCTGTGTGTTTCCAAAGGCCGGGCAGTCCAGAATCCTAGTGCCTGAAGGCCCTGTGGTCAATCTAAAGGCTTGCTGCTCCTTGTTGAAATTCAAATCATTGTCTATCTTGAATGCAAATACACATTTGCAATGCTATCCTATACCACTTACCTAATTCATCTGTAGATTTCCTGTCCCAGCATTTTATTGGAAAGAGTTCTAATATTCCAACCAGCCTCCAGCCTGGAAATAAAGCAATTCAAATTCCTAGGCACAGAGGCCATATTAACATTGCCCTATCTCCCTGTGATATCTATTCATCATGGATAAATTGATCTTTTATAATTTTGGAGGTCATCTCATCTAGTTCTGTTTCCAAAAAGGGCTATGTCTAAAATAACCCAGGATGTGACTGTCTACCACATTCTTATAATAATATGGATGTGGAAAGATGACATGTTTGACAAATAATTACTTCCAGGAGCTAATTTTTATGAATTTAGAACATAAAATACTTGATCATAATCTGAAATTTTTTTTTTTTCTGCATTGTGTGTCATTCTCTCAAGGTGGATCTGGTAACTGAAAAGAGTAAACTTTAGGCCCTGAGTATTTAGTATGTGCTAGAAACCATATGTAGTGCTTTACAAATACTACCTCCTTTTATTTTTAGAACAGCTCTGTAGGGTGGGTATTACCCGTAGCCTATTCCAGAGAAGGAAGAACAGCCTAGAGGCATGAAAGTAGCTCACCAAGATGACAAGAGACTAGTTAAGCATGACTGGAGGAACACGCTAATTACCACTGTGCCCTCCTGAAATATCACATTCAAGAAATACCTTTTTTTTTTTTTTTTGCTTTCTAGGGCTGCACTTGGAGCATATGGAGGTTCCCAAGTGAGGGGTTGAATAGGAGCTACAGCTGCCAGCGACAGCCACAGCCACAGCCACAGCACCTCAGGATCCGAGCCACATCTGCCACCTACACCACAGCTCAGGGCAATTGTGTATCCTTTTTTTTTGGGGGGGGGGGGTCTTTTCTAGGGCCACACCCATGGCATATGGAGGTTCCCAGGCTAGGGGTCCAATCAGAGCTGTAGCTGCCGGCCTATGCCAGAGCCACAGCAACGTGGGATCCGAGCCGCATCTGTGACCTACACCACAGCTCACGGCAATGCCAGAGCCTTAACCCACTGAGCGAGGCCAGGGATGGAACCCACAACCTCATGGTTCCTAGTTGGATTTGTTAGCCACTCAACCACGACGACGGGAACTCCGGCAATGGTGTATCCTTAACCAACTGAGAGAGGCCAGGGATTGAACCCACATCCTCATGGATACTGGTTGAATTCATCTCTGTTGCACCACAACAGGAGCTCCAAGAGATACCTTTTTATGGAAGAAAAGCCACAACAATAAATGAGTAAACAATGGCAATAAAATCTGGGAAGCTGGAAAGAGATGGACCTGTGTCATTTAAACAAATCAGAAAATGATATATCCTAGTAGACAGTAAAGGAAGTTTGAAGTATAAAGGATCCTCTGAAAATGGGGTACAGATGGTGCTAAGAATAGGATTTGTTGAAAATTTGCCCATGAAGCAGATCCCCCAGATCCTTTCTCTCATTCCAGCAGAGGACTAGACACTGGCTCCCTGGAGCTGCTGGCTTTGGGCAGCAGCGTGGCCATGGATAGGGGAGCTATGTTTCACGGGGGACTGAGTGACAGTCCACACGCTGAATGGTGAGAGCCCCCTCTTCCCCAGACCCGTCCCTCCACCACCCTACTCCAAGGGCACTAGCAGCAAGGTTGGTATCTTCCAGGCAGGAGCCTAGGGGATTCCTTTCTGGGGAAGACAACTGGCTTGGGGCATGGATCTTCAAGGAGGCTGAGGGTTGATAGCCCCCAGTGGAAGTGCCCCATTATTTATCTTCTGGCTAATTCCATAGCCAGTGGGCTCTGCCTCCATGGAAAGGGCTGCCCACCAGTTACTTAGGGCCTTACTCTCAAATGTGAGTGCACAGCTAAGGGCCAGAGGCGTTTGGGAGAAATCAGTAATACCAAAGAGACAAAAACAAACGAGAAGGAAAAATAAAAAGAGGAAGGTGGGAAGAAGCTGACAAATAGAAGGAATAACCATCATGGCAACAAGAACAGTGTCCTGTAATAGGTTGATCCCCAGAGAATACATACAGAAGTGCAGAATGCTGCAATAAGAAAACAGGGATAATCCTTGGACTTGAAAGTTGAGAGCAGAAAGAAAAAGAGAAGTAAGGAAATCACCCAGAAAGTAGAACAATAACAGCATAAATATGCTGGAAAATAGGAGAGAAAACAAAACAAAAAAAAGATCCATCCAGGCAGGTAACACCTAAATAACTGGCTGACAATAGAGACGAAACAGAGACCAGAGAGGGGAAAAATATATCAAAGACATAATTTGAGAAATTTCCCCATATCTGAAGGACACGAATGTATAGATGGAAAAGAGGAGCAAACACAATGCATGAATACAGATCCACAACAGTGCCTGTAATCAGGACATTCCAGACCAGTAGGGGCAAAGAGGAGACCCTTTCAGTTTCTGCAGGAAGGGAGGGGGATATTAGGAGCACGAGCATGGCGCTGTGCTTTTCAAGAAAAACAAAATTTAAGCTAGAAAATCATGGAGTAATGCCTTCAAAATTCCGAGAATTATTTCTCCATACCCAGAATTCTGTACACATCCAAAACATCAAGACAATTTCAGGTATTCAAAAACTTGAAAACTTTTTAAATTCTTGTTTACCCTTTGAAGTGTTTCTAAAATGAGATTACTTAGGAAAAAGAAGACAAAAGAGATAAAGGAAGCTGGTGATTCATCGCAGGAAATACATTTGGGATTCCCCAGAACAAAGGTAAGAAGAGCCCCTGGGTGGTGCTGTGGGGCTGACCTGGAAGACAGGTTTGGAGGGCTCTGGCAGGAAGTGGGGCAGGGCCAGAAAAAGACGTCACTGACACAGGACCAAATGAATTTTGTCACACTGAAAGATTGCTAGTTTTGAAGTAAAGTTAGTGACGAGTTAGTAATAAGTACCTAGAAAGTCGACTGAAGAAAAAGCGATGATTGTTAACTCCAGGAAAAACAAAAAATTGTATAAGGAAGAAGATAGAGGCGTTCCCGTTGTGGCTCAGCGGTAATGAAACTGATTAGTATCCATGAGGACCTGGGTTCCATCCCCGGCCTCGCTCAGTGGGTTAAGTATCCAGCATTGCCATGAGCTGTGGTGTAGGTCACAGATGCGGCTCGAGTCTGAGTCTGGTGTTGCTATGGCGTGGGCCGGCAGCTGCAGCTCCGATTCGACCCCTAACCTGTCCATATGCTGCAGGTGCAGCCTGAGAAAAAAAAAAAGAAAAAGAAAAAAGAGGATATATAACTATTCAGTGCACTACATGGCCCTGTATGTGTCACACAGGCATAAGGTATAAGCACTGAATATTGAGTTAATGAAAATTATATAGCTGTATTTGATAATGTGGGAAGGGAAGTAGACAGGGTGATTTAAGAGACCAAACCTCCAGCTTCCCTTTGGATAGTCAAATAGATAAGATCTAAAATCTAAAAAAATCTAGATAAAGCCATGTAAGTGTGCTATTTCAATATATAGAGATAAATATCAGAATACATAGTTGAGGAGTTCCCGTCGTGGCGCAGTGGTTAACAAATCCAAGTAGGAACCATGAGGTTCCTGGTTTGATCCCTGGCCTTGCTCAGTGGGTTAAGGATCCGGCGTTGCTGTGAACTGTGGTGTAGGTCACAGACGTGGCTTGGATCCCACTTTGCTGTGGCTCTGGCGTAGGCCGGTGGCTACGGCTCTGATTGGACCCCTAGCCTGGGAACCTCCATATGCCACAGGAGTGGCCCTAGAAAGACTTAAAAAAAAAGAAAGAATACATAGTTGACAGTGGTTGTATCTAGAGAGTGGGAACCAGGGTGTAGAAGATGGATCAGGGAAAGGCTCGTTTTCATTATAAAGCTTTATAAAACCATTGGACCTTTAAAGTCACAAATATGTAATTTTGATTTCTTTTCAACAAAGTTAACAGCAGATAATTCTAGAATGACAATTGGACCCCGAGTCTATCTGAAGCCAATCTTTTTTTTCAAGATAAATGCTTCATATTGACTTGCCTTTAGGCTTTGATTTTCTTTAGAAGAGAGTTTGGTTTGTACAATCTATCCAATAATCTACAGATTCTCCAAGCCTATGGTCAGAGGTAATCCTGCTGGAGTTACCATAAGTGACAAGGAGGACTTGTTCTGAGGTTGAAGGAAGGTGTCTCAGAGCCCAGGGCCAAGGAGCTTGAAGCAGGGACTGAGGCGCCACAGGGAACCCTGAAGTTCCTTCTCTCCTTTGCTTCTACGTGCTCCTGTGTCTGTATCTGCTTTGATGTCGGATTCCCAGTGTGCGGGGTAGGAATTAGCCACCGAGTCTGCACCTGAGTAGAGCACTTGGGAGGGGATGAGATAAACCCAGTTTGAATGCCACGTTCTGAAAAGTCAGAAGGGACATCCCAGTGGGAAACACCTGTTCTTTCTGGAGCTCAAGGTGGCCACGCCCTGCCTGGGCGGCTAGACTGGGGAAGCTGCTGGGCTATCTTTGGAAAAGTCATTCACTTGTGTTGGAACACACACGGGGCTTGTGCAGCAGCAAGGATGGTGCTGACTTGGGGTCCGAGGAAGGCGGCCAGGTTTGGGCTCCTCTTATTAATGGTGTAGCCCCTAGCCCCTTGGGGCAATTGAGAACTTGAAGTCTAGCTAGGCTGAGAGCTTAAAATGTGCTCCGAGTGTAAAATTCATGCTGCATTTTGAAGACTTACTATCCCCAAACTACAGAATAACTCTGTTACTATTATCAATAGTAATATTAATGTTGAAATGATGATATCAGGGGCATATTGGCTTCAATAAAATATATTCTTAAAATTAATTTCACCTGCTTCCTTTTACATCTAAAACATGTGGCTCTAAGACAAATGAAGAATTTCAAAAATGGCTCTCATTATGTTACTTTTGGACCTCACCAGTCTAGACCCTAGACCTAATGCATTACCTTGGTTGGAAAGAACAAAATCACTCGGGCTTGGCACTACTTGAGAAGGGTGGGGAGAGGAATTTGTGCAAAATCTTGATGTCTTTGCTTCCATTTAGCATTAATTAAACAGCACCTTGGGAGTTCCCATCGTGGCCTAGTGGAGACGAATCCAACTAGTATCCATGAGGAGGTAGGTTTGAGCCCTGGCCTTGCTCAATGCGTTAAAGATCCAGCGTTGCCGTGAGTTCTGGTGTAGTATCACGGATGTGGCTTGGATCCTGAGTTGCTGTGACTGTGGTGTAAGCCAGCAACTACAGCTCAGATTTGACCCCGAGCCTGGGAACTTCCCTATGCTGCGGGTACAGCTCTAAAAAGCATAAATAAACAAACAGCACATTGTCTTTGTGGGTCCCAAAGCCTGGTGCCCCTGTTCTGCTCTGCTTGTAATAAGCCAGTCCCAACCACAGGAGACAGGTGAGGACAGTGTTTCTGGCAAAAGACCCATGTGCCCTTAGGGCCTTGGGGGACTTCTTAGGGGATCTGAAGGCCACTCCACTGCTCTGGGAAACTTGACAGAAGGAAACCCTGCAGCTTCCCAGTACTGCTGCTTTGGTCAGTGAGGTCAGTGTTTGCTGGCTTGAGGCTTCTCAAAACCCAGCCAGGGGAGGCTGGTGGTCTCAACTGACGAGAAGCTTTAATTGGCCACTGTAAATCTCTCTGATTCATGAAAATGTTGAAAACATATTATTTATTTGTTAGGATGCAGCTGGATAGACATGGTCTCTCTGAATGTGCCATTGTCAGAGAATGTTACTGAAGAATGTCCTTGCTGATGGAAATTTGGCGAGGCACTGACAAAAGTGATTGTTTTCCCCAGCGTCCTGGCTCTTGCAGGTTCTGTCTCCACACTTGGTTGATAAGTGATGGAGTTTCCCTTAACTTTCCCCCGGGGGTTATTTCCTTGGCATGTACATGCCTCTGCCATTCATAGAATCTTGAGATTTGAACGATTTCAGTCATTTCTTCATCCAGGGTGATGAGCAACCTGCCATCACGGTCAAAGCCCCAGAACCATCTTCCATGATTTACATTCAGTCCTGCTCATGTCATGCCTTGGGATGTACCAAGCTTTCATACAGGTCATCACCAAGACCTGAGTTGTGACTGCAAATTGCTTAGTTTATGCTGTGGCTCCACAGCTGGTGTCAGACTTACAGAACCAGTTCTTCACGCTCCTTGAGACCATAGGCCCCTGGGCCCTCCCAGGGCACTGACACCCCACTCCCCTTCCTCTGGCCACTGGGGCTGCTCAGAGGAGGGCTGAGAAGCTGACTGCTTATCTCTGCTGCAGAGTTACCATACTCTTCCACTGGACATCGCCATGGCCTGGCCATCAGTGTATGTGTATACATGTCACATATTTATTATTCTGTTGGAAGACACTTAGGCATTTCCATGACTTGGCTATTACAAATAATGCTGCTGTGAACATGGGGGTGCATGTATGTTTTTGAGTTACTGTATTCATTTTCTTTGGATAAATACCCAGTGTTGGGATTGCTGGATCGTATGGTAGTTCTGGGTTTTTGGTTTGTTTGTTTGTTTTTAGGAGACTTCATGTTGTTTTCCAGAGTGGATGGAGTTTTTTTTTCCTCTTTAGGTCTGCCTATCCTGGACGTTTCATGTAAACAGGATCATACACTATGTGGTCTTTTGAGACTGTTTTTTTTCAGTCAGCATGGTATTTCCAAGACTGATTCATGTACTAGCATGTATTAGCACTTCATTTCTTTTGATGGCCAAACAGTATTCCTTTGTATGAATGTACCACATTTTGTTTTTGTTCCTTGGTGAACATCTGAGTTGCTCTACTCTTTGGCTACTGTAAACAATGCTGCTATGAGCATTTGTTTGTTTGTTGCCTTTTTAGGGCCGCATCTGAGGCATATGGTGGTTTCCAGACTAGGGATGGAGTTGAAGCTGTAGCCACCAGCCTACGCCACTGCCACGGCAACTCGGGATCTGAGCCGCGTCCGCGACCTACACCACAGCTCATGGCAATGCTGGATTCTTAACCCACTGAGCAAGGCTGGGGATTGAACCTTCATCCTCATGGATGCTAGTCAGATTCGTTTCCTCTGAGCCATGATGGGAACTCCTGCTGTGAGCATTTGTATACAATCTGTGAATGACCACACTTTTCATTTCCTCGTGTATATACCTAGGAGTGGAAATGCTTGGTCTTTTGTTAGATCCCTTTGTGGAACTACCAAACTATTTTCCAGAGTTGTTGCACCATTTTACTTTGCTCTCAGCAGTGTAGTAGTGTTCCAATTCCTCCATATCCTTGCTAACACTTGTTATTGTCTGTTTGATTACAGATATTCTAGTGTATGTGAAGTGGTATGTTACTGTGGTTTTGACTTGCATTTCCCTGATAGCTAATGATGTTGAGTAGGCTGGCAATCATTTTATCCACCACTTGCTTATTTTCGCTTGAATTCTCATCATGGGTGTTCCAATCATTTTCCCAACTTCGTGAGGTCCCAATTCCTTTCATCTCCAGAGATCCCTCTCTTCTGCTGTTCTTAAACATCTCCATGTGCTGATACATTCTTCTACATATAGTTACTGAGCTGCTTTTATGTGGCATGTGCTGGTGTCTGGGGATATACAACTGAGCTGTCACTTACAGTCTGATGGCCATGTGGCATCACAGGACGCCTCTGCTTAAAATGCTTTGGTGACGTTTTAAAATTTGGGATGAAATTTAACAGCAAACTTCATGGCGCCCAAGGCTGTGTGTCCATATGAGTGTAGCCAGTCCAGCCACTGTCCTTCCTGTTCTCCCTGCCTCCTGGTGAATAATACGCTCCTTCAGGTTTGTTCCTAGACTCCACTGCCCCTTCTAGACAGTAAGCCTCTCATAGCAGGGGGTGATTCTTATGCATCCTTGTGTTTCCGCAGCCCTCGGACAACACTTGGGTCCTTGAAAGTACTCAGTACAATACCATACAATGTAATTGATCCATTTACTATCCAATTAGTACAGGAATAGATGGCTTAATAAGTGAATGAATGAAAATATGTGATTCTGCTCTATAGTGCAATTTATTTTTTATTTTATATTTCTTTTTTGGCTGCCCTGCTACATATGGAGTTCCTGGGCCAGGGATCAGATCTAAACCATAGTTCCCACCTACACGGCAGCTACTTAACCCACTGTGCCCAGCTGGGGATGGAACCTTTGTCCAGGCGCTCCCAAGATGCCGCCAATCCCCTTGCGCCACAGTGGGAACTCTGGTAGTGCAATTTATTTTAGTTTTAACTTGGCTGCAATTGGGCTGTATTCTGATTCCCATTTCAAAGTAGCCTGAGTGATACGCCAGGCCTGCTGAATGGAGGGTAGCTTGATTTGAGTCCCATATTGATAACATATAGGGATTGCTGTACTCTATGGGGTTTGAAGGGATTTCTTTGGACTCTGTTGAGTTTTAAGCAAAATGAAATAAAACGACATAATGTAAAGTGAAATACCCACCGTCCGAATACAAACATGTTCAGCAGAGACATGTTTGGGGGCCCTGTGTTGAAATTTACAAAGAAAACAGGAGTTAAGCATCTGGTCCTGGTGCACCTTCCCCTTCCCCTTGTACAGGCAGGACCAAGCTCTCTCCACCCAGGGCAGGCACATATTTCTTCCCTGGATGGTTTTGTTGAGGGAGGGGATGGAGATGGAAGTGGGCTTTCCGTGGTGTATCCGGCGGGGCCTGGCCCCGTGGGAGACAGGATGCGGGCCAGCCAGGCCCTCCAGCCCCCTCTAATCGGGCTGCTTCCTATTTTCAGAGGTCTATGCGGTGGCCCATGTGAGGCAATGGTAATAATTGCATTGTCCTGGGGGAGGGAGGAAACGCCTGGCATTGACGATAATTCTGTCTGCTTATTTGCCAGGAATGTTGTTTGGCGAGATAATAAACATTGGGGAGCTTCTGTTTTCAGCGATGTTTGTGAAGATGATGTCCAGATGAAGGGCTAAGACACTGACCTCTGAAGCAGGACACAGATCTCACAGCTGGGCTAAGCTTGCCCCTGGGTCTTCCCCTCAAGTCCTTCCTCCATTTCAGGGTCCCCCCCCCAGTGGAGGCGCCCAGGGTCCACACCCCAGCCTGTGGCCTCGTTCCCCTAGTCTGGGCACCACCACATTGCTAAGGATCCACGGCTCCCCCAATGCCCTCTGGAGCTCATAGCTGCCCACACACAGCTCCTCCTTTTCTGATTCCTTTGCTCCACCCCTCTCCTGAAACTGATTAATCAGATCTTTGCTAATATGTCAGTAGGAAAGGCTTCAGGAAGCAGCCTTCCCTGCTCCTCTCCTAAGTAGCTGCCATGTGCCAGGTGTGTTGTCTATTCTTTTCATCCCAACAACCTAAAAGGCAGTGATCATTACCGTTTCCCCATTTCACAGGTTGAGAAGCCGAGGCTCAGATAGGAACTGGAGTACCCTCGTCATGAGTAACCCTGGGATTTGAACTCATCTCTGATGTGGAGACCTCCCTTTTTTTTCAGTATATTCTCTTTCCTACCTGCCAGGCTCCATGGGGATGTCTGGTGCAACAGAGATGCTTGAGGCAGCCCTACCCTCGAGGAATTCCTGGTTGCACAAAAAATGTTGAGTCACTGGGAGAAGCTTGGCAACAGCAGTGATGGACAAGAGAAGCTGGGGAAATGAGGAGGGGCAGAGTGTGAACAAGGCCCCCTGGGGGCTGCTGTCACAGCTCCACCCACAACTCCCCCAGCTGCAGGGAGTGCTGGGTGCTGATGGCACAACAGAATCACCCTTGGCTGGAGGGAGCTGCTTTGCTCAATGTTAGGCCCCTTCCCCAGGGGAAGCCTGAGTCTGATTGGTCAACAAGTGAGTCCAGAGGCGTGGCCCTCTTGCCTGAGTTGAACACAAGGCTGAAAGGCCATTCCAGCTGCAGAGGATCAGCCCCATAGGTTGGTATCCAAAGAGCACCCCAAACACTTCTACACACAAACCTGCCTAAGAGTGTGTGTCCTAGGACCCCAAGATGCTTGGAGATGTAAGGGTATCTAGCATGTTCCAGAAAGTAAAAGCCATCCAAGGCTGCTGAAATGTAGGATGCATTGTGATTTGAACATCCAGTGTTGGGTATGTGTCTACTCTCCTCAAGAACAGAGCCTACAACTCTGCCCAGTGCCATGAGTCCTGACCTATTATAAGAGTAAACTGTTTACAATTTAGAGGAAATGGCAGTTTATAACCCAAATAAATAGAAACAGAATATTTGGGAATCATTTTATTGATGCTTTTGGAATGTCAGAGCTAGAAAGAAAAAAAAAACCTTAGACCACATCCAGTCCCAAAGCCCTCAGTTATCACATGGAAATGAAGCCCCAGGGAGGTGACATGACTTCAGGGGAAGGCAGAGAGTGTCATCAGGGACACCACGGAACCCAGGTCTCCTGGGCTGCAGTTCATTGGCCCCGTCAGCACTCTTCTGGGAGGTCATACCTATTAAGAACTTAAACCTGAGCCTATGAAGTTTCATTCAACTTAGTACTCTGAAAGTGACCTGTCCATCGGAGGAGGAAAGGCCCTTGAAAAAGCCTGCCATCAGTTTCCTTGAATGCTCCAGCTATCCTCTGCAACGGTTCACAGAGTCAGCCTGCTTCGCTGGTGCTAGGTACATCAAGGCTCAGTATTGTTCCGGAACCTTCTTTGCTTCCCTGCTCCCTCTCCGATCAAATCCAGCTGCTTTTCCTCCAACCACAGTCAAAATAAATGTGAAAGTCATAGGACACCATCAGGGGGCACTCTCCCTACTCAGCCACCTGCTTGGTGCTTCTCTTCACCTCACTTCCTGGGTTAGATGGGCTCCTCCCTTTCTCTGGGAAAAGGGTTATTGGATAAGCTGACTTTAGCTGGTGCACTATTATGACCATTAAGAGCTCTTAGCCTCAGTACGCTAACCTCTGATAAATGGATGACTCCGGGCTCATCACCGGATCCAAGACAGCAGTGCTCAACTTCCGCTGTCCTGTCTAGAACTTGACTTTGCCCTTCGACCTGCTGCTCTGGGCCTGACAATTATTAACCCACATAATCAGCTCTGTGTGAACTTCTCGTTCCAGATAAGGCACGTTTTTGAAAAGTCGCCTTAGAGCACAGTCTCTCCATCTGGGGTTTGTATTTTGCTTGCTTCCAAGGAGCTGCAGGTATCAGTTATTCCATGAGCAGGGAGGGTCCTGTGGGCAGTTAAGGTGGAGAAACACCGCATAGTTGTTTATCTTTGGAAGATGCTCTGGCTGCTTCTGTTTAACCCGGATTTCCCCAATTTCATTGACCTCAGAAAACTTTTTTTTTTTTTTTTTGGCTTTTTAGGGCTTCACCCATGGCATATGGAGGTCCCCAGGCTAGGGGTTGAATTGGAGATGAAGCTGCCAGCCTACACCACAGCCACAGCAACACCAAATTGGAGCCACATCTGCAACACACACCACAGCTCATGGCAACGCAGGAGCCCTGACCCACTGCGCAAGGCCAGGGATTGAACCCACATCCTCAAGGATACTAGTCAGATTTGCTTCCATTGCACCACAATGGGAACTCCCAGAAGCTTTTTTAACGGGACACCTTTTAACCTCCTTGAGGAGACTCACCTCTTTCTGAGCTCACTTTCTCTCTTCTGTTCTGCTTTTTACAACAGGCTTTCCTGTCTGGGTCACTCTTCTGGTGTCACTGTTCTGTGTCTCCACGATGTCTTTCAGCACACAGGGGTGTGGCCCTGCTCCCAGCTTCTGGTCCTGGTTTGCCTGGAATAATAGGGTTTCCTGAGATATGGAACTTCCAGTATAAAGCCAAGGAAATCCCAGGCCAGCTGGGACTTGTTGCTTATCTGTACCAAGCCCTGCTGCTCCCAGGCAGCCACCCTGCTGCTTCTTGCCTCCCCCAACCCCCCCTGAGATTCCCTGTTGCTGGGCTCAGCCTTCCTGGGGCTGTGATTGCAAGTTGTTTAAATGCCCATCCTCTCCCTGCCTTTTAGCTAAACCCAGTCTCCCAGTCACACCTGCATGGGGCCTAGATTTCCTTGCTGCCCCTGTGAGCAGACTCTGTCTGGGCCCATGTTATCCACCCTGAGTAGACTTGAATAACAATAGTGCCACAGTGCCCAGCCCTCCCCTCGCTCCCTCGGCCCCTGGCCCTGACAAGCGCAAGGGTGGCTGAGTGGCTTTCAAGAGGGGTCTTGGTGATGTCACCCCAGCTGAGAGAGAGCGGATGAGGCAGGGCTGTCCTGAAATGTTGGTGTGGAAGGTAGGGAGCCAGTGTGTCCAAAGGAGAAGCTGCAGCCTCGCAGTTCCTCCATTCCCCTCTGCTCTGCCACCGCTTGATCAGGGTTTGGGGTGATTGGCACTGTGTTTGTCTCTGGACCACAGATGCCAGCTCTGGTGAGTGAGTAGCCTGTGCCATCAGGGGCTCACTCTCACTGATGAGGGGATGGAGACATGGGGACCAGTGAGTGCAAGTTAAAGAGTTCAGTGTTGCAGTGCTGATGGAGAGATTAATTTGTCCCTCGTTTTTACTGCTATAAATATTTTTCCATTTTCCCCAGTCTTTTCTCAAGGCTTTCAACCCCCTTGCTCCAGGGCCTTTTGTGTAGATCCAGATCAGGAGTTCTTTTGTTCATTAAAGCCCTCACTTATTGGGAGATTGGTGACTTTTGTTCTTGAAGGGAAGGGGTTGCCTGCAGGGGACAGACAGGAAGAGCCACATCAGAGGGGGGTTTGGACCAGAAGTAGATGATTTTCCAAGTCTAGTGGGCCATGAACCCCCAAAGCATCCCCCTGCAGAGGTGCTGGGCTGTGGGATGGACTAATTTGGACATCATGACAAAAGACTACTCGCTCATTGAAGAAAGATCTGCTGTATGCCTAGTGTGTGCCAGGCACTGTTGTAGATGCTGGGATAAGAGAAATGAACAAAAAATATAAGAACTGCCCTCGTAGATATTGGGTATTATGGGAGATGGACACAAACCAAATGTACAAAACTTGGGCTTTTCGTGCAGAGTTATGAAGCCATTGGAAGGGTCTTTACAGAGGAGTATGGTTTTAAAAGGATCACAGTAGCCTTGTGTTTTGGGTAGATCGAGTATGGGGGTGGAGGCAGAGGAGAAGGATGAGTTAGGCTACTTCAAGAATCCAGGGGAGAGGTGATAGTGGCTTAAATGTTGCTAATGAAAGGGTTTTGGTTTTGGACATGATTTGAAGCTAAAGCCAGAAGAGAAAATGTAAGCTATGAGTTTAAGAGGAGAGATCAAGGATGCCTCCCGGGATTTTGGCCTGAGTGACTAGAAGAGAGTCCTCATTAACTGAACTGGGGAAGGCTGTGGCAGGAATGGGTCTTTTCAGGGGAGTGATCTTGCCCAGAAATGGCAGAGCCCCCATTCCTTCTATCCCAGGCACGGCTGCACTGGTCCTTATGGCTTTATGTGTATTAGAAAAGGCACCACTGGAGTGCCTGCTGTGGCTCAGCAGGTTAAGAATGTGAGAATTCAGGTTTGATCCCTGGCTTTGCTCAATGGGTTAAGGATCCAGTGTTTCTGCAACCTATGGTGTAGGTTACAGATATGGCTCAAGTCTGGTGTTGCTGTGGTTGTAGGCCTGCCACTGTAGCTCAAATTCAACCTCTAGCCCATATGCTGTGAAAAGAGAGAGAAAGAATGAATGCAAGCAAGCAAGCAATAAAGAAAGGGCATCCTTTGCTCTGATGGACACAAGCCCGTGCTAGGGGCACAACTTGTCCAGGGGAACAGTCCCTTCTGCAGCCTGAATCCCTGTTGCTGTGAACACTCTTCACATCTCCATACAGAGGCCCTGCCTGAAGTGACTACTGGCGCATCAGAAAGACCCCTGCAAGCGGGATGGGGCCAGATGGATACCAGGGACCAAGTACACTGAACTACTGAGCTTAGTGAAATAGTTTTTCATATCCCTATGTCATGTTTTATAATGAATTGTATACTTGCCCCAGAAGCTGCCTTGACAAGAAGCCTCTTACATGAACTCATTAGAGGTATAAATGCAGAAAATAATGTTAAGAAGTATTGTTGGCCTTCTTAGGATTAAAATATGAATGCTGTTTTGTTTTGAAGTTATATGATCCTCTTTCGTTACATGTGACGAGAGGGTAAATTCTCTATGTTAATTTCTCTTAATAGAGCAAACCAAACCTAGGAAAAGAATGGGTCATATTCCTTTTCCAAGTGTCTTACATTAGCACTAGTGTGGGACACTCAACATACTTGCTTTGAAGAAGTTCCAAGTCTGAAGGAGTGTTCCGTCCCCTTTCACACTCATTGTTCCCAGAAAATGACCAGGCAATTCATAGTCTTCTTTAGAAGGGAATTCAGCCCCTACTATAGTCATATCATCTATATTTTATAGCTTCATTCAAGCCTCACAATGACTCTAAGAGGTGGTACTATTATCTCCCATTTCACAGGAGAGAAGATTAAGGCTTGGAGAGTGGAGGTGACTTGCCCAGGACCCATCAGCTGACTTATGGCACAGTCTATGTGTACACTCAGGTGAGTTTGCCTCCCAAGTCTTCTCTGTTGATGAGGGTCCCTCAGATGGACTCCCTTGATGGGAAATCCAGACTCCCACAACCCCAGGGCCACAGGTTTCTGCAATTCTAAGAGACTAACTGCACCTACTCTGTGCCTCTTCCCCACCTGATGCCCAAGAGCCCTCTGGTCATCCTTGATGAGATGTCTTTGCCCTGGTCCTTGTACAAATGATGGGTGGTGGCCTAAGAAAAATGTGGGAAGTTTATTATTATTTGGGAATGTGAATATCTGGGTGTCATTCCAGATCCACTGAATCAGAGAGAGTGTCCCTGGGTCAGGGCCCAGGAAAAAATTGTTAGCAAGACCCTAGGTGACTCTAATGGGCAGCCAGGCATGGGACCACTGACAGAGCCACACTCCAGAGATAGGGAACGCTCTGCCTGCCTCACAAGTTGGCCTCACACATCACTTCCACCCATTTCCAGCCATTTCTTTCCTTTATCCTCTCTCCTTGGCTGGCTCTGGTGATGAAAGTGTTCCCTCAATGGCCCTGACCTCCATTTCCCTGTAGTTTTACCTACTGGACCCCATTCTATGTGTGGGGTTACACAGTCTAGGTCTAACCACTTTGCCACAGTGACAGCCCTTTAAGTAGTGAAGTCACCAAACATGCCCCTCCAGTCTTTTCTTCTCTAGAGACAATATTCCCAGTTCTGCCACCTGCATCTCTCGTTATTTAGTGTTGAGTTCTTATACCATCGATGCCATGTTCTTCTGAAACAAGGATGGTCCTTTTCCATTTAAACCATGCCACCCAGAGCGGAAGGTCACTTCCCAGGCAAGGTGGGACCAGCACCACACAGTAAAGACTTTTGCCTTTTGGGGTCCAGCTCCTGCCTTCTTCTAAGCATCCTAAAAGTAGGTGACATGTTCTGGGTCACAGAGGGATGGGTTTCTACAGGGCTACCGGCCAAGCTGAGTTCCACAGATGTCCTCGATATGGGACGCTGCTAAGCCTGGTTTCCTGTGTCGCCTGTTGGTGTCCCTGTTGATTTTTGGACCCAAGGTGGATATCATAGATTTATTCTTTTTTTTTCTGTTTATTTCAAAAGATTTTTTAAAAATTTTGATTTTATATTGGAGTGTAGTTGCTTTACAGTGTTATATTAGTTTCAAGTGTATAAGGCGATTGATTCAGTTATACATATACACATATCCATTCTATTCCAAAGGATTTTGTGATGTGGCTTGAAACACTATTTATCCTGGAAGGTTTTGGCACTTGTGTTACTTCCCTTGCACTTATATGCAGCAGCTAGTTATTAATATTATGAGGGTCAAGTTAGTTTCTGACATCTCAGTGAATAAGTGAAGATCATTTTTATATTTATTTATTTATTTATTTTTTGTCTTATTTTTTAACTCCATTTTTTATTAAAGTGTAGTTGATTTCCAATGTTGTGCCAATTTCTGCTGTATAGCAAAGTGACCCAACCATCCATACACACACATACACACACACACACACACACACACACACATTCTTTTTCTCATATTATCTTCTATCATGTTATATCTCAAGAGATTGGATATGGTTCCCTGTGCTATACAATAGGACCTCATTGCTTATCTATTTTATTTTTTTTATTAAAGTAGAGTTGATTTACAATGTTTCTTCAATTTCTGTTGTACAGCAAAGTGACCCAATCACACACAGTTTCCTGTGCTGTACAGTGGGACCCCATTGCCCGTCTATTCCAAATATAACAGTTTGCATCCACCAACCCCAAACTCCCTGTCCACCCCACACCCCTTCTCCCATGCCCCCCAGCAACCCCAGGTCTGCCCTCTGTGTCCATGACCCATAGATGTATTCTTGCTAGATTCCACCTGTTATATTTTGCTCCTTGCTCTAGCCTCTTGAATTTTGGGATCCTGCCTCTGCCATCAGTAGATTGAATGTTCCTTTTTCTAATGCTTTCAGACTCTCTGTGTTCACGCTGTTTTATACCAGACTCTGTGGGCCACGCAATGGTGACTATTGTTCCAGAGATCTTTACTGTCGGCAGGGAATATGGTCTAGCCTTCAGTACCTGTGCATATATCCCATTTTACAGAGATGTGTGAACATACCCGGTGCCCACCCACATCGCCTCAGCCGTCTTTTACCAGCTCTGTATGTCTATTTTCCAGCTTATGTGTGCTTTGATGCTAATGGTCTGTGCTATTAGGGCCACAGAGGTCCCTTGTCCCTGTGAATTGCTCTGAGTCCCTGAGTTTTGTTCTCTCTCTGCCACAGACTTCTCATCCCAGGGAATGACTAACTAGTGTCAGAATATGCTTGGATTTTTGTCTGGAGGCAGGACTAACCCTGAGGTGCAGTTCATACTCCAGAGCTGCAATGGGATCAGGCTGGATCTGGAACTCTACTTGAAAGTCCCCTTGCTGACTTCTTCCCATTCCTGCATCCCCACTCCCTCCCCGGTTGCTCCTGGGAGCACTTCCTCTCTAATCCCCTATATGTGGATCCTTGCTTCAGAATCTCCTTTTGGGAGAAACTGACCTAAGATGGTGATCATAGCATAAATTGAGGTATCAGCTGTTTTGCATGAGTATACATGTACACATTTCAGTGCTTTTTTTACTTTTAAAAAAAGTTGCCTGGTCACTTAGTTAAGTGATCCCGCGTTGTCCCTGCTGTGGCTCAGGTTCAATTCCCGGGCTGGGAACTTCTGCATGCCAGAAAAAAACAAAAACAAAAACAAAAACAAAACAAACCTTTTGAAGATTAGCTCTTTCATTTTTGGGGTAGATTCAAATACAGGTATTACTCATATCTTAATTGGTCTCACGAGGATTTACTGACCAGTCACGACCAAGTCACTGTTTTTCAGACCACAGTTCCTAAGTCACTCAAGGAAGCACAGAGGTAGCAAAAGGAGACGTTCTTTGTACCCTACGCTTGGGAAGACCCCTCATTCCTCTGACATTTCTCACCTGAGTTACTCCTTCGCTTCTGTGATTATTTTTTTGGACATTGGATGGAGACTGCTTCCTCTTAAAGACAGTCATCAGGCTGCCTTCCTGGAAAAAATACGCACTTAAGATTTCTGCCTTTGCACCTGCAAATTTTCTACTCAAAGCCCATTTGGTGTCTTGGAAAAGCCAAGAGAATGCCTTCCTCTAGGTGTGCAGACTTGTTACTTTGTGCACAACCAAGCCCCAGGGCTAAGAAAGGAATCATTTTTCTTTTATCCATCTATTTTCTTTACTGATTCTCTTCCCCTAGGGACCTATGGCACTATGAGTCAACTACTCACTAGGATAATGTGCAATTCACAAAACTCCCCTGACTTTTGGCTGGTCTCTTAGTTTTTTTTATTTTCTGCCATTCAAATCTATCCCCTCCCTTCCTTTCCACCTCTGGCTCCTCCAGTTTAGAGCCTATATCTCTTATCAGTGCAATTTTCGTGGACCCCGAAGCATTCGACCTGCAGTCTCTGCCCTCCATCTGTCCCTTTCTTTCTGCTGCCTTTCCTGTCACTGCCCTGCTTGCAAACCTTCACCAGCTCCCAATCAGCTGCAGATGGATTCTCAAGGCCCTTTGCAGTCTAACCCCAGCCTATGGTGTCTCCCTCCTGTTTTGAGGTCCAAGCTAAAGAGGCCAAAACGCATTTCCCAGAACGTCTGACCTCACTGTTCCTCTGCCCGCCAGAATGCCCTGACTTTTCCTCCTCATTCTGCGGGGTCAGCTCCCGTGCCCCCTTCCCAGGGAAGCTTTCCTGCTCTCTCCAGCAGCAGCAGCTTGGAGTCCCTTGTCCTCTGCCTCCTACAGCACTTTGGACGTGCCTCAAGTCTGGCTCCTCTCCCAGTAGAGAAGGTGAGCTGTCAAGCACATAGACTCCAGCCATCTTGCTTGTGACTAAAGCTCAGCTCTACCGCTTACACTGATGCCATGAGCAAGTCACTTCACCTCCCTGTGATGGGATTTCCTCATCAGCAAAATAGGGGACAAAATAGCACCTTCCTCACTGAATTGCTGGGCAGGTTAAAAGAGACAGTATATCTTAAGCCTTTGCACACAGTCAGGGCTGTGTAAGTGTTAGCTCTCATTTTACTTTGGTAAGTTCCCATCTCTCTTTGCAAACTGATTGAGCTCCCAGAAAGGAGGGGCCTCTCTTACTCCTCTCTGTGTCCCCAGTGCCTGGTACATAGTATGTACTTGGTACATATTTGTTCATTGATTTGGCTTATTATTAGCCTGCCAGTTGTGCATTTGTCCACAAGTTAGCTAGTGAGCACAAGATTATTTTCAGTGAGTTGTATTCCCCAGAGTGGGCCAGCGGAAGATTCCAATCCCCATGTTTATAAATTCTGTGGACCTGGATGACTCGGCTGGACTATTGGGTTCCTTTCAGTCTGCTTTCCTTATCTCTAGGCTCTGTTCTCTGCTTCTCAGACACCCGGTGAATATGGACTGTTTCTCATTTCTACTTTATCCAAGGGACTTGGTAATTCAATACCCTTGTCTTTGGATTGGAAATGTGTCCTTTTTCTTTTGTGAAAGTTTGCCCTCTATTTGACACTCAGAGCTGGACTATGCCAAGGCTTAGGGAGGTTGTGACAGCTGAATGGAAGGGGAAAAAAAGGGGAAGCTTCAGAGTCGTAAGAATGAAGAGGGCACAAAATATCAGCAAGCCTGCTGATATTGGGCTCACCTCCTCTGTGATTCAATTCCTGATTGTTTCTGTTAAGAAATAATGATTTGTCTTTGTTACTCAGAAATTTGCTGGAGGAGTATGTTTCATGATAAGCCCCTCAACTAAAGATGCTGATAGCTTGGAGGGGTTCTACAAAGAGCAGAATGGACAAATGAAAAAGCGGAGGTTGGAAGGTAAGAGAGGGAAGTCTAGGAGCTGGGATGGGAGAAGGAGGTGATTGATTTAAAAAATGAAAGGTGTCGTTATGGACCTCTAGAATTTCCCATGGGCTTGTGCTTCAGCAGAGAAATTTAGGACAGCTTTTAGGAATATGTGGCTATTGCTGTGAGTAGGAACAGGTGGCAGCTAAGGGAGCTATGTCATAGCGTCTGTTCCTTTCAGCCCTAATAGTGGCACTGCTCCATCACCAGTGCTCAGGGTGGCCCCAGAGTGGACCAGGGCCATGCTGAAAGGGGGCTGGGTGGCCATCCACACCAGAATCGCACCCTTGTCCCCCCACCTCCACCTTCTCCCTCTCTCAGTTCTCTAGACCAGGAGGGCTTTTGACTGGAGTGGACATGCTTGGCCTTTGACCCCTCTTTCAAAAAGAATCAATCCCTCCTTTTTATCTTCTTCTCCCAGAACTTTTCATAGAAGTCACAGTTCATAGACTATGATTTCATTTTGACTGTTTTCTTTCTGTGCTAGATCCACCTCATTATTGGCTTCTCAATCCCTGCCTCTTCTCCTTCTTTCCCACTTTCTGGGGGCTCCCCACTCCCCTCTCTCTTGCAGTTCCTTAGGTGTTGGCCTGACATGGAGGGGCCGAGGGGCCGTGACATGAGCCAGAGCCTGGCATCTGACCGCCCACACCACCTGCAGCCCTTAGTGACAGCCAGTTTGGGGGATCCTCCTGGCTGGAACAATTGTGAGGCTCTGGCTGCTTCAGCTGGCAAACTGCTTGGAGACTGTCACCTAAGACTCTGGGTTAGCAAGGACCTTAGTTTTAGTTTTGCTTGACCATGAGTGAGTTGAAGTATTGCTCTCTAATAATATTTATTCAGTTATTCAATATTTATTGTGCACTTAGAATTTGCCAATTACTGTTCCAGGTACTGGGCAGGCAGGGTGTAAACAAGATCCAGTTCCCACCAAGAGTTCACAAGCTGATTATGTAGTCTGCTGCTTTTGCAATGAACCATAATAGAGTGAGAAAAGTATTGATAACATAGAAAAGACATGGGGAGACAGAGGAGAAATGAATCCATGACCCACCCTTCCTCTCAAGCCCTGGCTCCGTCTTGAGTGATCATTGGGTTGTTGCCATAACAGAAACATTGATGATGCCAGGTTATTTTGACTCTTTCTGAACAACAGCAGCCCATTTCCTTTCTCCTTAAGACAACATAACAACAATAATTATTAGCCTTTTTCTACTGAGATAACCATGCAGGTATATTACACCCATGTAAGCTTCAATAGCCAGATTTTTACCACTTTTTATTGAGAGGCAGACCCATCTTTCAGGCTCATAAAACTCTCCCAAGAATAGGGGGCTGCATGGAAATAGGGTAGGAAGAGACCTCTCATGAAGGACCTCTGTTTAGAAGAGGGAGTGGATGGGAGGATGCAGGAAGGGTTTAGTAAAAAAGCAGTAGACCTGGAGTTAGAAAACTAGAGGTCTAGTCCCAGCTATCCACCAATTAACATAATACCCCCAGGCCTCAGTTTTTTCATTTGCAAATTGAGGATGATAGCAGTAACCACTTTGGGGGTCATGGTGAGAATTTGACGGGAAAAGGCATATGGAACACTTAGAATACAAACATAGCTGGAGTGGTGGTGATGACAGAGATGGTAAAGCACAGGCTGTGTGACTTATGTAAAGTCACATTTATGCTGGCCTCAGTTTCCCCATCTGCAGAAGGAGAAAATCTCCTAGGATCATTTGGAATTCTGTTCAGCAGCATTTCTTGAGTATCTTCTGTGTGGGTGCCACACTGGGGATTCAGAGAAGGGTGAGGCCGGTCCTTTGCCCTCAAGATGCTCACTCTAGGGGAAAGGAACGGACACATGCATAGATGACTCTAACAGAACACATGGTCTCAAAGAGCCGCAAGATTCATGAGTGTAAGTGTTTAGAACAGGAGAGCTCTGGAGGGCTTGGTAGGGAGGCAGTGTTGGAGCTTTGAAGGATGATTATAGAGAAATTGTCTTCCACTTCTAAGAAACATATATCTTCAGGATAAAGGCCAAACCCTTCAGCTAGGCACACCAGGTTCTTCATGATCTGGCCCAGGGCCTTCTGTTGCTTGTCTACCATCTGCCTCTTGCACTGTGGTATTTTCAGTCTCTAAAATTGCATCAAACCTTTCACCGTCTTTGCAAGTGCCAATTCTTTTGGCCTGGAATTCCCTCCTCCCTTCGCTAGGGGGCAGCAGAGCAGATAAGCAAGGCATTAGGGTCATACTGTGAGGTTTGCAGCTTTGCCACTTTCCAGCCAGTGGGGCCCCTGCTGTCTTACATAATCTCTTGGTGAGTCAATGTCCTCATTTGCAGAATGGGGATACAGCATAATAATAGTGCCTACCTCAAACTGTAGTTGTGAGGATTAAATGAGGTGATACATGCAAAGAACTTGCTAGCTGGAGTCACACTAACCACTGAATAAATATGAGCAGTTTTGATGAACACTCTATGCCTGGCCTGCTTCCACTTGTATTTCAGGTCTTAGGTCAGTCATCACCTCCTCTGGGAGGACTTTTCCTACACAGGCTAACTCCCAAGGCTGCGTTGTGAGCTCCCATGTGTATCACTTCTACCAAAGCACTTCCACCTGCCAGCTCTCGGTATCCCCACCAGATTGCAAACTCCATAGGACAGGAGCCAGTCCATTGTGTTGGCTGCTGGGAGGGATACATGATAAGCACTCAATAAATACTGAGTGAATGACATGGGGTGAGTCCCCAGCGATCCCACAGCCTCTTGGGGCAGCTAGGGGTGGAGACGGGTGGCTGAGAATTGTGAGGATAAACGGGGGCCGGTGGACCTTGACACCACAGGCTGTAGAAAGAACTTGGGGTCCAGGAGGTTCAGGGCTCCTTCTGCTCCAAGATTGACGCCAGGAGGGCACAGAACCGTGGAGGGTAGTTGCCAGCCAACTTTGGCCAGGTCTGCGCCCTGGGAGGAAGAAAATGCAGCCTGACGGGTCCGGCAAGTGAACTGGCCCGCCCCGGCTCCTCCCCCGGCCCGGCCCCCTGCCCCGCCCCCGCCCCGCCCCCGCCTGGAGCTAAAGGCCTGCGTCGCTCCCACCCTCCCCTCCTGCAGCTGGGCGGGCCAGCGGGTTTATTCCACCCGGGAGAAGCGCACACCAAGCCGCCACCAGCGCTGCTGCGGGATGCTGCGCTCCACGTCCACAGTCACTCTGTTCTCAGGCGGCGGCTCCAGGACGCCAGGGGCGCCCAGCAGAAGGGTGAGTAGCTGGGATTGGGAGCCACCGCTGTCCCGCTTCCCCATCCAGGCCTCCAGTTTGTCGGGGTCTGGGGATGAAGACACAGGGGAACCCGGCCCTTGGCCATGATACCCTACCCGACTCAACTTTAGGTCCTGCCCCAACTCCAGAGGAGCCCCTTCTTTTCTCTGCCTGGAGTGGCCCCACTCGTTCGAAACGTTTAGGGGACTTTCTGGAATTCCCAGAGATTTCCTCTCCCTTCCTGTCTCCTCTGTCAAGTCAAGTGTATTGGTGGCACCAGTTTAAAAAGCAAGGGGAACATTTCTGCGTCGTTCCTATCTTGAGACTCAAAGGTAATGAATGTCTTTAATACCAACACTTTCCTCCTTCCCACAACGGAAAAAAAAAGAGCCACTTTCCCCCACTGATGTAGAGTAACACTGCTATGGACTGGGCTTAACCAAGATAGGCTTCATTTTACAAAGTAGAGATTAGCAGCTGGCCACCTAGGAGCCCAGATGTGGGACTTGGATTTATGCAAACAGCTTTCTTCTTTCTGATTTAAGTATTTGCAGCCGTAGGCAGAGTTTAGAAAGCAAGGGGAACGCATCTCCAAGGAGGTTGCCCTTTGGAAGTGCTTTAGCTGTTTCTTTGCTATCTTTGTTGCATCTTTTCTCACCTCTCCAGATGCTCTGTGAAAGAAATGCTAACTACATCCAGGTTGCATCTTTCCCGTTTCATATTTCTTCCAGGATCCATGCCTCCAGAGTACACCACCAGGGCCTTGATTCGTGCCCTTTTTGGTTCATCCATTCATTATGATATTTGGTACTTATCATTTGGGTGCCTCTTTTTTGGGGTTGAAACTTCTCTAATTCTAGTTCCCTGGGGTTTAGCTAAACAGGTGGTTGAGTCCAAGCCATGGCTCCCTTTGGTACTCCTGTCTGTTCTCTAGTCTTGTAGATGTGCTTGTTTGATTTTATGTATCTCAACCAGGTGACTAGCAGTCACCTTCAGAGCTGTCTTTCTTTAGCTCTAGGAGAAAGACACTGTGTTACTCTTGGGTGTGGGCCAAGTGATAGGTTCAGATGTTGGCACGTGTGTACCCCAGACACTCAGGCTTGACAGAAGTCTGGTTGTCCAGTCATTAGCTTCGTAAAGCTATATCGCCATTAGGTCCAGGTGGGTTTCCAAGCGCAGTCCCAGCCTTACATCAAGATGAGTATTTGCCTTTGTTCTATGGAAATCCTTCTCGGTGGGAACGTAATTGCAATTGAGAAAGAATGAAGTCACTCAAAAGCTACCCCTGAGCCTGGACAGGGTCATGTGTGGGACCAGATTGTGTAGACTGCATGAAATTCTCTAGATCCCTCTTCAGAGCAGGGCACTAGTACGGTGGCTGGAGTGATATGGGTGGATCCAGATGTGATGGGTATAGTAAATAAACTTTCTGAAGTTTTTTTTTTTTCCTCAAATACTTACTTTCAGGTATTTCTTTGGTTGAACGTGCTGTGGTGTCTGGCACCATAAACATACTATTGAGAAGGCTTTGCCTTTTGAATAAGACAACTGAAATACTTTGGACTGGAGGGCTCAGTGCCCTGAATTAGACTATGAAGGGTTGCTCTGAGCACACAGATATTTGTTCTGGAAAGAAGACATGTAAGGGTTTCAGGGGTCCCTTAATGATTTCCAACTCTGCTCATGATTTTCAAGTGGTGCAAGTACTGTGTTTATAAGTGTGTAGCACAGGGGGGAATTGTGGTCTTTGATTGATACATTAAAAAACATCTGTAGATCTTTGCGATGTGGGGTTAGGTATTGGGGTCCACTCTACCTGTGGGGGCAAACATTGTCACAGACTACCGTCATACAAAGTGATGGTTGTAACAGTGAGTGTCGACAATGTTATATGAAAGCTAAAAGGAAAGGTTCTCAAAGCATCGTAGGAAGACCTCCCCCTGCAGGAGACATTTGAGTTTAGTCTTGCAGGGTGAGTGGTAATTTGTAGGGCAATTGATGTCATTGGGATGCTGAGAAAAAGGAAAGATCATCCTTCTAAGGGAACTTGTGGCATATATTGTATGACAAAGGCATATGGGACCTCTTTAGGGCAGAACACTTAATTTTTTTAAAAAACAAGAACAGGATGTCTTGAAAGTAAGACTTCAAGGCCAAACAAGTGAAAAGTGAAAAAGTGTTCCTGGAGTTAAAAGTTTTTTTTTAATAAACTCTGTATTGTTTTGTCTTTCTTCTCTGATATTGGACAATTGATGGTCTTGAAAAAAAAAAAAAACACGTTAGCCATTAAAATAACATTTCTGTTTCATCCAAAGAGCTTACCAAATTAGGGACTGCAGAAGAACCAGGATGTGTTGGGCCAGACATTCAAGCCAACCAGAAATGGAGGTGACAGCTGACACTGAGCAGGGAGTTCTCTGAGTCAGCTGCCCAGGGTGGTGTGTCCAGACTAGACTGTCACTAGTTATTCGTTCAATAGCTGCCACCTACAATTTGCACTTCCTCCTTATCTGAATTCTCTCAAGGAAAAAAAAAAACAGGTGGGAGAGTAATTTCTGTCAGCTGATAAACAAAGCTCTGAGAGGCCTTTATGGATGCCAACCAGCAGGGGTTGTAAAATTAAAAAAAAAAAAATCTGCCTTCCAACCAGTTGTGCACTAAAAATAGTTTTATCTATGGCAACAGCAGGAAGATAAATTGGCTGGAGAATAACCATAGACAGATTGATGACCTTGGAGAATGGGAGAAAACATTTTTAAAAATATTGACATTGCTTCATGATTTTGAAAGGAATTTCGTCAACGCCATTAATTGCACCAAATGAGACTTTGCAATGGAAGGTCAGTGGTATGGCCAGGTTGTATGCTTTGGGGTGGGGAGAGGGCACCTGTTGCTTTGCGAAGCCAAATAATTCTTCTTAAGCTGTTCAGTGAGGGTGGTGTAAGGTGATAAATTTGCCAAGGGTTTCCCCCAGCACAGTGTTCTTGCCCATATTTCTTTGTATTTGGCAAATGTTTCCTGTGTTAAAAACTGGAATGGGCCTGCCAGTCATTACTTCTACTCTCCTGGGTCCCGTTTCTGTCTGATTGGCTTTAAATAAAGAATTCTCCTTAGCCGGCTAGTGAATGGGTCACACAGGTGTTTACTTCACTTCCTTTTCCTTTCGCAGAAACATCTGTGTGCGTAACTTCTGTGTCGCCCTATGGGGCTCTGAGGAAGGGACACAGGGCATTGTGGGACCTCTGTGTCTGGTGGAAGGAAGCTGGCTGCAGCTTCCCCCAGGGAGGGGGTGGGCAGGGGGCCCAGTGTACCCAGAAAACAGACTGGCTCCCCCCTCCCCCAGCCCTCCTGAGCCAGCCCCTGAAAGGCCCATTTGAGGGATTTTGGAATCCTGGCGTCCCCAGGGTTTAGCCAGAAAGCCTTTGCCAACAAAAAGTGAGAGTTGGAGTCCTTGCTGTGGCGCAGCAGGATTGGCGACATCTTGGGAGTGCTGGGATGCAGGTTCAATCCCCGGCCCAGCACAGTGGGTTAAGGATCTCGTGTTGCCGCAGCTGTGGCTTAGGTCACAACTACAGCTCAGAACTGATTCCTGGCCCAGGAACTCCATACACCATGGGGTGGCCAAAAAAGAAAAAAGGATCCAGCATTGCCACAGCTCTGGTGTTAAAGTTGCTGCTTCAGCTCAGGTTCAGTCCCTGGCCTGGAACTTTTATATGCCGTGGATTTGGCCATTACAAAAAAAAAAAAAAAAGTGAGAGTCGTAGGCTCAGGAAAGATGTCCCAACCTCTCTGTTCAGTGATCTTTCTGTATGGGAGGTAGGATGAAGGGACCTGAGTTCTGGGGGTCCTAAAGGAAACCCAAAACTTGGAGGCTGGTATTCCCACTGAACTTCTGCTCACTGAGGACACCTTTTCAAGTCAGCCTCAAAAATTGTAGAATTGAGGGCAGGGAGCTGTGGATCCAGGGCCAACCAGCTAGAGACCATGGTGAAATGTTTCACTTTTCTTTCACACAGCCATCTCTCAGCCTAAAACTGGTTGGTCCCGCATTCCCCAGCACACGAAAGAGTAACACAGAGGTAATCACCTCTTTCCTTCCTTAGATGAGTGACATTTCCGGAAGTGTCAGTCACACTGGTGCCTCTTTTTTGTCCTTTAAGGCCAGAGTGAATGCAAATCCAGTCACGCAACTCCTCTGCTTCAAGGGCCCCTTCAGTACTGCTGAGAACAAGTATAAACCTTTTGTTTAGCACCCAGGCCCTTCTGATCTGGCCTTGACCTCCCAGTCCCCCTCCTCATGCATGCTCTTTCCATGTATTCCCGGGTACTTGCTGTTTTCCACACTTTTGATGCCTTTCCTCACCTCTGCCATTTTTCATGCTTCTCCTCTGATGAGTCAGCTCCTCCCAGAGAGCCTGCCCCAAGCCCCCCTTTTATGTGTCCCCTAGAAGCCTGTGCACCCCATCACTGCTTGTACTTGTGATTAACTAACTACTAAGGCGAGAGTTTGGGTACCCTCCCTCCCCAGGCCTGGTGTCATAGGTGCTTAAAAAGAAGAGTGTCACCAGAGTCCTAAAGGAGCCACACGTAGACTTGAGCTGGCAAACAGGAAAACAGGAAGAGAAGCTGGGGCTGAAGCCGGCTCATGCCCTCTGGCCCACCTGGGCAGGAAGCAGGTGCCCCGCGGGTGGGAGCGCTGGCCCAGGTGAGGCGGCTGACAGCTCTGGGAAGGCTTCCAAGTATTCCAGTTGCTTCATCCTGTTGCACTGTCGGAGTGTCACTGCTTCAGTGAAGTCAGGGGTTCTCAACTCTGATGACACAGGAAAACCAAGACGCTTAAAATGCCTCCGCCCAGGCCCCACCCCAGATCACGTAAATGAGAACCTGTTGATGTGATGATTGTTTAGGAAGCTCCCCCTGGGTGATTTAAATGTGTGGCCAAGGATCAAAACTACCCCTTTCCAGGGTTGCTCTCCTAGACAGCTTTCTTAGAGATGAAGACAGCTCTGGGGCTGTATTCTGGAAGGTCCCTTTAGCCTTGTGGAAGGGGGGCGGTGGCCTGGGGGTGGGGCGGGGAAGGCCTAACAGCCAGGCCACACTGGTGTCTTTGTGTACATTCATTACCTGGGTTTTCCCTCTGGGTCCTGGCATTCAGGGCACATTGCGAGCCTGGTCCAGAAGAGCCAGCTAGAGCAGAAAGGAGAAGTCGCCATCCTCCTCTTTGTGAATTTTATCTGGAGTCAGCCCTGACACAGCAAAGGGGGTTCCAGGACACTTGACACCACCTGGAAGAAGTCTCCAAGGGTATAGATCAGGGGTTGGCAAGCTGCAGACCCTAAGATCAGATCTGGCCCTCAGCCTACTTTGTACCCTCTGAGCTAAGAATGGTTTTTATAGGGCCCACAAAACCTCAGTGTGTACTGTCTGGCCCTTTATAGAAAACATTTGCCCCACCCTGATGTAGATAAGCAGGCCCGTATGTTCAGGGCCATGGCCGAGCTAAGAGGCCTACTCCAGACAGGCAGGCCCTGTTCCACCTGTGTGCCCCAGAGATTTTATGCTTGTGCTGAGCAGAGGGACCATGGTGTCCAACCTCCCAGCCACAGCCATAGCAGCCACACCTTCTGTTGTTAGGTGGAGCTGCCAGGGACCCACAGTCATGAAGTGGACCAGGCCTGAGGGAGATGTAAATGTGCTTGGCTCATTTCCTTAGGGAAATCCATGCTTGTAAGCCGAGGAGCAAACCTGGCACCTCCCTGTGTTGTCTTCTCCATCCCTTTCTTTTGGAGATGGACAGTTTTCCCTTGGGTGAGTCCAGGTACCAGAACTGAGGACGTGATGGGACATGGATGTCAGAGTCCCCCCTAGATGGAGACCAGCCCTCTGCCAGCACAAAGGGGGTCAGAAGCAAGTCCCCAGAGGCCCGGCTTAGCTCCCAGGTGCCCTGATTGCAGACAGGGCTTGGTTGTCTATCTTGTGGAGGAGGCTTAAATGCTAGCTGCCCCTCCCTTGCTGTCCCTCATGCAGGGCTTGGTTTGAAGAAAGCAGAAGGCTCCCTGGGGAGTTTGAGGTGCATTCTCCTTACTGTGTTTTAGTTCAGCCTAAAAAGAAACCCATATGGACCTTAACCGAGCAAGGGCCTATTGTGTGTTCTTGCTATGCTGAGCTCTATAAGGGCTACATAAGCAATTAAGGTGCGAAGCTTGCTTGGAAGCCTTATTTTTCTCCATTGAGTCCATGAGGTAGTGTGTGGAACATAATAGGAGGTACTCACTAATTGCTATTGAATCACTGAACTCAGATTTGAGTGTTAGTCCCTTCCTCCAGAAATTTATGTTTGTATGTATGTATATATGTCTTTTTAGGGCTGCATCTGCAGCATATGAACATTCCCAGGCTAGGATGTGAATTGGAGCTGCAGCTGCCGGCTTACGCCACAGTAACAGCCAAAGCCACAGCAATGCAGGATCAGAGAGAGCTGAGCCTGTGACCTACACCAAAGCTCATGGCAATGCTGGGTCCCCGACCCACTGAGAAAGGGATCGAACCCTTATCCTCGTGGATACTAGTTGGGTGACGGGAACTCCTCCTTCAGAAATGTAAGTGGCTCTCCATCTTCTGTTAGAGACCTTGCTTCTTCATCAGGCACTTGTAGACTGTTAGAATTTGGCCTTTGCCTCTTTGCCCATTTCCTCTCCCAGGGATTACTCAGGCTGCAGGCCCATTTACCATTTTAAGAACATGCCAATATCTATATCTCTGGCCAGCCTGGGACGAATGCCTTGCCTGGAAATTGTCTTTTGTTATTTTGAGGGTGGATTCTCCCAGCTCACTGACCCAAGAGAGTCCTTTCCGTCCTTCTATACCCAGCTCAAATAGCATCTCTTGGCACCTTCCCATGTACACCCACCTCGAGTTACAATGATTGTTCTCCTTTCCTATATTCCCAGGGTAAAAAAGACAGCTTACAGAATGCCTAACATGTGCCAGAAATTGTTCCAAGCATTTTATACATATGAGTGTATTTAATCCTTGCCACAAGCCCAAGAGAATGATTCTACAGTATTATTAGCTCTATTTTACAACTAAGTTAATGGAAGCAAAAAAGATGAAGTAGCTTTCCAGAGGTTTCATCACTAGTTGGTGTCAGAACCAAAGTTGGAACCCAGGAAGTACAGTTCCATTATGCCTTAACCACAAGCTACCCTGCCTCCAGGTATTGTTTTGGTTCCAGCAAGTGCTCTTGATTACCTTATGTGGATATGTTTCTGGCTTATGAGCCCTTGGGGGTGTGGGCTGTTTCTTTTCCTTATTGGTACCCTCATAGCCCTTAAAAGTATTTTATAAGTAGTGGGTGCTTGGTAACTGAGTGATGAAATAGTTTAAGTCCATCTTGCTGCATTTGATCCACTGGGAGGGACCCTCACTTGTATGGGTAGGGCAGCTGGTTGAGCACTAATGTTCAGGGTGAGATTCAGCTCTTCTTAACTCTCAGAACACGAGGCTGAGCCAGCTGCTGATGGAACCCTTGGGAATAAAGTACCTTACCTGCCTCTCAGGTCCTGTGCAGCCCAGGCTGCTCTGGGTATTGTGTATCTGACTATCAGGAAACCATGATGAAGGTCAACATCATGCAATGTTCCGAGAGATAAAGTGACACTGTCTTCATCTTATTCAGTGGGAGATTTTCCCATGGGAAAAATCTTGAAAGGGAATGACTAAAGGGAGGTACACTTTACTAGAACAACCTAGTTGGTGCATTCAGGGGTTATTTAGTGCTTCTGTTAAGAAATTCAGAGTGCTTTTAGATCTTTGGGATATTCTCTTTGCTGTTCCTGAAGCTGTTGTATAGGTCTAGGAAGGGCTTATCTCTCTTTCTCTTTCTCTTTCTGATACTGCCTCTCTCAATCTTTATTATTACTATGATTTTTCATTAAAAAATATACGCATACTTAGAACAGGTGCAAACATGGCAGAAATCCCGCTTTCCAGAGATCACCGCCACTACTGTGACCACCAGCAGCTGGTTGTGTTTCCATAAAGACATTTTTCCCCCCACAAATCTATACAAATGATAATGCATTTAAAAAACAGAAATGGGATTATCTTTTCCCCCAGCACCTTTTTTTTTTTTCCCCACGTGACAGGACGTTTGGCCATCTTATTAGGAAGTGTCTCTTCCTGTTTCAAGCTGTGTTTAAATTGCACCTGTACAGTCGATCCCTCAGTGGGCCAGCACTGATTACAGAGTGCAAGCCTTAATGTTTCCGTAAAAGCACTTCTATTTTTTTTTGTTTTTGCTTGTTTGTGTGTGTGCGTGTGTGTGTGTGTGTGTTTAGGGCCACACCCACGGCATATGGAGGTTCCCAGGCTTGGAGTTGAATTGGAGCTGTAGCCACTGGCCTGTGCCACAGCAACACGGGATCTGAGCTATGTCTTCGACCTACACCACAGCTCACAGCAACGCTGGATCCTTAAACCACTGAGTGAGGCCAGGGATTGAACATGCGTCCTCATAGATACCAGTCAGATTCTTTTCTACTGAGCCACACTGGGAAGTCCCACTTCAAATGACAAAAGCAAACACTGCACAGGGCCTGGGAGCTGCACCTGCCTGAGAGCTTTGAAATCAGATGTTTATTTTACACTTCATTTTATTTTAATTCATTTTTATCCACCACCAGGTAAAATTGGTGATAACTTAGAGAAATGCACCCTCTTTATCCTGTGGTTTGTATGCCATAGGTACACATGGCTTAGGGAGACCTGCAGGAAGTATGTTGAGGAATATCAAGGTTCTAAGTGGACAAATAAAGAAATGTCTCAGTCAGGGGGAGGGGACTTCTCATTTTTGAGTGATTGGGCCCCTGAGGTCCCTTCTAGCCTAGTCTTTTCTTCAGTTTTTTAGTTTATTTTGAAAATTATTGCCAATAGGAGTTACCCCTCTAGAGAAGTCAGCCTAAAAAAGCTGTGGCTTGCAGTACTAATACCCACTAGATCTGTTGAGCAAATTATTGTTATCATAGAAAGCAGAGCCTGGAAGCCAAGTAAGCTTATATCATTTTGGAGCTTGTAGGATGATGATAATAACTAGATATAATGAGAATATTTAACACTGATAGAAGCTTACTGTATGCCAGGCATCTTCCTTTACCTGCATTTTACCCTTGAGATTCAGAGCAGTCAAATGGCTTGCTTATACTCAACATAGCCTAGTAGGTGTTGGAACCTGTGTATGTGCATGTGTGCACCTGTGTAGGTGTGTGTGTGATGGGATGTGATGCAGGAGAAAAGCACTTCCTTTTCTCTGCAAGATTATGCTGTGGATCAGAGCCTGCCTATCAGAAAAGATTATTGAGTATCACAGACTTGGATTACCTGCCTGGCATGAGTTACACTTTGGTATTTGTGCAGGTGTCAGCTGGTTTCAACCAGTCCAAGTTGCCAGAATTCCAAGGGTTCCCTTTTTCTGGAGGTATTTGGGTTCACATTAGAGCTGTTGCTTGTCCACTAAGAGAGCTACCTGCTGGAATGGCTTGGTTTCTCCCAACGTGACTGGCCATGAGTTTTGAAGGTTTGGTGAAAAATTGGCCACGTAAGAGGGAATGATAGCCTGGGGGTCAGGCTATATCTCACCCTGGGGTCCCTGGGGTTAGAGCTTGCCCAGAGGAGCATGAGGATGGAGAAGGATCTTGAAACCAAATCATGTGTCTGAAAGAGCTGGGGTTGTTTAGTGCAGAGGAAGGGAGGTTCAGGCCTGTTAAGAGTAAAGGGAGCTCCGCTGCAGTCCCCAAGGGTACCCTGCATCCATCAGGTAGGAGTTCTGAGGAATAACTTTTAAGTTCATTATCAGGAAATTAGAGGTGTCAGGTAGCAGCATGGGGTGTCTCAGAGGGAGGCAGTGGTGTGCAGGGAAGAGCTAACACGTGTCCCAAATGGGCTCTCACCTGGACATAGACAGTGTTACCCTCAGCCTGGGCATCCACCTGCCAGGTACATTGTTGGGTGAGGGTTGGCAGGTTGCACCTCAAAGGTCTGTTACAATCATATCATATCCAACCCTGGGCTTCTTGGATGCAGGGTACTTTTGCTCAGGGGCTGCCCTGTGGAGTGGTGCAGATCCGTGACCCTACAAACCAGGTTGAGGGTATGTATTAGTTGGCTAGGGTTGCTGTCCAAAAGTACCACAAACCAGGTGACTTACACAACAGAAAGGTATTACCTCACAGTTCTGGAGGCTGGAAGTCCACAATCAAGGCGTCAGCAGGATGGGTTCCTTCTGAGGGCTGGGTGGGAAGGATCTGCTCCAGGCCCTTCTCCTTGGCATACTCAGGTGGTCTTCTCCTGGTGTGCAAGTCTGTCTCCCGGTTTCCCCTTTACGTAAGTTCACCAGTCCTTTTGGATTAGGACCTGCCCTAACAACGTCATGTTAACTTCTGTAACCTCTGTAAAGACCCTGTTTTCAAATCAAGTCACATTCTGAGATACTAGGACTTCAACATGTAAATTTTAGGGGGACACAATTCAGCCCGTAATAAGGACAATCAGCTCTCTCATCCATGCATGTGGCTGTGGACTGGGTGCGCTGTGTGCTGCTTTGGCTCTCTGGCTTTGTTTTGTGTTTTAATGTCAGGATCACTTCTTTCTGGAAAATGTCATGGTAGGACCAGGCTGTGACAATAGGGTGAAATAAACATCATGGGACATTAAGTACCTCATCATTGTTGTGCAGCCACCACCACTATCCATCTCCAGAACTGTTTCATCTTTTCAAACAGAAACTCTTTACCCATTAAAGAATAATAGTCCCTGGCAACCACCATTCTGCTCTCTATGAATCTGACTGCTCTAGGCCCTCATGAAAGTGGAACCCTTTAGGATTTGTCTTTTTGTGACTGCCTTATTTCACTTAGCATAATGTCCTCAAGGGTCATCCATGTTGCAGAGTGTGTCAGAATTTTCTTCCTTTCTACAGGTGTATAATATTCTCTTCTGTGTATATACCACATTTTATTGATCCATTCATCTATTGATGGACATTTGGGATGTGTCCACCTTTTGGCTATTGTGAATAATGTTACTGTGAACCTAGGTATATAGACTTTAAAAAATTGTGATTAAACATGTACATGTCTATTATAGGAAAATCCAATATATAGTTAAGTAGAAAGCACGCTTGCACCTCATAATCACTGAGCGTAATAGGGCCTCTACCCCTCAACTGTATTTTGGCCTATGAATGTGAAATAAGATCATTCAGTGCTATAATGGAACATGAACCATTTAAAAAAGGTTTTTTGTCTTTTTAGGGCCATATGCGCGGTATATGGAAGTTCCCTGGTTAGGGGTTGAATCAGAGATGTAGCTGCCAGCCTACACCATAGCCATAGCAACACCAGATCCTAGCTGCATCTGTGACATACACCTCAGCTCACGGCAATGCCAGATCCTTAATCCACTGAGAGAGGCCAGGGATCGAACCCGCATCTTCATGGATACTAATAGGGTTCCTTACTGAAGCACCACCAGTGGAACTCATAAAAATGTTTGAATTCTGAAACTGTTTAGTAGTTTCCTAAACAAGGAAAACATAAAACATAAGCAGCGAGGTGGTGGTGCCTGTGATGGGCCAGGCAAAGGCTGGTCTTGACCCAGAGTCCCCTGTGGGGTGGGTACCCTCATTCCCGCTGTTAAGTGGGGGAAGTGGCTCTGAGAAGCATCAGGTGCTCCGGTTCCTCCTGCCCCAAACACAGGTTCCTAACCAGCCTCTCCTCTGGTCCCTTCCAGGCAAATGTCTGCAGACTGCGGTTGACTGTCCCCCCGGAGAGTCCGGTGTCTGAGCCTAGTGAAAAGAAGCTGGAAAGAAAAGAGCAAGTAAGCCATCTCTGAGGCAAAGCCTGACCCATCCTCGTCTTCATCCTCTTATTTTAACCCTTTCCCCTGGCGTCCTCTCTCCAGGCTGTTCTCGGAGCCTGCAGGTCAACAGCTGTGTGATGAGGGGCCTCCAGACCTGGCCTCCATCTGCCATCTTCCCAAAGTCAGGCCACTCTGCCCAGCTGGCTCCGCTGCCTCCTGCCCCGGCTCCACTGTGTGGTGAATACTGGCTCTGTGCTGACTCGAAGCTGTAGGGGGACTGGCTTTAGTGACAGGTGCTGTGGCAGGGAACATGTTTTTCCTGAAAGAGCACCATCCAGCTGAGTCAAAGGGCCATTGTGAGGCCCAGCTCAGGGGGTGGAGGGGCTGCTGGGAGAGGAAGAGCCACGTCAGGGGTACCCGCTGCAGGGCGGAGGAGGGCATTTTTGTGCCAGCTGCATGCTATGTGCTGGGCCATGCAGATAAGTCTGCCCTTGGCCTTGCTTTAGAGGTACTCACAGGTTTTCAGGTGCGACAGATGTATAAATAAACAAAAATGACGTGATCATTCAAATGTTAGGATCCAGAAGTGTAAGAAGGACTCTGGGGACATGGACAGCAGACGCTATCAAAGGACCCAGAACCCAGTTTGGAAGGGCTCTCACTGGTAAAAAGGGAACAGTTTCAGCATCATAAAGAATTAATCACAAGGATGAATTATGACACATTGAATAATTAAAAAAAACCCTAATGAGTTTATAGTAATAGAGAAACTGAGAGCTTATAAAAAGGGAAAACTCTTCTTTATATAACATCAGCTAATCAATTTAAAAAATCTCTGTTTAGTTCCCATTGTAGCTCAGCAGTAACAAGCCTGACTAGTAACCTTGAGGATGTGGGTTTCAGCCTAGCATCCCTCTGTGGGTTAGGGATCTGGTGTTGCCATGAGCTGCACTGTAGGTTGCAGATGTGGCTCAGATCCTGTGTCACTGTGGCTGTGATGTAGGCTGGCAGCTGCAGTTCTAGTTCAACCCCTAGCCTGGGAACTTCCATATGCCGCAGATGCGGCCCTAAAAGAAAAAACAACAACAACAACAACTCTGTTTTGTAACCTCCAGATCAGCTCATCAATAAATGCAAAAACTAGAGTCTCCTGGTGGCACTGTGGGTTAAGGACCTGCCATGGTCACTGCTGTGATAAGGGTTCAGCCTCTGGCCTGGGTACCTCACTGTGTCGTGGGAGTGCAAAAAATACACTGAATACAAAAACTAGTTGGTGAAAGATTACTGTGGACCAGTATGTTCATGTGGTCTCAGAGCGGTCATTCACTGATCACCACTGAATCTAAAGGTACAGCCACCACATGGTGGGTGGTAGTTCTACCAAGTGATCCAATTCATCACTAGTGGGGTAGCCTGATAGTATGTGACTTTTGATCTGAGTTAAAAAGTCAACAGTATGACCTGTACTATTCATGCCAAACTTGTTTAACTGAATCTAGTCATAAAGAAACAGAAATATCCAAAAGGTGGGACTATCTACAAAAATTAGCCGGAATCCCTTGATAAATTCAATGTGACTAAAAATGTTAGAATCTGTTGGAGATAAGAGACTAGAGGAATTTTCTGTCAAATATAATGAATGAAGCTTGATTAAATCCTGGATCCAAAAATGTCTATAAAAGATATATTGGAATAATTATAGTTTTGACTATGAACCCATGTATTAGATAGTATTGAATAATGACACTTTCTTAGTTGTGATAATGGTACCATTGGTTATGTAGTTTAACTCTTCTCTCAGCTTCGATGTAGCCTTGAATATTCTCCAAAACAAAGTTTGAGGGTTAAAGCTCCTAACCAAGAAGAGAGTGAGAGTGGTGGTCCGGTTTCGGCTTCTGGACGCCTGCAGATGACTAGGATTGAGTGGGACTTGTGTTGCTGGGGGAAGGGGTCCGCTTCTGCCCTCACTGATCCCCTTCCTGTCCATCCTTTCAGAACCGTTGGATGGGTCAGGGAAGTGGGCCTGGGCTCTGTCCAGAGGCCCACGGGCAGCTTAGCACATGGGGGATCAAGAGGAGCACATTTTGGAACAGAAGCTGGGGCGAGTGTCAGGGCAAGGGCCCCATATGTGGGGGAAGCAGGGGGACGTCGGTCTGCTGGAGTTAGAACTGCACGCCTGGGAAGATGTTTGTGAGGGGTTTCTGGGTGTGGACCTGGGGGCAGTGGGTGCTGGGAGGCACAGAGGACACGTCACTGCTCAAGAAGAATCAGGTCTAGGAGTTGATTCTGGTGGCACAGCGGGTTAAGGATCTGGTGTTGTCACTGCTGTGACTCGAGTCACTGCTATGGTGTGGCTTCAGTTCCTGCCTGGGAACTTTACATGCCATAGCTGCAGCCAAAAAACAAAACAAAACGAAACAAAACAAAAAACAATCAAGCATTCCAGAAGAAAGAGGCAGTGTGTCTTGATAACCACGTTACATACTCATTTGCCTAGTGATCTTGAACAGTGCTTTTCAAACTTTCAAAAGCAATTAGACCCTTGTTCTTGTAGTTCAAAATATCATCCTGAGCCCTCACCTGTAATGCAGGTGAAAGTGGTGCTGGTGGGGACCAAAGTCCTCTGCATCTCTGCCTCTCTGCACCCTCCTGCCTGAGAACTCCAGGAGCTCAGGGCAGAAACACAGGGCGGACCAGATGTGTGGCCTGAGTGCCTGACTCTGATGCATCAGTGACTCACTGCAGAAGAACTAGGGTAGAGGGGAGGAGGGCAGGGCTGGCTGTTTCCCCGGAACCAAAGTCCTTGAACTGAAGTCCTTTGGGTGGTGGCAGCCCTTGAAGGTCCTGGTTGTAACTATGAGGCTGTTCTGGGTGATTCCGTCACCAAATCCTGGCCGCGTGCCTGATCTTGGGTCACTGGGAGCCAGAGGCAGGCACCAGCGAGGAGGCCCTGGGGATTGCCAGCTCCCCTGATGTGCTTTCAGTGTGGCTGCCCCTCCCTGTGATATCCCACACAGCCCAAGAAACTGCCAGATGCCAAGAACACCAGTGAGGTGCCTTTGGTTCCTTCAGAGGGCCTGCAGTGTGCAGGGTTGGGGGATTAGAGCTCACTCAGATGTAGGAGTTTTAAGTGGCCCTGTGGGCTGCTGATAAAGTGAAGCTTCTCAGAGGGTTTCCAGGACCATGTTGGAATGGCAGCCGGCCAAGGGAAGGGCTGGCCTTCTTCTTTTTCACAGTCGTGGAAGATGCTTTGTGTCTTTCAAGGACCTGAGGATGCCATGGGGCAGCTGGCCATCCATAGACACCACTGCCAGCTCAGCCCTTGTTCTGTCTGCTGGCCCCAGATCATCAGAAAGTGGAATTACTCACAGGGGAGGGATGGAAGGGTACAGCAGGTGGTCTGGGTTGCCAGCTTCGTGACAGTGAGTTTGGGGGACATTTACAACAGGGGCAGTGTCTATCTCTGGAGTTGTGGGACCTGGGGGTGGATGTGGGAGGCTTCTGGCCCCTCAGCTACTCCTTTCTTCTTTTTTCAAGGGGCCCATGAAAGCCTGGTTGCAAAGAGTAAATGAGCTAATAAATGCCAGGGCCCCACCACAGCATCTGGCCTGTAATATGGATTAGAGAGGCGATGACTAAAGTGACTAAAGGCCACATCACTTCCCCCTGACTGTCAAATGCAGTGGTCCTGCTTCTTTGCTTTTCTCCCCTTGTCTCTCCTGGAGTCACTCTCATTCCTGAAACTGCTCACCCCGCATCTCTTCCTCCCTCTCAGGCTGTTCCTGCCGTGTCTTTTCCGGTGTCACCATGTCCTCCTCTGAGTAACCCTCTGCCAGTGCACCCAGGCGTAGCCTCCTCTCTCTGAGCAGGCCTCACCTTAGAGAACTCCTCCGTGCACAGCTTGGCCTGTCAGGGCAGGATGCTCACTCCACACATCAGCTGTGCTCTCCTGAGCCCTGGCCATGCTGGTGGCTGTGCTGGTGTTGTTGGGTGTTCTCAACCTGGTATTACTTTTTTTTGTTGTTGTTGTTGTCTTTTTAGGGCCGCACCCTTGGCATATGGAGGTTCCCAGGTTAGGGGTCTAATCAGAGCTTTAGCCACCGGCCTACGCCACAGCCACAGCAACGCCAGATCTGAGCTGCATCTGCAATCTACACCACAGCTCACAGCAACGCTGGATCCTTCACCCACTGAGTGATGCCAGGGATCGAACCTGCATCCTCATGGATCCTACTCAGATTTGTTTCCACTGAGCCGCATCAGGAACTCCCCTGGTGTTACTTTCATGTACGGAATACAGATCTTTCATTGCTGTAGTGCCATTATTTTAGTATTTACGAGTTTGAAATCTGGATCATTTATGTGCACAGATATAACCAGAAAGTTCTAGGCTTGAGGGGAACACAAGCACACTCATTTAGAAAATGTTCTGACCCTATCGGAGAAAAGCATCACACACAGCTCACATGCCCTTTTGCTGATAACCAGTGAGAACGACTATCTTTTCCAATGTTTGCTCCTCACGTGTTTTTCCCCCAGAGTCATGTGCTTCCAGGAACCCTGATTGGGGTCCTCTTGGAAATGAGGCAGGGTGTGAAGGGGAATGTGAGCAGGGCCTGCGAGGATTTGAGGGGCAGGAGTCGGGAGGCAGGGCCCTTTCCTCCTTCCCTCTTAGAGCCCAGCTCTGCCCTGTCTAGGATGATCTGTTTCTACTGGAACCCTCTTCCTTGAACAACCTACCTGAGACATTCAGTCCTGGGCCTTGGCCCTCTGAGGTGAGATAGCGAACGACAGCAAAGGGTAGATGATGAGATGATTTTTCTCCTTTCAAAGAAAATAGCTGTATCCGGTTATAAGAAAATAAACACCAACATATTGGTAGTTCGAATTGGTTCCACTGTGGCACCACTGGCTGGGCTGCAGGACACAGACCCTGTCGGCTAGTTCCTCTTGGGTGACCTGACCCCTCAGCCCATCCAAAGCCAACTCAGTAATACCTCCTTTTTGTTTCGGGTTGGTCTGCCCTCATCAGACAGGTTTACTTATTATCTTCCAACCCCCTGACATCAACTTCCTCCTCCAAAGCTTTGCTCAGTGTCTAGCCTGTGCCAGTCTCTCCCTGGCCACTTCGCGGTTTATCCACATCTTCCTGTCCTTTATGGCCCTACTAAAGGCCCATGTCCTCGAGACCTTCTTGGACAGGGCAGTAGATCATCCTTCTTGAACCATAGGATACCCAGGCCTCCTCTCCCTTGGCCCCTAGCCATCTGCTGCGAAGAACTCCACGTGTGACTGCATACACATTCCTGCAAAATCTGTGTACAGCCTGTACCTATATACACACACCTGAGAAGGAGGGGTCTGGTGTCTTGCAGAGCCTCACTCTCTGCCTTGCACACAGCACTTGGTGAGTGTCCGTGGATTATGATGCTGCAGGTTTGTTTTCATTACCTTGGGCTGCCATAAAAATGGACCACCAGCTGGCTGGGCAACAGAAGTTGATTGTGTCACAGTTTTGGAGGCTGGAGATCTGAGGTCCAGGTATCAGCAGGGCTCAACCCTCTCCAGGCGGGACTCCTTCCTGGCCTCTGTGGGCTTCCGGCAGCTCTGCCATCCTTGGCTGTGGCTGCATCACTTTGCCTTCACATGGTGTTCACCCTGTGTGTGTGTGTGCGGATCCAAATTTCCCTCTTTTTATAAGGACACTAGTCATATCAGATTTGGTCTTGCACTCATGACCTCTTAACTTGACCCTGTCTCCAAATAAGGCCAAATTCTGAGATATTTTTAATTAGGACGCCAACATTCTGTTGATTTGCTGGACACATTCAACCCATGATATCTTTCTTTGGGGAATAGTATCACCTTAAATTGTACTAATAACTCAGATGAGTTAGTTATGGACTTTTCTCTGGGCACTTAAAAATCATTAATTATATGGGAGAGAAAATGCTCTTTGGTTTGTGGACACAAATTTCATGTTGCAGAATTGATATGTTTATTTAATTGTTGAACTTTAAAATTGGTGGCAGATAATGTTAAAATTAACCCCCTCTCATTTTCAAAGGGCTTTTTGAATTTCTGTCTTCATATTCCTGTCCATTTACACTTTTATCATGGGGGATCAGGGTCTCATTATATAGCTGAATTTTAGAGACTATGATCTGGGCTCTGCTGATTGTGGGTCTGTGTGATGGGGAAGTTTTCCCAAACTGACGAAGCAGTTTGGAGTCGGTAATATTTTAAATAGCTATTAATATCTCACTGTCAGAGAGGCCCTTTAGTGACTCGTGTTTTTGAAGAAGTTGTTTCTCTCTAGACCTGGGAGAAACCTGAGTGAAGGAGAGTGTGGATATGTAGGAAAAGTCAAGAGCTTTCCTAGCCCAGTGAAATGGTTAAAAGGAGGAAGCCCTTGCCCTTCAGTTTTATAGTCCTCTTTCCCTTAAAAGTCCCAGATGAATAAGCCTGCTAAGTTCTCCTCCTTGGTGTGACTGTTTATACAACATCATGGGCTGTTGCCAGGTGAGGGAGTGTGTTGCCATGATTCACATGGGGCTGGGGCCACCCTGGCCATAGCCTGCAGGACTCTGCCTCTCAGAGATGGCAGCCCCCAGAGGACTGAAGAGGCCTGGGTTCTCCTCCTGACTGCCTGACCACCTGCCGTAGTGTCAGGTCACTCATAGCATCTCCAGGGGCCTCAGGTTCCTCTTCTAGCAAATGAAAGTGTTAGCCCGGATCCAGAAGGTTTCAAAATTTCTTTACCTGTGGAGCTCTTTATTTAAGCAAATATATGTGATGGTGTCATTTGCAGAACAGTGAAAGTGCCGTGGTTGTGGTTTAAAATAAGGTCTGTGCCATGTTGGCTGTCCAGCAGTGTCTCCCCCGCCCCAGCTTCGTCAGACACTGAGGAGGGGCTGGGAGATTGTTTACAAAACGGCTGACAACACAACTCTTCCGTTTTTCTAACCTCCTGAGCCTTTGTGATTGCTTCCTCATGAAAAGAAACCAAGGCTGCTTTGGGGGTGAGCACTTCCCTGCCACAGTCAATCTGATGACTGTGATGAGACCAGCAAGAAGACCCAAGAGGAGAGAGATGGACAGACAGGCAGAAGCACGCAGACAGGAGTGGAAAATTTACTATGAAATGAGATACTCAGAAATACAGACACCACAACAAAGAACAGAATCTATTAGTATCTGCAAGTGAGTCCAGCAGGGCACTAGGTGATTTATGTACATTGTTCTGTGTATTTCTAGCACAAGCTTCTGCGGTGGATGGAATTATTCCAATTTGACCATTCAGGACTCTGAAATACAGCGAAGTAAGTCACTTGCACAGGACACACAGCTGGTGGCAGATTTGCCGTTCTAGCTCGGGTCTGTGCCTCGGCTGTTGTCACGGTTGTGTCAACTTGCCTGCTTTTTCCTATCAGAAAAGTCTGCTGGATACGAATCCGACTAGGAACCACGAGGATGTGGGTTCAATCCCTGGCCTCTCTCAGTGGGTTAAGGCTCTGGTGTTGCCATGAGCTGTGGTGTAGGTCGCAGATGCTCTCGGATCCCGCGTTGCTGTGGCTCTGGCGTAGGCCAGCAGCTATAGCTCTCATTAGACCCCTAGTCTGGGAGCCTCCATATGCCTGGGTACAGTCCTAAAAAGACCAAAAAAAAAAAAAAAAAAACCCTGAAAAAAAGAAAAGCCTGCAGTATCAGGCAAGGTCACTTACTTAAGATGTGTTCTATTACCGCTGGGTTCCAGAAAAGAAAATCCTGATGCAACCCCCCGCCCCCAGCCTCCAAGATACCCTTCTCTTTGTTGCTGGGGTTTTTAGGCCCAAGCAGCTGCTGTCTGCTTAGGAGTATAGAGTAATATCTTTGAAAAGTTATTATTATCAGGATCCTATCATTCGAAATGCATTCTCTTTGGGATTTCTGCTTGGCTAGAGGTTTTCTTTCCCTTCTCATCTTTAAGCGTTCAAAGTGATCCGTCTTTGTCCAAGCATGAGTTTATTTAGGAAGTGGTCTCTATGCACTCTGGGAGACAGAAATAATAAATATCGTAATAAGCTAAAGGTCCCCCTTTCTCTGAGGGGCAGGCTGTCCACCCCCTCCCTAGTTGTCGCTCAGGCCATGGTGTTCATTTTCGTCGCATTCGGGCAAACCAATGTCAAGTGTGAGTAATGACCAGGAACCATAATTTGCTGAGATGGATACACAGGTCAGACAGGTCAGAGCACATTCCTCAGAGTGACCTCTTCCGCCTTCAAGACAACAGGATGCCCAGAGGCTCAGTACTCAGAGTGCCCAGGTCAGCTGCTGCCCTCTGGCTGGATGAAGAGGCTCAATGCACCAAGTTTTGGAAATAATTTGGCTTCTAGTTTTCAAGTGACTCAGGTCGTGTTACAGTCTGTCTATGTCACAGTCCGTCTATGTCACAAGTCCGGCTGCCTGTCCTGGCCTCTGGGGTCAGGGGCTGGCTGTGGCGGTCAACCAACCTCAGCTTGGATTTATGTTAAACTGTGTTTCTGGTATTATTTATTCTCTGAGAGCCCGTCTTTAACTGTGGGATTTTATTTTTTTTCTTTACAGGTCAATGTCTAGGATGAATAACCACATAATTAAAATATTCTGGCACAAACACAATCCCAAATAAACCCTCTTTCTTCTCCCCTTCAAAAAGTTCTCACTGAACATCTAATTATGCATCTATTGATGTGGAGTATGGGGGCTGTAGCAGTCACTGCCCCTGTGGAGCTTCTCCTTGTAAGATCCTATATGCTGGGAGTTCCCGTCGTGGCTCAGTGGTTAACGAACCCAACTAGTATCCATGAGGATGCGGGTTCAATACCTGGCCTCACTCAGTGGGTTAAGGATCCGGCATTGCCATGAGCTGTGGTGCAGGTTGCAGACAGGGCTTGGATCTGGCGTTGCTGTGGCTGTGGTGTAGGTCGGCAGCTACAGCTCTGATCCGACCCCTAGCCTGGGAACCACCATGTGCCTCGGGCTCAGCCCCGAAAAGACAACAGACAACAGACCAAAAAAAAAAAAAAAAAAGATCCTATATTATGATTTAGGGTTTAAAAAATTTGGTCCTTTACCACTGGATTCATACCCCAGCTCTCCAAGAGCAGTAAAGCCCTGACAGCAGGCATGTAGGCTGCCTTATTTTCTATAAGTTTTCTTTTCTAAGGCACTTGCTGCAAGTATATCTTTAGGGAAAACAGCCATAGCATGAGCCTGCAGCTAAATTCTAAGCCAGGAGTACATCCCCTGACAGTTTCATTGAGAGATTCTCCATATAGTTCACCAGTGATGCCTGGTGTCCATTCTGCTTCTTTGCACAGAGGATTTGGGATGCCTTTTCAGTTGTGGTTTCCTCTTCCCTCCTTTGGCAATAACTTTTTCATTCTGTGCATTTATTAGGGCTTTTGTTTTGAAGATGATTTTACCTAGTCTTGTTTCCTGCTTCTCATAGGCCTTGCATGTTTTTTAAAATACCAAGCAGTATTATAAAGAAGTTTTTTAAAAATACTTTTAATGAGGGAGAATTTCAAACATAAACAAAAGGAGACTGAATCGTGGAAGGAATACTGGACCCTTCATCCAGATGACCGCCCTGAACCCACAGTCAGTCCTGCCCCGTCTACACCCAACCCATTCCTCCACCCTCTACCCCAGATGTTATAGTTTTAGTGTGTTTCTCTAAAAGCTAAAGCTTCCCTCTTAATATAATCATAATGCTATTATCATGCCTAAACATTAATGTTTATCTAATGGGAAGATTATGTTAAAGGATACGAGAGGAGAAAAATTCAGCTACAAACATGGTGCCAAATATGTCAGCTCTTCTCATTTTTTCTGGGTTTCCAGTTTTTGGCCAAGAGCATACTGACGTTTCATAAAAATGATAGCAGTCTTAACACCTTTGCAACTTTTCTGGATATAGATTTTATGATTGGGGGTGAATATCATCTCCCCATCCCTCTAAGAGGAACAAAGGAAGTTCTCTTCAGGAGACCTTGTTTACATATTCTGGATAATTCCCCAGAACCTCTTCAGCTTCTCAAACTCCCAATTCATTCAGCAAATATTTATTGAGAAACTCATTAAGTGTCAGTCACTGTTAGATGCCGGGCATTATGGTGGAAAAGGAGACAAACCAGACCCTAGACTTCTTGGAACTTTCGGTTGATAGGGGAACAGGCCTTACATATGTAATGATGCTAACAGTTACCCCATGGTAGTTGTGGTAGGTCTTGTGGAGGAGACCTGACTGCCTGAAGGGTCAGTGAAGGTGACCTTGAGGGGAGGATATTACAGTGCAGCCGTGGGCTCTGGAGGCAGAGGAAGTAACCTGGGTAAGCGCCTGGGGCAATAAGGAGGTGGCTGATAAAGAACCAAAAGCAGACGGTGAGGCTGGAATAGGGTGGAGACAGCAGGGAGATGGGTCCCAGGAGGCTGGAGAAGAGTCTCCTCTCCTGGGCCCACCTCTTCCCAGTGACCCCAGAACTGAGAGCCAGGCTCTTGGCTTCCATAAACCAGAGGTCTGGGGGCCCCAGGGAGTTGTGCTTCCAACTCCTCTTCTCTTAGCTGTCTTGAAAGCTTTGTGGTTAAGGCAAAAGCTTAGATTTGGAAAGACACAGACACTTGAATACTGCTACCTTGGAAGAAATAGTAGTATTTATACAGTAGGGTTAGAGTGAAGATTACAGAAAATAGTGTATAATAAATGGCCAGGCAACAATATCTCCCCTTCTCTCTCGATAAGCATCCCCAGCCTTTCACTGTTAAAGCCCAGCATCTCCTCATGCTGCCGAGGAACCTCTCCTCATGGGGCAGCTGTGGTGGCAGCCCTGCTCATGAGCAGAGTCCTGTGCTGAGCGTGTGGTGGGGTGGGTGGGTATCTTTCCTTTAGACCCTGACTTGGTATTAATTTTTCAGTTTTAATTTTTTGAAAATTGAAGTAGAAATGGTTGACTCAAAAATAGTGCCTGTTATTTGAAATTAATTTTAAAAATAAGAGTACAAAAGACCATAAAAGGAAGAGCAAAATCCCATTTCACTGAGGAAACTATCATTAAAGCTGTGGAGTCCATCTTCTAGATGTTTCATACTCACACACTTTTTGTTTGTCTTTTTGTCCTTTTTTTTAGGGCTGCACCCACGGCATATGGAGATTTCCAGGCTAGGGTTCCAATTGGAGCTGTAGCCGCTGGCCTATGCCACAGCCACAGCAACTTGGGATCTGAGCCATGTCTGCAACCTACACCACAGCTCATGGCAGTGCTAGATCCTTAACCCACTGAGCGAGGCCAGGGATCGAACCTGCAACCTCATTGTTCCTAGTCGGATTCGTTTCTGCTGCACCACGATGGGAACTCCAATACTCACACACTTTTAAAACAAAAAAGGGGATGTGAAATTTACTGCCTGTTACTTAACAGATCTCTGATAACTTTCCATGTGCATGACGTGCAGATCTGCGACCTCCAGGGTGGCGTTTCACAGACTTTGCTGTCCTTTTGTATTCGCTCCGTCAGCGTTGGTCCTCCTCTCCCCATGTTCGTAGGGAAGCAGAGTCCTCTGTATCCGGCCCCCCTGACTAGTTTCCCTGTGAGCCGGTCCACATGTAAGGGCCTTTACTTCACAGAAATGCATTTCCCCAAAGCCTTCAGCTTGTTTTTCAGGAACTGGGTGGAGTTCGTGCCTGAAAGAGCATGCTTTTGTTTCCTGGTATGTGGGGGAGTTTCATGAGAGCATTTCCTCTTCCTAATGTTATGCGTACTAAAGCAAGGATGTCTCATCCCAGCTTCTCACTCTACGTAGAGCCCTTTACCTGCCATTCACCTCAACTTAGGTCCAACCTTAGAAGTTAGTTGTCTCTATGCCTGTGGGCCACAGAGGCGAAGCTCTTGAGCAGAAGCATTTCCCAGAAGCAAATGCAGACTGTCCCGTCCCTCATATTTTATCTCCTTTCAAGTGTGCAGAAGAGTGGGAAGCAATGGATGTCTTGTTTTCTTTCTTTTCTTTTTTTTTGTTTTGAAAAGCTCACGTTGTAAACAAACAATACATAAGGTATAAAGAAAACATCAAATATCATCCCAATCTTCAGTGTCTCTGCTCCTCCCCACTGTCCCCTCTTTAGAGGTCATTATGATAAATAATTCATCATTTGACTTGACTTTTACAAACGTGGACTGAATGGGATCCTGAAATGCTATTCTGTTGCCAATGAATCATTTAAAAATGCAAATCATAAGTTTTATCTGTCCAAGATGTTTTGCAAGTGCATAGAAAGAATTTTCCCAAAGGTGATTTAAAAATGAGTGCCTGAATGGAGTTACCATTATGGAATTCCGCCTTCTGTTCAGTGGGTCATCCCCAAGGAAGCTGGGACATAGGCTGGTTTGTCTCTGAAGTCTCACTCCCTTGTCTTGAGTTTTTCCCATCCCTTCCCTTTCATGTTGCAAAGACCTGGCTGGTCCCTGTACATCTAACAAAGCCCACGCTGTCGAGAGGTATCCTTAGTGTCAGGCAGAATTGGGCTTGAATCTGGAGCATGACTGTAAACAAGAGACTTAACCTCTCCGACCTTCAGTTTTCTCAGCTGCAGAGTAGAGAGGACAGTCACTGCGTCATGACATGGCTGTGAAGATTAAACATGTCAGGAACATTTCCAGCTTATAGTAGGTGCTCAACAAATCTTAACTTGTCTTCTTCCTGCTGCTTGAGCCTTTGTTCTGTGAAGGTGTGTTAGCCCTTGGACATGTCTCCCTGCTTCCCAGGAGCATTTGCATTTTGACATGGATCAAAGCTTAACTGAGGCAGTTCAGGAGCAGAAGATTCTTGGGGAGTGAGGTTATGCTACCTCTGCCTGGCTTTTCAGAAAAATTCCATGAATGGTCACAGCAAGTGACCCCACCTCCTTTCCTCAGAACTGGCACCAGGGTCAGCCCTAACCTCAGGACAATTTGGCTGCCAGGTGGCTGCCCAGATTCTGCTCTTGCATATCTCAACCTCCTACATTTCAGGCCTCATAGTCAGTGTTGAGGATGAAGTCATAGAGAGGAACTGGTATAGAGAGCAAAACAGGACTACTAAGAATGTGAGACTTCAGACACTCACTCTTGTTATCAGGGATGGCACGAGCCCATCTGGCACCTTGGTAAGAATTAGAAAAAGGCAGCTTCTCTGGGAGATGGGGTCATGCAGATGCATTGTGAGGTGAGGGGACAAAGCTTTGGAAGAAATTAGAGAAAGATGTTCTTTCCTTAGGGTATATGCTGGCTCAGCCCGTGCCAGGTGTGTCTTGGTGAGCAAATGCCTGGCTAGATCTCTGCTGGCGTCCCCCTAGCCAGCCACCCAGTTTGGACACAACCTGTATGACCACATGCAGTGGCTCTGTGATTACAGCCATCTTCCCGAGGCCTAACCATTCATTATGCTTTTCTCTCTTGCTGCCCTTTTCCAGCATCGTGACCTGAGCAATGGAGAGCCCACCAGGAAACTCCCTCATGGTGTGGTCTATGGTGTGGTGCGGAGATCAGATCAAAACCAGCAGAAAGAAATGGTGGTATATGGGTGGACCACCAATCAGCTGAAGGAGGAGATGAACTACATCAAAGATGTGAGTTCAGAATCTTTTTTTCTGGTTGGTATGCTTTTTTATAGCAGGGTGGAATTGGAAGCATAGATATGAAGGTAATAAGGCATTTTGAAATAATTTTTTTCATTTTTTTTTTGGTCTTTTTTTTTTGCCATTTCTTGGGCCGTTCCCGCGGCATATGGAGGTTCCCAGGCTAGGGGTCTAATCAGAGCTGTAGCCGCCAGCCTACGCCACAGCCATGGCAACGCGGGATCCGAGCCGCCTCTGCAACCTACACCATAGCTCACGGCAACACCAGATCCTTAACTCAATGAGCAAGGCCAGGGAGCAAACCCGAAACCTCATGGTTCCTAGGTGGATTCATTAACCACTGAGCCACGATAGGAACTCCTTTTTTGTCTTTTTATTTTAGGCCTGCACTTGCAGCACATGGAGGTTCCCAGGCTAGGGGTTGAATTGAAGCTGTAACTGCTGGCCTACACCATAGCCACAGCCACACCAGATCTGAGCTGCATCTGCGACCTACACCACAGCTCATGGCAACACCGGATCCTTAACCCACTGAGCGAGGCTAGGGATAGAACCCACATTCTCGGGGATGCCAGTCAGATTTGTTTCTGCTGAGCCACGACAGGAACTCCTGAAACAATTCTTAGTGTTACTCTTTTGGATGGAAATGTTTCTACAGATCTTCATGGTAATGTTAAAAGCACAGATGTAATTCTGCCCTGAGGTATAGATTGAACTAAGTATGTATACTCAGGAGACTATGTATGGCAAGGAGGCTCTTAAGTAGTTTGGACACTCCTGTGTATGTGTTTGGATAACTATATAAATTTGGCTGCAGGTAACAGAAAGGCCAACTCAAAGAGAACAGTTAGGAGTTCCCGAGTTGTGGCTCAGAGAAAACGAATCCAACCAGGAACCATGATATTGCGGATTTGATCCCTGGCCTCACTCAGTGGGTTAAGGATCCAGCATTGCCATGAGCTGTGGTGTAGGTTGCAGACACAGCTTGGATCTGGCATTGTTGTGGCTGTGGTGTAGGCCGGCAACTGTAGCTCCAATTAGACCCCTAGCCTGGGAACATCCATATGCTGCGGATGTGGCCCTAAAAAGCAACAAATGAATAAAAAAACAAACAACTAAAAAAACCCCAAAAGAACAGTTATCTCCTGCAAGGATAAGTCTAGGGGTAGGTGGGCTCCAGGCAGGAGACAGCTTTACTTCTCTGAGTTTCCCTTGGTTCTTTCCTCCTTCAGCCTCAGGCTTATGGCATCATCTGAAAATATGATGGTGTTTGGAGGAGGAAAAGAGACCACTCATCTCTGGTTACTCTTCAGAGACCCTCCATTAGACTTCTGCTTATGTCTCACTGGCCAGGACTAGTCTGGTCATGTGCCCATTCCCTACTCCCTCCCTGGCAAGAGGAATGGGATGGTTGTTGCTGGTTCAGACCACTCGGTTGGGTTGAAATAGATGCTGGGAAGTCAACCACAATAGACATTGTCTAACCTAAGCCAATTAACACCATTTCTTTGGAATCAATATTACATTTCTTATCTTTTTAACTATATGGGTTTTTTTCTGGAGAAAATAAATATGTATGAAGAAGAAAACAAAACCACCCATAATTCCACCATTCGACTAGAATAGTTGTTAACCTTTTAGAGCATTTCCTTCTCATCTTTTCATTTCTTTTTATCTCTTCCTTTTTGGTCCACCCAGTGTCTCCCTGGATTGGCCAGTGAGCCTGTTACCTAAACCAAAGTGATTAGATAGAGAGGAAATGAGCTTCTCTGATACTGATGGACCCCAAACACTGGCCTGTGGATGGGAAAGTGCTTGTGAAAAGCAGGGGAAGTGTGGGCATTGAAGCCCCTGTGGATCTTGGTTCAAGGTCCAGCCCTGTGTTTGACCCACCCAGAGTTTTGTCCTCTCTAGGCTTCAGTTTTCTCATGTATAGTTTGCATGGGCTGGGAAAGGACCCCTAAGGTCATAACTTCTAACTCTGGGTGCCCCATTTTATGTGGTGGGGTTGCAGATAAGATACAAAGACATGTCAGCTTTTGGTTGAATAACTGAAAAGACCATCTTTTATCGAATATCAAAAATCATAAATGTCTCAGGCACTTTCTTTAATGTGTCTTGAAAGATTTGGATATTTATGTAATTTTAAGGAATAAGAAGAAATCTTCTGTTTTGATTTAAAAAGATAATAAATGCTTCACAGAGAAAAATGAAGAAAAGCCAGAAAAGCTACACCCATATGGAAACACGTGGAACTGGTGTGGCCACCACCAACCTCAGATCCCCATCCAACCCCCAAAGGTTATTTCTAACCATTTAGAATTTCCCATTCCTAATTTTCCTGTATAGGAACGACTTGCACCTTCCTAGTCTACTGTGTTTTTCTCGTGGAAATGCTTAGGCCTTCCTCACTGAAATGCCCCAGATAATCTGACATCACTTCAGAGGTAGACCTTCTAAGCAGAGTGGTGGATTGCAGGTTGCTCAAGACAAGGCAGTAGGCCTCTTCAGGCTGTCAGCTGCCTAGGTTGCCGCAGGAGTGTTTCTGACCTGAATTTCTAGGCTCCACTGTGATCTGCACCTTGAAATTAATTTTCAGGCCCCACCTTCTATAGCCGGCTTCAGATCCAATCCTGGGTACCCATTCCTGAGTGTGTTGACGGGTTCGTTTGCCCTCCCTCCCCTGTGGGAGACTCTGGCTCCCTGCATTATTTGCCGGGGGCGGGGGGCCTGCATCCACTCCCCACCAGTTAGCAGCCTGAGAGCAAACTTAGGCGGACAGATGAAAGCCATTCTGCCTGCCCAGAATGAAAAGTTGTGCTTTTGCCCTCATTCCTCCAAAATGTTTGTAGTTAATGGCAAGAAAGTAGATTCTATGACTAGAAATTCTCTGGGGAAGGTGTGGTGTCTTGACATGCCCACTTCCTCCTGCCCTGAAATCTCCACCAATATTCAGGCACTCCTAATAAACACACAGCCTTGTTTAAAACAATGTGCTAGTTGTGCAAGTACAGCTTCAAAATTAAGTCCCCACATGCTGTGCCTGACACACCCATCATTCTAACCAAACTGCGGCCTTTGAGCTTGCCCTGTGATAGAAGTTCCAGTGCCTTCTGGAGAGGGCTCCCTTGAGGCTTCCTGTTCTATTTGAGCATCCCTGAGTTCTTTATCCATCCTCGGGCAGCAGAGGAAGGGGAGAGACAGAGACTATTTGTTAGGTTTTCTGCTTTTATTTAAAAAAAATTTTAAGGCCACATTACTCTTCTAGAAGCGGTACTATAGAGAAGCTTAGCATTTGTATAAACAGATGTTGAGGGAATCACCTTGACTTTTCTTCTTCTTCTTTTTTTTTTTTTTTGCTTTTTAGGGCCACACCTGCAGCATATGGAGGTTCCCAGGTTAGAGGTCAAATAGAAACTACAGCTGCCTGCCTACACCACAGCCACAGCAATGCTGGATCTGAGCCGAGTCTGCAACCTACACCACAGCTCACAGCAACGCCAGATCCTTAACCCACTCAGCGAGGCCAGGGATTGAACCTACATCCTCATGGATCCTAGTTGGATTCATTTCGATACACCACCAAGGGAACTCCTGACTTTTCTTATATTTAGTGCCTTGTGTGTTGTTCATGATTACTGAGGGACTGACTCTAGAATGTATGGGTTCTCTAAGCTCATACTTTCCCGTCTCATTTCCCAAATGTTTGATTGCTCTTTGGCAGTCAGAGCAGAGATAGGGGAAATTAGAGGTGGCTTTTCCTTTCTGGTTTTTTGATTCTCCTAGCTATGTGTTTACAAAATCAACTGTAAAATAATTTTCTACTTATAAAAATGCATGGTAGGAAAAGGGGAAAATGTTGCCCAAGTTTGGTTTTGAGGGTAGTAGGCGAATTTCAATAAACCAGTTTTTCTTCAGAGCTTATTGTTTGTACAATTCATATTTATGAATAATTATAATTATTATAATATGCCTTTATTATTATTATCACTATTATCTGGATAATTCCCTTAGCTTCTAACTAGGGATCAGGAGTGATATCTTCTTTCTTTATAATATCCCCAATTGCCCTATTCTTAAGATGGTTTTTCCGTGGGGCTCTTCTCTCATTAGGGTTTCTTAAGACATTTTGGAGATCTCACATGAAAATATTATAGCTTGGTCTCTAACTAACATCTTTGTGGGCTGCAGGTGAGAGCCACTTTGGAAAAAGTAAGGAAGAGAATGTATGGAGACTATGATGAAATGAGACAGAAGATTCGGCAGCTCACCCAGGAACTGTCAGTAAGTCAGACGTGGATGATGTCGGAGCTTAGAACTACCTCTTGGTTGCTAGTGTGTGAAGCCGCTGGAGTTGATTTTCTTTATGGATGGAATCATAGTTCAATTGAAATGAGGGAGTTTTTTCAAAGAATGAAGTTTATTATTAAAGGAAGTTGTATATGGCAAGAATAATCTTTACTTTCTTTTTCTTTTTTTTGTCTTCCCAGGGCCGCACCCTCAGCATATGGAGGTTCCCAGGCTAGGGGTTCAATGGGAGCTTCAGCTGCCAGCCTACGCCACAGCCACAGCCACGGCAATGCCAGATCCTTAACCCACTGATTGAGGCCAGGGATCGAACCCGCAACTTCATGGTTCCCAGTCACATTCGTTTCCACTGCTCCGAGACAGGAACTCCCCCCTTTTTTTTTTTGTCTTTTTAGGGCCGCACCCGTAGCATATGGAGGTTCCCAGTGTAGGGTTCAAATCAGAGTTGCAGCTGCCAGCCTCCACCACAGCCACAGCAACATGGGATCCTTAACCCACTGAGCGAGTCCAGGGATCAAACCTGCCCCTCAAGGATACTAGTCAGATTCATTTCTGCTGAGCCACGACAGGAACTCAAATTTTTACTTTCAAAGCATTCCCTCCAAAGTCAGGAATAAGATAAGGAAGCCAGTTAATCACCATTATTTTTCAACATTTTACCAGAGAGACTAGCCAGTGGAATTAAACAAAAGAAATAAATTTAGAGGTATAAAAACTGAACAGGTGTATGTAAAAATGTCACTGTTTATAAACTATATGATTATACACCCAGAAAGCTCAAGTGACCCAGTGAAAAAATGACTGTAAACAGTGAAAGAGAAGTTCCCATTGTGGGCTTAAGTGGGTTAAGAACCTGACTGGTATCCATGAGGATATAGGTTCGATCCATGGTCTCATTCATTGGGTCCGGTGTTGAAACATGCTGTGGTGTAGGTCGCAGATGTGGTTCGGATCTGGCATTTCTGTGGCTGTGGCATTCTGATTCTACTCCTAGCCTGGGAACTTCCATATGCTGTATGTGTGGCTCTAAAAGGAAAACAAATTTTTTAATTAAAAAAAAACAAAAACAAAAAACAGTGAAAGAGTTCTGTAAAATAACTGAGTAAAAACTTAATAGACACAAACAAATAGGTTTCAATATACAAAAAACAACCAGAGGAAATAACAACAAAAATCTACTATTTATCTGGAATTAAACTTGAGCAAGTAGGACTTACCATGTACTTAGAAAGGAAGATCCAACATCGTAAGATGTTAACACCACTCAAGTCAACATACGGTTTTAATATAATCCAGTAAAAGATACTAGCAGATTTTTACTTTATGTCGTTTTTTTACAACTAGACTAGGTGATTCCATGGTATACAGAAAATAAATATGCAGAGTTGAAATTCTGTAGGAAAAAAGGCAGTGAAGTAGACTAGCCCTCTTAATATTACAAGAAATTGAGAAAGCCTCAGAGATTGAAACGGTGTAGTTTTGGCACATAAATAGACGCCAATGAAAAAAAGCCCAGAAATGTATCCCAATATATGATAAATGCGGTATCTGAAATGAAGGGAGGGAAATGAACCAGTCAGTATGTGCTGTTGGCACAGACTTATACATGGATAAATTCTCAATAGATCAAAGAGTTAGATGCTTAAAAATGAAACTTAAAAGTACCAGAGGAAAATATGTGTGAATTCTTTTATACTCTTGGGGTGAAAAAGGCATTTGCTTACTATGATGTACAATCCCAAAACCACAGAAGGAAAAGTTGATAACCTTGATTGCATTAAAATGAAGATTAGTGCTGGCAAAAACACCCAAGTCCAGGTCAAATGACAAGCTGGGAAGAGTTGTTTGCCTTCATATCATGGACAATAGGCCAATATCCTGGGGATTTAAAGAGTATCCATGAATCAAGAAGGAAAAAGCCACAACTCATAAAATAGACAAAATATTTGTCATAGGTAATTTATACTAAAGGAAAGGTGAAGAGCTCTTAAATGTATGACAATGCTCTGCCTCATCCTTAATAAGAGAAATTCAGATGAAAGGCTTCCTGAGATGTCATTTTTACCTAGCAAACTGGCGAAGCTGCCTGAGTAGGACAAGATGCCATGGTAGTAGTGCTGTGGAGGATTGCTGCTTGGAATGCAGTTTACATTACTCTTAGGGAGAGTAATTTGCAGTATCTACCCAAATTATAAAATGCCTATATCCTCTGACTCAGCAATTCTCTTCCTAAGAATTTGGGATTTCTTGTCATGGCTCAGCAGTAACGAACCCAACTAGTATCCATGAGGATTCAGGTTCGATCCCTGGCCTTGCTCAGTGGGTTAAGGATCTGGCGTTGCCCTGAGGTCACAGATGTGGCTTGGATCCTCAATGATGTGACTGTGGTATGGGCCAGGAGCTACAGCTCCCATTCTACCTTTAGCCTGGGAACTTCCATATGCCACGGTTTCAACCCTAAATAAAGACAAAAAAAATGTATTCTATTGATAAATTCTCACATATGTGAAATGACTTAACATATGAACTTAGTTGTTAAGCATTATCTGTAATAGTAAAAAGATTGGAAACCCACATGTCCATTAAGAAGGGCAAAATAGGAGTTCCCTGATGATGCAGTGGGTTTAGAATCTGGTGTTATCACTGCTGTGGGTTTGTCACTGCTGTGGTTTGGGTTTGATCCCTGGCCCAGGGATGAGCATGGGCATGGCCAAACAAAAAATGGATGGGGGAGTTCCCGTCGTGGCGCAGTGGTTAACGAATCCGACTGGGAACCATGAGGTTGAGGGTTCAGTCCCTGCCTTTGCTCAGTGGATTAACGATCCGGCATTGCCGTGAGCTGTGGTGTAAGTTGCAGACGCGGCTCGGATCCCGAGTTGCGTTGCCCAAAGAAATAGCAAAAAGACAAAAAAAAAAAAAAAGGATGGAAAAGTAAAATAAATTGTATCTCTACAGTACAATACACAGAGTTTTGTTTTTTTTTTTCCTTTTTTTAGGACCACACCCATGGCACATGGAGGTTCCCAGGCTAGGGGTCTAATTGGAGCTGTAGCCACTAGCCTACACCACAGCCACAGCAACTCCAGATCCAAGCCGTGTCTGCAACCTACACCACAGCTCACAGCAATGCCGAGTCCTTAACCCACTGAGCAAGGCCAGGAATTGAACCGAAACCTCATAGTTCCTAGAAGGATTCATTTCCACTGAGCCATGATGGGAACTCCCACAGATTTTTGTTTGTTTGTTTTGTTTTGTTTTTAAGAGTAAAAATAATGAATAAGCTCTTCAAAAAATTTCAGTTATAGAATAGATGGTGAAAAAGGAAAGATAAAGGAAAGTACTATGTATAGTGTGCTACCATTTATTTAAACCAGCAGGGGAAAATAAATATATCTAGTTTATTTTCTGTATGGGCAAAAAGTTACTAGAAGGATCATAAAGTAAATTTTTTTTTTCCTTTTTTTTAAAGTGTTCTGATCTCATCTTTAATTTTGCTGCAGGCAAACAGTGACCCTTCTCTATAGGAACATAATATCAAAACCTCTGATTATTTCTTCAGTTTTTAAAATATATATTGTCTGGCATTTAATAAAAAATTACCAGGTAAATGAGGAGGTAACAAGTGACCAAACACCAAGACAAGAGGAAAAAAAAATAGATAAAATGAACAGACTTAAGAGAGATTGTTATTAAAGTTTTTAGATATGGATTTTAAGTTAACTTAGGTTTATCTATTGAAGACTATAAAGATTGAGAAAAAAGAATTCAGCAAGAATTTGAATCTATTTAAAATAATCAATGCAAAATAATAGTAATTGAAATAACTTAGTAAATGTGTTTAATGTATTAGAAACAGTTGAAAAGAGAATTAATGAACTAGAAGGAAAATAATTAACAGTGGTTCCTACTTGAGATGCAGAGTGGATAAGGTGATAACTGAGCAAATGGGACAGGAGTAAAGGGGAGATTTATTTTAGTGTGACCTTTTCTACTTTTAAAATATATGAACTCTATGAATGTATTATCTACTCAAAAATAAAGAAAAACTAACCTTCCCTTGGTTTAACCTAGCTAATGCTTGTGGGAGAAAACATTTAAACAATATTTGTAATTAATAATTTTGAAGGAAAAAAAAGTCTATTTTGTATGACATACTTTCCATAAAAGTTTACATATGCAGGAAAGAAGCATAGTTACAAGAGTCAGGTATTAGAGTCTGGTTTATGTCTGGGCTGTGAAATTATCTGCTTAAGTAAGACCTACTTCTGTGATTATAGGGGTGGGGGTGTGTAAACATATCCTCAGCACATTCTCACTGGCAGGAAGAGAATTGTGAAATTCTCACCTACCTTTGGAAATTCACTCTGCCATCTACTGACACTAATGACTGTAATTAAAGATGAAGGATTGGGTTTGCAATAGATGCATAAACAGGTCTCTGCCCCTTGCTTTCCATGGTCATCTCCTGCCCCCTCGTTTTCTCATACTAGAGCTCTCCCAGGGGCTCCATCCCTCTGCCCGAAGTCTCCTCCTCCTCCAGGCCACACCATGATTAGGATGCTAACTTGGAGTCCCCATGGTGGCTCAGTGGTAACAAACCCAACTAGTATCCATGAGGATGCAGGCTTGATCCCCGGCTTCGCTCAGTGGGTTAAGGATCTGGCGTTGCTGTGAGCTATGGTGTAGGTCACAGATGTGGCTTGGATTGGGCGTTGCTGTGGCTGTGGCTGTGGCTGGCAGCTGCATCTCTGATTTGACCCCCTAGTCTGGAAATTTCTATATGCTGCGGGTGCAGCCCTAAAAAGACAAACAAACAAAACCCCAAAAACCCAAACAAACAAACAAACAAACAAACAAAACTAACTTACTGCTATATGAACGTGCCCTGAGCAGAAACACGCCACCTGTTCCTGGGCCTGGCCTTCTGTTTCAGCTCTCTCCCACTCCCAAGGGTGTACTTCCCACTCTCTGCTGCCTGGCTGCTTTCTGTGGCTCCTGCTGGCCACACTAGGTCTATCCTGGAGCCTTCCAGAACCTAACCCCTGCTTCTACTGCCTCCTGGCTTTTCTATATCCAGCTCTTCTTTAAGGTCTAGCTTAAGATTGGCCTCCGATAAAACTCTCTTAAACATGTTAAAACACACATCCAACAAGGACAGCACAGCAATGACAGCAGCCACTAAACAACTCTTGAGAATCAGGTGAGCCCAAAGTATGTTTCTTCCATGGAATCAGAAAGAGCAAGATGACACAAGAAGGTAATCCAACTGAGTTCCCGGTCTGGAAGTAGCTGTGCCACTTCCTAGCTCTTTGGGTACAAACTCCTTAACTCCTCTGATTCCGTTTCCTCCCTTTAGAGGGGAATGTTCTGCCTCTGCATAGTGTCGTAAGGACCAAGTGAGGCCCTGTGGGGAACGTGTGAATATTTTCCAGAGGAAAAGTCTACTCTCTGGGTCATGCAGATGTTGCCTCTGCCCGCCCGCTCCCCATGACCTGGTGCCAGCAGCAGTTCCTGGGCCAGGGATTGAACCCATGCCACAGCAGTGACGGAGCCACTGTAGTGACAATACCAGATCCTTAACCTGCTGAGCCACCAGGGAACTCCCAGATGTTGACTTTTGTTTGTCTTTGTGTGTGTGTGTTTGCCATTTCTTGGGCTGCTTCCACGGCATATGGAGGTTCCCAGGTTAGGGGTCTAATCGGAGCTGTAGCCGCCAGCCTACACCAGAGCCATAGCAACATGGGATCTGAGCCACGTCAACGACCTCCACCACAGCTCAAGGCAACGCCAGATCCTTAACTCACTGAGCAAGGCCAGGGATCGAACCTGCAACCTCATAGTTCCTAGTTGGATTCATTACCACTGAGCCACGACGGGAACTCTGATGTTGACTTTTTAATGTAAAGCTGCACTTGAAGTACCATTGACACAGATGTGGCTACTATCAGGAGAAAGTTCCAGCCTAAGTGAAGATTGCTGTGAGTGTGTAGATATTGATTGTATGTAACTGTCTTGTCCATCTGTCCAGATTTCACAGGCTCAGCAGGACTATCTAGAAAATCACATCCAAACTCAGTCGTCAGCCCTGGACAGTTTTAATGCCATGAACTCGGCCTTGGCATCAGACTCCATCAGCCTGCAGGTATTCATCTGCTCCCTGTTAGCCTGGGTGTCCTTTGTTACAGGGAAGGGGAGCTTCGCCTGTCGGGGGTGGGTGGGGGAGCCGTGCCTTTGTAGAAAAGTAAGTCCCAGAATATCCTCTGCTCATTATTCAGAATCCCTATTTTTTTTAATTTAATTTAATTTTTAAAATTATTTCCCCAATACAATTCACATGGCCATGGTGAAGGCCGGGCCAGGAAAACGATAAAGGAGGAGCTTCCAAGCTGTGACTGACCTGTGGAGTTGCAGTTGTCTTTGCCCATATTCAAATGGGGATTTAGATCCTGAACTCAGTGCTAGAGATGCCACCTTTTCCACTAGATACCAAAGGGTCTTAAGTATCAGTGCCTGAAACAGCGTATCAGCCACTCCCTCAAGCCCCAGTGTTATGAGAAATGCCCCCAATTACGCAGAATTCAGACTTAACCAAAGATGATTTGTATTCATTTATGACAAGTAACTCCCAAAGTCTATTGAGCACTTTCTTCTAATTTATAAATTATTTTGCACTGGAAGAAATCATAAGGTTTCTAAAGAATATCTTGTAGTACCAGGCAGGGAAGCAAAAAGGGTCGGGGATCCCACGTTTGTGCAAATGTGTGTTGTCCACTCACAGTCAAGGGAATTTTTCTCTTGATTAGTTTGCTTTGCTAGGAGATAACCAGTCCTATACTGCCCATTGTTACTCTTCCAACTGAGCCCCCCATGTAACATGCAAATTAACTTGAAAATATTCAGAGCGAACATTGTATTCACCAGAGACAGCTTCTCTTGGCTTTAATTTCCAATCTTGCAAACAATAGTTTCTGCCCCTTTCCAGCTTTATTTGGCTCTTATCTTTTTACCTTCCTCCAGGAAGTTCCACAAGCTATGTCACTTCCTTTCTAGTTCTTTCTTTATAAATAAATTGTTAGATAAGCAAAGAGGTTTTCCAGTTGGGATTATCCACGTCCTTTCTGATCCAGTATTCTCTGCTAACAGCTGTCAGGGCAGTAGTGCCAACAGCAAAGCTAGGCCACAGTCCTGCAGTGGGCCTGGGTGGGCCTCCTGTTTGGTTTTGTCTGGGAGGCCCATTTTTGGTGGGGCCTCTGAGTTCCACCCTTTTCCTGGCTCTCTGTAGTGCATGACAGCTTTCCCCTGGCCCTAGCCCAAGCCCTGCTTGGGGTCTGGTTTATTCAGTAGCTTTTTAGCCTTTGTTCCCCTTCTTCCTGCCATCCAGGGGGCTCACCCAGCCTCCCTTTCCTTCCCTCTTGGGAATCTTCTCACTTCTGGCCAGCCAGGAAATGCTGGACCTCACCTGTGTTCAAATCTGGTTGGAATCTGGGCTGGAATTTGCCATCCCACTGTTGACTGGGGGAAAAAAAAAAAAAAAAAGCATAACCTAACATTTGAGAGTTACTATTATTATTTTGCTTTTTAGGGCCATACCTGCTGCCTATGGACATTCCCAGGCTAGGGGTTGAATCAGAGCTGCCAATGCCCGCCTACACCACAGCCACAGCAACGCAGGATCCTTAACCCATTGAGTGAGGCCAGGGATCCAACCCACATCCTCATGGATACTAGTTGGATTGGTTTCCTCTGTACTGCAATTCATTTCTGAGAGTTATGTCTTATTTGAGGACTAAAGCCTGGGATTAATCTCTCAGACAGCTCTGAGGAGCTGTTCTGAAGAAGTAACGGATGAGCCAGCACACACAGGATTTTTTGCTGAAAAACGGATGTAGTCAAACATTAAAGATTGCTGTTAATCACAAAGAACAGGTCTCCTAAGTTAATGATTTTAGTGCTTTTCTATGTATAGGAAGATACAAGAGTCAGGGCTCATTGAAATTATTTCTTTGATATGCATCTTAACTGTCTGAGGCCAGGGTCCTGTTTTTTCCCATCTTGAATTTGCCTAGGGTGCCCTCTTGGGGCTGGCTACAGTGACTGATGGCTTGATGGTGGGCAAAATTCATTGTTTCTGGAAATGGCAGGCAGCATTTTTTTGTCTCCACCACTGACACTCCTGGCCTTTACTTCACAGATCGAACAGGGGCCCTGACTCAGACCTGCTTATGGTCTAGTTTCCTAATCCAGGGCAGACAGAGGAGCCTTATAATGAAAAGATTAAAAAGATTTGTTTTCAAAAAAAAAAGAAAAAGAAAAAAAGAAGAAGAAGAAGAAGGCAGGGAAAGAAGAAGGGGGAAGCAGAGAAAAGAAAATTACCATCTCATGGTCAGGAAACAACTGAGTCTGAAGGTGGTTGGCTGCTTCTTTCTTCCATTGTCTAGTCGACCTCATTGTCACTGTGACTGGCAGGACCAGATCCTTGGTTTGATTCCATAGCAAGTCGGCACTGGCAAGAGCTGGTGAGATGGTCTCCACACCCCTTGTTTTATGGATAAATAAAGTGAGGCCAACAAGGAGAAGTGATCTGAATAAGGTATCTAGCTAGTGGTAGAACTGGGACTCCAACGGTTTCTTGGTCCAGATACCTGTTCCTAAGTACAAGACTGGTGTCTGTAAAGCCAGTGGGAGGGACTTGGAGAGGGGGTGGTTGGGCCAGGTGCTTTCTAAAGCTCCTTTTATCACCGATTTTATTTATTTTCCGCCATTGAAAATCCTTTCTGGAGTTCCCATCTTGGCATAGCGGAAATGAATCTGACTAGGAACCATGAGGTTGCCAGTTTGATCCCTGGCCTTGCTCCATGGGTTAAGGATCCAGTGTTGCCAGGAGCTGTGGTATAGGTCGCAGGTGCAGCTTGGACCTAATGTTGCTGTGGCTGTGGTGTAGGCCAGCAGCTGAAGCTCTGATTGGACCCCTAGCCTGGGAACCTCCTTGTGCCGTGGGTGCAGCCTTAAAAAGACAAAAGACAAAAAAAAAAAAAAAAAAGGAAAGAGAAAAGAAAATCCTTTCTACTGATTTGAATTGGCATAGGAATGAGGCTCATTATCCCAAGTGGAGGCTAAGGAGTTGGAGGAGCTTCAGAGACTGACCATCTACCAAAAGGACACAGGTTGCAAGTGTGTCCAACCCCAGAGTTTCCAGACCTTCTCATAGGAAGCTGTAGGTGACTTGGGGAGGCAGTAGAAGGGATCTGTAACCCTGTGTCCAGTGGGAGGAATTCTTGGGTTGTGGAAGCCACTTATCTGTAAGGAGAGTTAAGCAAGTAACTTGAAGCGTGAAATAGCAGCAATATTAATTTAAACATTCCTGCTCCAGTGGGTGGCATGGAGCAGTAGCAATAGGCTTTTGACCCTGTCAAAAGCTCTGCCTACTAAAGGAGGTGGGTGGAGTATCTGCCAACATCACCGTGACCTCAGCCCTGTTGTTGCTGTCCTTGCAGCTCATCCAGAAAAGGAGTATCTCTAGTCCACAAAATACATGTTCTGGTTTTTTATTTCAACTTGGGAATTTGGGAAATATAACAAAATACAAAGGAGAAAAAAATAAATGTTACCCATAATCCTATCATGTATGCAAACCATTATTTGGATTTTGGTGACTCTCCTCCTAGTCTTTTTTTTTTTTTTTTCTTTTCTATTCATGAACACATTTGAATAGATGCTTATGCTTTTTTTTTTTTTTTTTTTAGCAGATGGGATTCTTCTATGCTTACTGTTTTTAAACCCATTTTTTTTTCCCATGTGAAATGATGTATGATAAACATTTTCCCTTGGAAAAGGGTTTTAATCCATTTCCATCCATCCTGAGCAATGGCATGTGGTATTGGCAGCAGCCATGGGGGAAGCCAGTTATGGGGGAAGCCAGCTGGCCCACCCAACTTCAGGATGGTAGACCTCTTGACCACCGTGGGGGGCCCTCAGGTGCTCCAACACCAGGGTCTCAGGTGTGCATCTCCCAGGGGCTGACGTCTAGCTCAATGGTTAATGGCAAAGAGATGCCCTGGTGTGTGTCTCTGGCCCTGTTTTCTCACACCCCTGGATCTGAGTTTGGTTTTTATTTTCATCCAAACAGAAAACCCTTGTGGATGTTACTCTGGAGAATAGCAGCATTAAGGATCAGATCAGGAATCTGCAGCAGACATATGAAGCCTCCATGGACAAGCTGCGGGAAAAACAGAGGCAGTTAGAGGTGGCGCAAGTTGAAAACCAGCTGCTGAAAATGAAGGTAACGTGTAGGAGCATAGGCTGCACACTCTCCTTTCTCTCTCTTCTTTTTTCTTTTCTGTCTTTTCTAGGGCCGCACCTGCAGCACATGGAGGTTCCCAGGCTAGGGGTCTAATTGGAGCTATAGTCGCCGGCCTAGGCCACAGCCACAGGAATGTCAGATCCAAGCCACGTCTGTGACCTACACCACAGCTCGCAGCAACGCCGGATCCTTAACCCACTGAGTGAGGCCAGGGATCGAACCTGCAACTTTGTGGTTCCTAATTGGATTCATTAACCACTGAGCCATGATGGGAGCTCCATCTCTCCTCTTCTTTTCTTCTTCCTCCCAGGGTCAACTCTCCCGTTTTCTTTTCTCTATTCTCTTCTTGGGTTTTCCCACCCTTTGTGGCCAGCCTGGTAGGATTTGACTTGAAGGCCCTGAGGACTTTCTATCTACACTCATGGGGGAGCCTGCATTCACCCTTTGGGCACTCCTGCTGAGACCATTATTGTGGTGCTGCCCTATGTACCAGGATGCCCACGGGGCTGAGACTTCAGAATCTTCATGGTTTAGAGTCTCTCTGAGGTTCCAAGGCCTTTCTGTCTGATTTGACAATAAAGAGCTAAGGGGCACCCAGGAAGAAAAGGAATGGGTGACAAAGATGCTGGGCAGTGGCCCTCCCGCTCCCAGGTCATGCTTGTTTCTCAGCTCGGCTTCTAAGTTCCTGGAGGTGTTCATGCTGCTTCCAAGTTGGAAACATAGATTGAGTTCCTCCCCCATGTCACCAGCAGACCCAGGGATGGCTCACAGCAGTCACTCAGTGGATGATTTCCTGAAGTTTGTTTTTATTTAGTCTGGTTTTCAGAGTGTGTTCAACCCAGCCCCAGCCTGTCCTAGAGGAGCGCACCTTAGGGGTACTGTGTCAATGTGATTTGTTGCACAAAACAGAGTAGTTGGGGGAGTGCAAGGAGGGGCTGTTAAGAATTGAGTTGGGGGAGTTCCTGTTGTGGCTCAGCGGTAATGAACCCAACTAGTATCCATGAGGACTCGGGTTTGATCCCTGGCCTCTCTTAATGGGTTGAGCATCCTGCATAGCTATGGCTGTGGTGTAGGCCAGCAGCTGTAGCTCCTATTCAACTCCTCACCTGGAAATTCCATATATGGTGGGTGTGGCTCTAAAAAGACAGAAAAAAAAATTTGAGTTAGGGGAACAAACCAGACCCCATGGTTCCCCTGCATGGGTTGCCTCAGGGATGTGCGGTGGGGGCTGGGCTGCCACGCTGCACCGCACAGTCTTTGTGACTGCCACCACAAGGGTAGTGTGCCACCATCCACTTGGCCAAACACAGCCACCTGGGGGCTGGGAAGGACCCCAGAGCTCCAGAGTAGATAAGCTTCTGTTGGCTTTCAAACAGGGCTGCTCTTCTACTTATTCTCTATGAGGGGGTTTGTTGCTGAACAAGTCTGAAAGTGCAGGATCTTTCTCCAGACCTTTGCTCCACACATAGTACTGAGTGTCTACTCTATGCCCCGGGGCCGTGCGTCCCTGTCTGTTGGAGAGATGCTATGACGCCAGGGAGGCCAAACCTCTAAATCCAGCCTGCGGTTGCCTGTTTTAGGGACTCCTGCTTTCCTTTACTCCCAAAATAACAATGAAAAAAGTTACGGGACTCAGGATTTCACGAGACCTGGATGCAGAGTCAGCAGGATTCAAGGGACAGAGCCTGTTCTGGACGAGGGGATGGAGCACAGGACCGCACTTGGTCTCTCTTAGCTAATGATCATCTCTGTTCAGGACTTCCCATTTTGTGGCTCCTTGGTACCAGAACTTGGGTAGCCAGGAGAAAGGAGAGTTAGAGGGCATCTCGAGAGACTTTTGTCCAGGCTCTGGAGTAAACATCAGGCAGCACACTTTGCTTATCAGAGACTCCCTACCCAGTTAACTCGGCTCTCTTGAACAATCAATAAGCTGGCAAGAAGGGACACAAACCAACCTGCAGAAGCATGAAATCAAGGGCCTGAAGGTCACAGGCAAGGGCAGTGCCCAGCCAGAAAGGAAACACCAGCCATCCCCAGGGCTCTGCTTTTTCTCCTAAGCTTGCCCCTGGCTTGACCGCGGCTCCACTTTTCTCTAGAACACCAATATCTGTAATCTCCCTTTTCCTCTCATACTTCCTCTTTCCTCCTATAGGAAACTTTTTTTTTTTTTTTTGCTTTTTAAGACTGCACTCACATCATATGGAGGTTCCCAGGCTAGGGGTCCAATCAGAGCTACAGCTGCCAGCCCGCACCACAGCCACAGCCACATCAGATCTAAGCCTCGTCTGCAACTTACACCACAGCTCATGGCAAACCCGGATCCTTAACCCACTGAGCAAGGCCAGGGATCATGGTTCCTAGTTGGATTTGATTCCTCTGAGCCATGACGGGAACCCCAGGAAACATTTTTATTTAAAAAATTGTGTAGTTTATCCTACTCTGACCCAATTCTAATAATGTAGTGATCTTATTTTCAAGTCACGACAGAAAAATCAAAAATTAAAAAGCATATATTTCTGAGGCCAGTTAGAGTGTGGGTATATTAACCAGAGAAAAAGGTTAGAATGGATAGACTAAAAGGTGATAAAATGTTGGGAGCAAAAGAAATTAGACAAGAGTCATTGAAGAAAAGGGTTAATAAGACAGTTGGAACATGACACATTTTAGAGAGAATTCAGTTTAAAAATAGCTAAAATGGGGAGTTCCAGTTGTGGCTTAGTGAGTTAAGAACCCAACTAGTACCGTATCCATGGGAGGATGCAAGTTCCATCCCTGGCGTTGCTCCGTGGGTTAAGGATCTGGTGTTGCTGTGAGCTGTGGTGTAGATTGCAGATGCAACTTGGATCCAGTGTTGCTGTGACTGTGGTGTAGGCTGGTAGCTACAGCTCTGATTTGACCCCTAGGCTGGAAACTTCCAGATGCTGCAGGTGTGGCTGTAAAAAGAAAACAAAAATTAAATGAATAAAATAAAAATGGCTAAATTGTAGGGGGTAGGGTTGGCAAGGTTAATACTTAGACTTTCTGCCTTTGGAAAAGTTCCCTCATGTGGAGCACCTTTTCCTAACAATATCAAGTAAATTGCTAGAAACGGCCACCTTTTACTTTCTGGCTGCCCATTCACCCCTTTTCCTTCTTCTTTCTGTCCATTTCCCCGCTGGTTCCTGCTGCCTCTGTCTCTGTGGAGCCCTGGTGCATGGGTCCACTCTGAGCACAGGCATGTGGCACACCGTGTAGAAGGGGTGGACTTCCCTGGAACCCACCAAAGCCGTAGCTCTGAAGCAGGTCTCTCTGCAGGTGGAATCCTCCCAAGAAGCCAATGCAGAGGTGATGAGAGAGATGACCAGGAAGCTGTACAGCCAGTATGAAGAAAAGCTGCATGAGGAGCAGCAGAGGCACAGTGCTGAGAAGGAGGCTCTCCTGGTGTGTATGTCCCATGTGCTGATGGGGTGATGGAGAGGGTGAGGTTCATTATTGTCAGTGAGTTTTCACTGGTAGCGTTTCTACTCAGAGGTGAGTTAGTGGGCTCTCACGTGGGTGATGGGTTGAGGAATTGATCGTTTGCCCTTTCACTCTTCTCCCTTCTCCCTCCCTGCCTTTATGTACCCCCTCCCTGCCTGCAGTGGTCCCCAGTCTCTGTCTCTCACCACACCCCTTTTTCTACCCAGGCTGACCATTTGCCAGCATCCACGCAGATCTTGGGCTCACCTGCAGCCCTTCCCTTCCTCACTCCGTTTGCCCTTCCTCCCCTATCCTTGATCCTAAGCTCCCTGAAAGCCTTGGAAATGCTGGCCTGTCCATGAATGAAGTCATACCCACTCACAAAGCTGGAAGTGCCCTCTGTCTATGGAAAACCCACTCACTGTCCATTCTTTGCTATGGAATTCTCTTGTCCTGTTATTAGAGCCGGGCTGTACATCCCACGTCTTGGCTTTTCTAAAAGAGCATCAGTTCCTTGAAGGCAGGGACTCCATTCTGCCTTATCTTGTGTCCTCACAGGCTTAATTGGTTGAGTTGGTACTTTGCAATGTGGGAGAAAGAGCTGAGCATGGTGCATTCAATTTCAGATCCAGCCCTAATTCCCCTTCTGTTCTTGGCAGTTACAGTGACACTCTCAGCATGGAGTCAGGAGATAAAGAACGGCTTGTAGACACAATGACTTAAAAGAAAAAGGAGAAAAAAGAGCCAGGCCCATTAAAAAACCACATGGTGTGCCTGTATTCATAGTGAGAACCAGAATCATAGAGTTTGAGTTCATGATCTTTGAGACCCTTTAAGGCCACAGGGTCATGCATTTAAAGAGACCTGATGACTTAGCAGGGCCTGCGCTCTTTGGACCCTGGTTGGTAGGGACTCCACGCTCTGCTGAAGACAGTGTGTTTCATTTGCAGGAAGAGACCAATAATTTTCTGAAAGCCATTGAAGAAGCCAATAAGAAGATGCAAGCGGCAGAGATTAGCCTGGAGGAGAAGGACCAGAGGATCGGGGAGCTGGACAGGCTGATTGAGCGCATGGAGAAGGTAACACGCCTCGGTCCCCCTTGCCCAGCCTGCCCTTCAGGCTGCCCTGAGGCTCTGGGAAGCCTCGGCCACTGATCCTGCTCATCCCTGCAACTTGAGACTTAAAAAAAAAATCAAAGACAAAACTGTAAAGTCTAAGCAAGTCACACAAAGGTCTCATTTTTCCCTTGGTGAGGATTATCATGCTTCAAAAAATATCACATATAAAATTATTTACAGAAATTACTATTTTAGGAGCCCTGCTTTGCCAGTCAACCCCTGTTGAGATGTCACATCTGCACCCCAGCCTACAGGGTGTAGGTTGGAGCCTCTTATAGGTTGGAGCCTATGTTTGAAGGGTTGGCTCTTCTTTCACACCATGTGTCAGAATGAAGGGGGTGCTGGGGTGGAGAGCAGAAGCTCAGCCCAGATAATGAGCCAGTCTAGACAAAGGGGGAGGGAGCCCGGAAGCTAGTCAGGAAGTGGAGACAGGGAAAGGGGGAGGCCAGGGGATGGGGGCAGGAGAGGAAAGAGAAAAAGGGACAAAGAAAAGGAGGGTGACCTCGAGCAGGTGGTGGCTGACTTCTGCAGGATGGTGATAGTTGAGGGCCAGAACTGGGGCTGCTCTCTGGAAAGTGGCTCTTCAGCTGCCTGAGTTTGCAGAACAGTGGCAGCGGGCTAAGACCTGACCTATTGGCTTCCTGTATAACTCACGCTGGATGCTGAGAATCCCCAGGCTAATGACAGAGGGAGGGCGTGACAGTGTGAGCAAGGTCAGTAAGGGGGCTTCCGGGTGATTCTGAGAAAGCTGACCCATGATGCCTGTGGTACAAGTCCCTCTACTCTCTCCTGACAAGTGAGGGATAACCAGAGGGGAAACAGCCTTAAATTCAATGCTGTGGAGCTTTGGGACTGACTGGGGGCTCCTGTTTTAGGTAACATCATTTTGGGGAGGAACTGGAGCAAAAAAAGAGTCAATTACAATTTCACCTCTAGCCCCAGGAAAACAGAATCCTGTCTGGAATTGAAAGAGGGTTGGTGGCATGGTTGGGGCTAATGTCAGTATTGGTTGGAGGTGGTAGTAGAGGAGATTGGGCAGCGAGGGCATTTTCTAGAACGTGGGGGAGCTTTTTCTCACATCACGGTTCTCCTACAACAGCAGAAAGTGCTGGTGAAAGCAGACGAGCCCCTGGGGGCCAGATGCTCCTGCAGCAAAGAGGTGCCAGGTGAGGGGCAGCACGGGGAGGTGTGTGGGCCCGGGGAGCCCTCTCACAGAGAGACCGTCTCTGTGGTGGTGAAGAATATGGCTTCTAGAACCTGACAGATGTAGGGTCTGAGTCTTGCCTCTCTTTCTAGTTTGGGCAATTACTTGATGTTTCCAAATTTACTTTCCTCTTCTGTAAAATGCTGATAATGGGAATTTTTATGCTTAGGCCTTTTGCAAGGAATAAATGAGCAAAACCTGTGCCCAGTGCTAAGCATGGCATATGGATAGTAGAGGTTCAAACATTTGTGGCTCTGATTTTTAGATTGCTGTTGGCATACATGTCTGCCCCTGCTGTCAGCTGCTTCTTCTTCTTTTTTTTTTAGGTGGACCTGTTCTATAGCTTAGTTTCCTTGTACCCCCGGGATCCTGAAAGTTCCCAGCTTTTTCCACTGATGCCCAGGTGGAGCCTGAGTGAGGGGCATGTGGCTGGAGACCCAGGGGGGTGGTGAGGCCAGCCCTCCCTGCCAGAATTTGTGTGACATAAAATGTTCCCCAAGTCCTCTTAGCTTTTTCTTCAGTGATTGAAAATCTATTGTCCCTTCTCTAAGCCCTTCCCATTTAGGCTAGAAAAATGCTTGTTTTATTTAGCTAAGATTAGATATAGGATTGACTGTTTTTTCCCCTTCAGGGATAAATCTGCGAGAGCAGGAACCCTGCCAGTTCTCTATCCCACATTCCATGAACAGCATGCCCACACTATTTGTATCCTGTTCTCACCTAGTTTTTAATTTTTCTCGAGGACGAACAGTGTGCTTTTTGAATGGTGTCTCCGCTCTATCCCTTAATGTACTGTTTCTGAGCATTGCATTCAGAACCCCCCCCCCCCCTTTTTTTTCCTGATCAGTAAGTCTTTTAAGCCTTGTGTTCTATCAGGGCCCCATCTGCAGAAGAGAGAGTATTCTATGCCTTGATCTTGGTGGTGATTTCACCAGGTAATTAAGTGTATACAGATATAAGGTTCATGATTGCACAGTGTTCACTTCAGATTTGTTACACCTTAGTTTAGAAAAAACCAAAATCTTGACGTATGCTGTAAGTTGGGCCTTGCCCTACTTTACGACACCCTTTTGGGGAGCCTGAGGGGAGACCCACATGTCAAAGGATCATCACTGTTATTTCAGAACTAATGTAAACTTCTGGCCAGTGGCAGAGCACGTGGGGGCGATAAGAATGTGCATTTGCTATAGAGATTTCAGAACAGCAACAAATCCCCACTGAAAAGTCTGTCTTCCTTCTTTATTCTAGATCCATCCATGATCACATGCTCTCTCTTCTAGGCTGGATGCTCCCCTACTTTGGTCTGTCCCTTAAAGCTTCAGAAATTGCATGAATTAAAATTCCAAAGATTTGGGAGTTCCGTTGCGGCTCCCTGGAAACGAATCTGACTAGTATCCATGAGGATGAAGGTTTGATCCCTGGCCTCACTCAGTGGTTTAAGGAGCTGGTGTTGCCGTGAGCTACAGTAGGTTGCAGTAGGATCAGAGAAGTGGCTGTGGCTGTGGCTGTGGCCGGCAGCTGTAGCTCTGATTCGACCCCTAGCCTGGGAACTTCCATGTGCTGAGGGTGTAGCCCTAAAAAGGAAAAAAAAAAAAAAGGCAAAGGAAAAAAAATTTCCAAGAGATTTGCTCTGAATAATTTGGTGTAAAAGAATCTGTATAACTGGCCTGAGCATGTTGGGGAAAATTTCTGAGATTAAAGATGAGGCATGGCTATACTTTGAGAATGACCTAAAGTAAAATGGTCTCCTAATTAGTGAGCAGGATTTGATAAACTTCATTTTAAGGGAACTTATTATACTGGCATCAGTAACATATTTCTGGTGCAGTTTTGGTGGTGATGGGCACTATGCTTTTATGAATATGTTGCACTTTGTTCAAAGAAATAATTGTCTGGATTCTTATATTACCTTTTTTTTTTTAAGGGATGTACCTGTGGCATATGGAGGTTCCCAGGCTAGGGGTTGAATCTGAGCTATAGCTGCTGGCCTATGCCATTACACTACTTTTTTAAGTTTAACTTTTAAATTTACATATGTACAGCAAAGTCTACAAATCTTTAGTTTTCTATTTATAACAATTAGTGGCTTGAATTTCTCGTCTTTAGTTCTGGAGGTCAGAAGTCCTAAAGTCAAGGTGTTGGCAGGGCAGGGTTCCTTGTGGAAGCTCTGGAGGAGAATCTTTTTTCCTAGCCTTTCTCCCCTGTGAGACTGCCTGTATCCTTGGCTCATGGCCCCATCTTTCAGCTTCAAAGCTGCTTTGTAGCCTCGCCCAGTATTTGTCTTTCTCTGACTCTAACCCTACGTTTTCCTTCCAATAAGGGCCCGACTGGATAATCTCCCCATTTCAAGATTATTAATCACATCTGCAAAGTTCTCTTTTCCATGTAAGGCAATATACTCACAAATTTCAAAGATTAGGATATGGACATTGTCAGGGGACTGTTGTTCTGATTTTCATAATACTTTTTTATAAGTGACCACACCTGTATAAATACCCCCCACACACACCAATTTATAGGATCACACAGAATTCCAGACCCTCTTGATGATTCGGAAAATCATCATTAAGACATTTGTAGTATTACAAGCCACTGATTTAGAGTATTGACTGTCATTTTCACAAGGTATCCAAGCCTGGGCTGGTGAAATACTTGCAAAAAAATAAATCTTTTTTTGTGTGTGTGTATGTCTTTTGTCTTTTTAGGGTCGAATCAGAGCTATAGCTGCCAGCCTATACCACAGCCACAGCAAAGCCCTATCCAAGCTGCATCCGTGACCTACACCACAGCTCACGGCAACGCCGAATCCTTAACCCACTGAGCAAGGCCAGGGATCGAACCCATGTCCTCATGGATACTAGTTGGGTTTTTTAACCACTGAGCCACGATGGGAACTCCAAAACACTAAATCTCGAGTGGCTTTACCCAGGGTATTTGTCTCTAATTCAGCAATATGTCTATACATACACACTAGTAAATGTGACATTTCTGAGTTTTGTTTGGACCCTGGTGAGTGTGTATAAAACCCATGGGTGTCACATAGACTTGAACTCACCAGTGCTGGTGTTGCTTGCTACGCATTCTCTGGCCAACTTGGGATCCATCGATTACATATTAGTGTCTTTTTGTTTTAGGAACGCCATCAGCTTCAACTCCAACTCCTGGAGCATGAAACAGAAATGTCAGCAGAAATAACTGATTCTGACAAAGAAAGGTAAGATGTATTGTCCTTTGCCTTGTAGTGGATTTAGATGGTTTTTTTGTGGGCTCACTTGGTCCTTGTATTCATTTTGTTGTCACTCATTGCAGATGATTATATGCAAAACATTGGACTGAAAGCTCCCAACATGGAATTTATAGCCACATGTTACGGCCCTCACCTGGCTGTTAATGCAATGGCATACATGGAAGCCTGTTGCAAGCGCCAAAGTTCAGTCTATAAATGTGCTCCATAACCTGAGTTGTTTTTTTTTTTGTCTTTTTTTTTAGGGCCACACTCACGACATATGGAGGTTCCCAGGCTAGGGGTCGAATCGGAGCTGTAGCCACTGGCCTATGCCACAGCCACAGCTATAGCCACACAAGATTGGAGCCACTCCTGTGACCCATGCCACAGCTCACGGCAATGCTGGATCTTTAACTTGTTGAGCAAGAACAGGGATTGAACCTGTGTCCTCATGGATACCAGTCAGATTCGTTTCTACTGAGCCATGACGGGAACTCCTGGATATATCTTGTTAATGAGAAAATTCATCAACAGTGACTAATACCATTGCCAGAGAAACTAATTTTACAATGTCTTTGTTTCCACACATTCCTCAGTGAGAGCTTGCCTTGTCCTCTGGCTATGGGTGTCCAAAGCCCTGCATGGAAAATGCAGGAGCAGCACAAGCCTCTTCTAGAAACCAGAAGGCAGAGAGGCCACACGTGGCCCTCTAGTGAAGGGAAACAGGGTTGGGATGCTTTGAACATTTGAGCAAGTTACCTAACTTCCCTAATATTCTTTGCTTCCCTGTAAACTGGGAATTCTTTTTTGAAGTTGGGGGAGTTGGAATGAATCTAACAGTGCCCATCTTGTTCGGTTATTATTGTGAGAGAACTGTTGGGTGTATTGCCTGCTGCATAGTATGTGCTGAAAATTATCTGTTCTCCTTCTTCTTATGCAACCTCAGAGTTTTCAGAGTTGTAGGAATCTTCCTAAATGCTGAGGAGGGTCTGGCAGAGATGGAAGTGGTAAGCAGACCACCAGACTGCTCCACTTCGTCCATGTTCCAGTTCAGTGGCCTCAAAGAACTGTAGAATCCAAACTGTCTGTTGGTTTCTTTGGTTAACAAAGTTAAGTCAAAGGATAATTTGTGCTGTTTTTTAAATTTTTTTTTTTAAAAGGAAGAAATGTTTTATGAGGTGGTCTGCTTAGTTTTAATGGAGAGAAAGTCTTTCAACATATTTCCCATTTTCTCAAAATAAATGATGTGTGGGACAACCCTAATTCCAGACTTCCCAGGATTTTAGATATTTTACTGTGTTCCTAGACTCTTTTCTGTTTTCCTAATCATGGTAATTTACTGGATGTTCCAAGTTTGTACTGACTCCAAAACAGAGTCTCTCCTACCTGTGAAGTGGTGCTGAAAAAATTTCTCTCCCAGACCCTGGAAAGTATAGCAATTGTCTTAGACAGGGTGAAACTTGCAAGTGGGAACTTGAAAAGGGGTCCTGTATTTCTGCTGCAGTGGAGTGGTAGATTGGTAGTTAATCATCTAGGATACAAGGTAGGAAGAATGCATCTTAGAGCTCCCTTTCTGGTTATTGGCAATATTGCTTTCATGTGTGATTTTCTGTGCTGGTGCTGCTGCCTTGGTTTTGGGTTCACTTGCTCTTTCTTTTGTTTGTGTTAGGTATCAGCAGCTGGAGGAGGCGTCAGCCAGCCTCCGGGAGCGGATCAGACACCTAGATGACATGGTGCATTGCCAGCAGAAGAAAGTCAAGCAGATGGTCGAGGAGGTAAGCCCTTGTCAAGGATCATGGGCCCAGGATTGCTTCCTGCGGTGCAGACACTTCATCCGCAGAGCCAGATCCGACTCAGCTCAGTCTCTTGTGGCTCAGTAGTGAACTTGCTCAAGCCACTGCTGTTTTGACCCAGGGGAGAATCTCCTCATATGTCCCCCAGTGATTATACCTCCAAAAAATAGCTGTCCTCAGATGAAAGGCTTACCATTAAGAAAGCTATGAAGTGCATTCATAAGTTCACCCACCTACACAGGACAGCAATATCTGCCCTTTGCAGGTGCCTACAACTCAGGACCAAAGGGTGTGACAAGAACAGATTACTTCAACTCAGGGGTTGCACCCCCAGAACATACCTCCCCTGTTATTGCTCTTGTCCTTTCTCTACTCTCTTTCTTCTCCCATTCCTGTTTCTTTTTCACTTTTTCTCTTTTTTACCATCATTTTTTCTCCTTAACTATCTAATGGGAAACCAAGTTATAGGCTTATTAAATGCTGGAGATAGTTTACTATCCCGTTTTTCTAAATGAAAAAAAAAAAAAAAACCCAGGTAAGTTGAACATTTCTGTTTCTCTAAGAAGAATAAAATTTCTTTGAACTTGTGCAACTGTAACCTATCTCTTGCTGTGGTGATGCTGCATAGGAAAAAGTCTGTGCTGTATTTTTCTTGCTGTAGCTCATGGGTTAAGGATCTGATCTTGTCACTGTTATGGCTCTGATTACAGCTGTGGTGCTGGTTTGATCACTGGCCCTGGAACTTCCATATGCCATGGGCACAGCCCACCCCCCCCAAAAAAAAAATCAGATAGAAAAAAGAACAGTTAGGGAGTTCCTGTCGTGGCGCAGTGGTTAATGAATCTGACTCGGAGCCATGAGGTTGCAGGTTCGGTCCCTGGTCTTGCTCAGTGGGTTAAGGATCTGGCGTTGCCATGAGCTGTGGTGTAGGTCGCAGACAAGGTTCGAATCCCGTGTTGCTGTGGCTCTGGTGTAGGCTGGTGGCTACAGTTCCGATTAGACCTCGCCTGGGAACCTCCACATGCTGCGGGAGCGGCCCTAAAGACAAAAAAGAAAAAAGAACAGTTAGTACTATAACAGGGTTATAAGAATTCCCTAGGGTCTAATTCTCTAACTTGCAAAGAAAGTTTTAGATTTAATTAAACATTTGGTCAGCAGAGGAAAAACTGAAAAAAAAAAAGTTTCCTTATATCAGGCACAACTCTGAAAAGTTATCTGTTAATGAATTACTTGAATTAAAAGTATATCTACTTATAATAAATAGCATATACATATGACAGACAAATAGAAGATTATACATGTATTTAGCTTATTAATCTCTAAAATGTTGGTGCTGTGAGTGAGGTTAAGGTCAGGGAATTGTGAGAATGGGGAAGGACACCTTTTTTTTTATTGCGTATAGGCTAAACATACATGTTAGATAAAATCTGCTCCCAGAGTGAGAGACCCAGTCATGCAGCGCTGAATCCCATGGTTGGCTCGTATGTCAGTCCCAGGGAGCCGTAGAATAAGAAAATGGGGAACAAAGGCTCAGAGGAGCAATCCAGCAGCAACTTGGCAGTCCCCTGGCACAGCCAGCAGCAGGGATGGGGAGGTTCTGCCCCACAACAGCACTGGGTAGATGTCAGGAATGTGTTTCCCAAGGCAGAGGGTCACTGTGTCACAATTAGCATCTCGGGAAACCATGGCCGTCAGATCATAGCTTTTCTGCTTCTGAGGGTCACACACATGAAGTCTGGGACAAGGCTGACCCTCATTTCCCCGAGTGGCTCCTTGACTCCCTCCCCCTTCTCACCACAGGAAGCTGGTCTGCATCGTTTCCTATCTAATATCAGAGAACCAGTGAACCAAACCTCATGTGCTGGCTTCTGATTCACTTATCATCTTTAAGGGTTTCCAGTGGGTCTTTTTTAAAAGACGTTTTCAAGTAGTTTAGGATTCTGTTTTCTGATGTCCTTCTGGAATACAATAGACATACCACTTCGAAAGGAGTAGGGGAATATTTATATATGAAAATAGGCAAAGCATAAAAAGATCACTGTCCATGCCTTGCTTTACTCCCTGTGATTTAATATCATCCAGATAAAGCTTCTCTAAGTGCTGGTGATGTGATCTGAAAGATCTAGTCGTTGGAAAGGAGTCACAGGCTGAAACTGAGGATGGCACTGTCAGAGCTGGCACCACCTAGGGGCTGGCTGGGTTTCAACAGCTGGATGGAGACAGGGAAAGAGAGCCTTAATTCTAAATTTAAATTAAAAACTATTTAAGTCAGGTATTAGAATTAATATGTTTGTCCTGGAGTTCCCGTCATGGCTCAGGGGAAGTGAATCTGACTAGCATCCATGAGGGCACAGGTTCAATCCCTGACCTCGACCAGTGATGGGGCATTGCTGTGAGCTGTGGTGTAGTTCACAGACGTGGCTCGTATCCCGCGTTGCTGTGGCTGTGGCTGTGGCGTAGGCCAGCAGCTACAGCTCGGATTCGACCCCTAGCCTGGGAACCTCCATATGCTGTGGGTGCAGCCCTAAAAAATATATATGTATATGTTTGTTCAGTATACCATGTTGACTCATACAACAAAAAGAAGGTTTAAAATCTCAATTACTGGAGTTCCCGTCGTGGCGCAGTGGTTAACGAATCCGACTAGGAACCATGAGGTTTCGGGTTCGGTCCCTGACCTCGCTCAGTGGGTTAAGGATCCGGCGTTGCCGTGAGCTGTGGTGTAGGTTACAGACGCGGCTCGGATCCCGAGTTGCTGTGGCTCTGGCGTTGGCCGGTGGCTACAGCTCCGATTCGACCCCTAGCCTGGGAACCTCCATATGCCGCGGGAGCGGCCCAAGAAATAGCAACAACAACAACAACAACAAAAGACAAGTGCCGAGGGAGCGGCCCAAGAAATAGCTTAAAAAAAAAAAAAAAAAAAACCTCAATTACTGCAGCCATTTTTTTTTTTTTTAAGTTAGAAACGTGAAACAGGGATAAATGAGTACATTGAGAAGGTCAGGATCAGGTTTGAAAGGAGTTGAGAACTCTAGTAATTCAGGGAATGGTTGAAGGAATTGGGCAAGGGATGGCCAGGGAGAAACATGAGTGTTGAATGCACATCTTAGAAAACGGTCATGGAGAAGAGGGAGTATCTTTTTGTTTGTACTGCAGTGCAAAGGCAGGCTGGAGCCACTGGGTGGCACTTGCAAAGAGGGAAATTTCAGCTTTCTGTTCAACATAAAGAAAAGGTTTCTAATACTGGCTGTACTTACCCCTTAATCGTGGATGCATTTTGTGAGAATATAAGTCTGGAAGAAGCTCCTTATATAATAATTCTTCTTTATTCTTTACTAGGCTGTGCCTGTTGGTTTTTTTTTTTTTTTTTTACTATCTCAGCCTATTCATTAGTTTGCACAATGGGTGAAGTCAGCAAATACACTAAAAGAGTTCAAGTCATTTGGACCAAATTTTGAAAAATCTGGACAACTGAATTAGTCATTTGTGGAATCTTGAATTCTGACTTTAGAAGAGAGGTATATTTCTGTCTGTGAACTCCAGCCCCCTCACTCCAGATAATGAGACAAATTTGACTTGGAAAGAGAGGCAACCTTTACATGTCACCAGTGTTAGGGACAGTTTTCCTTCCCTCACATGAAGTCCGAAAGCTTATCTGTGTGATGGCTTCACACTCCCCAGGGTAGGATCTGGTCTGCGTCCACTGCTGCTGTCATCTTCGTCCTGATGTCTGGGAAGAAAGTGAGTTTCTGTTGTGTCTCAGGAGGTTAAGAACTCGACATAGTGTCCTTGAGGATGTGGGTTCAATCCTTGGCCTCGCTCAGTGGATTAAGGAACTGACATGGCTGCATGCTACAGTGTAGGTCAAAGATGTGGCTTGGATCCTGTGTTGCGGTGCTTGTAGTTCCTGGCCTGGGAATTTCCATATGCCTAAAGAGAGAGAGAGAGAGAAAGAAAGAAAAAGAAAGAGAAAGAAAGAAAGAGAAAGAGAAAGAAAGAAAGAGAGAGAAAGAAAGAGATGGACTGTTTTTTTTCTTTCAGTTCAAAACATCCAAGTATGATTACTCAGGTTCTTAGAATCCTTAATTGCTAGGCAATATATTTACTTCTACCTCAATAGAGTGTCATTTCTTAATAATAATAATGATATACTGGAAAAAAAAATGACCGGCCTGGGTTTTGCAGTCCTTAGCTCAATAATGACTTGATTTTCCTTGTGTGGGACAGTATATTTCAGTAAAGATTTGCGCATGTGAGAAGGAGCAGGATGTTCCCTTTTGAAATGAAGGATTAACACATCTTATGGGGTTAAATTCACCAAGAAAAGATACAAAGTGTCTTGTGTGAAGAGTGGGAGCAAACACCCCCAGGAGGCTAGCTCTTTGTACCAAATTAAGTCTCCTTTTGTGGTGTATGTCAGGGATTGGTTATCTTCTTCCCATCACTAGTTCTTCTGACTGTTTTTGGATCTGACAAAAAAAAAAAAAAAAAAACAAGTCCCCAAATATGCCTCTTTGAGACATTTAAGGATTTGCTAGAAAATTTAAAGAGATTGAAAAAAAAAAAAACCCACTTGTGTGGAAATTCACTCATCCATCCATTAACCAAGCATCTGCTGGCACCTTCTCTGTGCTGGGGCTGGGTATCATGGGGGGCGGTGCAGATGTGGTCCTGTCCTTGTGGATCTTACCATCTAGTGTTACCTGAGTTCCAGTCATCCTTGCCCTTGGGCTTCGTTCTTCCACTGAAAAGCCAAGTTAGGACTAGGTCCTCTGTCTCTAATCAGACTGAGTTCTTTAGTTGTCCTTAAAGAAAGCAGGAGGTCAGGGAGGAGCACAAGGCTGGAAGGAATCTGCAGCCAGAGCAGTGAACAGCTGACACATCTTTAAGTGTTACTTCTTCAGCCAACAGGACGTTCACACCTCTTTACCTATTCTCATCGAGGCTCAGTCTTCTGCCAACCAAAGCAGCTTTCTACAGGAAAGCAATTTAAAGAATTTAAATTCTCTCCATCCCGAGAATTTTCCATTTTGTATGGATTGGCCATTTGTTAGCACACAATTTATTTTTAAAATTCTTGTGTGCTGAAATGTACAATGCAAAAGTACATTTTTGCCAAATACCCTGTGTTTAGATGGTTCAGAGTGATCACCATCACTGATAATTAGCCCAGTGAGGGTAGGGGAAAGGAGCCGGGGCACTGAGCCCATAACCCTAACCCACTCAATTGAACTGTTTCCAGATCATGTCCCACGAGCTCTTCTCCAGATTTAGTCTTCGGCTCTTTGGAAGATGACAAAATAGTAGCCTGCTCTGGGTTGGAAGCAGTTCCTTTGATTGTTCATGGTTAGAAGAACACTTGTATTCTCTCTGCTGGGAAGAGGTGGCATGTATCTGTGATGAGCTGATGAACAAAACACGAAGGAACATGCTATTGAAAGGAAAACACGGCCATGTAGGGCCTTCATTTGTGGAAGCACCTACATACTGTAACCTCAACTTTTACAGCTTCACACTGCAGAGTCAAGAGAACTCAAAGATCCACAGAGTATTTTTAGAAACATGGGTTCCTAGACATCAAAGAAGGAACTGCAATGAAAAATAGCACTAAAAAATATTTAAGAAAGTTTCAGGTGGAGTCTGGTTCCAAGATCTTGGAAAATGAAGCCTTATTTATGGAAAAGCTTCCAAGGACACTTGCTAAAGAGATGGGAAGCAGGCTTGAAGAACTCCAGTGCTCCAGAATGAAGTACTCCCGACCAGATCACACCCCAGAAAATACAAAAGCAGCCACGTGTCCACATAGTTTGATTATATTTGTGTGTGGAAGGTGGCCCTGAGGATGTCCTTTGTGAATGGAGATCAACAGCGCTAGTCAACTTGGCACTCTTCTTGAAGAAATGTACGAATTGCTTCTATCACCATGAACAGATTGTTCAACTCACTTCATGATAAGAAGAAGTATATCTAATGAAAATAGAAATATGTTCAACTAAAATATGTCAAAGTGAAATATCCTCCATGTATGCTTTATTTTTAGAGAGGTCTTCCTGAGACAGCCGTAAGTGCTGATATCTCTTCATAACTAAACAGTTGCTGAGAATTGTAGTAGCAGTAGAGCAAGTGGTAAATATAGTCAATGGGTGGTATTAGCCTAATAATAATGATGTGAGTTTATTAAGGGGCTGGGTGTCACTTGGACATTGGGCAGTTTTCCACACCCACCACTTTTCCATGGCAAAGTGGCAGGTAGATCCTTTCTTGTCATTAGCTGTCTTTGGTCAAACTTTCACTTAGATGCTTCTGCCCAGCTGAAGCAAGTAAGCAGTGGATGGGGAAGGAAGCTGATGAATAGCTTCCCACATTAGAAATGAACTGTAAATGCAGTTTACTTATGCCAGTGTCCTGTATGAATGCAGATCCCCATCTACTTTACTGGGTTTCCAGATTTCTGCTGGGGAGTTTTGAATCATATTTAAGAATCACTTGAGATGTCACTCTGGTATAGGGACTGCACTGTTTATAGGGATATCTGCTGACTTCTAGAGAAAGTGGGTCACCAGTGGGGGCCTCTCTCCCAGGATTGTGTGCTTTCTCCCTGCCCTTGAGGTCCTTCTCTCTTTGGGGCTATGGACAGGAGCTAGAGGCCAGATAGGCCTTATGCTATGGGACAGAGAGTGAGTGACGTGCCTGGGCTATCTGCAGGTCCATGAGACTGCCTCCTAAATGTTGTGCCCTATATGCCCCATGCCCTTCCCCCTAGGCTACATGCTGGTTCCTAGGCTAGTTGGGGCTCTCCTTACATCTGGGTCACCTGCCTGACAGGACCTCCCTCCACCTGCTCCTCGCTGGCTTTGCCTGAGTCCCTCAATTCACCCCTTCCTGCAAGGACTGTAATATGGTGTGAACTTGACTTACTGTATCAAATATGAGTTAGATTCTCAAATTCTGCCCCACCTGACTCCACACTACCACCCCATCATGCCCCTCCCTCTCCCTTAACTGGATCCTTAGCCTTGGGCTCTTATTAAGGCTGTAATTTGTCTCAGGACCACTCACACCCCCACCCAAAGGAGATGATGCTCAAAAGTTGAGGCCAAATTTATTTACAGTAATTGCAGATATTACAGTTTGCAGTTCTGTTGTTTAACATTGTATTATCCACTTTAGATGCTTTATCTAAAATGAAGTTTTTAGAAGGTATCAGAAAGCTCACATGAGTGCAAACCTTTTTTTCCTCTGCATTATAGAAATGTCATAGGTTCATTGTAGGACATGTACTGATTAATGTATTTGTGACTCGAATTGTCCTTTCAAGGGAAAAGGGCTTTTCTTTGTAAATGTCATTGAACTCACTTTCTGTTTGTTGAAATTGTTTCTCATTGGTCTGAAATGTTTCTCGGAGACCTAGGTGCTCACACTCTGAACATAGTGGGTTTGCGTGGCTGTGCCCCGATCCAGGTAACTACCAGCTGGTGAGTGTTTCTCGTATTTCAGGGCTATGCATAGAGACCTCACATCCCACGCTAACCCTTTGTGGGAAACCATTATTACCACCGTTTTTTAAGTACAGCAAATCAAGACTTAGAATTTTAAAAAATAGTAGCCAGCAGTCTCTCCAGAAGGGATGTTGGTGCTTGGTCCACACCCAGATTTTTGACTCCAAAGCCAGCCTTGTTCTTTGCTTATTATTTTTTTTTTTAATAATTGGGGGAAGTGTAAATAATAGTAACTTATGGAGAATGATAAAAATTAAACTTACGTACTCCCTTTCTAGAATTAACAGATGTTCATTTTGAAACTTAAGCATGTTTTAAGATTTTTTTCTAAATAAAACATTATAGACAAAAAAGTTCTTACTTTACCTTTCCCAGGCCTCATCTTTTTCCTTCTCACTCCCACCCCCAACCTGACCCACTGCCTTCTTCAGAGGCAGTTTGGCTTCTACCCAGACCATAGTTCTTTGCTTTTATTAGACATATATATGTTTCTTGTCAGTATATAGCTCAGTTTCTATGTTTTAAAAAGTATGTACATTTTTATTTGTAATATGTAAATACATTTTATTGTATATATTTCACAACTGACTCTTTTTTTCCAGTTTTGTTTTTGAGATTGTTACATATAGATTTAAGTTATTCAGATTAATGGCCATCTAATATTCTTTTACCTGAATATATTGTAATATGTCCTGTTGATAGGTATTTAGCTTCTTTCCAGTTTTTTATTCTTTTGCAAGCAATGTCGTACATCTCTGTGCTTCTCTGGAGGATACTCGGGAGGAGTTGCCAGGGCCTGAGGTTGGCACAGCTTCCCCTCTGCTGGGTATTTCCTTCTTGTTCTCCAAGCGTACATGTCATGTACGAGGAACAGATTTCTCCACGTCCTCACCACCTCTTGGTACCGTTGATGGTAATTTTAGCCAGTGGTGAAATAGTATCTCTCTGTCTTCATTTTAATTTGCGTCAGCCTGATGACTGCTCATTCCAACCAGTGAGATTGAGCCTAAGTTTACTGACCAATCAGGCTCCCATTCCTCTGAATTGGTTGTTCCTACTTTTGTTCATTTTTCTGTTTGGTTGCTTTTCTTTTTCCTGCTGATATGTAGGAACTCTGTAAACAGCCAATATTAGTCATCTATCAAAAATATTTGAACAGTGTTATCTTCTCCTAGTCAGTGGTTTCCATGTGTTTATATATGGTATTTTGTATTATATACACTTGTCAAATTTTGGTATAAAGTTATCCATCTTCTTGTGTGTCTCGTGTGTTTGTCAAAAGTTTTAGAGTTTTGTTTTTCACCTTCAGGTCTGTAATTCCACCCCCTCCCCTATATTCTTACCCATCATTCTCTTCCTTATCCTATTTTCTTCCATAGCATTTATTATCTTGTAATATATCCTACACTTACCTGTTTTGCTTATTTATTTGTTGTCTATTTCCCTCCACTAGAATGTAAGCTCCCTAAGGGCAGTGTCTTTTGTCTGTTTTATTCATGGCTATATTCCTGATATTTCGAATAGTCACTGGCATATAGCAGGTACTCAATAAATATTTGTTGAACAAATAAAGAATAATCCATATGCATATGGAATTTATTGTTTTTGTATATAATATGAATAGAGCTTTTACCATTTTTTTTTTTTTTTTTTTGCTCTTGGAAAGCTTGCTTCTCTAACATCATGTATTGGAGTAGTCCATCCTGCTCCCACTGATTTTTCTCCTTTATCAAGAGTTGTTTCCCTTGCACCACTGTCTTTATGTATTCTTGTTCCCCTGCCTTTTTGTCTGCAGGAAACACAGTTCTTACACACAGCACTGGGTGGGAACAGGGGTAATGAAGAGCTAGATCCAACTTGTGGAGAGTTCGGTGATGGGTTAATCAGTGAACATTTAAGAAGCACTTTTTATGAACCAAATCTAAAAATGGGTATGAGCCCTCGAAGCCTTCAAAGGACTTTCTGGTTGACATTAAAACTTTTTTTTTGCTTTTTTTAGGGCTGCACCCACAGCACAAGGAGATTCCCAGGCTAGGGGTCTAATCAGAGCCATAGCTGCCGGCCTATACCACGGCCACAGCAACGCCAGATCCGAGCCACATCTGTGACATACACCACAGCTCATGGCAATGCCAGATCCTTAACCCACTGAGGGAGGCCAGGGATCGAACCCCAAACCTCATGGTTCCTAGTTGGATTCGTTTCTGCCGAGCCACAGTGGGAACTCCTGATATTAAAACTTTTTTATAACTCAAGGCAGAATATAACCATTAAGCAGGGGAATGAGCTCTATTCTGGGGGCACAGAAGCTGGAGAACATAGTGCTTAAGTTTGTAGGTTTCAAGTAAATTAAATCTGACTTTGCATCTTGCCTCTACTCTTGACTGGGCTTTATGTCTTGATCAAGTTATTAATCCTCTCCAACATTTAGTTACCTTATCAAAAAAATGGGAATGATGATAATAGTACCTCCTTCAGAGGTTGTTGGTTGACGGAAAGAATGTACACTAAGGGCATAGCTCAGTCCTGTCCGTGTTCACCAGTTCTCATGTGGGTGGAGAGTCTTTGGGGAGGAGGTGATATTTGACCAGGTCTTGCAGGCTAGGTTAGATGTTTCTAGGCAGGGATTGAGTGGGTGCAAAAGGACATGTCAAACAAGATATAAAATAAAAAAACCAAAACATGGAGGCCAGAAATTATAGGGTGGGTTCAGGGAACGTTATTCTAGTTTGACTGGTTTATAGGAGGGAGTCATAATGAAGAGACCAGGCATGTAGCTTGGGACTAAGATTATCAGCAACATGGTGTGGCGGAAACGAATCCGACTAGGAACCATGAGGTTGCAGGTTGGATCCCTATCCTTGCTCAGTGGGTTAAGGATCCAGTGTTGACATGAGCTGTGGTGTAGGTCACAGATGTGGCTCAGATCCTGTGTTGCTATGGCTGTGGTGTAGGCTGGCAGCCATAGCTCTGATTGGACCCCTAGCCTGGGTACCTCCATGTGATGTGGACGCAACCCTAAAAACTCAAATAAATAAATGAATAAAAACATTATCAACAACAGACCAAGAAAGTGTCCTTTAGTACTCTGCTTCTAATTCCTCTGTGGCTCCCTAGTGCCTGATCCAATCTGAGCCCCAGAGGGATGCCTCTGGCAGGGAGTTCTTGGCCAGTAGGAGAGGAGAGGGGCAGGAAGGGCAGCTGCAGGGCCCCCAGGATTGTCCTGGCCTGTGTAGGTGAGGGTCCATGTTCCAGGGCACTCGAACTTTAGGAACATTTTTTTTAAACTACCATATTTTTTAGCATGACCTTTGTGCTTGGTATGGAGCTGGGTGCTTCCATATACAGACCTATCTCAGAGATATTGCAAGTTTGGTTCCAAACTACCACAATAAAGCAGGTATCACAGTAAAGAGAATCACAGGAATATTTTGGTCTCCCAGTATGTATAAAAGTTATGTAGTCTCTTAAGTGTGCAGTGGCATCATGTCTAAAAAGACAATGGACATATCTTTATTAAAAACACTTCATTGCTAAAACAAAATGTTTACCCATCATCTAAGCCTTCAGTAAATTCTAATCTTTTTGCCAGTGGAGAATTCAAAATACTGTAAGAATTATCAGAATGTAACACAGAGATACAAAGTGAGCAAATGCTATTGGAAAAATGGCACTGATAGACTTTCTTTGAGCAGAGTTGCCACAGACCTTCCATTTGTGGAAAATGCATTATGTGTAAGGTGCCATAAAGTGAGTGTGATAAAACGAGGTGTGCCTGTACATTCTCACTGTTTAGCTTGAAATGGTTCTTCCCCGGATTCCTGTTCAGTATATGGTCTTCTGTTTCTGGTTCTGCATCCATCCAGGGCAGTGCAGGAATAGGGACGCTTAAAGCACCCTCTGCCCCTTCAGCATCCCATCTTCCTCTCAAGTCACAGAGAAGAACAGCCTGAAGTCTTAGGGCCCCAGCAAATCCTTTGTAAAAGAAGCCGTTATCTGCCAGTATTCTTCCCTACCTGGCTTCATCTCCAGGCGGCACTGCTGAGAGATGTTGTCCTTACTGGGAGGATGGAGGCCAGCCTGTGGAAATCAGGGTGGTATGAACGAACCTCATCATCAGAGATGAGGGTTTAGATCTCAGCCCTGCCAGCATCGAGCTCTAGGGTGACCAGCTGTCCTGGTGTGCCTATGAATGAGATGGTTCCTGACACATGAGACCAAAACCTGGAAAGTTCCGGCAAGGTGGGATGAGCTGGTCACCTCTTGAGTCCTGTGGTCTGAACCTTCCCCCTTACCCCATCAGCAGATGGCAGGTGCATCAGATCTCTGGGTAGGTGGGAGGACCACACATCACCTTTCCTGTTCCCTATTGCACTTACTTGTACGTTTCTCTCTCTGTTCACTGCTTTACCTGGGTATTTGTTCTCTGCAAGTGGAGACTAGGTCTTCCTGGCTCACTGCTATGCTCCTGGGATCTAGTACTGGGCCCAGTGCAGTTGAGGAATGGCCAATTGTTGAGGAATGAGTGAACAACGAAACTCTAGGAACCCCAGTTTCCTCGTCTATGGGGATGATGAATCTTAGGGTTGTTTCTGAAAATAATGAGCTAAGCCAGAAAAAGCCCTGGTACTCAGGACACCCCTTTTTCTCCCTTCCCATTGAATGCACGCAGATTGGAAAGCCAGTTTCTTCATCCTTCCCTCATGTTTATAGTTCAGTCGTCTTCAGGTACCCAGAAGAGTCAGGGTGCTGTTCCTTGCTAAACAGAAGTTGGGTTATCTTTAACATAAGAAAGAAATCAAACCAAATTAGATTATTTTACCTCAGAAGCTAGTTTCAACGGATCCTTTTGAATAGTATAGTTCTATTATTATATATTACTTCAAACTTAATAGAAAAAAATTGATTAAAATGTGTGCCCTGTTCATATCTGGCCTGGCTGAATGCCACAAGACACATTAATTGAAAATGAATCTCCCCAAACCCAATCAGGCATCATGAAGATGAAAAATGTACCTTTTTTCCCTCCGTTCCTTCATTGATTTTTCATTTTCCCCACTCAGAGCTTCATTTAGCAATTTTTCAGTTTCATTTTGTTGTGGCCTTAATTCATTCCCTTCACTACCCCCGCCCCGCCCCAATGAGATAATGTACCATTTTCCTTGTCCTTTTTAAACTGTTCTTTCCTGCTGCATTAGTGCAGGGAGGATCCTGAATTTGTCATGTCTCTTTGCCTTATTATTTTTTAGGAAAAGAGGGTAACGTCATTATTTTTAAAATTTTTACTGTTTTTTTTAATCAAAGATAACGCACCTAAAAATACATAACTGTGAAATTACAGTGTTACAACACTTCTAGAATAGAATAGAGAAAAACTGTAGCAAAAATGAAAAACATTTTCAGAGGAAGATATAAAATATCAGTTATTCTCATTTTATTTTCATGTTTTTCATGGTGAGGTATTTGGGGAGCAAACACAATTTCTGTTTTGCTAAGGGAAATGGAGAAAACTATCAGATCACAAAAGGTTGAGTTGAAAACAAGGCTGTGTCCGGGAAAGAGGGAGCTGAGGGAGGTGACTAAGACCCTGCAGGAGTTGTAGAAAGTTCTTGACTGTCTGGTGCCATCTGTGCCCCAATCAGATCACTGAATCCTTGGATCGCTAGGGATTTTGAAAACAGTAATGGGGATCTTCAAGTTACCTTCCTGTCAAATTTTCCAATAATCCAGTATCATACATTTCTCACCAAACATCTAGAAGGATTCACATTCAGGAATCCTATTGCTTTACTTTGACCTAGAATTCAGAGCGCAGTTATCTCGTTCTGACTCCTTTTAACTGCTTTGATTGGCAGTTATCCATCTTTGGTACATTTTCAATGGGAAAATGAATTCTTTCTTTATCAATGCATTTTAAAGTAGAAAGGCTTGGAGTTCCCGTTGTGGCACAGTGAAAAGGAATCTGACTAGGAACCATGAGGTTGCAGGTTTGGTCCCTGGCCTCGCTCACTGGGTTAAGGATCTGGCATTGCCATGAGCTGTGGTGTAGGTCGCAGATGCAGCTTGGATCTGGCATGGCTGTGGCTATGGCTGTGGCATAGGCTGGCGGCTACCGCTTCAATTGGACCCCTAGCCTGGGAACCTCCATATGCCGTAGGTGTGGCCCTAGAAAAGACCAAAAAAATAAATAAAATAAAGTAGAAAGTCTTTTAAAATAAGAGTCTTTTAAAAAGAATAACAAAGTAGAGTGTTAGTGGTAAAGGTTTGGAAACTTCTTTAATGTGTCAGGTGTCACAATAGGCGTGCCTACACCCTGATTTTGAATAAAAGCCCTCACCCCCTGATTTTGAATAAAAGTGCTTTAAATGGTTACTCTTAAAACTAGAATGAAAACAGAATAAAACAAATTTCAAAGAAAATAAGCAATAATATCACAAACCTAATTTGGATTTTAAAAATCATATTCCCTTACCCTTATAAGATCTTAAACAATTGAATTCAATGTGAGCATCAGTTTTAATGTACCTTCTGATATCATGCTCCATTTCAGTGTGTCTCTTGGTACATAAGGCATTTTCAGATACATGTATGTTATCATTTGCCAACTGGTAAGAAAAAATACCCCAAAGCACAGTTTCTTAAAAAACGATATCAAGTGATAGTATTTAATACTTGTTTGCTGCTGCATGTCTTATATTCATTCATTTCTTGCCACATCCCCAACCTCAATATTGAGTTATGTTTCATGAGTCTTGCACAATTGGGTACTATTCGCATCATTCTAATTATAGGGCTGTATCACATTCTGACATCTAACACGAAATGACCCGTGTCCTACATGTCTGTCACTAATGGAAAAAAAAAAAAAATTCCAGGAAGCTGAAAAGGCTCGAACCTGCTGGGTTGCTCTGAATCCCTAACAAGACCTTACTAAATTTTTGTACAGTTTCATTTCAGTCTGGTTGACATACAAGCTCTTTTTGAAGGAAATTGGCAGGGATCTTTTCACTATAGGAATCTATTTCCAAAGCAGTTTATAAAAATGTGTGGATTGATAGGGGTGATTTCACCTCCTAGGAGGACTGCTCTTTCATATAATGAGATCATTGATACACTAAACATCTGTTCCGTGTGGGTTCTGTGTCTGATGAAGGGGAAGGAAGTAAGCAAAGGGTGGTAGTGGCAGGGATGGGTCCTACTAGGGGTTTGCTGGAAGGGCTGAAATGGAACAGAGCAGAGAGCCCCACAACCAGCCTGAAGGACTTAGGAAGGGCTGGCCTGGGAGGTGACTGTTGAGTATTTCCTAACAGCAGAGTTCCTGGTACAGAAGGGGATGGAGGGTGGGAGGCTCCACTGGTGAAGGCACAGCCTATGCAAAGGCCTGGAAGCAGGACCATTGTACGTCCACAGCAGGCTGAGAGGATGGAGTGGCTTTTCTGCAGTGTTCATTGTGGGGCTGGGCAGGCATGAAAGGATGCTGCGGAGATAAAGTGGGACCAGAGCAGAAGGTCTTGTGTCCACACTAGGGAGTTTGAACATTAGAAGCTTGGGAGGGTTTGAAGAGAGTGCTAGCTTCAGCATCTCTGGGGTTAGGGCCTGGATGTGATGGCTCCTCCAGGTTATTCCAGTGTGTGGCTGTGCTGAAGAGGAAATACTTTGCTCAAACCATCTATGCAGGTAACTCAGTTGTAGTTAATATGAAGAAAAGCTGCTATCAGTTTTAAGAAACTAGATGACCTCCCAGCCTCTGCCATAAATATCAAACTAACCTATAGTCTTAGACACCCAACATCCTGCATGATCCGTTAGGCTGCAAGACATATCTTCAGTTTGAGTTACAAAAACCATGCTAATGAAGACCAAAATTAGTCATCTGTTCAATGAGTTAACATCAGTAAAAATGTTCTAGATTTTACCAAGACGGGTTTATTCACTATGTTCTATAACTTTGATATTTAAATTTAACTGCCGTGACAAGATTACATTCTTGGAAAGTAAGATAGCAGCATTCATTTTCTAAATCTCATCTGATTTCTCATTTCTTAATGTCTTGACCTGAGCCTGGTATGTTGGGTCATTTACCACCACCTGGTGACAGCTACATTTAAATGCAGCTTCATGAAGTGTCCTTAAACCTCTTGAAGGTCGAATTTACAAGCTTATAAGAGTCAAGAGCTACCCAAATAGGCAAAAGTACCAAATAGATTTCACTAGCATACTGGCTACATAGTTTCCTGGATTTGGGGGTGCCCCCAACTTTGCAGGGTGCTTTAGAGGTTCATCTAGGCCCCTAAGAATCTGATCCACACAACTTTGCCCCTGAAATCTAAGGGGTAGATTGCTTAGAGATAATGGATGGACAGATTTGTTGATCAATTCATTCAATATCTGAGAATATGAAGATAACCAAGGACTGGGCTCTAAAGAAGCTGATAGTCTAGGGAGAGAGAAACAGTAGTAGCTAATTTGAGTGTGTATCGTTCCAGATCTGATAGGAGACAGTATTTGAAGGCTCTTTGAAGTTGGCATTGAGAAACAATAGCATTTTCCACACAAACGTGTGACTTAGGTATTGTGGAAAAGAGTCAAAGGTTTGGGAGTCCAGTGTTACCTCGAACATGAGCAAACCCAGAAGGATGAGACTCTTCTTATTTTAGAAACCGTGGGCCTCACTTGGAAGAAGTCAGGGGATGTGCTCCAGGAGGAGACCCCCGGGGTAGGGGAGTAAATTGGGAATCAGTCTCTAAGCACCCTTTCTCTGTAATCTGAAAAGTCAGCCCCAGCCACAGAATATACTGTGCAGGATGCTTCTGTGAGAAATGCTTGAGGATGAAAGCAAGGGCATGCACAGCATTCGTTTTTAGCCAAAAGGCACAATCGCTTCCTGAGGCATCATTTGCTGAAAACACTTGAGCCTTGTTGTTAGAAGTTGCAGATCCCCCACATCCTCGATACTGTTCTTTTACTCCAGAACCAGCTCACAGTTCTCCCCTCAGCTCTCTCTCCATGTGATGTCTGTGCCTTGTATTTATTTCTGAAGCTAAAATCTAGTGGCAGAGATCAGAAGAATCCTCTTGGACTCTTTCTGTGAGCTGTTCACTGAAAGTCCTTACCCCTCATCTCTTGCTGTCCTGACTCACAGACCACTCTGATATTTCAGAGATGGTGAAATAAAGTGTGTGAAGTCACTTTTTTTTTTTTTTGCTTTTTAGGGCCGCACCCATGGCATATGGAGGTTCCCATGCTAGGGGTCGGATCGGAGCTACAGCTGCCGGCCTACACCACAGCCATGGCAACACATGATCTGAGTTGCATCTGTGACCTAGGCTGAAGCTTGTGGCAATGCCAGATCCTTAACCCGCTGAGCGAGGCCAGGGATCGTGGATATTAATTAGTTGGGTTCCTTACCACTGAGCCGCAACAGGAACTTCCTGAAGTCACTTTTTATGTAATTTAATGAACTAGTACCCCTAACCTTCTTGGAACATTTCAGTTAATTTCAGCACAGATTTTGCCCATCATTTAAAGATTTTAAAAGTCAATTTAAAAAAAAATCTGAACACTATAAGAAGGAATGAAAAAGGGACACTGAAGCAATGATTTTTGAAAATTACTCCTTCAAAAATTGAAGGAAATTTAAACAAATTTAGTTTTGCCTATAATCCTACCCCAATCCTAGAATGATTTCATTTCTTTAACTTCTCTTCCAGTTTTTACTTTCACATTGTAAACTTTTGTTTTTCTATCCCTCAAGGTTTTCTTGTAAACACTTTTCCATTTTGTCATGCATTTGTTTTTAATGTTTGTGTAATATATACCATCACATTGATATTCTGCAATTTATTACCTATTCCTTTAGTGCTGGACATTAAGGTTATTTCCATTTTCTCTCTATTATAAATAATAGGAGCAAGAACATCTTTGTATATATAGCTTTTTTCCTACATCTGAATTATATCCTTAGGATAAATTCCCAGGAGTGGGATTAGTGGGTCAAAGGGTATGAACAGCTTTATGGCTCTTAATATTTATTGCCGAATTGCCCAAAGGGTCATTCTAATTTACAATGCCACCTGCAACACATGAGAGTAGCTGTCTCTCTAGCCCTTCCAACACGATTTCTTCAGTCAGTAGTTTTGGGCAAATTTAATAGGTATCACAGGCTATCCAGTGACTGTTTTTAATTGTTAATTTAAAAAATTATTATCAACATTGGATTTTTTTCTCTTAAGTGTGTTTCTTATTGTAGTCTGTTCTGTATGGTTTACTTTTCATGTTGGAGTGTTTTGGTTTTTTTTGACATCAGGTAGAATTTAAAATATTTTATTATGAAAATGTCAAATTCACTCAGGACAAAGAAGGTAATGATGAGTCATTCCCCAGATTCAATAGACAGCACGATTTGGCCACATATGCCTGTCTACACCTTCTTTTCCTTTTATTTTTCTCCTTTGTGCAGTTATTTCAAAGCAAATCCCTGACATTCTGCATGTTTCCTGTATATTTCACTGTGCATCTCTAAAGCATGTGGACTTGTTCTTCTTAATCATAGTGCTATGATTAACAAAATTGGTAATATCTTGGTCCTATTTAATTCCCATCTGTAGTAAAATTTTCTAAAATGTCTTTTTATGATACTTCGTTCCAACCAGCATACAGAGAGGTCCACTGTGTTTGGTTGTAACATTTCTAAAGTCCTTTAATCTAGAGCATGCACTCTTTACTCCCTGCCCCACGCAAGTGGACCCCCACCCAGTGACTCATTGCAGGAACCAAGTCAGTCATCCTATAAAAGGTCCACATTCTGAATCTGATGTTTTGTTTACCTGTCAGCTTGATTAGATTCCATTTCAACTTTGTGTGTGTGTGTTGGGGGGCAGGTGGAGGTGAGTATACACCATGAGTGGTGCTGTGTGATGCATTCCGTGTTGCTCTGGGGCACATGATGTCTGGTAGTCCCACTTTGGGTGATGCTGAGGCCAGTTGTGGATTCGGGTGGTGACAGCCCACAGGACAGCTGTGATGTCCCTCACCAGCTTTGCCCTTGCTGTTTCGTCTCTCCATGGAGGTTGCTTGAGTCAGTTTCCTAGGGACCTTGCAGTGCTGATTTTCAGATTCTCTCATTCCTTTCCCACTCATTAACTGGAATTCTTCTGTAAAGTAAAATTCTTCCATCATAAACTAGCACTTTTTAGCAGTCTCAACATGCAGTTTGTACAAGTAAGGCTGGATCAGTGCTTTATTCTTTTCCCTACATTTCCAGCTTTCTAGGTAAGAAGTTGGTTTCTCTGTCATTTCCAATGAGTTGTTCCTGCTGCTTTGTTTTGTTTTTGTTTTTTATGAATCATAAAATACTCAGGGTTTTAAAAATATGTATTCCATGCATTTTACTCAATTACCCTATTCTTCTTGACACTTGAATCATCTCATCTTTGGCTCAAGGAAGACCCTTCTTGACTTTGTTTTCAGGAAGAACAAAGCACCTCAGACTCTTCTAGTATATTTTTTGAAAAGGAAAGATTATGAGTTTACTCTGATACTTTCATTTCAAATTTAATAAAACTTTTTTTTTTGTCTTTTTGGGCCACACCCATGGCATATGGAAGTTCCCAGGCTAGGGATCAAGTTCCCTCTTGGAAGTTACCAGCTGCCGAAGCTGCAGCTACCGGCCTATGCCACGGCCACAGCAACGTGGGATCCAGGCCATAACTGCGACCTACACCACAGCTCATGGCAATGCTAGATCCTTAACCCAACTGAATGAGGCCAGGGATCGAACCCATGTCCGCATGGATACCAGTCAGGTTTGTTACTGCTGAGCCACAATGGGAACTCCAGAACTTTTTTCAACTTTTTTTTTTTTTTTTTTTTTTGCCACACCCATGGCATGTGGAAGTTCCCAGGCCAGGAATCCAACCCACGTCATAGCAGCAACCCAAGCCACTGCAGAGAAAATGCAGGATCTTTGACCTCCTGCTCCACAGAAGGAACACCCTTGCTTCTTTGATTTCATACTTATATTTTCTCTCTTAACAGCAAAAATCTTGGTTTCAGACATTATTATAGTATAAAAAATAAAATAGTTTCAAAATACAATAGCAGTAGTACTACTAAAATTTTCCCAGTAAGTGAGAGATTTCTTTGCAATTCCATTTATCTTTAGTATACATTCTACTAAAAACAACCAGTCAAATTACTTTGTTCTAACAACACTTGAATTAATTATTTTAACCAATTCGATATACAGTTACATTCCTTTATTTCAGTTTGTTTTCAGATTTTAGGATTGGTTTTATATTTTGAATCTGAAAAATGTGCTTTCAAAATTACCCCTATATAACATAATATTTTCAGAAAAGTCTTTCTTCTGTTCTGTCTCTTCCATCTGATTTCCTCCCTCTCTCTGTTGGTAAATATTAATAATTAAGATTTCTTTTATCTTTGAAATGTTTCTTTTGCAAATTGTTATTCAGCCATATGCCTTCACCAGCTTTGTACTAGAGCTAGCCAACCATATACTCCTTACAATAAGCTATACCAGGTTTTAGAGATCTTCATTTTTTATTGAGGGTTACATAGACATCCATTGTTAAGATGTGTCATAGTTTTTTTGATCATCTGCTTGTTCATGGAGTTCTATATGTGTGTGTGTGTGTGTGTGTTTTCTCAAAACTAAATTCTGTGTCCAAGTCATTTCATATTTTGGCCAGTGAATCTTTGGGATCTATTCCTAGAAATAGAATTGTTTGTTGAAAGGGTAAATGTAATTGTACATTTGTGCTTCTTTTAGTTATTACTGGAGTCTTTTCTATAGGAATTGTGTCATTTTGCTCAGAGTCGAATTTTTTTTTTTGCTTTTTTTTTGGCAAATGCTCAAATTTCATACACAGAATTGTTGGAAAATTAGTGCATTCTTCAAAATCACACATTATTTATTGAACCTACACAGGGTTCCTTCTATTGTTCAAGACATGGCCTGGTGCAGAGTACCCTGGTTCTGCTTTTAGGGAGCCTGTGATTTGTCTATGGAGACATGGTATGTGAATGAAAAACAAAGAATAGTCCAAGATAGAACAGAATATAAAAACAAAGATCAACAAAGATGAAAGCCCAGCTCAAGTCTCTATCTTTAGGGAGCATTTCCCTGCTTACTCAAGGCCATGTGAGTCCTCCATTCACTGAATTGCTTTATTACTTTCAGGGACAGTGACCTTTTCCCCAGAGTAAAATTATAAACACTTGGTTGAACAAACAGGAATATACTAATAGGAACAGCAGAGCTGAGTGTTTGAAATGTAGGCTTCCTCATGAATTCAAGTGGAATAATTACTTTAGGTAGAGTTACGCCTGCCCTTTTCAAAGCTTGTTCTCTGGAACATCTGTGGGATCCTACGAGGGGTTACACAGGAAAATCAGGGCAGAAATGTTAGGCTGAACAAACCTAATGAGACATGAACTCCACAACTATGTCTAATGTCCCAAGCTTGCCCAGATACAGAATCCCATGTCCGTACTGTTCCAGGAAACGCAAAAGAACTGATATGCAGTTTCTGTTTGAATGGAAACCAAAGGCGTCTCTTCCTGTTGATTAACCTGTACAGTTCTGCATTTTTGATGACCAGTTTCCCATTTGTTTCTCTCTAGATTGAATCACTGAAGAAAAAGGTGCAGCAGAAACAGCTCTTAATATTGCAGCTTTTAGAGAAGATATCTTTCTTAGAAGGAGAGGTAAGAAGCTATGTTCCTTTAAGTTGGTGTCTTCCCTACCATTAAATTTTATGCTGCGGAGCCTACCTCCGACACTTAATTAAAAATATGGCTATTTCCTGGCCTTATAAAATTGATTGAAGGTTAACTGCCAACACTGAAAATGAGGTTCTGACAGCTAGTTTTTCTTTCCCATCTGACTCTCCTCACTCCCCCTTGCTGCTCACCTCTGGTTTTTGGCTCATTTTTTTCTTGCTGAAGTTTTCTGAGCAAGTCTGATAAGCTGTTGATGAATCCTGATAACGTCCCCTGTTTGTGTAGTGCTTTAAAATTTGCCAAGCACTTTCACATACATTCCTGACATGGTTCTCTCAACAACTTTAAGAAAGGCAAGGCGAGGATTATTATCTTTGTATTAACAAATTTAAAAAGAAAGACAGAGGGTAGGCAGATGGCTTTTTCAAGGAACATCCGGCTTAATGCTAGAGCCAGGTGCCAGGTGGAGTGGTTGATTCCTCATCCACTGCTTCTCTGTGGTATCCCTTCAATATGCCTTAGAGGCGACTGAATTTCATCTGAAACTTAAGGTATTTAGTATTCCTGACTCTCTGGCTTTTTAAAAGGCATTTTGGGGATTTTTGTGGAGGTTCCAGGGAAGGAAATTATGGAGTTGGAAGAACCTTAGGAGCTTAGGTGTTAATAGAAGGGGAAGCCTTTTCTTCTCTCTGAGGGCTCTTTATTAAGAACTTGGCATTGAGCCTCTTCCTATTGAGCCTCTGAGAATCTCTCCTAGTCTGCCCTCCCCCCCACCCCTTGAGTCCTTCCCCCATGAGAGTCAGCCCAGGAGAGCATGAAAAAAAAGGAAGGAGACAGCAAAGTATTGACAGTCTTTATGCTCCTAGTGTGTATTGGGTGGTTAATTACTATCCATATTTTTTGTATAACCTAGAGGGGAAGACTGGAATCAGACTTGCCCACATCTGAACTCTCAATCTGCTTCTGATTAGCTGGGTCACCCTGGGCAAGTTTCCTGGAGTTTCCAATGGGGGATGAGAACTGCACCCACCTATGTGTGTCCAGGTGATGAGACTGTGTAGAAAGTGCCTGGCAGGCGCTAAGCACCCGATAATTTCCTCTATTAAGAGGGATATCCTATGAGTTAGAATGTATCTCCTCCATTTTCTATCTGGAGAAACTGAGGTTCAGGGATGTTGAAGAACCTGCCCGCGGTGACAGAAATGGGTAAGCCTGAGCTCTCAGTCACCGTATTTGTTGTGGTGGCAAGCAGGGTCTTTATTGACTCTGTTTGCGGGGTCAAGGAGGGGGGCCGCATATATAGGCAATAAGCAGAAGTCCCTTGTGACCCCCAAGGACCAGGCAGCAGATTCAAAGCCCAGAGTCTCTGAGTCCTGACTGCTGAGTGAATGGACACCTGTCCTGTCCCGATATTTCCTCCCACCCCCGCACAGTCACAGGTTCCAACTCCAGCTTCATCAATGGACATTGCTGCTTCTGAGATCGCCCTGTGAAATCACAGCTCCCCCTGGGAGGGGTCCTTCCTTCTCAGTGAGAGTCAGGGAGTGAGAATCCTGGGGAAAGCCCACAGCTCCCAAGAGAGGCTGGTTCCAGGAGAGGAAAGAGATGCTGACCAGGGGGGCAGAAGGACCCCCAAGACAGTGCCCACCCCGACCCCTCTCCTTCCCCCACCCACACCCTGGCTGTGCTACTCAAGCCACCCCCCCTTCTGGGAGATGAGGAAACGTCCTGGGGGGTACTGTGCTTGAGAAGAGCCTTCCATATACAAGGGCTCTGTTTGATGCTTGCTTTATAAACTCCTTTCCTCTCTCGGCGTGGGTTGCCCAAGACCCTGAGGTGTTGCTATGAGTCCACATGGTTTATTTGGGAGATGATCCCAGGAAGCCCCAGTGGAGGAGGAGAGGTTCGAGTCAGGGAAAGGACAATAATGGGTGCCTTAGTGAGGAGGTTACCACCGTGGGCAGCTGCCCCAGGTGTCTCGGGGAAATCATGTGCACAGGCCTCTGAGCTAGCCTGCTGAAAAGTCAGGAAGCTGGGGCGTTTATCCTCTAACTCCTATCAGCAATAGGTTGAGGCTGGCTTCTGAGGGCTGTGGCATTTCTGGCCTGCTCTGGGCAGGGGAAGCCCCCAGGTCAAGAGTCACAGGTGCCAGGTCAGGAAATGGTACCCATCCAGAGCATGTGGGTGGGGCCGGCAGCATCTGCTATGTGTGTCTGATAAGCCATTCAAAAATGGTTTGAGGGAGTTCCCGTCGTGGCTCAGTGGTTAATGAATCCGACTAGGAACCATGAGGTTGCTGGTACAAACCCTGGCCTCGCCCAGTGGGTTAAGGATCTGGCATTGCCGTGAGCTGTGGTGTAGGTCGCAGATGCAGCTTGGATCCCGTGTTGCTGTGGCTGTGGTGTAGGCCGGTGGCTATAGCTCCAATTAGACTCCTAGCCCGGGAACCTCCATGTGCTCCAGGCACAGCCCTAGAAAAGACCAAAAAAAAAAAAAATGGTTTGCAGAGTTCCCATCATGGCACAGCGGAAATGAATCTGACTAGGAACCATGAGGTTGCGGGTTCAATCCCTGGCCTCGTTCAGTGGGCTAAGGATCCAGCACTGCTGTGAGCTGTGGTGTAGGTCATAGATGCTGCTCGGATCTTGCATGGCTGTGGCTCTGGCGAAGGCCAGCAGCTTAGCTCAGATTAGACCCCTAGCCTGGGAACCTCCATATACCGCGGGTGTGGCCCTAAATAAAGGTTTGAAACCATTTTTCCTTGAGCATTTAAACACTGATTATAAATTTGGTTGATTATTTTGGTTGATTTCCTTAAAATATTTAAATTCTACAAATTTAGTATGGCTCATTCTTTTTGATCATCCACCTTAAACAGCAGATACCACCTTAAACAGAAGATCTATGCAAAATCACAAGATTTAACAATACATTTACACATTCTTATATATTAAATATTTGGGGTTTGTTTCTTCACTGTTTCTTTCTCGTTCTTTTAATATCTTCTGAAGACTATTCTTTCACTTATTTCAGTGTTTTCATAGAGTTTATGTCATTTTGACACTCTCCAGATAGGTGACCTTTCAAATCCAAAGGAGCTATAGAATACTTCTGAATAGCTAAGGTTAGAGGCTGCCAGACTAGGTGGATTTGAGGTGATTCAAATTCAGGACGCCTTATCTTATGCACCATTAAAAATGCCTTCCTCATTAACTTTAGACCTTACTTGCTCAGGCCAGGGAAATTTTACTTCCTAGGAGATGAGTTAGAATTGAGTACTTGGTTTTCCTCTGCAGGCTGTGTGGCTAGTTTACCGTGTTACACACACTCTGCTGGCTGTCATCTCCTGGCTGATTGTGTGTGACCACTCATGCCAGTGACTTTCCGCCCCTCTTTCTGCCTGGCTGCTGTATGACCACCGGTGCCAAGCAGTCCTTCCAGGGTCCCTCAAGTCCTGGGACGACCTGACATAACTGTTCCTTTTGTTCGTCTTGCTGACTCAATACAGAAAAGTTATAAACAAACATAATTACCACAATGTAAAAGAAACTTCATTGCCTCATATATCTGTGCTTCCTAGTTTTAAAATTGACGGCAAACTGTAATTATCATCACCTTTCTTCTCTATTAAAACTATTTTATATTTTATTTTAACTTTCCCTTGGGTGGACATCATAAACACAAGGCCTTTCTCAGGCTCACCTTCCTTCCACAGTAGTGTTTTTCCTCTTGTGGTTTCGATGCTCACATGGTCACAACTCAGCTGGGGAGAGTTCTCCGTTACCTTCCTTGGCCAGGGATTGAGCCTGCACCACAGCTGTGACCCAGGCCATGGTAGTGACAATGACAGATCCTTAACCACTAGGCTACTAAGGAGCTCTGCAATAGGGTTCTTTTATTGTTATTATTATTATTATTTTACTGCTGCACGTGTGCTATATGGAAGTTCCCAGGCTAGGCGTCAAATCATAGCTGCTGCAGCTGCCAGGCTACACCACAGCCACAGCAACGCTGGATCTGAGCCACATCTGTGACCTGCACCACAGCTCACAGCAACACCAGATCCTTAACCCACTGAGCTGGGCCAGGGATCAAACCCACATCCTCATAGACAGCATGTCAGGTTCTTAATCCACTGAGTTCCAAAGGGAACTCCTAGAGTAGCGTTCTTGATGCTTGTGGAGTAATTCTTATTACACAACAATAGATGTTTCAGACCTGTCCTTATTTTTGTCCCATCCCAAAATGTGATTTTGGCTTGTCTCTAAGGAACCCTGGTTGGTGGAGAACCAGACTGCACACTATCTGGGCACGAGTGTTGGTAGTGGGTTAAAGTGCCATGCCTGCTGCTAGGCCCAATTCAGTAGTAACACAAGTGGGGAAAAAAAACATCTTTTTAAGATTATGAGGTTGCACTGACATTTTCCAAATTTATCTAGTTATATTGCTTAACCATATAGAGTTCTGTTGGCCGCTAAGAACATTATGTTGGCCTATTCTAATACCAAGAATTTTTTTTTTTAATGCATGTCCCACAACTTTTTAAAACACTTTATCGAAGTATAGTTGACTTACAATATTGTGTTAGTTTCAGGTATACAGCAAAATGATTCAGTTATACATATATCCATTTTTTTTTCAGATTCTTTCCCATATAGGTTCATTTTTTTTCTTCCTTTTTTTTTGTTTTTTTGCTATTTCTTTGGGCCGCTCTTGCGGCATATGGAGGTTCCCAGGCTAGGAGTCTAATCGGAGCTGTAGCCACCAGCCTGCTCCAGAGCCACAGCAACGCGGGATCCGAGCTGCGTTTGCAACCTACACCACAGCTCACGGCAACGCCGGATCGTCAACCCACTGAGCAAGGGCAGGGACCGAACCCGCAACCTCATGGTTCCTAGTCGGATTCGTTAACCACTGCGCCACGACGGGATCTCCCACCCATATAGGTTCTTATAGAATACCGAGTAAAGTTCCCTGTGGCATACAGTAAGGTCCTTGCTGGTCATCTCTTTTATGATGTAACACCAGGAATTTTTATACCTTGACTTTCCATCTTCTGTCTTTAACTGCAGTGATGCCAATGGTGGTATTTCAGCTATCTTTGAAAAGTTTTGGTGGACAGAGCTGGTAACCTCCTATATCCCATTGTGAACTGGAGTTTGGCACTTGCCCTCAGCCTCTACATGGACTAAATCATGAGCCACTGTAGCTGCTGACCTGCAGCACCAGCTGAGTGGAGCTCAGGGTGGAGACCAGGAATGAGGCACTCTGTGCTCTGGGAAAACTGGAAGAACAGGTCTTTAGATAGTTAGATATTTTTAGGAGATTTTATGTGCCCAATTCTTGCATCTCCTCATATCTAGAAAAGTACTAACATCCTTCATGGTGGCATCTGCTCCCTGTGACTAGCAGTAACCTTCACGAGATCAGGCCCAAGCTTTTGTAAAATGTGTGTGTGGCTACACGCACCTCCCCCCTCCCCTTTATCTTATGCACTGATAGTATTTCCCCTGCCTCTCTGGGGCAATATCTCACAGTCTTCTGAGAATGCAGCCACCTTTCAGGGTAAGCCGGTGAGCCCCAGGGGCTGTGAAAACTCAAGATACTGGCCCTGATAGCTGAGGTGCATATCAAAGAAAGGATTTCAGTGAGCCCAGACCTCTTGTGTTCCTGGTACCTAGCCTTTCGTTGCAAAAACTCCTGTGTATCCTATCTCCCTCCTCACCTCCTCAGAGTGGTTTCTCAGGGCTACCTGAGATGCTGTCTCCAGGGCTCAAGTCCTGTTTTTGCCCCACACAAAACTTAACTCTCAATTTCCTGCTTGTGCTTTCTTTCTTTTCTTTTTTTTGAAGTTGTTAAGGACCTAATTGCAGACACAGGAGCCAGACTGCTTGAGTTCTAATGTCCTCTCTGGCACTTACTAGTTTGTGATCTTGTGCAAGTTATTTAATTGCTCTGTGCCTTAGTTTGCTCATCTGTAAATGAAAGTCCTCTCTTTAAAATGATAACCTCTCTACAGAGTTGTTACAAAGACTAAATTAGTTAATATGAAGTGATTAGAAAAGTACATGGTTCACCTTGAAATGCCATGCGTTTAATGTTTCTTTGACTGCTGGCTCCCAGAGACTTTCTCTTTGAAAATAGAGAATGTATTTTTTTTTTTTCTTTTTAGAGTCGCACCTATGGCATGTGGAGGTTTCCAGGCTAGGGGTTAAATTGGAGCTGCAGCTGCCGGCTACACCACAGCCACAGCAATGTCAGATCTGAGCCGTGTCTGCAACCCACACCATAGCTCATGGCAACGCCAGATCCTTAACCCACTGAACAAGGCCAGGGATTGAACCTACATTTTTATGGATGCTAGTCAGGTTCGTTTCCACTGAGCCACAATAGGAACTCTGAAAACGTGGATTATTTTGGTTCCTGAATCATCACCTGTACTTACTGATGCTTAAACTCATTAGATTTTGCAACCCCACCCCCACAAGATCCCTAAAAGTTTGCTGCATTCTGGCGCCATCAGACTACATTTTCATTAACTGATGCAAAAATAGAAAAATTTTTTTCTAATAATTTTTTCTTCACTCATCTCTTGAAGAAATAGCCTACCCCCATTTCCAATATAAGAAGTTATATTAAAATTACAAGCATATATCTTCATAAGGTTGATGAGCTTTCTGAAACTGAACAGATTCTGTTTCATTTGTCTCTGCTGAAGATCCTAAACTTACAGCTCCATTCAGAACTCAGAGGAAAGGAGTCAAATGTCTTGGCTTTGTCCATCGTGAATTTAATGTGTGTTGTGTGGTACATAAACCTCTCAGCCTATCGGCTGTGCATTCCTGGGTCAATTGTGAATTTTCCTGTGTGACACTGGGGCGGCAGCACCAGGCTCCACACACACATTTTATGGGACACACGTTCTTATTTAGTGCATGTGCTACAGTCCCGGCTGGGCCTCAGGGAGTTGGGGGAGGAGGTGACTGCCATACGCTTGTGACATAATTTCCTTCAAATGCCAAAAAAAAAAATGCCCCAAAGTGCTATACCAAGTCCTTCCTTTCTGGAAGGCTCACAGTCTCCTCAAGCTGCCGGGTGGTCTGCATTTCACAGCTCAACACAAGGTGGTGGTATTTGAAAGTAGGAAAACCCTGGAGCCTGATTCTCAGTCCCAGAAACAATCTTTCATTCAGCACAGGCCAGGTGACGGATGGATGCTACTCCTCAGTCTTAGTCTGGAAGACTCAGGGTGGAGTGTTTTTTCTTTCTCTTTCTCTCTTTCTTCCTCCCTCCCTCCCTTCCTTAATTTCTTTTTTTGGTCTTTTTAGGGCCACACCTGCTGCATACGGAGGTTCCCAGACTAGGGGTCAAATCAAAGCTGTGGCTGCTGGCCTACACCACAGCCGTAGCAATGTAGGATCCGATCTACGTCTGTGACTCACACCACTGCTCACAGCAATACCAGATCCTTAACCCACCAGGCAAGGCCAGGGATCGAACCTGTGTCCTTCATGGATAGTAGTCTGGTTCGTTAACACTGAGCTACGACGGGAACTCTGTGTCTATATTTTCTTATATTGAGACCTGTCTCTCTCTATTTTTTTAAAGTATTTCTGTTGTCCCTTTCTCTTTTTTTTTGTCTTTTTGCCATTTCTTGGGCCGCTCTCGCGGCATATGGAGATTCCCAGGCTAGGGGTCCAATCGGATCCGTAGCCACCGGCCTACGCCAGAGCCACAGCAACGCCAGATCCGAGCCGCGTCTGCGACCTACACCACAGATCACGGCAACGCCGGATTGTTAACCCACTAAGCAAGGGCAGGGACCGAACCCGCAACCTCATGGTTCCTACCTAGTTGGATTCGTTAACCACTGCGCCACGACGGGAACTCCTGTCCCTTTCTAATTTTCCTCCTACTGCCCATATCCAGGTTCTCATCATCATATTTTTTCTTGTCAACCTTGTAGTGTATTCATTTATGTAAATAAGCTGCATCTTCTTAAAGTCTATAGTGGAGTTCTCTTGTGGTGTAGTGAGTTAAAGATCTGGCATCTGGGGTCACTGCTCTAGTGTGACAGATGTTAACCAGACATACTACATTGATCATTTTGCAGTGTGTACAAATATCAAATCAGTATATTATAACCTGAATCTAACAGAATGTTATATGTGAGTTAAATCTCAATATTTTTTTAAAAAGTGTACAATGTAATGAATTTTGGTGGTCGAATATACCTGTGAAACCACCACTGCAATCAAGATGGAGAACATTTCCATCATCCCCAAAGACCTCTGTTGCTCTTTGCAGTCCATCTCTCCGTTTCAGCCCCAGACAACCAGGGGTCTGCTTTGGACTTGTTCACATTTTATTTTTTATTTTATATTTTATTTTTTTGGTCTTTTCTAGGGCTGCACCCGCGGCATATGGAGGTTCCCAGGCTAGGGGTCGAATCGGAGCTGTTGCTGTTGACCTACGCCACAGCCACAGCAACGTGGGATCCGAGCTGAGTCTGCGACCCACACCACAGCTCACAGCAACGTTGGATCCTCAACCCACTAAGTGAGGCCAGGGACTGAACCTGCAACCTCATCGTTCCTAGTCATATTCATTAACCACTGCGCCACGACAGGAACTCCTATTCTCCATGCTTTTATTGATATTTGTCTGGGTTGTTTCCAGGTTAGGGCTGTTGTGAATAAAGCTGCTGTGAACATTACTGTGCAGGTCATTATGTGGTTTTCCTCTTGGGGAAATTTCTAGTGGTGTGGTGCCTGGGATGGAGGGTAGATGTAATTTTAACTTTTGAAGAAACTCTTAGTTTATCAAAGGAGTTGTAATATTTTACATTCCCACCAGCAATTGGACTGTTTCACTTTCTCTGCATCGTCACCCTGACTTAGTATGATCCGTCTTTTTACTAGAGCTATGCTGGATGGTGTGTGGTGGTATCTCGTTGTAGGTTTTATTTGCATTCCCATAGCCACTAGTGACGCTGAGCATTTTTAAATGCTTATTGGCCATTTGCTTATCTTGTTTTTTGAAGTGTCTGTTAAAATTTTTTGCCCATTATTTTAATGAGTTTTTGCTTTTCTTCTTTATTGAGTCATTAAGAGTTCTTTATGTATTCTGGATACCAGTTATTTTTCAGGTAATGTATTGTGAACATTTTCTCCAGTTTCATGATCTGCTTTTTATTTTCCTCATATCTTTTGGAGATATTTGTATTTTAATTTTAATTTTTGATAAAGTTCAATTTATCAATTTTATTGTTACAGTTTCTGTTTTTTGTCCTAAGAAATCTTTGCCTACTACAAGGTAACAGATTTTCTTCTATGATTTCCTCTAAATATTGAATAGTTTTTGTTTTTTAATTTAGATCTAAGATCCATTTGGAGTGAATTTTTGTGTTTTGTGTGAAGTAAGGGTTGATATCTTTTTTCACATAGACATCCAATTGTTTCCTTTAAATGTCTCTTTAGCACCTGACATTGATCATTTGTTCCCTTTCCCCCTTCTTTGATCAGTCTGGCTAGGGTGTTATCAATTTTTTTTTAAATGAAAACAGCTTTTGGCTTTGTTAATGTTCTCTCTGCTAATGTTCTCATATCTGTTTTCTGCTTTATTGAGTTATGCTCTAATATTATTCCCTTTCTTCTAATTATTTTGGTATTGGTTTGCTGTTCTTTTTCTAGCTTCTTAAGATGGACCTTAGGTCATTGATTTTAGATCTATCTTCTTTTTTAATATAAGCCTTTAAAGCTGTAAATGTCCCTCTAAGCTCTGCTTCAGCTGCAACCCAAAAGCTTCAATGTGTTGTATTTTCGTTATCATCCAGCTAAAAATATTTTCTAATTTCCTTTCAGATTCTTGTTTGACTTATGGATTATTTAGAAGTGTGTTGTTTAACTTCCAAATATTCGAGGTGTTCTTAGATAACTTATTGTTTTTTTATTTCTAATTTAATTGTTATGGTCCAAGAACATACCTTGTATGGTTTTGATTCTTTTAAATTTATTGAGACCCGTTTTATGGTTCAGCATATGATTTCTCCTGGTTGAATAATGTAAAAAAATATATATATATATATATGTGTGTGTGTATATATATCTCTGTTTTGTGTACATTCTATAAATATCAATTAGATTTAGGTCACTGATAATATTATTTAGGTAATGATTTTCCTGATTTTTATATAATTGTTCTATCAATTACTGAGTGGTGTTAAAATCTCTTCCTATGGTTTAGATTGTCTATTTCTTTCTTTAATTTTGCTATTTTTTTATTTAATATATTTTGAAGCTCTCTTATTAGGTACATACACACTTAAAATTTTTTAATAAGTATAGTTGATTTATAATATTGTATTAATTTCTGCTGTACAGCAAAGTGATTCATTTGTACATATAACATATATTCTTTTCCATTGTGCTTTATCATAGAATATACATATATATATATTTTTTGTCTTTTCCAGGGCCACACTTTTGGCATATGGAGGTTCCCAGGCTAGGGGCCTACGCCAGAACCACAGCAATGCCAGATCCAAGCCAAGTCCGCGACCTGCACCACCACTCATGGCAACACCGGATCCTTAACCCACTGAGCAAGGTCAGGGATCGAACCCACAACCCCATGGTTCCTAGTTGGATTTATTAACCACTGAGCCATGAAGGGAATTCCTATCACAGAATACTGAATTCAGTTCCCCATGCTATACAGTAGGACCTTGTTGTTTATCCATGCTATATTTAATAGTTTCCTCTGCTACTCCCACACTCCCAATCCTTTCTCCCCCATTTCTCCTCGCCCTTGACAACCAGTCTGTTCTTTACACTTGTGAGTCTGTTTCTTTTTCATGGATAGGTACATACACATTTTTGATCGTTGTGCTTTAGTGATGAATTTATCTTCTCATTATCATAAAATGTTGGTCACTACTTTTGTTCATACTCTGTCTTGAAGTTCATTTTTATCTGATATTAATAGTCTCATTCCTGATCTCTTTTATGTTTTCTGTTTGCATGGTATATCTTTTTCCATCCACTTTTTTTTTTTTTTTTTAGGGCTGTACCCATGGCATATAGAAATTCCTTGGCCAAAGGTTGAATTGGAGCTATAGCTGCCAGCCTATGCCACAGCAATGTGGGATCCGAGCTGTGTCTGTGACCTATACCATAGCTCACAGCAACCCCGGATCCTTGACTCATCGAGCAAGGGCAGGGATTGAAGCCACATCCTCATGGATACTAGTTGGATTCATTTCTACTGTGCCATAACAGGAACTCCACCATCCAGTTATTTTTAACTGATCTGTGTCTCTGTATTTAAAGTACAACTGCTGGGAGTTCCCGTTGTGCCACAGTGGTTAATGAATCCGACTAGAAACCATGAGGTTGTGGGTTCCATCCCTGGCTTTGCTCAGTGGGTTAAGGATCCAGCATTGCTGTGAGCTGTGGTGTAGGTCACAGACATGGCTCGGATCCCTCGTTGCTGTGGCTCTGGCATAGGTCGGTGGCTATAGCTCTGATTAGACCCCTAGCCTGGGAACCTCCATATGCTGCAGAAGCAGCCCTAGAAAAGGCAAAAAGACAAAAAGACAAAAAAAAAAGTATAACTCCTATAGGCAATATATGGGTAGATCTTGCTTTTTTATATATTCTGATATTCTCTGTCATATTGGAGTATACAGTCCTTTGACAGTTAATTTTTGTTGATGTGGCTGAATTTAGGTCTGCCATTTTATTGTTTTCTATTTAGTCCCTCTGGTCTGTTTTGTTCGTTTTGCTTGTTTGTTTTGTCCCCCTCTCTTGTCTTCTTTTGGATTATTCCAATATTTTTTAGAATTCCATTTTAATTTGTCCATTGGCATTTGCTGTGTTTGTAATGTTTTAGTGGTTGCTCTAGGTGTCACAGTATACATCATTAAATGTTCACGGTCTGCTTAGAGGTAATATTGTATCACTTCATGTAAAATACAGAAGAATGATAAGGTCCATTTACCCCTCCTGGATATTATAGGTATCATATGTACTGTATCTATATATATTATAAACCCATAGTATACTGTTAGAGTTTTTGCTTTAACTATCGTATATAAAGAAATCAAGAAAATATTATCTTTCATATTTACTCATATAGTATTTATTTCTAATATTCTTCATTCATTCCTGAAAACCTGAGTTTCTTTCTCAAATCATCTCTCTTCAACCTGGAAAGTCTTTTATTTAGCATTTACTGTAGTACAAGCCAGATGAGGACACATTCACTTAAGTTTTTATTATTTGAAAGCAGGGTCTTTATTTCATCCTCATTATCAAATATATATGTGTGTGTGTGTGTGTGTGTGTGTATATATATATAGTTTTAGGTTGACACTTTTAGATTCACTGTCTTCTGGCTTTCATAGTTCAAAAATTCTTTTTTATTGAAGTATAGTTGATTTATAATGTGTCAGTTTCTGGCGTACAGAAAAGTGGTTTAGTTATACATTCACATATATATATATATATATATATATATATATATATGTTTATATTTTTCCATTATAGTTTAAGATATTGAATATACCCTTTAGTAGCCATAAATTTGTTTTCTATGTCTGTAAATCTGATTTTTGTTTTGTAAACAAGTTCATTTGTACTATATTTTAGGTTCTTCATATAAATGATATCATATATTTGTCTGAATTACTTCACTTAATATGATAACCTCTAGGTCATCCATATGCAAATAGCAAATAGCATTATTTCATTCCTTTTTATGGCTTAATAGTATTCCATTGTATGCATATACCACATCTTTATCCATTCATCTGTTGATGGACATTTAGCCTGGCTTCCATGTCTTAGCTATTGTAAATAATGCTGCACTGAACACTGAGGTGCAGGTATCTTTTTGAATTAGAATCTTCCCTGGATATATGCCCAGGAGTGGGTGGGATTGTTAGTTCTGTGGCAGCTCTAGTTTTTTAAGGAGCTTCTATACTGTTTTCCTTAGTAGATGTACCAATTCATATTCCCACCAGCAGTGTAGGGGGTTTTTCTTTCCTCCACACACTCTCCAGCATTTGCTGTTGTAGATTTTTTGATGTGGCCATTCTGACCAGTGTGAGGTGATACCTCATGGTAATAATTAGTGATGGTGAGCATCTTTTCCTGTGCCTATTGGCCATCTGTATGTCTTCTTTGGAGAAATGTCTATTTAGGTCCTCTGCCCATTTTTTTTTTTTTTCTTTTTAGGGCCACAACTCAGGCATATGGGGTTGAACTGCAGGCTAGGGGTTGAACTGGAGCTGCAGTTGCAGCCCTACACCACGATCACAGCAATGCCAGATCCAAGCTGTGTCTGCGACCTATGCCACAACTCATGACAATGCTGGATCTTTAACCCACTGAGTGAGGCCAGGGATCAAACCTACATCCTCATGAATACTAGTTGGGTTCTTAACCTGCTAAGCCACAGCAGGAACTCCCTCTGTGCATTTTTTTGATTGGGTTTTTGTTGTTGTTGTTATCGGGTAATATAAGCTGTTTGTATATTTTAGAAGTTAAGCCCTTGTCTGTCGCATCATTTTCAAATATTTTCTCCCAGTCTGTAGGTTGTTTTATTGTTTTGTTTATGGTCTCCTTTGCTGTGCAAAAGCTTTTAATGTTTGATAGATCCCATTTATTTATTTTTCTTTTATTCCTGTTGCCTTGGGAGACTAAAAAAACCACTCCTTTGATTTATGGCTTTCATAGTTTTTGATGAGCAACCTTTAGTAATTGAAATTACTGTTCCCCTGTATGTACCATGATTGCTTTCAAGATTTTTGTGGTTTTCAGTAATTTAACTGTGATATGCCAGGGTATATTTCTCTAGGTTTGCTGAGATTATTGAATTTGTAAATTTGTATCTTTCACCAAATATTGGGAAATTTCAGCCATTCTTTCTTCAGCCATTTTTTCTACCCTAGTTTCTCCTTTCCTTCTGTGATTCCAGTGTCCCTAAGTTAGGCTTTTAGAAATTGTCCCATAGTTCCATGAAGTTCCTTTTATTATTTTTAACATTTTCTTGATCTTATTTTGATTGAGTTTGATTGCTATTATGTGTCTTTAAGTTTACTGACTCCTTGCTTTGTCATCTCCATTCTAAGTTAATCTAGTGTTTGTTTTTTTTTTAATTTCAGGCATTGTATTTTTAAGTTCTAAAGTTACCATTTATTTTCTATTTTCTTTTTTACTACTTCATAAATTATTAACATATTTTCCTTTACCTTCTTGACCACAGTTATATCTGCATTCTAGTCCTTTTGTGAAAATTCCAGCATCTGAGTCATTTCAGGATTGGTTCTCTTTGCCCTTAGGACTACATCACATTCTCCTGACTCTTCATATGTGAAGTAATTTTGGATTATAATATGGACATTGTAAATGTTTTGCTGTAGAAACTTTGGATTCTGTTACTGCTCTCAGCATCATTGAGCTTTTTTTGTTTTAGAAGGTAAAGAATTTGGCTAGAGGAAAAAAGGAAGAATTTGGTTAGACCCAACTACACCCTACCATGCTGCAGTGGGTGATAGCTTAGATCTCAGTTCAGTTCTTTAAGTCTTGGCTGCAAATGTCTTTCACTTTGTACTACACATACATGGTTCAGTGGCCTGCCAGAGACTTGGGCTGAGTATGTACACAGAATTTAGAATTTCAGTCTTCTCTGCTACTTCCTTTTTAGCTTCCTCCTGACTCTTGGTAACCCTGGTTATCCTTCTATCCAGCAGACTCCTACTGGGATTTTTCCTACCAGGAAGACGATCTATTTAATTTTTATTGTGCTGCCATCACCAAGACTACTACTGCTCTTGGGCAAAGGTGCAAACCAAAACAAATGAATCAGAGGACCCATTCAATGCTCGTTATTGATTTCAGGTTTTACCTCCCCTCTAAATCTTTCCTGTCCCTTGTCGAGTCACTAAACACCTCTGCAGTTGGTTTTTCTTTTATCCAAGGTTGATAGCTGTTCTTTGCAGGAGGATCCATTGGTTAAGTGCTTACTTCTACATACTAGAAGTACAGCTTTCACTCCTCTTTACCTGGAAAATTGCAATGACTTCCTTGATCAGTCTTCCTCCCTTTAGTTTGATTTCCTTCCAATACTGTTTTCACTTAGGAGTCTAAGTGTCTACAATAAAATCTAGTTGTTGACTCTGATCGCAGAGGATTGGGTGTGGAGTGTTTGTAATGGCGTACATAGTCCTTGATAACTAATCCTGTCCACTTGTATATTGCAGTTAGATGCCTGTTCTCAATTCAGTACATTTCCACAATTCTGGATCACTCAGGCCTTTGTTTCCCTTACTCTCTTTCCCTTGCATAACTCCAGGAAGTCTTCAAAGACAGGTCAACCCTCTTCCCCATCATGAGTTAGGCAACCCCTCTGATTCTCCCCATAATTCTGTGAGTCCACCTGGCATGGGACTTATGACCTTGTTATTTTCTGCTTAGGTGTCTGTACCCTGACAAAACTGAGCTGCCAATCATGCCTTATTTCTTTAACTTTCCTCCCCTCACCTAATTTTACATACTACCTGATATGTAGCAGATAATCAGTTTTTTTAACTGACTGTATTACATTATTAAGAGTATAAGGTTTTTGAACCAATGCTTCAGTGGATGGCTGATGCGTATACATAAGAGTTTCTCTGAAATAGAACAAAGGAATCGGGGCTACCAGTCCACTATTCACTGTGTCCCAATTGAGGGGTATTTGCTAACCTTGTCTTTTATGCATCTTAACTAAACGTAATTGACCCAACATTTTATGAAATCCTCATGATTAAAGTCTACTGAGAAAGAATAAAACAGTGGGATTGCTAGAGCTTGTTAATGGCCTTTTCTGCTGTTCTCTTTCTTTATGAGTGGGAGAGTTCAAATATTGTTGGTGAAGCTGTGTGTGTGTGTAAATGGTGATGAACCCCTGGCAGTAAGCCAGCACCATTCTCCCATACTGAGCATCAGGTAATAGATGCAGAGCCCGTAGGTCTGTCATGGCTTGTCAGCTGCTAGGGAATCTGGAATGCATTCTCTTCCCGAACACCACTTCCCATTTATCAGAAGAGATTCCTAGACTTTTACATCCTGTGGAACATGAGTCTGCACCAAGCTGCTGCTTTGCACCTTGCTATCACCCTTTTTGTAGTTATGCAAGTAAAATGCTCATTTTAAAAGCATTTATACATTTATTTATTCAATAAATATTTATCTTGCAGCTCCTACATGCCATGCTCTGAGGATACAGCCAGGAAGATAGTTATGGTCATTGCCTCAGGAAAATTTAGTTGAGCATTACAGAAAATATACAGAACTTTTAAAAAAAAAAAATCCAAAAATCTCAATACATAGAAATAGCCATTGTCTGTCTTTTTTTAAAAAAATGTGTTTTTGTCTTTTAGATTTTAGGCACCAGCACTTCATCTGTTTTCTTTCAATATCCTTAACTCTTGTGCTCCTTTGTCCTTCATATCTCCCATGGGGCAGATTTCCAGTTCCTGAGCATCTAACATCAACCCATGTAATGTTTAGCTCTGGCCTGAAAAAAAAAAAAAACTATTTAGAATGCTAATTTTAATCCCAAGGAGCTTGTTTTACTTTATATGTTTGAGATTCTGAATTTTCCCCACCTATGAAATACTAATTATTGTTATAGAGGTATTTCCCACTAAATTAAATTAACAGACTTACTCATTTTACAGTTTAATGAAAGAGTATTAAAACATCAGCTGTACCTTATTTATAACTGCAAAAAAAAGTGATAAATATCTAAATGCCATCAGTAAGAGACTAGTTAAATAAAAAATGTACATCCAGACAATGGAATGCTAGGAACCCATTAAAATAGTTTGTTGACCTAAAAAGAAATCTAATAAACATGGAAAGAGTCACAACAAATTGTTGAGTGGGGAAAAGCAGCAAATAATAATGGTATAGAGTAGGATATTTGTTTCCATTTAGGTAAAATTGGATTCCTATGTATGTCCATGGACAGAAAGCTACCTGTAAGGATTCAATCAATGTATTTCTTCAGTTCTTCCTGTGTAAGAGGTGGATAATAAATGCATTGTGATAGATGTCTGTGTCTTACGGGGAAATCCCGCTAAGACATATAAATTATATCATACGTATTTGTGGGGGAATATATTTACTAAAAATACTTTTTTCTTCATCTCTAGAATAATGAACTACAAAGCAGGCTGGACTATTTAACAGAAACCCAGCCCAGGACTGAGGTGGAAACCAGAGAGATTGGAGTGGGCTGTGATCTCCTACCCAGGTATTTGGCAATTTCCTATTTTTCCAACTCACATTCCCCTCTGATTTGAGAAAATACGTTCCTGGACTGTTACTACCAGAACTGCATTTTTTTCTATCAAAAATATTTCTACAAAGAGATGTAGTGGCTGCTGAGGGGTCTGACTGGTTTCTGTGCAGCAGGGAGGTTGTGTGAGGCCAAGGGGAAGCCACTTCAGAGAGACTGGCCCTATCAATGAATGCATGCATTTGGTCCTTCACTTATTCCTTCGTTTGTTTATTCAGCAAACATCTGTTGAGTACCTTCTCTGTGCCAGACAGTGATGATAAGGAGAGGGATGAGACTGGGTTTCTCCCCGAGGGCATTCTGGAAGGGAAGAAAAATACGCAGGCAGACATTTTCAGCCATGTGAGAGGGGGCTGTGAGGTGCTTGAGTAGCAAAGAGGAGCAAGAGTCTAAATCTTGAACAAAGTCCATCTCTTCCCCAGTACTGCAGCTGAGTGTTGTCACGTACTGGACCAGACTCATAAATACATGATCTGCCTCATTCATGAGAAGATAAACTATAACCTGGTTTGTTAATGTGCATTTCTGAGCTAGAGGACTGCCCTTGTGTTGTTAAGCTGCTCCACAAGCCCAGTGCCTGGGTCTCTCCCTAGTCAGGTTAGAGCCTGTGAACAATAACCAACCCACTGACTCCGGGTGCTCATAACTGTGCTTGGCCCAAAGAGAACACAAACAAGTTTATGAGAACATTGATGGTATGTGGTCTGTGATTTATGTGACTAACGCCACATAGTGCCTCGGTGACTGTGTATAGAAGTGTGTATTGTTGTGTAATCGGGGCATTTGTGTGTGTTGTGTTAGACGTTAGTGGGCCAGAAAAATGTAGGATCCTAGCCTTGAATGGTTATATCGGTGGGCAACAGAGATGAGCTGATGGCCAGGCTGGGCTGGGATACTAGATCTGGTCTGGTCCTCCAAGTTAGCAGCCACAGGACAGGTTCAGGCTGGACTCTTCCTTGTTGGGGCCTCGGTTTCCCAGTCTGAGAAGTCTTCCATTTGACTAGGTGACTTCTCAGCTCTAACACTGTACAACAGTGCCCCATTTTGCTCCCTATTTTATTCACTGCTGATGTTGTCTTTCTTGTTCATTAAAATGGCCACTTGCCGTTCCCCAAAGTATTTACCAACAGCAGCATTAAGCTTTTTTCTTTGACATTATTCTCAATTACATTCCTTGCTTGCCTTCTGGTAAAAACAAGGCAATTTTATCATTCTGATATAATTGACAGAAAATGTTTCAAAAAGAAAGGAAAAAGAATATGTAAGTTGACGCCAGGTCTCATGAACGCAGGGACAAAATACCTGATAAAAATAGGACCCCCCAAAATGATTGATCATGTCCAGGGACTCCTTTTAAAGTATAAATAGTTTGGCCATTTTCCTTTTTTTTTTTTTTAATTTTTCAAGAACTAAGTGGCTTTAGCCCACTCTAATTGCCCACATAATAAATCTTGTTTGGTTAAGGCGGGTACAAAACTATGCCTGAAACCAATAAATTGTTTGTTTTCTAATTCCCACATTTTGGCTTAAAACAAGCCTTTCAATTTGTATGCCGAAGGATAGCCTGAAGCAAACTTTTATGGCTAAGTTATGAAACCACAAAGCAGTTTTCATAATGGAAGTGCTGACAGACCCTTAACTTATGGCCACGCTGAACTTGGAAGCCACTTCAGTATCTAAAAGCAGCTTTTCCATAAACATAACATTTGGTTTCCCCCAGGATCCATCTTAGCACTTTTAACTACCTGGGTCAATCGGCAGAGGAAATGAAAACTACGTATCCACATTTCCGAAAAGGCAGAGTAATATTTCATTTGTTTCCTCACAAATATTTATGAAGTCCCTACTATGTGACAGACACTGTGCAAGGCCAGGGGCACGACATCTTGAGAGGTGATTCAGGGCCACACTTTCCCACCTGTGCTTTTTGGAACTGTGTGCTTTGTGCTAGGGCTCCAAGGAGGGGCCTCAGGACGAGGAGGTGAACAAGGAGCTGGCCTGTGGAGACCTTCCCCACCAAAGAAAACAAAAAGAACCTGAAAAACCCAGATTTTAGTGTGTTTTCTATGTTAAATTCCAAGTCAGATTTTGCCTGAATGAAGAGCTCTGTGGTCTAAATCAATTTGGAACCTACAGTCTAGTTTAATCCCTGTGTCTTATAGACACCAAAACCAAAGCCCAGAGAGATAAAGGGATTCAGTAAAAGCCACACAGCCAGGATGTGAACCATACATTCTGAGTCCTGGTGTGGTACGTCTGGCAGTTTTAAAATACTCTAAATAGAGGGTTGCTAAATTGTGTTATGTATGTTTGAACAAAATTCCTGGTTCTCACTTAGACTTCAAGCTTGCATCTAATTATTACAGGATTCCTTGGTGCTTTCCAGAATATTTTAAGAACAGGCTCCCCAAATGTTTTATATCCATAAGAGTAATGAATTAATAAGCCTCAGCTGTGCAGATGAGTTTTGTCCTTCCTCCAAGTACTCCTGTAGAGAACTTGGCAGTGGCTGTCAGCTGGGAGGGCTCAGGCTGTGGGGCTTCCGTGCCCGGCCGGCTGCCAGCTGAGCATAGCCCTATGCAGGTTGCTCAGTCTCTCTTAAACCTCAGTGATTTCATCCTTAAAATGGGAATCAAGATGACAATATCAAATCTTACAGGTTGCTTTGAGGATTAAGTGAAAACATGTATAGGAAGCATTCAGCATGGTAACTAGACCAAAGGTAAGCCCTTAATAAATAATAGCTATTATTCCCAGTAACTAAATCAGAACTCTGATTTTACATGTAAGACTGTATCAAATATAAATGAATCTAGGTATGCTAAAACATTTCTTTAAATTCATTTTTTTTTTTTTGGTGGCCATCAGTGCTTTTATTAAATGGATTGATAGCTTATCAAGTAGTTAGTGCTTCCATATGCATTGAGCTCTTCAGTTAAACTATCAGTGGTTTGGAACCCTCTGGACACAGTGTAAAGCTCTAGAAGCCCCAGTGATTGATAAAGTCTCCATCAGCTGCGACATTAGAGGTCCCAGCCCGTTCCAAGCACTGGGCATAAAGCCTTGCTGTAGAGCAGTACAGCCCCACAACCCATTTCTCCATATACCTGCAAGTCTTCAACTCTGTGCTTCAGCTAATAGCATTTGACTTACAATTAGAGCTGCACCGTTTTTATGTGCTGCCGGAAAAAATCTGAAGTCAGCCTTTACTTACAGAGCCATTAAGCCCTTTTATTACTCCTACCCCCTCCCTGACAACACTGCGTACTCCTGTGGACAGGGACCCTTAGGCTGCCATCCCCAAGTCTAGCGTTTTCTTGATGCTCAATTAACATTCATTGGCAGAATGAATGAAAGGTCCACGCCAACTAAGAAAGGACTTGAAAGAGGCAATTCTTGCTTATGTTTTACTTCTTAGTGTTTATTTCCTCTCTCCACTACCATGTAAGCTCCATGATGGCAGGAATTTACATGTCAATAACTGCAGTATTGTGGGGACTGACTTAGCACAGGGCCAGCAATGGGTCAATAGTTGCTGAATGGAGCCATCTCTGGAGCCTTTGATGGTTCTTCCTTGGTAGAAGGCTGTCTGCTTCCTGTAGGACTCTCCTCTCCTGATTCTCTCATTTCCCTGGCCTGTCCTCCATCATCTTAGATGGTTTCTCTTTCTCCCACCCAGATCTTCACCCTGGGAGCGCCTCATGGTTTATCTTAGTGACAGTCATTCCTGCAAAGACAGCATCCAGTCCTGTGGCTTTACCTCTTCCCTCCCTGTGGATGGTAGTTCAGACTTCCGTCTTGCCTACCAGTCCTCATTCCTGGCTGCCTGCAGGGAACCACTTGATCTGCACACCCACCACATCCTAAGCTGAGCTCATCATTTTTTTCCCATCCAAGTCTTAACTCTAGTTGTGGTTAAAAGTGGTGGCTTGGGTTTGGGTCTTTTGCACCTACAGCTTTGGGCAAAGCCCTCACCTCCCTCTTTGAATCTCAGTTTCCTTGCCTAGAAAGGCAAGATTCTGATAGTAATTCCTCCTGAAACTTGCTGGGATGGTTTAGTAAGACACAGGCACAAAGTGCCCAGTGCACTGACCACCGTTTCATATTTCTATTGATGCTACCACCACTTTCCCAGTTAGCTAACCGCAGTATATCGTAGTTACCTTTGAGCTGTAAATTGCTTTGCTCTGGGACTCACACACTCGTATGGGGCAGGCTTTTGCCTTCGTTACTTGCTTCACACCTTTCCATTCCCACCATGCTGGCCTACTTGAGACCAGTGTTCTCTGTCTAATCTTTTCAGTCTCATCTTTCTGCCTCCAGTTCCTCCTCCTCAAAGTCTTCCCCTTCTATATCTCCTCCTCGTGTTAGAGAATTCTGGGAAGTAAAGAACTTATTAAAGGGCAAGGAGAGGAGGAAGGGGTGCAAAGGCATCACCATGGTTTCGGAGGCTTTTAAACACCTATTTTAAAAATATATACATCAGATTTTTCAAATCAAACTCAAATATTAATTTAAGCCATTGAGAGCAATTTTAGGTCAGCTCAGCTTCATTCAAAGAGAAAATTGGAAAACAAAATATCAAAAGAAAAGAGACTTCTTTTTCTTGCCCCTTGGGGAACCTGTTTCCAGCACAGTCATAAAATAGGTATGATTTAACAAAAAATATTCCTTCTGGTCATAAGTGCCAGCACACAATAAGTACTTTAAAAGGCCTATGTTTTAATATTTTTATCATAGAGATCAGAACCCAAAGCAGCTTTCTGTTAAAGCTTTATCTATTGACTCTGCTACTGTTTCCCTTTATGGATTAATAAAAGACTAACAATAGCCTTAATGTGTTAAGGGTTGGATTTTAGTTCTGTGATTGAAATTATTTGTGTTCTTGAAATCCTGCTGTTTCCTAGCAATCAACTAAATAAAATACCTCACTTCTTTTTGAAAGAGTGGGTTTCCAAAATAGGCTCTCATATCCCACAGGGTTCACCTTCATAAATATTTCTGTATTTTATGGGCTTTTAGGATGTTGTCACCAGAGACTATTTCTGGTCTGTGGAATTTTCACAGGAGTTGGCACAAACTGCCATCTGGTTCTTGCCCCTGGCACTTCACTAAACAGCCTAGTCAGGTCACTGGGGACTCCTTTCTGTGGCAGGTGAAGGTGACCCTTTGACCTCTCCTCATAATCTGTTGTGTTCTGCTTTCCTGTGTCATCCATGCGTGTGGTGATTTCTGTACCTGGCCTGAGTGAGCTGCGGAGGTCAGAAAGATGAGTGAGTGAGAGAGTGTTTTCATCCCCTGTTAAATTATAACTAGCAGAGGATGTACACACCAGAGGGTGCACTGAGATGCTTCCAGTAGTGTGTTGTAAGCCTCTGTGACCATCATTTTTGAGGGAGGGATGGAGAGAGGGAGGAGTGGAGAGGATGGAAAAGCCATACTGAATCTCTTGGGGAGAGGCATGTGAAATTTAACATTCCCCCCAAGCTTCTAACTGGCCGCTAGAAAGCTGTCTCCCAACCATAGTTGAAAATCACTGCAGGGAAATGGGAGGTGTTACTGATGGGAAAGTTGAGCCAAAGTGAACCTTGTGGAAGCAGAGACTTGAGCGGCACTGCTCAAGGAAACTGAGTGCACACAGAGAAAGGAACGACGGTTTCTATCCCTGCTGTGGGGAATCGGGGAAACTGTCACAGAGTGGGCGATGTTGGTTTGAATCTTGAAGTACAGACAGGAATCGATCAGACCAATTTGATGAGAAAGCATTCAAGACAGCGGGCCAGCTGAGGGGGCGCACTGTGAAGCAGTATGTAAATGAGAGCTGTGTTTCTTAACGAGACCAGGTTGGGACCAGATGTAAGAGTAGATGGTGGAGGCCTTTACACTATGCAGAGGAGTCTAGACTCCATCCAGGAAGCAGTGGGGAGACTTTGAAGGGTTTTAACAACAGTAATATGCTCCAGTTGTCCTTGCAGGGAAGTATCTTTGACAGCAAGATGCATAGTAGATTTGGAGGTGAGGAAAACTCTGCCAACACTGAGGGCAGGAAGACCAGGTGGAGTAACAGTCCTGTGTCCAGAGATAATTATGAGAGAATGAACTTGGGCAGAGGCTGAAGGAAGAAAGAATGATGACAAAACAGTTGAAGGAGGTAGATGCCATATCATTTCGTGAACAATGGACATGGGAAGTTAGGGGAAAGGAAGCAGTCTCACACCTCATAGTGCACTTAGCACTGCATTAGTTGGGATAAGGAATAAAACTGATGTAACAAAAAGCCCACCAATCTCGATGGCTTAACAAAATAAAAACTGCTATCTCCTGCTGCAGCCCAAGGCCGGTAGGCACGGTCCTCACTCCTTACAGGTATTCAGGAACCCAGGATGCTTCAATCTTAGAGACCCTGCCTGGGCTGTGGGGTCCTCTGGGGCCCACCAGCGTATCCTATGCATGAGGGCTAAGAGACTGAGCTTAGAGGATTATGTAGAAGGTTTTCACAGGCTAAACCTGGAAGCCATAGACATCATTCCTGCCTGTAGTCACATGCCCACCAGATTGCAAGGGAGACTGGGAAAGGTAGATATGTGTCCAGGAGAAAGAAGTGGGATATTTTCTCCATCCTTGTCACCAGAATCCTATTACTGCTGCCTCCCCAAACATCTCCCTAACCTGTCCTTGCTGCTTTACCTCAAGTTCTCATGATCTCACTTCCCTCCCAAATAGCAAAATGCTCCTAACTCAACTTCTGCAACTCCTGTGCAGTCAACCCTCAGCGATGCCAAGCAATCTTGCTAGAATAAAAATAGGAGCATGTCTTGCCCCTCATTAAAACCCTTTAGTGGCTCACCATCCCCTTCTGAACCCACTGGCAGGGCACACAAGGCCCCTCCCCGCCCATGTCGCATCTTCTGCCACTTTCATTATGATTTCTTTACTCTAGCACTACCGAGAGTGTCTCCTTTCCCCACTGTGGCTTCTGCGTTCACCCTTCTTTACCTCTGCAAGTTGAATTGCCTAGAATTTCCATCTTCTCCTTGGCCACTTGAACACCTAGGCAAGGTCACCTTTTCTGTGCCAGTTTCCTCCCAGAGAAGTAGCTGCTCTCACTCTGCCCATCATGTGTTCACTCCTGCGCTCTTCAGCATCCTGGCAGGAAGGGAAGACAGAAGAGACTTAAATGAAGGGACTGTGGAGAAATCAGGGGATGGCTTTTAAGGGAATAAACAATGGACACCAGCCTGCCCTGGAGCTAGCAACCGTGGAAGGTGTTTCCAGCCTGGGCCTGAAAAGGTGGGGTTGGAAAGCTCAGAGAAGGGACGAAGGGATGAGTTCCAGCCTGGCTGGAGGTCAGACGTCCTGGCCTCCCTGTGCTCCTTTCTCTCACTCCCTGTCTCCATCTCCCAATCAGTCAAAGGTAACTGGAAGCTAAAGGGTGAGGGAGCCCACTGATGCCGACCTTCCTGACATCGTCCCAGGGCACAGACTGTGGTGGAGAGGGGCAGCTGGATCTGCACAGACAAATGCATGGTGTTTTGCATAGTTCCTTATGTCTCTATATAGTACCTAACATGTTACATTTAAACTATTTATGAACATGTGTTTCCCACCAAAGAGTTCCCTGAATGCATGTTTTGGTTTTCTGTATCATGGACCCCTGGCACAACCTTTAAAAGTTGCTAAAAATAATGCCCTCCCTCTTAGAATATTTAAGTGCAGTATTCAGCCCCACTGTGGCAGTCTATTTTTAAGTGTTGAAAAAGATTTCTTACCAGGTGAAGCATGTGGAGAGCTTTGTTTCATCCTCCTGACTTGCCTCTTCTCATTTCTCAGCCAAACAGGTAGGACCCGTGAAATTGCAATGCCTTCCAGGAACTATACCCCGTACACACGAGTCCTGGAATTAACCATGAAGAAAACGCTGACTTAAGCACTTGGAGACATGCACTTTTCACAGAGGGACAAAGGCCCTGGAACCCTGCGGCATGAAGTCTGGAAAGGGTGACGGTTGCTTCCTCCTCTATACACTTTAAGCCCCAGTGGAAACTGCTGAGGTTCTGATCCACTTCTAAAACATGAAGGAAGGTGGAGGGGGAGGGCAAGAGAGAGGGCTGGTTTCAAGGTCGTATTTCAAACAACTAACCTGTGTCCCCACTGTACTGGGCCGTCCTTAGCTTTCCATGTAGACACTGAGTCGTGTTGGGAGAATCCCCTCACAGTTTATTTTGTTTTACTAGACTTCGGTTGGGAGGAAAAGGGCATTAACCTGAAATTTCATGTTACTCAGGCCAGGATCATTTGTTACAGCATGAAGGTTTTACTTACCCATAAAAGTATTACAGGCAGTGTTTCTCTGGTACAGGGAAGCCTGCCCACAGGGGCATGGGCCTCTCCAGGGGGAGAAGTGACCCGGAAGGGCAGGTGCCCCAGCGCACAAGGGCAGGTGCTGAGGCCAGTGCAGGGGCGTGGGAGCCTTGAGTACAGCTGGGCCTCACCTGGGCAGACATGCTTCATTCTGATGTACTAATCCCTTGGTTTAATTTGTGCCTTATGCCTTTATGGGGCCAGCTGAAATCACTGTATTTATTGAACCTGTGATTTTTTTTTTTTCTTTCTTTCTCACTTTAATGGAGAGAATTTTGTATGTATGTTGTGGAAATTTAATCACTTAATGTTTTCAGTATCAACTGGTGTTTTTGTTAAAGGAATGAGTAATTTGCTCATGCATGCTCTACTGATATAACTCATGTCACGTATGTTTAATAAATGCCATATATTTTGTCCTATTGATGATGTCATTGTGTGTTATCCATGACCACACAGAAGAGGTGGAGAACAGAATCAGTCTCCAGACTGACCCACAGTCAGGGTACAGTAAGCTTTCAATCAGTACAATCCCTAGAATCTTTTATAAACTCTAAGAGAGGGTGCATGTATATTTATGTGTGTATATATTTAAACCCTGAAGTTTATCTAGTTAACCTACTTTCTAGAAAGACTGAGATACATTTACTTAAAAAAAAAGTCATCTTCTTTTGTGTCCAGGCCCCCTACCCCTTAATATCCTACTTCAAAAAAAAAAAAAAAAAAAATCCAAGAAACTAGCAAAGCAACTCAGCTGAAATAATTAGCATGAGCCAGGATAGTATAAAGAGGAAAATGTATATTTTGAAGCCAAATTTGTATTTATATTATGTGTGGGATCTTGAGCAAATCATCAAAGCTCTCTGAATATCAACTTCGTATTCTAAAAACCCAAGATAATCACACTATGTGATAGGCCAAAGTGAGTGCCAACGGAGTTAGGTCCCACCGAGGCCTGGCTGGGGCTGGACGCAAAGGAAGGTGCTGCCATTCTGAGGTTTGTTTTAAAGCACTGTTGAGTCCTGGCCACGCTTTCTCACTGAGGTACTGTAGCGTGAGAAGCCATGCCCTAGGACAGCCTCAAAAGGCACATTTCAGGAAAAGGCAGTGCCTGGGAAGAGGAGGTAGAGAAGCAGGGCTTAGTTCGAGGGCCCCCAGGAACCCCACTTGGAGAAACTGGTCTGGAAACAGCTTCTAAATGAAACATGGTGGCATAAAGAATGTCAGTTTAGGCGGGATCAAGATGGCAGAGGAGTAAGATGTCATACTCATCTTCTCCCACAAACACATCAACAAAACCAGCTACATGCAGAATGATTGGCACAGAACATCTACTGAAACCTGGCGGGTTTCAGGCAGAAGACCTTAAACCTCCAAAAAGGGCAAGTAACCCTCCAAATAATTGGGTAGAGCAAAAGGGAAAAAAAAAAAAAAAAAAAAGGAAGAGGGGAAAAAAGGAATTAGGACAGCACCAGCACACCTGAGAGGGTGCTGTCAAAGAGGAAAGAAACACACACACTGGGAAGCCACCTAACTGACGGGGAGGTCAGCCAAGACAGAGAGACCTCAAAGCGCCAGAGAAGAGCACATCAGCTGGACTGAGGAGGACAAAGCAGAGAGAGAGCCTCACAGACCATCAGTACTACTGCCCCCAGGCACCACACCCCGAGATGCTTGGGTAGGGGCTGGGCCCTGAGAAGAACAAACAAAACCTAAAGTCAGCAGAAGAAAGGAAATCATAAAGATCAGAGAGGAAATCGCCAGACTTACCAAGAAGAAAAAAAGAACTCAAATAAAATAAGAAATGAAAAAGAAATGTCAACGGCTACTGCAGAAATACAAAAAAGAGTATCATGAACAATTATATGCCCAAAACTTTGACAACCTAGAAGAAATGGACAACTTTCTAGAGACATACAGCCCACCAAAACTGAAGTGAGAAGAAACAGATCAGGAGTTCCTGTCGTGGCCCAGTGGTTAGCGAACCTGACTAGCATCCATGAGGTTGCGGGTTTGATCCCTGGCCTCGCTCAGTGGCTTAAGGATCCTGTGTTGCCATGAGCTGTGGTGTAGGCCAGCAGCTACAGCTCTGACTGGACTCCTGGCCTGGGAACCTCCATATGCCACAGGTGCAGCCCTAAAAAGACCAAAATAAATTAATTTTAAAAAAAGGCAACAGAGCAATTGAACAGAATGATCACTAGAAATTGAATAAGTGAAAAAAACACTCCTTAACAAACTAAAGTCCAGGACCAGATGGCTTCACAGGAGAATTCTACCAAACATACAAATAACTTATATCCATCCTTCTTAAACTTTTCCAAAAGGCTGAAGAAGAAAGAGCACTCCCAAATACATTCTATGAAGCCACCATCACCCTAATACCAAAAGCAAAGACATTACCAAAAAAGAAAATTATAGGCCAGTATTTTTGATAAATATAGACGCAAAAATTCTCAACAAAATTTTAGCCAACTGAATCCAACAGCTCATAAAAAAAGATCATACACCCAACCAAGTGGAATTCATCCCAAGTTCACAAGGGTGGTTCAATATATGCAAATCAACCAACGTCATACACCACAATAAAGTCAAAAACTACATGATCATCTCAACAGATGCAGGAAACCATGTGACAAAATCCAACATCCATTCATGATAAAAACTCTTACCAAAGTAGGTATAGAAGGAACATACCTTAACATAATAAAAGCCATTTATCACAAATCCACAACCAATATAACACTCAATGGAGAAAAGCTGAAAGCCTCGCTAAAATACAGAACAAGACAAGGATGCCCACTCACCACTTTTATTCAACATAGTATTGGAAGTCCTAGCCATAGTAATCAGACAAAAGAAATAAGAGGTATCCAAATTGGAGGAGAAGAGGTAAAACTGTCGCTCTATGCAGATGACATAACCCTATGGACTTCACATAAGAACTACTCAAACTGATCAAGGAATTGAGCAAAGTAGCAGGATTCAAGATTACCGTTCAGAAATTGGTTGCATTTCTGTATACTAACAATGAAATTTTAGGAAAGGAATATAAAAACACCTTTTAATATTACATCCCCCAAAATTAAATACCTAGGAACAAACCTAACCAAGGAAGTTGAAGACTTATATGCTGAGAACTATAAAACATTAATCAAGGAAATTAAAGTGGATGCAAAGAAATGAAAAGATATTCCATGCTCTTGGGTTGGAAAAATTAATATCATTAAAATGGTCATACCACCCAAAGCAATCTACAGATTCAAGGCAATCCCTATCAAATTACCCATGACATTTTTCACATAACTAGAATAAACCAAAAATTTTTATGGAACCACAAAAGACCCAGAATTGCCAAAGCAATCGTGAGGAACAAAAACTAAGCAGGAGGCATAACTCTCCCAGACTTTAGGCAATATTATGAAGTTAGAGTAATCAAGACAGTATGGTACTGGTACCAAAACATACATACAGACCAATGGAACAGAATAGAGAACTCAGAAATAAACCCAGACACCTACAGTCAACTAATCTTCAACAAAGGAGGCAAAAATATTAAATGGGAAAAAGACAGTCTCTTTAGCAAGTGGTGCTGGGAAAACTAAACTGCATGTAAATCAATGAAACTAGAATACGCCCTCATACCATGCTCAAAAATAAACTCAAAATGGCTTAAAGACTTAAACAAGACACCATAAAACTCCTAGAAGAGAACATAGGCAAAACAGTCTCTGAGTGTCAACCTTACAGATATTTTCTTAGGTCAGTCTTCCAAGAGAAATAAAAACAAAAATAAACCAACAGGACTTAATCAAACTTACGAGCTTTTTGCATAGCAAAGGAAACCATGAAACCGTTAAACACACACACACACACACACACACACACACACACACACACACACACACAGAGAGAGAGGAGAGAGAGAGAGAGAGAGAGAGAGAGAGAGAGACAACCTATGGAATGGGAGAAAATAGCTTCAAATATTTCAACAGACAAGGGCTTAATCTCCAAAATATACAAACAACTCATACAACTCAACAGTGAAAAACAAACAACCCAATTGAAAAATGGGCAGAAGACCTAAATAGACAATTCTCCAAAGAAGAAATACAAATGGCCAACAGACACATGAAAAAATGCTCAATATCACCAATTATTAGAGAAACCCAAATCAAAACTACAATGAAGTACCACCTCACACCAGTCAGAATGGCTATCGTTAATAAGTCTACAAATAACAAATGCTGGAGAGGGTGTGGAGAAAAAGGAACCCTCCTATGCTGTTGCTGGGAATGTAAATTAGTACAACTGCTATGGAAAACAGTATGGAAGTACCTCCAAAAACTAAACATAGAACTACCATATGATCCAACAATCCCGCTCCTGGGCATATATCCAGATAAAACTTTCATTCAAAAAGATATATGCACACCTATGCTCATTACAGCACTTACTCACAATTGCCAAGACATGGAAACAACCTAAATGTCCGTCGACAGAAGAATGGATTAAGAAAATGTGGTACATGTACACAATGGAATACTACGCAGGTATAAAAAAGAAAAAAATAATGCCACTGCCAGCAACATGGATGGAACTAGAGATTCTCTTTTTTTCTTTTTTTTTTGTCTTTTTTTGCCATTTTCTTGGGCCGCTCTCGCGGCATATGGAGTTCCCAGGCTAGGGGTCGAATCGGAGCTGTAGCCACTGGCCTACACCAGAGCCACAGCAACGCGGGATCCGAGCCGCATCTGTAACCCACACCACAGGTCACGGCAACGCCAGATCATTAACCTGATGAGCAAGGGCAGGGATCGAACCCGCAACCTCATGGTTCCTAGTCGGATTCGTTAACTACTGCGCCACAACGGGAACTCTGAGATTCTCATACTAAGTGAAGTATGTTAGAAAAAGAAAGGCAAAGACCATATGATATCCCTTATATACGGAATCTAAAATATGGTATAAATGAACCTATCTACAGAAAAGAAACAAACTCATGGACATGGAGAGCAGACCTGTGGTTGAAAAGGAGGAGGGAGAGGAAGTGGAATGAACTGGGAGCTTGGGGTTAGTAGCATTTGCATTTGGAGTGGATAAGCAATGAGATCCTGCTGTATAGCACAAAGAACTATAGCTAATCACTTGTGATGGAACATGATGGAAGTTATTATGAGAAAAAGAACATATATAACTTGGTCACTTTGCTGTACAGCAGAAATTGACAGAACATTATAAATCAACTATAAAAAAAAAAAAGAATGTCAGTTTCAATGAGACCAAGATGGCTCTGCAAACACTACACACACACCCTTTCTTTTCTTAAAATAAAAAAAAGGAAAAAAATTAGTAATTTTAAATTCGCAGAGTGCTAGGAATCATTCTACAGCATTAAAGGTAGTCTGTCTCTGGGCCCTTTGTATTTTTAAATAATCTTCAACATGTGGAGAATTCTGAACACTATCCAAACTATTCAGAAAGACCACTGAAAAGACTATAGTGGTAACTGACCTGAAACTGAAAAAAACCCAGAGCTGCTCCTTCTCCAGCCTTTGTCTAGTGATGCTCAACCCATCATCGGAAAGACATTTTGTTCTTCAGCCTCCTCATAAGCATGGGTATTGTGTAGAGGTGGGGGAATGAACTCCAATATTACACAGAAAATTTATTTAACTGAAAATGAAAAACAACAGTGTATGTAAAGTTTTTTAAAAATAAAAATTATCCTATAATAATGCCTCAATTAGTATTCTCACTCTAATCCTTCCAGACTTTCTTACACATACACACCCTGTTTGGGACACATAGGACCCTATACCGAGAGGCAGACTTGTGCTAGTCAGGGCATGGGCTCTCGAGCTGTCTGGGCTTAGTCCCTAGCCTGTGCCTTAGCCAAGTCACATGTCAGCTTCGAGCCTCCATAAAATGAGACATCTGCAATATCCCACCTGTCACTGTGTAAAGATTAAATGAGTTAGTATCTATGAAATTCTGGGAGTTCCCTTTGTGGCTCAGGGGTTAACACACCCGACTAGGATCCAGGAGGTTGCGGGTTTGATCCCTGGCCTTGCTCACTGGGTGAAGGATCCAGCGTTGCCCTGAGTTGTGGTGTAGGTAGCAGACACTGCTCAGATCATAAGTTGCTGTAGCATAGGCTGGCAGCTGTAGCTCTGATTTGACCCCAAGCCTGGGAACTTCCGTCTGCCACAGGTGTGGCCCTAAAAAGAAAAGAAAAAACCAAAAAACACATAGTGAGCACTTAATAAGTGCTACCTATTGTCATTACCTACTTTTGTAACCACATTTCATTTATATATCATACAATTCCATATACAGATGAACAGACTCACACCATTGTTTCTTAAAGCTAATTGCATTCCACATTACTGATATGTTATGACTTACTCGACCTATCCTATAATGGAATTTTGGACTATCTTTATGCTTTTTTAAAGCAATCCTCTGATGAACCATCTTATACATACATCTTTGTACACTTGCCTGATTATTTTCTCAGGATAAATTCCTAGAAGAGGAATCACTGCATCAAAAGTAATGCATATTTAAGTCTTTTGGTGCATATGGTCCAATCTGGCCTGTGGAAATTTACATCCATTGACACCCACAGGATGAGAATGTGTTTTCCTGACTCCTCTGCCAACACTGATAATGAGAAAGGAAGGTATATTCAGTCACTTGCTTTAGGCAGGCCCGCCCCTCTGTCTACCCACCCCTGACAACTGGCAGTGAGGAAAGTTCCTTCAGGATATTGACTTTGGATACCTGAGCTCAGGACCATGCAGGTGTGAGCTGCAGGCCTGGAGATGTCCCCAGAGCTCAGAGGGTGCCTGGGTAGCAGGCAGGAAACAGGACTGGGCTTAGAAGGAGCTGGTGTTGCCCAGGATCCTGGAATCAGAGAGGACCTCCTGCTTAGTGAGTCAGGGGCAATAGCCAACCATCGAGACAGAAAAAAAATCAGGCCCTATGTCTGAGATGGTATTTGAGTCTGGGTGGGACATGCCCTAGAGGGTGCTTTTCAGGGCTAGCTAGAAAGAGAGGAACAACTGGGAAGTGTGTGGAGTCTGGTGATGTGACATGATCCTCTCATTTGAGGGTGCACCAACCAAGACTGACCCTGAGCGTTCCTCTTTGTCCAGCCTGGAACCTTCTTCCTCCTCAGCAAATGCCATCTGCCTGTCCTAGGAACTCTAGGTGGTCCCCAGGAGAGCAGGTGGGGTGAAGGGTATGACAGGAAGAGCAAGATTTCTTCCTGTCCTGGCTCAGGCCACATTAAACCATAGTGCTCTTCTCGATATCCAGATTCAGAGGCCTAGTTCAGTTCAACCAGGGCATGCCAGGTGCTGGGAACAAAGATATGTACCCTCAACATCCTCATCCTCTCCTTAATTGTTCCCAGTTAGTCTGTCTGTCTCCTAATCTTTGCTGACTTTGAATCCCAGGGGTACTTTGTTTTGGCTCCCATTTTTCTACTCTTGACAACTCATGACTGAACATCATATTGGTTTCCTGTCGCTTCATCAATGTAAGCCCCTAGGGGGCAGTTTCCCATAAGGGAGAGGACCCATTCCAAACCTTGATAAGCATGGAGAAATCTGCAAATGAGAAGTATCCAGAAAAAGTCTTGGTTGGGGGACGTAAAGGAGACCAAGTGTTACTGAGCTGGGAACAGCATGCACCCACCAAATCTTCAGAGCAGTTCTGTAGAAAATGTAACTACCACCATTTTGTAATAAGGAAATTGAAACTCAATGGAAGACGAAAATGCTTGAAACCACCTAGGGCTGATTCCAGAAGTGGGTACTCTGGACTTGGCATTGCCCTAAATTGCAATACTTCCTTGTGTGGGTCATTTCTGCTCTCAGGCACAGTGTTCCCATGAACAGCTCTGCCTAGGCAGAAAATGGAATTGCACACACCTGCACCCCCTGCCCCGAACCCTGGCATAGGCTTGCTGTACAAATCACAGGAAACAGCATGGTAAAAGTTTCCAGCATTGCACCAGAGACATGCCAAAGAGGAAAGGAAGAAAAAAGACCAACAAAAACAAATCCAAAAGAAGTGACAAGTGGCAGTAAGTGGGAGCTCATGTCATGGCACAGTGGAAATGAATCCAACTAGGAACCATGAGGTTGTGGGTTCAATCCCTGGCCTTGCTCAGTGGGTTAAGGATCCAGCATTGCCGAGAGCTATGGTATAGGTCGCAGATGCGGCTCAGATCTGGTGATGCTGTGGCTGTGGTGTAGGTCGGCGGGTGTAGCTCCAATTAGATCCCTAGCCTGGGAACCTCCATATGCCACAGGTGCAGCCCTTAAAAAAAAAAAAAAAAAAAGCAAAGAAAAATGGCAATAACAACATACATATCAATAAATACCTTAAATGTAAATGGATGAAATGCTCCAACCAAAAACGAAGACTGGCTGAATGAATACAAAAATAAGACCCAGGAGTTCCCGTCCTGGCGCAGTGGTTAACGAATCTGACTAGGAACCATGAGGTTGTGGGTTTGGTCCCTGCCCTTGCTCAGTGGGTTAACGATCAGGCGTTGTTGTGAGCTGTGGTGTAGGTTGCAGACGTGGCTCGGATCCAGCGTTGCTGTGGCTCTGGTGTAGGCCAGTGGCTACAGCTCCGATTCAACCCCTACCTAGCCTGGGAACCTCCATATGCCATGGGAGCGGCCCAAAGAAATAGCAACAAAAACAACAACAACAACAACAACAAACAAAAAAGACAAAAAGACAAAAAAAAAATAAGACCCATACACATGGAGCCTATTAGAGGCTGACTTTAGACCTAGGGACACATACAGACTGAAAGTGAGAGGATAGAAAAAAATATTCCATGCAAATGGAAATCAAAAGAAAGCTGTAAATAAAAAATACCTAGAGACAAATGAAAATGAAAACACAAAGATCCAAAACCTATGGGATACAGCAAAAGCAGTTCTAAGAGGGAAGTTTAGAGCTATACAAGCTTATCTCAGGAAGCAGAAAAGTCTCAAATAAACAACCTAACCTTACACCTAAAGCAACAGGAGAAAAAAAACAATTAAAACTCAAAGTTAGTAGAAGAAAAAAAAAGCATAAAGATCAGAGCAGAAATAAATGAAATAGAGACAAACCAAACAATAGAAAAGATCAATGAAACTAAAAGCTGGTTTTTTGAAAAGAAAACAAAATTGATCAACTTTTAGCCAGAAAAAAAGGGAGAGGGCTCAAATCAATAAAATTGGAAATGAGAAAGCAGAAGTTACAACTGACACTATAGAAATACAGAGGATCATAAGAGACTACTTACTACAAGTGACAATATGCCAATAAGATGGACAACTTAGAAGATGGGGACAAATTCTTAGAAAGGCACAGTCTTCTAAGACTGACCAAGGAAGAAATAGAAAACATGAACAGACCAATCACAAATATTGAAATTAAAACTGTGATTAAAAAATTTCCAATAAGAGTTCCCTTGTGGCTCAGTGGTAATGAACCCAATACCCATGAGATGCAGGTTCGATCCTTGGCCTCGCTCAGTGGGTTAAGGATCTGGCATTTCCATGACCTGTGGTTTATGCTGCAAATGCAGCTCAGATCTGGTGTTGCTGTGGCTGTGGCGTAGGCCAGCAGCTGCAGCTCTGATTTGACCCCTTGCCTGGAAACTTTTATATGCCATGGATATGGCCCTAAAAGATTAAAAAAAAAAAATTCCAACAAACAGAAGTCCAGGACCACGAAGCTTTACAGGTGAACTGTATCAAAAATTTAGAGAAGAGTTAACATTTATCCCTCTTAAACTATTCCAAAAAATTTCAGAGTTAAGAACTTTCTGAAATTCATTTTATGAGGCCATCATCACCCTGATGCCAAAACCAGACACAGATACCATAAAAAAAAGACACAGATGCAAAAATCCTCAACAAAATACTTGTAAACTGAATCTAACAATTCATTAAAAGGATCATACAATGTGATCAAGTGGGATTTATCCTAGAGATGCAAGGATTTTTCAGTATCTGGAAATCAATCAGTGTGATACACCACATTAACAGACTGAAAAATAAAAACCATATGATCATCTCATGGATGCAGAGAAAGCTTTTGAAAAAATCTAAGACCCATTTATGATTAAAAAAAAAAAAACTTCCCAGGAGTTTCCATCTTGACTCAGTGTTTAATGAACCCAACTAGGATCCATGAGGACAGGGTTTGATCCCTGGCCTTGCTCAGTGGGTTGGGAATCTGGTGGTGCCATGAGCTGTGGTGTAGGTCACAGACATGGCTCAGATCCTGCATTGCTGTGGCTATGGCATAGGTGGAAGCTGTAGCTCCGATTAGACTTCTAGCCTGGGGACTTCCATATGCTGTGGGTGTGGCCCTAAAAAGATAAAAGGCAAAAGACAAACAAACAAACAAAAAACCACCAAAAAAACCTCCAGAAAGTGGGCATAGATGGAACCTACCTAAGCATAATAAAAACCAAATATGACAAACCTACAGCTAACATCATTCTCAATGATAAAAAGCTGAAAGAATTTCCACTAAGATCAGGAACAAGACAAGGATGTCCTCTCTAACCACTTTTATTCAACCTAGTTTTGGAAGTCCTAGCAATGGCAACCAGAGAAGAAAAAGAAATAAAAGGAATCCAAATTGGAAAAGAAGTAAAAATGTCACTGTTTGCAGATCACATGAAACTATACATAGAAAATCCTAAAGACGCTATCACCTTTCTATACACTAAAAACAAAAGAGCACTATGAGTTATTAAGGAAATAACCCCATTCACCACTGCATCAAAATGAATAAAACACCTAGGCATAAACCTACCTAAGGAGGCAAAAGAGCTGTACTCTGAAAACTACAAGATTCTTTGAAAGAAACTGAAGATGACACAAAAAAGGAAAGATGTACCATGTTCTTGGATTGGAAGAATCTACACTGTCAAAATGAGTACACTACTCAAGGTAATCTATAGATTCAATGCAATCCCTACCAAATTACCAATGACATTTTTCACAGAGCTATGACAAAACTTTTTTTTTTTGGTCTTTTGTTTTTTTTTAGGTCCACACCCATGGCATATGAAGGTTCCCAGGCCAGGGGTCTAATCAGAGCTGTAGCTGCAGACCTATGCCACAGCCACTGCAACACCATATCCAAACCACATCTGTGATCTACACCACAGCTCACAGCAATGCTGGATCCTTAACCCACTGAGCAAGGCCAGGGATGGAACCTGGAACCTCATGGTTCCTAGTTGGAATTTGTTTCTGCTGCGCCATGACGGGAACTCCAACACTTTCAAAAATTTGTATGGAAACACAAAAGACCCCAAATAGCCAAAGCAATCCTGGAAAGAAAATCAGAGTTGGAGGAATCAAGCTTCCTGACTTCAGACTATACTACAAAGCTACAGGAATCAAAACAGTATGGTACTGGGACAAAAAACTGTAATAAAGATCTCTGGAACAGGATAGAAAGCAAAGAAATGAACCCACACACCTATGGTCAACTAAGCATTACAAAGAAAGCAAAAATATACAATGGAGGAAAAGACAGTTTCTTCAATAAGTGGTGTTGAGGAAACTGCACAGCTACATGTAAAAGAATGAAATTAGAACATTCTCTAACACCAAAAACAGAAATAAACTCAAAATGGATTAAAGACATAAATATAAGATCAGATACTATAAAAGTCCTAGAGGGAAACACAGGCAGAACCATTTTTGACATAAATTGCAGCAATATTTTTTGGATCTACCTACTCAAGTATTGAAAATAAAAACATAAATAAACCAATGGGACCTAATCAAACTTAGAGGAAGTTTTCACAGCAAAGGAAACCATACACAAAATGAAAATACAACCCAAAGGATGGGAGAAAATATTTGCAACTGAAGTTACTGAGAAGGGATTAATCTCCAATATATATATAAACAGTTTGTGAAGCTCAATATCAAAAAACCAAACAACCCAATCAAAAAATGGGCAGAAAACCTAAACAGATGTTTCTCCAAAGACAACATACACATGGCCAAAAAACACATGAAAAGATGCTCAGCATCGCTAATCAAAACTACAATGAGTCAGAATGGCCATCAAAAAGTCTACAAACAGTGAATGCCAGAGAAAGTGCGGAGAAAAGGGAACCCTCCTACACTGTTGGTGGGAGAGTAAGTTGGTTTAACAACTAATGGAAAACAGTATGGAGGTTCCTCAAAAAACTAAAAATTGAACTCTCACATGAACAATAATCCCACTCTTGGGCATATATCCAGAGAAAACCATAATTCAAAAAGATACCTGCACCCCAATGTTCACTGCAGCACTATTTATAACAGCCAAAACATGGGAGCAAACTAAATGTCCACTGACAGAGGAATGGATAAAGAAGATGTGGTACATATGCAGCCATAAAAAATAATTAAATAACAACAGCTGCAGCAACATCAATGGATCTGGAGATTATCAAACTAAGTGAAGGAGTTCCCGTCGTGGCGCAGTGGTTAACGAATCCGACTAGGAACCATGAGGTGGCGGGTTCAGTCCCTGCCCTTGCTCAGTGGGTTAATGATCCGGCGTTGTCGTGAGCTGTGGTGTTGGTTGCAGACGTGGCTCGGATCCTGCGTTGCTGTGGCTCTGGCATAGGCCGGTGGCTACAGCTCCGATTCAACCCCTACCTAGCCTGGGAACCTCCATATGCCGCGAGAGCGGCCCAAGAAATAGCAACAACAACAACAACAACAACAATAATAACAAAAAAGACAAAAGACAAACAAACAAACAAACAAACAAACAAAAAAACTAAGTGAAGTTAGTCAAAGAAAGACAAACATTATACGGTATCACTTATACGTGGAATCTAAAAACAAACCAAAAAAAAAAAGGATGTAAATGAACTTATTTACAAAATATAAACAGACTTTGAAAACAAACTTACAGAGTTACCAAAGAGGAAAGGTGGGGTTGGGGAGGGATGGATTGGAGGTTTGGGGTTGGTAATGTGCACACTATTTTATATGGAATGGATGGTCAATGGGGACCTGCTGTGTAGCACAGGAGAACTCTACCCAACATTCCCTGATAAAGAAGCTGAAAAGGAATGGATATGTGCATGTGCAAGAAAAAAAAAAGAGCAGAAGACAATGAATAATGTTTACTCATGAGTGGGACTGTGTAGAGGGAAAGTAAGGTAAAAAAAATTGTGTCTTGGAGTTCCCACCGTGGCTCAGCAGAAATGAATCTGACTAGTATCCATGAGGATCAGGTCTGATCCCTGTCCTTGTTCAGTGGGTTAAGTATCTATTTTTGCTGTGAGCTGTGGTGTAAGTCACAGACGCTGCTCAGATCCTGTGTTGCTGTGGCTGTGATGTAGGCCAGTGACTACAACTCTGATTTGATCCCTAGTCTGGGAACCTCCATATGCCATGGGTGCAGCCCCCAGAAAGACAAAAATAAATAAATAAAATTGTGTCTGGATAAACAGGAAATTAAATAAACCATAGTCTTGTTTTCCTTATATGGTGAATTTGAGAATAAACACTTTTGTCAGGGAAGGACAAGCTCCAAAGAAAGCCTGGAGATGTGTTTCTGCAAAGAGAGACTAGAGGCAAAGAGACCAGAAAAAGACTACTGCTAAATTTGGAGGTAATTTGTTAAGCCAGATTAGAGATTACTAATACATGGTATGAGGTATAAATCAAAGTTGTTTTCAGCATATGGTTGTCCAATCAATTGTTTCAGCACCATTTGTTGAAAAGACTACTCATTTTACTACTGAATTGCCCTTATACCATTGTTGAAAATCAACTGGCCATACCTGCACAGGTCTATTTCTATACATTGTTTAGTTATACTGATCTAGTTGCCTATCTTGTACCAACCTCACCACTGTCTTGATTATGGTAGCTTTATCATAAGCCTTGAAGTCAGGTAGTATAAGCTTTCCAACTTTATTCTTTTTCAAAGGTGCTTTGGCTATTCTACGTCCTTTGCATTTCCATAAGACATTTACAGTCTATCTGTTTCTACCTATGAGCTGTTGGGATTTTGACTGACATTGCATTGAATAGATAGGTCACCAAGGAGAAGACCAGCTTAAAGCTGGTCGTAAGAGTGAACTCCTGAATGCCAGGCTGCTTCTCTCTTCTTCAGTTGGGAAGGCACCCAGGCAGAAACTTCTGTAATATATTTTGATGAAGTTATGTTTGTGGAATTCTGAACCAAATATTATATGAAACATTAATTTGTGCCCAAGGGCCATAAAACTGATGTAATTTGAATTCAATAAAATATAAATAAATGGCAAACAGTTCTTGGGGGTTTTCTCTTAATTTTTCAACACATACTTTCGAGTTTTAACATATAGCATTTACAACATTCACCTTCCTGAATTAGGGGTGGGAGGGGGGGTTGAAAAATAATTAGTAGGCAATTTTTTGGCCCTGGGACTTTTCTTGTAAATGTTTTCTTTGGCAGCCATACTCTTGAGAACAGGAAGTTACTCTCTTGTTACAGATTTAAGACTTTGCTGAGCCAAATAACAGAAAGCTGGATTAGTTCTAAAATGAAAGGGTAAAAAAACAACTCTCGGCTCTGCTGGAGATTAATGACATCTTGCAAATATTTTAATTCTCCCCTTTCCTCTTAACTTGCCACCTCCTAAACAAAACACATTCAGCCTGAAAAATCTTAACTGGTCACTTTGTGGCCCAACTCTAAAACAAAGTATCTTTATAGTATCCACAAATTTATTTAAACATTTTGGGGGGACTAGGGGAAGGAAATAAGGGCTGTCTCGAGTAAATCTTTTTTGTCATAAAATCCCCGATATAGAATTTAAAATAAAAAATGTAGTTGTAAAGATGCCTAAGACAATCATAAATATTCATAATTTTCTTTGACTTTTTAAATGGCTTTTGTTATAGATAAAAACGTTAAATCGAGCTTTGCAAACCAAGTCAACATATTGTTAGAGAGGTTTGCAAACAATTTTTTTAGGAAGTGTTCAAAATAACAGGATTATATCTTTTTGACTAGAGCATTTATTATCCTGACTACAAAACAAGAAAACCAGTTTACACCAGAAAATGCTCAGTTCTTTTGCGTTAATATCTACTTTTTACACTTGATTCTAGGGGAAAAAACTTGCATTGTTAATGAAGTTTACTATCTGTGTGGACAATAATTCTATAAATCATCTGACAACCATTTATAGGGATTCTTAAAACATAGAAGGCCTTAGGAAACAGATTTAGAGGTAAAGAACACTTTCCTGTCACAACTGATCTAGGAGGTAATCTATTAGTGATCTAGGAAGTTTCTGTGGCATTACAGTCATCCCTCAGTGTAAAGAAAAGACAAGGGAATTGGTTCTAGCCCTCAACCTTCCACAAATACCAAAATCCATGGATGTTTAAGCCCCTTATATAAAATGGTGTAGTATTTGCATAACATCTTATAATTTATATCATCCCATATAATTTATATCATCTTCAGATTATTTACAATATCTAATACAATGTAAAAGCTGCCACTGCAGAGGCAAATTCAAGTTTGCTTTTTTGAACTTCACAGATTTTTTTTTTTTTCTGATTATTTTGGTTCCACGGTTCACTGAATCCATGGATGTGGAACCCATGTATATGGGGGGCTGACTGTTAACTGAAGCCTCTCAGAAAAGAGTTGGGCTAAACTTCTCATTTACACTTGTATCGCATCCAAACTCAAATGCCCTGGTGCCCAGGAAGTTGGGATCAAGGTGGGAAGGGTCTGTGGCAGGATAATAGGGTTAAGTGGCTGGTGGAGGTAGAGGGCAGGAAGGATGTTCACCAGGATTATAAATACATGCCCATCTCAACATCACTCAGATTTCTAATTTTACACAACTCTGTGCTGCCAAAAAAGTCATCTGTAAACTGGATGTGGCCAAACCTCCACAATTTACAACCCTCTATTTACATAATCTCATGTTTTTCTTTCTGTGCATTATAAAGAAAATACTTATTCCTTCAAACCATCTTTGTCTCTGGTCAGCTTGAAGAGATCTTCCTCCCACATCGTTCATTATAGTTTGCTTGTCTTCTGCTATTTTGCCAACTTTAGGGTTTTCTTTTTAACCTTATAAACGATCTTAAATTACTCAGAGCTGTCATCCATTAGATATAAAAATTAAATTAAGCCCCAAAATTCTAGGTGATGGAAAACATGACCCAGTCCCATAAGATATGGGCAACCATGGGAGTCCAGCAAAGGTTGATAAAACCTGAAACTTCATCAATGTTAGATGAGTATTTATTTAAAGGGAGCTACCTGCTTCCTGGTTTACTGCATACCAAATATTTCTTCTCAACATTTATGGGCTTAAATAGATGCAGATGTTGCCAAAGAATGTATTATAACATTAATCATCCTAGAATCATATAATTTAAGCACTGAAAGGTATCTTGGAGTTTGTCTGGTTCAATACCCTCTTTTAAAGCAGGAGAAAACTAAGGCCTAGGGAAATTAACTGGTCACAAAATTAGTGGTACGCAATCTCCCTTGACAATCCTAGATGGGACTGACAAATGTCAATCCCCAAGTGAAGGGAAATGACCCTTCACTTCTCTGACCTGGATCACTTTTACTGTCCTATATGCCACGCTTGAACTCTCCCCTCCTCAAAATTTTGGGAAAATAATCAAGGAGGACTTTCCTGAGTCATTCTCCCGACTGTATATCATGTATTATATGGGCATTCCTTGTTCCTTTTCTCCTATTCCCTGAGATGAAGTTTTTCAGAGCTTACAGAAAATTAAAGGTGATCAAACACTTGATTCTGGCCAGGTCTCATGAGAGGAGAGGGGCAATCAGTTTTCTCTAAGTCCATTCTGCTGCTGATTACCAGTTTTTTTGTTTGTTTGTTTTTTAATTTCATGGCCTCTGACATATATCAGATTCTGAAAGTGAGATTCTCTACTACTTTCATTGTACTAGAGACTTGGTTCTTCTCTCTCTCCACTAAAGGCACAACTCTCAAATCCCTCTCCCGTGAAAGTTGAAAGGAAATTAGGAAATCTCACTCTCTAGTAGCTTTGCAAATTACCTCCCTTACACAATGTACTGGGTTTTATGAAGAATCTTGACAAAGCCCACTTAAGCACAGGAGGACCTGTCCTCCAGCATGGAATCTGAACCAATTCTAAGCCAAGTTTGGTTCTGACATCCTCCCTTTATGCCTGCCCTACATACTCTCCAAGTTGTGGAGAAGAGGTCCTCTGGGGTCTTCCTGCTACCTAAAGCATCTGTTGCAATATTTCTCTGGTCTACTCTTCCTTTCTGATTGCTCAAAATTCTGTCTTCTCCCTTTCTCTCCTATCAAAACCTACTTGTTTAGTGTAGGACATCATCTCAGCTAACCTTCTGTGAGAAAGCCATTTGGAGAAAATTCACATTCAAGTATAAATGACTGATAGGCCACAACCCTTCTAGAAATATCTACCATCTCAAAGCAAGATCCTTGTTAACTAGCAATTTTCTTATGTAGAACTTCAGCCAATGCATTAAAAGGAAGGGAAGTCAGTCAGGAGAGGGGACAGATGTTTTAAATCTTGTCCAAGATTCTGTCTCCTAGTGGGAGAGGAGGGGCCTCGCTAAAATGTCTCTATATTCTGAACCACATGACTGTACATCCAATCTTTCAGGGACTTTTTCTGGTGAGTGTACTCATATGGAAAATCATTGAAAGATTTTATTCAGTCACAATGAGTCAAATAGCTAACCAACAATCTTCATTAAAGTTGCCAATTACAAAGTAAACTCACCTGAAACTTCAGAAACTCACTTATTAGTTTTTTTCTGAATTCTCTTCCCACCTTAACAAAAAGATCACAAACCATTGTGGTGGCCTGAAATAGGAAATGTGTCACCAAACAACACGCAACCATGAGAAAGTCTGAAAAGAATTCTTTCCCTTCGACTTGAATCTTATTTGGCTGGGATTTTCTCACCAGAGTCTTCCTATTTTTTTTTCCATGGGCAACTGCCCCCTTGATTAATCCCACTTCCCTCAGTCTTAGTTTTTCCAAGCAGCTGAGCAAACAAAGATGCAAGCAGCCATTTTAACATGCTTCCTCCCTCAAGCCCTCTGGGATAGGCCGTCTGTTCATCCTGTTCATAAACCAACGACCCTCATGTGCAAGGAAAGCAGCAAGGATCTTCTGTCAGGATTAATTTTAATAGCCTACAGTCTGTCACTTGGGAATCACAGCCCTGGTAAATGGCTTTCAATTACTATCTGCTGATAAAGAGGGAGATATGGGCTGAAAATTTGGTTCCTCATTTCAAACAGTTTGGATAACTAATGCAAGTTTTACTTTCAGTGTGGAGTGCATGCACTTTACAGCCTAAACCGTTGGGTTGCTGAGGAAAACCTTTTGTTGCAATGGGATCATAGTGAATTACCAAGAGGGGAAATGTGACCTTTTGTAAAAGTATAGAATTTTAGAGCTGGAAGGGAAATGAATTTGTGAATTCCTCAGCATAAAGCTTCATAGGAAACCTTCTTTCTTGTATCTGTACAGAGAAATGGTCCCCCTTTTGCCCCTTCCACTTTTTTGTCTCCATCTCTACCAGTTCCTTTCTCCTTCCTTTCTTCACTCTGTTTTTCTCACACCCAAATCCCTCTTCCTTCCCTTGCTTTCTCTTTCCTAACTGCCCATGCTCCGGTCAGTTATTTGTGAAGGTCTGCACTGAAGGACAGACAAACGAGGCAGCCGGCAAGAGTGGCCCAGTGATGGAGGGGTCCGGAGGTCCTAGCACCTGTCTCTCCCTCTGTACAGTGGGGAGAGTCCCCCCTGCTCTGCCCATCCGAGAAAGCACTTTTGGGGAACTGACTGGAAAAGGAGGTTTGGTAAATGGTACAGAGGTGTCAGCCATTCTTCAACAGTCTTAGGTTTACCTCTTTTTTTTGTCTTTTTTTTTTTTTTTTTTTTTTTTTTTGCTATTTCTTGGGCCGCTCCCGCGGCATATGGAGGTTCCCAGGCTAGGGGTCGAATCGGAGCTGTAGCCATCGGCCTGCTCCAGAGCCACAGCAACGCGGGATCCGAGCTGCGTCTGCAACCTACACCATAGCTCACGGCAACGCCGGATCATTAACCCACTGAGCAAGCTCAGGGACCGAACCCGCAACCTCATGTTTCCTAGTTGGATTCTTTAACCACTGCGCCACGATGGGAACTCCCCAGGTTTACCACTTTTGATTAATTTTTCATTAGGTATGGCTGCTATGGATTTCACTGAAAGTTCAGCATGTTCCATTTTCACAGGAATGCTTATGAAAAACCACACACATAGACACAAGAAAACAGTCTGTTTCATGCTTGTTTATGACACCTGGTTTCCACTGCTTCTTCATGACATGCTCAGCACATAGTAGCTCTCCTCAGTCAGTTCTCTCACCCTGAAGGATGGTCATCAATCACGCCTTGATGTTTCTAACGATACTACTGGGCTCTGTATTTGTTAGGCTTCCTCAGACAAACAGATCCAAGAGTATGTGAGTTTGTGTCTACACACAGTCCTATCAGCCATTATGAGAGAGAGAGATGCATTTTAAGGAACAGCTCACACAATAATCACTGCAGGGTAGGCCTACAGGTGAGAGCCCAGGAACTTGCAGTTCAAGTCTGAAGGCTGCCTACTGGCAGAATTCCTTCTTGCTCGGGGGAGGTCAATCTTTCTTAAGAGTTTCAATCCATTAGATAAGGCCTACTGACGTTATGCGGTGGGTGGTGGGGGAGGCAATATGTTTTACTCAAAGTCCACTTTTTTTTTTTTTTTTTTTTTTTTGCCCATTTTAGGGCTGCACCTTTGGCACATGGAAGTTCCCAGGCTTGGGGTGGAATCAGAGCTGCAGGTGCTGGTCTATACCACAGCCATAGCAAGGCCAAATTTGAGCTGCATCTGTGACCTACACCACAATTCACGGCAATGCCAGATCTTTAACCCATTGAGCAAGGCCAGGGATATGGAACCCACATCCTCATGGATACTAGTTGGGTTATTAACCTGCTGAGCCACAAATGGGAACTCCTGAATGTTAATCTTAGCCAAAAAAATATCTACGGAAACATCTAGAATAATGTCTGACCAAATTTCTTCACTTGCTAAGCCTCTTGATTACCGATTAGAGAACTAGGCAGCTGGTGTACTCCTTGTTAAGAATTCATATTATTATGTCAGCTCCAAATCCAAAGCTATGTTGTGTAAAACATTCTACTACTACTGAAAATATCTTCATAGTAATTATGGTTAATGTTTACACTAAAAGTTTAAGATTAAGAAGGGGACTAGGGCGAAAGGTGGAAAGAAAGATTAGAGGGAGATTCCACCAATTAGTACCTGCTATGTGCATTAGGGAGATAGAAAAGTACAGCTCCTAAACACAATTCTCCGACTTTGGAAGTTTGTTAGAAAAGAAATCATCATGCACAACACAACTGGAGAAGCATATGGTCTAATCACTAGTTATACTTCGAGACCAATTTGGGCTGGAATAACTTAAGAAGGTTCAGGGAGGAGATGAGACCTGAGCTAAGATTTATAATGGGCTAGGGGAAAAGCAACAGTCTTCTACAAAAAGAAAACAGCTGGGGGCAAAATCCCTAGGCTTGAGAGATAAGCATCCTTTTCTCTGAGGCTTGAGAGAAAGGCAAGGTGAGGGCACCAGTGGCCCAGGATCAAAAGGAATTACTACCATGGCAGGGAATAAAGGCCTTCAGGTGAGGTCCAGGGTCAGGATGATGAAGGTTTTGCAGGAGCTTGCCAGGGGACAGCTAACTGATAAAGGCCTTACTCAAATGTTTCTCACTTAGCCAGGGCTGGAGCAGGTTAGTGAAATCCTTGGGCTTAAAAGCAGGCCTTATGTTGAGACTGTTAATACATTAATTAAAACTGATCAGAATGGACCAGATTACAAGGACACAAAAACAGTTTCAACTGTGCACCCTGAAGCAGTTTCCGATTTTATTTAGAGCTTCTGTCTGATTGGCAGGGAATTGCTTGTGTTTATCATATCACCTTACAAAAGACTGAGAAAATGTTAATTTTCCGTATCAAAGAAGGGGGAGGCTGGTGTTGGAGGTTATGGGGTTTTTCAAACCTCCCAAGTGATGTCTGCTGTGACTCTAGCATGCTTCCTATTTCCTTTGGGAAACAGCCCTCCTAGCTTAACTATTAAGAGAAGCTAAGCACTAGATGTGATGCTTACTGCATTGCTTTCCTCAACAGCTTAAAACACCTTCTTACAGTTTGGAAGATTTTCAGACTGGTGTGGTAGAGCAGCTGGGCTTTTGAGTTTAATATCTGGTGTTGTCACTTACTAGTTTCGTGCCCTGGGAAAACTTACATCAGTTTTTGTCTGTTTTTCTGCAAGAAAATACGGAATTGTGAGAGGTTCTCAACTGGCTTGTACAGCACCACCCACCCCATCACCTCTTGCGGGCCTTTGGAATTGTGTGTATGAGCGTGCTGGGGATGGTAGTGGGCGGGATGCGTTTGGTACTATTATAAGGGCTCAGGAGTGCCAAAGCAATTAATGCACAGAAGCCAAATACCAGACATGCAATGCCTAAGGCAGTGCCGCAAAAGAAGAGTCCTGCTCCAAACGCCGGAGCCTCACTAAGAAACGCTGGTGGTCCTTAAAGTTTCTTCCAACGTTAATATCTGCTAACTTCACTGAACCTCGGACTAGGCGGGCCACGCCATGAGCCGGGGCCTCCCATGCCCTATCCGGCACATTCCCCAACATTATCAATGGTAACTCATCACTCAGATTTCCTCTTGTACTTCTCAGATGCCAGGGCCCATCGTACAATTATATGTTTGACTGTCACCTGATAAGCATCTGACCCTCTCCCCCACGCGGTAAACACCTTAATAGTTGGGAGCGGGGCACTCACCAAATACTTTCTGAATAAACAGGCGAAGAGCTGAAACAGCTAACAGACTGACCGCGCCAAACATGCCCGGCCGGCGTGTGACGTCACACCGCAACTCCCGCCTCTTCCCGCCCCTCCGGCCACCCTCTCCTCCCTGTCCGTGTTTGTTTCCGGCGTTTCAATAAAGCTCGATTCGGCTAGAAGAAGCCCTGTTCTTCCGGGAAAATGGCGACTCCCGCTCATTCGCCGGAGTCCCTGCCCGCCGCGGATCCGGCGCCCGCAGCGGGAGCTGTCGCGGACGTCGAGTGCCCGCCGCCTCGCCAGCCTCAGCTCCCGCAGAATGTCCTCGCTGCCTCGCGGCTTCGAGCCCCAACCTCCCGAGGACTTGGGTCAGCGGAGTTTGGCAGAGCTGCGGGAGACGTTGAAGCGCCAGGAGAGACTTTTGCGCAACGTGTAAGCCTGGGTCCCGCGGAGTCACCGCCGGTCTCCTTGGGTTCGGGCTAGCCGGGACGCGCCGCGCCCCTCCCCTCCCCCACCCCGATCCTTTCCCCGGAAGGTGACCTTGTCACAGTCAGCTCTTTGCCAGGTCCGCGGGCGAGTAGCCGGCCTACAGCCGTAGAGCTGACCGCGTCCAGCCAGGCATGGAGCGCATGTGGGATGGCTTCCCGTGCTCCTCCTCGTTTTACGTACTCAGCTCCTGTGTCGGTTTTCCGAACGGACGGTCTGTATCCCAATTTTTTTGCCTTTGCCCACCACCCCAGTCGTGCCCCAAACATCCTGTCAATTTCATCTCTAGATTCTCTTTTTACAGGAAGTGAGAAGAGGGGAATTAAAAAAATGGCTTAATAGGCAAAGAAAGTTTGGCTAACATTTAGATGATAGAGTTAATGGAGTTTAGCAGAGGATCGATATAATGAACATGATTTTTTTTTTAACCTTATTTTAGCAGGTTTGTGCAGGATAGTTTTGAGGGAGTAAGAGGCAGAAGACAGTAGGAGAATATTTTCAGAGAGCCTCTCGACAAGGTTTAAGAAAGTGAACTAACTATAAGGGTCATTGTAGGATTGGGAAAATTACATCAGATATGGAATAATTTGATGTGTAGTTGACAGAGATGGCTGAAGTTTCTTGCCTGTACTGGAGGCACTAGTAATAAAAATAGAAAAGTTGGGGAGGGGAGTAGATCTGAGGTTGATTTCACTTAGGGGAGCTGGGTTGATGGAAGTTGATTCTATCAGGTTAAAAACTGGAGAAGTGGTCATGAGGCTTAAGAGAGAAGAAGGATGGGAAAATATAGGCATCTTAACTGGAGAGCGATGTTTAATAGTTAGAATTGGGGGCATGAATGTAGTGTCATAAAGAGTAGAGGGCATGAGATGTAACTTTCCCTCCCCATTTATTGGGTGGCTAAAGAAAAGAAAATCAGAAAAGGAACTTCTGTCACTCAGCAAAAGGGACAAGTGATCACTTGGGAGCTTCCTAGTAAAGACAACTATTTTGACTTCGTGAGAATAGTTTTTTTTTTTTTTTTTTTTAAGGGCCACACCCGTAGCATATGGAGGTTCCCAAGCAAGGTGTCAAATCAGAACTGTAGCTGCTGGCCTACACTACCACAGCAACACCAGATCCGAGCCACGTCTGCAACCTACACCACAGCTCATGGTAACGCTGGCTCCTTAACCCACTCAGTGAGGCCAGGGATCAACCTGCGTCCTCATGGATACTAGTCAGATTCCTTTCTGCTAAGCCACGAAGGGAGCTCTGAGAATGGGTTTTTAATCTATAAGTGGCAAATTAACTTTTTGTTCTCCAGACTACTTTTACGCTTAAGCATCCTGAAGAGCTCTTGTCTTATATGTGGTATATCTACTGATATTTATCATTGCCTTAGGAATTACAAGTGAGGATCTTTAAAAGACAAGTACACACATTCTATTAATCCTCAGAGCAGTGGTATCATCACATATGAGGTGGCCTCTGCAAACCTTTCCTGTGCTGATGGTAAGCAAAGGAGAATGAAAATGGCAAAGAGTGTCTTAGTGTTATATAGTTTTGACCCTGCAGGTCCATCTACCTACCCTCCCCAGGAAGGTCTTGCATATCACACTTCTAAAAATTGCTAATTTGGGGGATGTCTTTTAATGAGTATCATATGCTTAAAATACTTTTGCTGAAATTCTAATTAGATGAGACACATGAGGTATATTTCCTATTCATGCAGCCACTTGTTTTTTTGTGGGGGGGAGTATTTGGATAATGATTCTCTTATTTCATTCCTAATTGGGGCCAGTTGGAAATCAGATTTTTTACTTAAAGATCAGCTTTTCTCCCTTTGAGAATAATTCTTTGTCTTTATATCTCAAGTTTAAAAACAGGGCTCTCTCACATATGCCTGTTCTTTTCCTTTTGCCAGAAAATTCATTTGCAAATTGCCCGACAAAGGTAAAAAGATCATAGACTCTGTCGCCAAACTGAAAGCTGCCATTGAAGAACATGAAGAAGTTAGAGGGGGAAGTGACCTCTTTCATCCCGTTAATTTAGACTGTAAGTGGAGGACAAAAGCAAGTACAGTTGTTGATGTGGCCACAGATACGGCCCAGAATTCTGACCAGATACTTGATACTTCATCACTAGTTCCTGGCTGCTCCTCTATAGCTACCATCATGTCATCTCAGACAACCTCACAGCTGGGCCTGGTCCATCCTACTCATGGAGGCAATGCAGAGGCACCTGAGCCCGAACACTCAGTGAGCAAGTGCCCACCTTCCAGCAGCAGAGCCGCTGTGCCTTCCTCATCTGAAGCCAGTGAGCGACTCCCTCAGCATCACATTTCAAGTCAAGCAGAGGATCATTCTAGCAGCTCGGAGAACCTGTTTATTGAAAGATTGCAAAGGATCACTATTACAGACCCTGGTGAACATCACTCAGAAGGAAACCCGAGTCTGGAGAACTTGACTGGCCTTTGGCGTGGGCCACAGAAGAAGCCTCATTACATGGAAGTGTTAGAAATGCGAGCCAAAAATCCTCTGCCCCTACCACATAAATTTAAAACCAATGTGTAAGTACCATCGGAAGCAGGCTTGTCACAGGAGCATGAAATTATTCAACTCCAAAATTTGGTGGACTTGGTGTGAGAACTGCTTGTACTTAAGAATGAGCTTATTGTGGAAATAGTGAAACTAGCCTGGCTGAAGTGGAGGATTCATGTTGAAAATGCTTTAGGTTTTTTAGCCAAATAATTGAAAGGTTTTAAAAAGCAGATGGAGTATTAAATTTCAGGATCCTTAGGGAATATTTCACATTAAACACAGAGAATTCATTATGATTTTTTCCAAACCATTTTCTGGCATATAGCTCCCCCTTTGATTAGACTATAAGCTAGGGGGAGAACAACTGCAGGAGCTGATGGGCCTTCTCAGTAAAAACTATTCATGTGCTCATTGCATGTAAGCTGCGGGTGCTGTGGCTGCATAAGAGTAAAGATTCTGCTCCTCATTTAGCATCTAGATAAGGATGCTAGGCTTTCACACTTGGAAGAACATTAAACTGTATAATTCTAAGGGGAAAGGAGCTGAGAAGGGATTAAAAAAACTGGAAATAGATTTGGGCAGGAGGGGCAGATTAACCCTGCTTCTAAATTCCTTGTCTTTTTTTTTTTTTTTTTAAGGGCTGCACCTGCAGCATATGAAAGTTCCTCAGGCTAGGGGTCAAATCTGAGCTGCAGCTACCAGCAACAGCCACATCAGATCTAAGCCGAGTTTGCAACCTACACTGCAGCTCACAGCAACGCCAGTTCCTTAACCCACTGAGTGAGGCCAGGGATCGAACCTGAGTCCTCATGGATACTAGTTGGGTTCTCAATCCGCTGAGCTGCAATGGAAACTCCTAAGTCCCTTTTCAGAGTTTGGTTTCTGAGATCTCCGGAAAAACAAAAGCTCTTTGAAGAGAAAGGCATATTGTTTACTTATATGCAAACAGCATGCAAATTAGAGCAGCAACAATATCAAGTCAAGGAGTAGATGTATAAGAATGTAACACAGATACACAGTCCAGTCACTACTGCCTTTCCTTGTAAAACTGAAACCCTATAGGTAAAAATACCTAAAAACAATTTTAATTGTTATAGAGACTTTAAAGTTTAATCTTCTAAAGGATTACTTTTTTTTTTTTAAAGTAAACTTTGATTAAATAATTGCTTATCTTGTGTGTGGTGAAGTATGTTTCCTCACTTTTAGGGAGGCATAAAATGAGAAGCATCATCTAGTCAATACATACAACAGAGAATACACTGGTCCTGGTTCTGTATTATGGTCATTTAGCTGGAAGTGGAGGAGGGTAAGAGAATATCAGTGAGGGCTCTCAGGTGATATTTACGAGGGAGACAGACAGAGGTGCAGTTATCAGAAAAGGCTGGGCCTTGATGAGTCAGCTCAGATGGAGGTTGGAAGGTGAGATGAGGGTGTCCTTTGGCTCCTTTCCTGCTCTTCCTTTGGCCTTCTACATGTTCTTCTGGATGCTAGAGGCTGCCCCTCATCTGCTGCTAGCCCAGGTCAGATTTGCATAGCCAGTTACCTGTGAAACCTGACCCTGTTGGGGTTGTTTTGTGGCACCTTAGGTTTATCACGTATGAAGGAGAACTCATTTCTTCCCGTAATGCTTTTTCCCATAGCCCCTCCGTCAGTAGTGCCACCACTTCTTTCTTTCCCTCCTTTCCTCATCTGCTGTCCATAAGGACCTCACTGTATATTTCCTTGACCTTCATCTCTAATGGTTTTTTTTTGTCTTTTGTCTTTTTAGGGCTGCACACTTGGCAGGAGGTTCCCAGGCTAGGGCTTCAATCGGAACTGTAACTGCCAGCCTATGCCAGAGCCACAGCAATGCCAGATCCGAGCCATGTCTGTGACCTACACCACAGCTCATGGCAATGCCAGATCCTAACCCACTGAGCAATGCCAGGGATTGAACCTGAGTGCTCATGGATACTAGTAAGTTTCGTTAACCACTGAGCCATGATGGGAACTCCATCTCTAATCATTCTTATGTCCATTCTCTCTCCTGTCAAAGTGAAGGTTTTCATCCCTCTCTCAGGCCATAGCTGGTGTCTGTCTTGATCTTGTCTAACTCTACCAGTCCGTCCTCTCCACTCCTGCCCAAGTGCAGTTTGTAGAAGGTCAGGCTGAATGTGTTACACAGACTAGAAGTGTGCACTGTGGGCTGGCCCTGGCCGAATCTGGCCACTTTTCTTCCTCTCCACCTCGTGTGCTTCCTGTGCTGTAGCCTCTTCACTCACTTCCTGCTGGGACACCCTTCCCTTTGTTTACATGCTGAGTACTTACTATTCGCACCCCTCAAATCACACTCTTTGGAAGGTCTTCTGGCAGCCTCCCTGTCTCCTATTACAACTGGCCATTTCCTTCTTTTTTTACTGGTGCACCGTGTGCAGGCCTCTGTCCTGGTACCTGTGATATTACACTGCACTGGAACTGTTACAAGTGTCTTTCCCTCCTGGACAGTAAGCGCCTTTGTACATGTTACTGAGTGAAAAAATGAACAGTATTCAGTTATAAGCTTTGAAGAAAGACAGGAAAGGCAAAGAGTCTATCTATCTATACCTGTTACCTGTTAGAGCAGTGAGTTAGCAAATTACTCTCCCCAAAGATGCCAATTTAAATATTTCTCTCTTTTGAGGTAAATATGTCAAAGGAAAGTTATCTGTACAAGTAAATAGTGGTAAATGCTTACTATTACCTTTGTAGAAAAATTCACTGCTAAGGTGAAAGACCACTTTGTCCATGTGAGTGTGTATCTATAAAAAGAAAATAGTCTGGTGGTTTAACCTAAGTGTCCCCTCCTTCAGATTACCTTCACAACAGCATGATTCAGTAAGTCATTGTCAGGGGAGAGGGTCCCCTATATCCTCAGAAGAGAGGCGGCGCCTGGATAGGAAGCATCTGGATGACATCACGGCAGCTCGGCTTCTGCCACTACACCACATGCCCACACAGCTGCTCTCCATAGAAGAGTCGTTGGCACTTCAGAAACAGCAGAAACAGAGTTATGAGGTATTTAGAGTATTATTTATTTGCATGTTGGATGCTGCTTCCATAAGTCAGAGTTTACTCCAGGTGGTTCAAGGAAAATGGAATTTAGTAGAAGGGTCAGGTGCTAGCCTTGGTCAGCTTATGCCATTAGTTGCCAGATGTGCACTCCAGCTTGCAGCCTTGAGGTTGCTGGAACTGCAAAGAATAGCTGGAGATGATCACAGCTACCTGCACCATCAAAGTGCTATTTGCCAGGAAGCGTGGGAAGACTGCTGCAAGATATCACATCTCTGAAAGCCCAGACCCTCAGGTAGCAGTAGCATGGCTTCTAGATCTTCCACCTTGAAAAACTCCAGCAAGAACCTGTCAGTGGTGCAGTTTAGCCCAGAACCCCACTGAGAATCAGGGAAGTGTGATTGCCAGGCTTCTGTCTCCTGCAGTACAGGGAGAGCATAAGATAGCTGGGGAAATAGTGTGTATTGCCAACACACAAGTGGACACTGCACTTAAAAAGCCCATCTGTGGGCCCTTGTGACAAGAGAAGAATCTTCTTTTGGTCACTTCATTTTGAGTAGCACTTTGTTCAAAGATCTGTGTGTTCTGCATAAAACTTTAAATATGTATGTTGAGAGTTTGTGTACAAAATAATGGGATGGGAGAAAGTAAGTGTGAGGAGCACAGGGAGAAAAGAAAGCAGCCAATATACTTAGTGATAATTTGAGCCTTTAGGAAAACAGCCAAACTTCCTAGTATTGCTTGGAAGGATGAATCAGGCACTGTACAACAGTTAATACAAACCTAGGTTGTTACTCTGCCTTGGCTTTTCATAAAAGCTCAGTTGGCATGGATTGGTATTTTCAAGGCCCTCCTTTTTAAAAGCCAGTTTTCTCCCTCTCAGTGCATTAAATCATTGCCTAGTTTTAACTAAGCATTGAGGAATTGTTTTTTAAATTCTCTATTTGATCCCACTGCCTGTCTGAAGATGTTTTGGGGTTGCATTGAACCCTTCAGTTAGAAATTGGTCTCCTTGGTCGAGCAGTAGTAGCTGCCACTTCAGTCCCACATACCCATCCATCTGTGGCCTGAGGAGTGGGGAGAGCATGAGACAAATGAAGAGCCGTGTTGGGAATGAGCATTGCCACCCCCCATCATTCAGTGATGACTTCCTTGGGTGTCTGCAAGCACAATGACAGTGTCTCAGACTGACCTGGACTTTTTATTGCATAGTAGTTGTCATGGGAATTAATTTGGAGAGGGATACTTAGTTTTTAGCATTCACTTTTTGATTTTCATTGTGGCATTGAAATGTCACTCTTATGCCTAGAAGCGATGATTTAAGCGAGGAAAGAAGCTTCTCCCAATGGGAGCATCAGTACACATTAGTGATTTTGGATGTTTGATAGCTCAAATTTTGCACACATACTTGAACAGGTATTGTGTTTCTAATTGTGATGCTAAGCTGATGCTTCCATTTCTCACATAGAGGTGCACATTGTTTATTCATGGAAGTGTGTCACCACCACTGCAGCATCTGATAGCTGTCCTCAGCCTCACTGTGTGGCATCTTGTGTCTGTAGCATCAGTGATGTGGAGAGCACTGACTGCACCAGGATGCCCATTCTGTTGTAATGACTTCCCATTGAAAAATTGTAGGGAAAAGATGTGTGTAACTTTTGGCTTCACTTTTTGTTTTAAAGGAAATGCAAGCCAAGCTCGCAGCCCAAAAATTAGCTGAAAGACTGAATATTAAAATGCAGAGCTATAATCCAGAAGGGGAGCCTTTGAGGAAATACCGAGAAGTAAGGGATGAAGATGATCATCAGTCCTCTGACGATGAATGCTAAAGATGGGACTTGGATCGTCTACGAAGTCTCTGCCTGTTGAGATCCCTTATCTCACATCAGCCTTTCTAACAAGTATCAAGATCAATGTTGGAGCTCGTTGAAAGAATTGCAACACAAAGTTACCCAAGGAAGCTATAAAAACAGCCCACTTTCAGAAAATAACTTTCATGTGCTTGAAAAGTTTAATATTTGAATAATGTATTTAATCACATTGTGTTCAAGTTTTGGCAGTGTGTCATGAGTTAACTGGTCAGATATTTTATCGAATGGTAGAGCACGGTTTTTTTTTCCCTCTAAGCCAAATGAAAGCTGGTGACTAACTGCCTTTTTCTTATTCTTACCTCTTTCAGATAGCATTTATTACATGTCTTTTGGTGAATTATTTCGCTGTCCCAGGGATTACCTAAAATGAGTTACTAAAATAGAGTTCCCTCCTTTTTTTTGCATAATGAAGGGAACAGTCTAGGGAATTTTGTGTATGTTTGCATGGGGCTGTTGCAGAATTGGATGTGAAATACCAGGGAAGACACAGAAAATGCTTAAATGTTTCCTTCTTCTGTCTTTGCTTAGGAAGAGTATTTTTCTTCTGATTAGGAATAAGTGGTACTTAGTTGATGGAGGGTGGAGAACCTTTCTAGATGACCAGATTTGCCTGGATTAACATGAGGTCAAGAAAAAGTCTAAGATGACTGATGTAGGTGAAAGGAATAGTTGGCTTTGGCCTGATTTGACTTCATTTTTTTAATAGATGATAGGTTCAATTTGGTAAGAAACCGAAAACATTTTTTAAAAGCTGCGATTGGTTATCAATATATTGCTTCTCCCTCCCGTCACCAAAAGAGGCTTATGTGGGCTGCAGAAACCTCAATCTCATATGTCATTTTAAAGGATGATGTGGTTGTCTCCAGAAAAATCGACACCCGTGTTAGCCAAGATTTCTTTGTCTAATATGTTAGCACCTTTAAACAGTGTGGAAAGAATAAAATCTTAATCAGAGAAACTCCAAAATGCTAATGGTGATGCTTTACTGGTGCTTGATTAAATGTTAACTTTAAAAGAGAATTTTCATCTATGGAATTTGAATGAAAATACATTTAGGCAGATGTCCTTGCAGTAGGAGAGACTCAGTTCTCTGCCATGTCCTCCCAGGAGTGAGCACTGCTTCCTACCTCCCTTTTGCCACCTCCCCCTGCAAAAAGCAAATGAAAAGTATACACAGAATAAATACATATTGTTTCTGGAAAGCTAGGTAATACGGAGGGCTCACATGCATGTACATGCAGTCTCCTGAAGTCCTACCCCCAGGAGGGCCTCTGTTAACACTTGGATACATGTTTACATGCATAATTCTCTGTGCATAGCTATACACTTACATTTTTAATAAAGCAGTCACACTATAAATTGGTTACCAGTATTCCGATCAATATTTTGTAACCATTTTCACATATAAAATATTTTGCGTTTTAGATAGCTGCAGAATATTCCATTTTATAAGTATACTGTAACTTTTAAAAGCAACTTGTTTCACAATTTGTTAATGTAACTTGAGAACAGCGGTGCAATCAATATCTTAAAAGTATAATCACACTGTGTAAAAGTGACTTGTTTCCAAAAGGTACAGTCCTAGAAATGAATTGCTAGGTGAGAGTCTTAAGTCTTTGAGAATATCAGTCACTCACCACAAAGACTCCCTGAATTCCCTCTAGCAATATATCAAACTTGCAGAATTGCACGTTGCTATTTAAAATACTTGCAAATTGAATAATTACAGAATAGACTACCTTTACAATGTGTGTTTCTTTGATTACTAGGGAAGGGTGAGTGTTTTTTTATGTTAATTGACCGTTAACATTCATTGTTTTGAGCATTGCTTATTCATATCTTTCCTATAGTCCTCAGGAGAGTTTGCCATTTGTACTGGTTTCTAAGTTTGCTTTTTTTTTTGTCTTTTTGCTATTTCTTGGGCCGCTCCCGAGGCATATGGAGGTCGAATTGGAGCTGTAGCCGCCGGCCTACGCCAGAGCCACAGCAACGCGGGATCCGAGCCGCATCTGCAACCTACACCACAGCTCACGGCAACGCTGGATCGTTAACCCACTGAGCAAGGGCAGGGACCAAACCCGCAACCTCATGGTTCCTAGTCGGATTCGTTAACCACTGCACCACGACGGGAACTCCCTAAGTTTTTTTTTTAATTGAGATGTCCATCTTTTGTCATATGTTACTGTTTTCATGTGTCACCTGCCTTTTAATACAATCGATGGTGTTTCTGATTAGAAGTTGTTTTCTTTGGGCATCTACTTTTACAGGTGTGTTAGAGCATGCACCCTCCCTACCCCAAGGATGGGTATGGATTTATCCTTATTTTCTTTCAGTATTTAAAAATTTTCACTTTTATACTTAACTTGAATTCAGAAGGAAAGTTTTAATCCATGTCAAATTTGGAAATATGGTTTGAGAGGAGATATAATTTTAAAACATTTAAACTGTAATGATATAGAATATTAAATTCTATGTCTTTGTGTCTTGGATCTATTTCTGGGCCTTCTAGTTTTTCCCATTTTAATAATTATGGCTTTAATCACTTATTATTTGGTAGTACAAGTTCTCCCTTGTTCTTTTAAATTTTGTGAAACATACAGAAAAGTACATAAAACAGAAGTGCAGTTTAGTGGAGCTGTGTAGCAAATAGCCACGTAATCACAAACCAGATGCAGAAAAGCTACTGCCAGCTCTCTAAAATCTTGTGTCTCTGCTAGGCTCCTCCCCCAAAGGTACCTACTGTCCTGACTTTATGGCAATACTTCTCCCCTTTTAAAAAATGGTTTTGCCGGTTATGTGTGCAATGATATGGTTAGTTTTGCTGACTCTTGACTTATAAAAATGGAATCATACTGTGCATTGTGTCTGTGGTCTTTCACTCAGCATTGCTTATACAATTCACATTGCCTGCAGATGTAATTTACTCATTTTCTTTGCTGTGATGTGCCATTTCATCAATACCACTTTATTGTATTATTGTATTATTTTACTGTGAGGGCACTTCTGTGTTGTCTTCAGTTTTTGGCTGTTATAAGTAATGCTGCAATGAGCATCTTTGTGCACATAAACACATTTCTGTAGGGTATTTACCTAGGAGTTTAACTGCTAGAATTAGAAGGTAGACTTATCTTTAACATCTCCCCTCCCCATGTATGAGAGCTCCAGGTCAGTACCTGATATTGCCAGGCTTTAATTTTAGCCAATGTGATGTTTTTAAAGTGACATTCATTGTAGTTTTAGCTTGCATTTCCCTAATTAGGAATGGCATTGAACATCTTCCTATGTTTATTGGTCACTGGATTTCTTTTGAAAGTACTCGTTTCAATACTTTCTCTGTTGTGTTCATGTCAGCTGTCTTTTATTCATTGTTTTGTATATATTCTTGATACTAATCATTGAGTTACATTTGCTGTAAAAAAACTTTCATTATTTTTCATTCTTTTATAATTAGAGTATTTTGTGTCTTTTAAGGAAATTTTATCCTGAAGTCATGAAAATAATTGTCTTTTAAAATCTTTTCATTTAAAAAATGCTTTATAGTTTTGCCTTTCCCACTATGTTTTCGATTCCCTGTGGAATTTGTCTTTGACTATGTGAGGAAGTGTCCTTCTGTGCAGCCCTTGTCCTGGCATTGGGCAGTGCCCTTCTGCCTTGCATCAAATATCTATATATGTTTATGTTACCTTCTGCATCCTTTCTATTTCTCTGTTCCATTAATCTATTTGTGCTAATATTACACCACTTTATTTATGATAGTTTTATGATAATGCTGAAAGAAAGGCTGCCATCCTATTCAAGAGTGGCTTGGCTGTTTTTGGCCCTTTGCATTTTTAAATTTAAATACATTTTAGAATCAGGGTGCCATGTTCTATAAAACAAAGCAGGATATATATATATATATATCTCCTTGGTAATGCAAATCTCCCTTTTCAAAAAAATACTTGATAATCTGTCACTAATTTTTTGTTTAGAAGATAGGAGATTTGGAACTTTTGCCATTTAGAAACTTACACTTTCATTGGAATGACTAGTTTTAGCCTATACAAGTTAAATTAAAAATGTAGAATACTTTTAGTTTGAATATTTAAAGTAGTGTGCAGTTTTGATTGAGAAGAGTTAGGAATCAAGAAAAAGTGGGGTTTTTTTTGTTTTTTTGCCTTTTTTTAAGGGCTGCGCCCTAGGCATATGGAGGTTCCCAGGCTAGGGATCCAATCAGAGCTACAGCTACTGGCCTATGCCACAGCCACAGCCATGCCAGATCTGATTTGCATCTGCGACCTACACCACAGCTCATGGTAATGCCAGCTCCTTAACCCAGTCAGCGAGGCCAGGGATCAAACCTGCAACCTCATGGATACTAGGATTCGGATTTGTTTCCACTGTACCACACAGGAACTTCCATAAAGAATTTTTTTTATATATAAATATTTAAACCAGGAAAATTGGGTGTATCCAGAGTCATGAACTCATACCTTTAATTTTAAAGGAATTATGTTGAGAAGAAAGTTACGTGCTAAAGTTTGGGGCTTTACCTGATCTGTGGAAGATGTTATGAGGATTAATCTCATTATATAATAGTCATCTAAAGGGCAATTTTCATTTTTAGGGCCTGGCTCTAATCCACACTGCATTCTCTGGGGAGCCAAGAGCTGTGAGTCAAGGTGGAAGCCTGTAGCTTGTGGAATTCTGTTTCCTGTAATGGGGATGCTGGAGTGATTTGTTCAAGGGCACTCAGAGGCAGCCAAGAAAAGAACCCAGCCCTCAAGATTTCTGGGCACCAGACTGCATGGCCTTGCACTCGAATACCACAAATCAAGGTTGCCTCTGGGCTTTAAAAAGTGTTAATGCTAAGCAAGAGCTCAGGTTACTCTGAGGGTATGTGTTAGGTCTCTGTGACACAGACTACAAAAGAGCTTTTCTCCTGATAATTTTTGTATTTGGAAGTTTTATTTTTAATCATCTTACAAGTGGGGACCATTTTGGTCACTGCTGGTGTCTTGGCTCTTCCCTTCTCACTTGGTAGTTGGCTGCATGAGCCTTTTTAGGAGAAGAGATGCGAGAGAAGGTGATACTAGGTACCATGCACTTTATTCAGAGGATCAGGTAAAAATCTAGCTGTTGACCCATTGCAGGCTTCCGGACCACTGACAACACTCAAAAGAAAGTAAAGTCATCAGGAAAAAAGAAAAAAAAATTCTGCCTTTGTAAAGGAAAAGTTGAGGGTGCCTAGCTAAATAAATGCAAGGATTCTATATCCAGCTTTTATGAAGAGCATATAGAGTCATCTACAAAATGTGGCAAATTGCGTTATTGACTAGCTCTTTGACAGGGAGGGGAGGCTTAGAGCTATTATTTTAATTTCTGGCTAAAGTGAGGAAGCTTTGATACAGGGCCGATGAAATAAACCTTGTGTTGGATAATACTGAACGAGAGCCAGACCACAAATCAGAAGTGATTCTGAAAGCACAGCATAAAAGCCTGAACAATTAAATATGATCTATTACTTCCCAGATGATTTTAGAAAACTTGGAAATAAAAAAAGGCAAAAAAAAAGACAGTAAGCCACTGGAATAGCATTAGATAATTTGATTTAGGATTTAAATGCCACTATTTCCTTTGAATCCAGTGGGAAGTTATGTACTCTCCCAACCATTTAGTCCATAAGATGAGGTCAGCAACCCCTTATCTAATGTATGGGGTATGTTTTGAGAGAACAAAATTTCAAAGTGTGGTCTTTATAGAACACTTTGAGGTCTAAAAGAGCTTCTCTATGAAAACCTTATTGTAACGATGGTAACAATTATGATTGAAGTAGTTTAGGAGGTACCTTTTGGCATCTGAAGCAAAATGTTTTAAAATCACCACCATATGAAACTTTTAATTTAGTGTTAAAATTAACTGAAAACAATAGAGACTCCCTACTAAAACTATTTTGACAAGGGGAAATTAGGACGTTGAGCTAAGGAGAGAGATCAAGCTAAGAGATCCAGCTTCATATGAAAAAAACTTCTTATTATTAAAGCAAAGAATGAGAGTTATAAATCAGGTCCTTACTCAGAGCATACAGAAAAGCTATTTGAAACATGGAGGCTCAGCTTGGTGCTTATAAACTCTGTCCAAAAATATTGTTAGTAAATAATCCGTTCTCTTAATCAGTACCACATATAGTGGTATTGAACTAAATAGCCCTTCTAGTGAGTGTGTTGTAAAAATGAAAGCATATCTTCTATTGATTATTTAGATGTTTAATAAAGATTTCCTCTCCCCTTCAGCTACACTGAGTAGAGTCAAAATGAAGCACATCAGGAAACTGTAACTAGCAAGAGAAGGCAAATCTTATCTCAAATTAGCATCTTTAGTTCTTAGGGAAGGAAGATTAAATATAATTTTTCTACATCTTATAAATGGGAAACTTGAGGCACAGAGAAATGTGGAGACTTGCCTACAGCTGTGCAGCTGATTCTGACAGAGCCAACTCTTTCTGCCCCTTCCACTCTCTTAGCCTCATGTGGAGTCTATTTATAATTACTTAGCACATTTTGGCAAAAGTACAGAAAAAGTAGCGACGGAAATCTATTTCCTAACGTTAAACTATAGAACTATTTAATTTCTTTAGGTCATCTTAACTAAGGTAACTAGGTTCAATGACTACAATTTTCCTGAAATAAAAATGGATAATGTATAGAATAGATGATGGGTTTCTCATTTATTTGTTTGTCCTTTTCACTGTCTGGCCTGGTTTGTTTTGACTGTTCCCACTTTCACAACTCCTCTTCCTTCAGTCCTCAGCAGGTTGACTTCCACTGGCTCATCACACCTCTTTCCAGCCCTTCTGTGGAACTCAGCCTTCTACCTGTGTCCCCTCCCAAGATAACAAGGGTCTTGGGGCTTGAACATCACTGTTGGCTAATTACCATCATTAATAAAAATTCCATGAAGTCTAATGGCTTATGTGAAGCAGGTAGACTTGAGTGGAGTAAACCTTCCTTGAAAATTCTTTTTTTTTTTTTTTTTTTAATTAGGTAAAATTGTGCTGACTAGAGATTGGTACTTGCCATTTACCTCTACAAGGGTTAAATCCTGAGCCACCGTAGCTGCTGACTTTCAACACCTCCTGAGAGGAGTTCAGGGTGGAGATCAGGAGTGAGGCACTCTATACTCTGGGAAAAACTAGCAGAAGAGGTCTTCAGATGGTTAGATTATTTTCAGGAGAATATGTTACCAGCCCAATTCTTGCATCTCCTTGTATCTAGAAAAGCACTAAAATCCTTCATGGTGGCATCTGCTCCTTGTGACTAGCAGTAACCGTCTACAAAATGTAGGCTGGATGGCATGTACCTCTTCTTTCACCCAAATCACATATATACCGACCTTCCCCCCATCTTTCTGGAGCAGGTTCTCAGAGTTCTCTGAAATGCTGTCTCCCAGACTATAGTCATTTCGCCCCAAATAAAACTTAATCCTCCACTCTCATGTTGTGCATTTTTCCCCCGTGGACAGTTAACATAACATTAAATTAGTTTCAGGTGTACAACAATGATTCAATATTTGTATCCATTATGAAAGGATTACCACATTCAGTCTCATTAATATCCATCTCCATACATAGTTACAAAAGGTTTTTGTATGTGATGAGAACTTTTTAAGATTTCCTTTCTTAGGACTTTTCAAATATGCAATACAGCATTATTAACTATAATCACTGTGTGGTACATTTTATCCCCATGGATTACTTATTTTATAACTGGAAGTTCCTATCTTTTGACTCCCTTCCCCCATTTCATCCTCCCTCCCCCTTAAATTCCTTTTGAATTAACATGGTAATGATGTGTCTTGTGACTACAGCATGGTTGGGGGAGGGGGCTGATTTTGCCCCTCTTGGTTCTCTCTCTCTTTCTGGGAACATGGACTTCTCAGAGCTTCCTGGATCTTCAGCTCTGTCGTCCTTTGGCAGGAAGACCATCTCCACCTGCTGCTCCCTCTCTCTCATGTGCTGCTCTGTGATTCCAGCCACCTCTGTGATCAATACTTTCAAGGAATTTGTGACGCATGGACTGGAGGAATGAGGCCTCTTTGCCTTCCTCTGGTAAAGTCTCTGGTTTTGGTATTCTTGAGACTATCATTTCTCAGATTGCCTCTTGTGCCTGGCTTCTTAATCATAAAAGAATAATGGTTTAATTTATTGTCCAGGGTTGTAATCAGCATTGTTATTCATAAGACCCACCTCTCAATCTTATCCAGAGGAGTAGTCTAGACAGCTATGGTTATGTGTAGGTCTCAGTCCATGAGAAGTAACTCCACTTAGCCTTTTCCATCTCCAAAGAGAACACACTGAGAGCCTTATTAGTATGGTGGTGATGGTGGGGGGGGGGGTCCCTCAGATAGTTTATGGACAAAAGGAAACCATTTCTACTTGGGAATGTTGTTAGGATTAGCCTGCCTTGCCAGTGGTGGAGATTCATGGCAGCCTTGATCCATCCCTAAAGTTGCACTGCCCTAGTCAATGACCTCAAAGTTCTGTACCACTTCTTCAGTACGAAAATTTATTTCAAAATGAAAAAATTTAGATTTTCTATTTGTTAAAGTCAAAATTAGATTTTTGGATACTGATGGATGGAGTCACAATACGATGTCCATGGTTCAGGGTCCTTTCCCTCCTCCCATCTATGGCTGCCATGATCTCCTCTGGGAAAAAAGCCTGTTTGTCATGTTAGAATCTGCATTCTCTTAAAGAGAGCAGAATATCAGTAAACTCTTATTAATTTCTCAGTGGACAGCAATTCATTGGATGACTTTTTCTTGGAGGAAAGTAGGGCTTAAGGGGATAGGAGATGAAACAGGCAAGTGTTAAGGGAGGGAAGAAAGGAAATGGAAGATGGAAAGGAACAAGGATGGGCAGGAGACCTGGATGTAAGGAAGCATAGCTTGCAAGAGTGGTCTATCTCTCCGTCTTTAGCTCCTTTCCTCCCATTTTCTCTTGAACCCACTCCAATCAGGTGTTTGTTCCCAATGTTCTACCCAAAAGCTTTTGTCAAGACCACCAAGGGCCTTCATGTCACTCAACTCAATAGTTAAAGCTTGGGTTGACTTTTTCTTGACCTCTTGGAGCACTTGGCATAGTAGATCTACCCTTCACGTTTTTTTGGAAACACTTATCTTGGTTTCAGGAATACCACTCAATGACCACTTTTACTTAGTCTTCTTCACAGGTTTCTCCTCATCATCCCAATCATGAAACATCCACATGCCCAGGTTCTCTCCCTGAGCTTCTCTACCTATGCTCAATCCTTGGCCAACCTCATCCCACCTTGTGGTTTTACACTTGTTGATAGATCATGACTCCCAAGCTCTCATCTCCAGTTCTGAACTGCAGAGTCATATTCAGCTGCAATAGGAGTGCTCTGCGTAGAGTTCTGACTCCTGGACCAGGAATCAGGGTATGATGGTGGTGGCAACAGAACTCTTGCTTTGCTATTAATAAAATTAATATTCTTATCAGTGGCACTTAACTTTTGGAGACTTGAGTGTCCCAGTTTCTAAAATGAGGGAGTTAGAATGGGTTAGCATCTCCCAAAATATCTGTCTTGGGAGTTCCCATTGTGGCTCAGTGGTAATGACCCCGATTAGTAACCATGAGGTTGTAGGTTTGACCCCTGGCTTTGCTCAGTGGGTTAAGGATCCAGCATTGCTGTGAACTGTGGTATATGTCACAGTCACAGCTTGGATCTGGAGTTGCTGTGGCTGTGGTATAGGCCGGCAGCTGCAGCTCCAATTCTATCCCTGGCCCAGGAACCTCCATATGCTGCAGGTGTGGCCCTAAAAAGACCCCAAAAAATGTCTGTCTTAACACAGAAATCATGAACAAAATGGGATGTGATGGTTCAAGAAGGTACCCTGCCCTGTTGCCTTGGTTGTGCCTGGGGCCTCCTGCCTCCTCTCGCTGCTCCCACACTTGCCCACATCACAACATAGCATCCATCATGAGTTTTTAACGACATTTCAGATCAGGTCATTTCCCCGCCCCAAGCCCTCCAGTGGCTCCCACCTCACTCAGAATAAAAGCTTAATTCCTTATGATGACCTACAGGATGCCACATGACCCCACCCTGGCTGTCTGAAGGGGCATACAAGCCTCCATGCTGCTGCTGATGCGTGAAGAAGGCTTCCACTAAGAGCCTTCACAGAGCAATTCCCTCTGCCTAGAATGTTCTTTCCAGGGGCCTGGCCCCTCATCTCCTACCAGTGTGTACCCAAAGTCTCCTTATCATGGATGTCAATGAATACAAACTAACCCCACCCCCTGCCTTAGCTGCTTTATTTTTCTCCAAAGGATAGTGTTTTCCTGTTTGTTTATGGCCTGACTTACCCCACTAGAGTGTGAGGGCAGGAGTTTTTATTCGTTTGGTTTATTGCTGAATTCCCAGGGGCCTAGAATATTGCCAGACATAGTGGGCACTCAGTAATATCTTGATGACCGAATGAGTGGGTGAATGAAGTTAGAGGAGAAAATGAGCAGATGGAAGAGGAAGCAGGAACTTGGGAGCTGCCTTCTGTGCATGCCTGAGGGCCCCTCCCTCCCACACGGGATCCTGGTGCCAACTCCCCAGGGCCATGATCATTTTCCAGAGAAGGCGCGAGGCTTTCTCAAGGTTGCTCACTGTTAAGACCTGCATCTGTTTTTCTCCAAGTAAAGCGCCCTTTTCAATTTCCCATGCTGCCTCTCCTATTTGCTCTGTTGGCTTGAATTCCAGAGAGCCAGTGCGCCTGGCTTTCCTGGGGGAAAAAGTAAGGTCACCACGCCTCATGCTACCAGGGTGGACCCTCCCTTTGGTCCTGACAGCAGTGCTGTGACACGCTGTACCTTTCACAGATATTTTCTTTAATGAGGAGAGACGACAGGGGAAACAGAGGGCAAAAAGCATGAGCACAGCCCCGATGACAGCTCTCCTCTGGCTCTTTCTCATCTTCTCCTCTGATTCTGCCTCCACAGCCCCTGCCTGCCCCAGGGCCCTGCCCAGCACTTATGACCCAACCTGAGCCAGCAGCTCAGACCTGCCACTTACTCCCAGGGTAATGTTACTTAATAGTTCCTCATCTGAAAGGCAGGAATGATAAGAGTGGTGTCACTGTCATAAGCTTGTGGTGAGGATGAGCCATAACACACAACTCTTAGCTGTTGCTCCTCTTGCCTCCAGTCTGTCTTTCTGAGGAGAGTTCCCTTTCCTGCACTGCCCACACTCCACTCTCTGAATCACTGCTTCAGAGAAGAGAGGTGCCAGACTGCCCAGCTGGAGCCCTCCCATGGGGCATGGCTTTGCCCTTTGGTCCTCAGGAGTGATTCTAATTTTACATTTCACAGAGGCAGCAGCATTCAAAGAGAAAGAACTAAACATTCCTTCATGCATGGAGGCTGGTCTATTGCATCATGGTTCCTAAAGTCAGGAGCCAGAGTGGAGGAAGTAGGGTCTAGAAAGAAACCAGAGTTGGAGGGATGACAACATAAGCATTCAGCACTGGACGTGCACCTGTGGGGAATCTTGCAGATTTGTCTAGTGGGCCATTAGGAAAAGCAGGCCAAACCACTGGGCAACAGGTCAAAACTGGAACCAAGGGTGAGGCCCCTCCATATAGAGAAGATGGTTGGAGACCACAGATTTGATGCCTAGGGAGAGCACAGGGGAGGCAGAGAAGGATCAGTGACAGACCCATGGGAAGCACAGTAGAGGGTGGGGGGCAGGGCTGACTGGCAGTAGCCTTGGAGTGGACTCAAATCCTGCCCCCCACTGACCTACAGAGCTGCCACGTGCATGAATAATTCTTATCCAATGTGTACAGGGCTAAGTGATGAAGACAGACCAAGGTCCTTCCAGGCATGGGGACCAGGAAGATTGTGCGAGGGAGGGAGTTTGAACTAGGCTTTGATATATGGGTGGGGTGTGAACTGATGGGATGAGGAAATGGGCAGACATGGCATTAGCAAACACCAGGAGGCAGAGGATTCAGGACGTCTGAGAAAATGAGAAGGTGGTTAATATCCAGCCAGAGGAAGCCATGGGATAATGCAGAACAGGATTTGAATTCAAAAGCATTTAAAAAAAATATGAGTCACAGACTGAAGTCTGGGGAGAATTGGAAATGAACACTATTGCTGCAGATGCCGAGACGGAGATTAATGTGAAGGAGTACCCATGGAAGTGAAGAGACAGTCACAGCATCAGGCCTGGGAGAAGGTAGGGGGTGCAGTGGTCTCACCAAAAGCCTCAGGTGGCTTCCAGGGAGCTGGGAGCTTGCAGAGCCCTGCAGAGCAGTTTCCCTACGGGGGGGGGAGGGTGTCTAGAGGGTTTAAGAGTGGCCACAAAAAAATTTATCTCCGAGTCCTAACTCTCTGGACCTGTGACCTGATTTGCAAATGCAGTCAGGGATCATGCTTAAAGATCATCCTGCATGTATTTTATTTTATATTTTTGTCTTTTTGCCTTTTCTAGGGCTGCTACCGCAGCACATGGAGGTTCCCAGGCCAGGGGTCCAATCGGAGCTGTAGCCGCCAGCCTACACCATAGTCATAGCCACTTGGGATCTGAGCCGTGTCTGCAACCTACACCACAGCTCACAGCAATGCTGGATCCTTAACCCACTGAGCAAGGCCAGGGATCAAACCCATAACCTCATGGTTCCTAGTTGGATTCGTTCACCACTGAGCCACTATGGGAACTCACTCATCCTGCATTTAGAGTGAGCCCTACATCCAATGATCAGCATCCTCATAAGAGAAGAGAGGGCAAGATTCAGTGCTCAGAAGCATAGGGGAGAAGGCTACATTAAGACACAGGCAGAGACTAGAGTGACACACCTACAAGACAAGGGACAAGGAAGGCGGACGTTTCCCTGCAGCCACTGGAAGCTGGGAGAGAGTCCTGTAATGGACTCCCTCAGAGCCTCCAGCAGGAACCAACCTGCTGACACCTTGATTTCAGGCGTCCTGCCTCCAGAACGGTAAGAGAATACACTTCTGTTGTTTTGAGCCACCCAGTTTGTAGCAATTTGTTGCAGCAGCCCTAAGAGACTAGTACAGGAGGTCAGAGCTACCTATAACCAGCCACTGGATGTGGGCAGCCCCTGGAAGGAAGATTGGCCTTGGGCGAGCCAGCTTTCTGCAACAGGGGCAGTCCCCTTAGAGGGATGACTGCTGAGGGCCTTTGTCTGAAACCACTCCTAGCAGCCTGGGGAGTGAGTTCTTCCTTCCTGAAGAGGATCTGGACAAGGTGGTAGTAACAGCTTGTTCTCTGTTCCTCAGTCTTCCCGTCTACGTAATGGGAATAACAGTGAGACCTATCTCATAAGGCTGGAATACAAAGTTAGATGACAGTAGTAGTAGCTAACATTTATTGAGCACTTACCCTATACACACCAGGCATGCTGGTGCATGAATTGACACCTGTATGTTGCATATTGTAAGCACCCAGGAGACAGTACATATTATTGTAGGGGGTATATCCAAGGCCCTACAGCTGACAGTTTAGGCCCCTTCTCCGTATATGCTTAATCAGGTCTTCTTTTCATGAGGCAGGTAGTGTTTTTATGCAGTGAAACAAAATCTGTGCCTCACAAAAGAAATGTTATACTTTGCCTTGTCATCTGAAGGGAAGAGTTTGGAGCTGTCTGAAATTCATTCACACTCTCACAGGCAGAGTCCGTGTGACCAAAGACATTAATTTGCGAGACAGGCCGGGGCAGGAGGGGCAGCCCGGGTAGGCACGGGTCCCCTCTGCCTACAGCTAATTGGCTCTGCGGGCCCCACTCCCAGCATCTGCTGACAAGGCATTCCTGAGAGGGCTGCCAGGCCAGACACTATCGTTTTAAAGAGGACAGAGTGAAGGACAGAGAGATTAGCTGATTTGCCCTCTTAATTATGTGGTGAGCTAGAGACGGAGCCAAGAATTGGATCCAGATTTCTCAAGTCCCAGATGCACTTTTTCATCAGAGGGTCCTGCCACATTCCTTTCCAAAGAACTGCCCCCTCTCTGCATCCCAGGAACACATACCTGGGTTGAGTTCAGGGTGTGTGTGTGTCTGTATGTTGCTGTTCCCTTTGCATTATACTGACATTTAAAAAGAAAGAAACTGTTCTTACCCTTAATAATTGTCCCTTCATGGAGAATAGCACAGATGATACAGAGATTGCTTAAATGCTCTTAACCACATCGATTTTTCAAGAATTTTGGCTTGGCATGTCCAACACCTGAATGCAAGAGCTCCTCGATTGGACGCACGCTTTTTTTTTTTTTTCCCCCAGAAGAACTTGCATACAGAAACATCGTGCAAGTTATTCATGTTAAAAGGAATTTTCTTTTCCACTCAAAAATCTGAGGTAGGGAGTTCCCGCAGTGGTACAGTGGGTTAAGGATCTCACTGCAGAGGCCCCTGTTGCATGGAGGTGTGGGTTTGATCCCCAGCCTGGCACAGTGGGTTAAAGGGTCCAGCGTTGCCACAGCTGTGGTGCAGTTTGCAGCTGTGGCTTGGATTTGATCCCTGGCCCAGGGAACTTCCATATGCTGTGGGTGTGGCAGAAAGAGAAGAAGGAGAAAAAATATCTGAGGGAAAATTCATAGGGACACACTCTGGGACTAGGACAGTGGCCATCCAGAAATGTCCACAAGCAAGCCCTCCCCACCCAGAGGGCCCTTTAAGAACAAGGCTGTGGAATTCCACCACTAGAGGGCTAGACCTGAATTAGGCACCGAGCGATGTCCAAGTACAGTCTTACTCATTTCCATGTTTTCAGGCCAAGTTAACACTGCAACAAGGTAATCTGCCACAGATTACTGGTACTGTTACCTACATTAAACAGATTTCTCTGGTATGTACCCCCTTCTTCCCATGTAATTCTGTACATTTATTTGTTTGTTTGTTTGTTTTTGCTTTTTAGGGCTGTACCCTCGGCATACGGAAGCTCCCCTCGGCTAGGGGTCGAATCAGAGCTAGAGCTGCCGGCCTACGCCAGAACCACAGCAACACAGGATCCTTAACCTACTGAGCAAGACCAGGGATCGAACCCGCATCCTCCATGAATCCTAGTCAGGTTCATTACCTGTTGAGCCACAAATGGAACTCCCTAATTCTATACTTTAAAACTATGGACAACACATCCACAAAACTAGTTTGCTAACTTTGATCTAAGTGGTCACTTTCCACACTGTTTTGGTGATCTTCTGTCACCGAGGGAAATGTCATCCCATGAGGCCCCTTGGGGACCATCCTGCCTGGTCTCCTGTGTCAGCCCCCTTGTTCCAGCCTGGATCTTCTTTGGAAACAGTTTTTTCTATGTTTCTTCTGATGCTGGTGGACAGGAGGGTGTTTAGTCATCTTTCCTTCAAAAAGCTAAGGCGTTAAGACACAGCTAGTTGGTTTTTTCCATGGTCCTTCCTTCATTTATTTAGCTGATGTTCCCTAACACCTATTACCCACTGGGCACTGACAGACTGGAGGTCTAATTCCTTGACTTCCTGCAAGTAAGTCTAGTGGGGAATGCTAATCACCTCTGCGGGAAGTATGATGGAAGTGTGCTAGGGAAGCTTGAATTCTACTCACCTTCCCTCTAATAAAAGGGTCAACTCTTGCCTTTATGCTTGTCCTCTCAAAAGAGACCATTCTTGCTAAATGACTGCAGCATGTTACTAGGTAATGCTGCATTATCTCAACTATGGGTTTAAAAGGGTGTTCTCATGGGGCTCCACTTGAAAAATAAATATAGTAGCAAGAGAGCAATAAAAGTGCTCTAAGGAAGAGTCGGAGGCTCTTGTACCAAGATATATTGGGTGGCTGGGAGAGGGAAGATGGGGAGCTAAAAGTGGGAGGGTACAGAGTTCCTGCTTTGCTGTTATTAATAAACCGAGTGCTTGGCCAAGTCACTTAACTGCTGGGAATTTGAATTGTCCAGTTTCTAAAATGAAGGCATTAGGCTCAGGTTAAGGCCTTTAAAAATATGTCTCTTAAAACAGAAGTCCTGAGAAAAGGGAATTTAGTGGTCAAACGAGTTTGGGAAATGCAGCATAATCCCCCTTCCCTTCGCCCCCTATCCCACAGGAATTCAAATTCACTTTAGTATATTAAAGCTTTTGATAGGTCCTAGAGCGAAAAGCCTGTTTAACTTTATTTAACTCAGCATTTCCCAAATGTATTTGCCTGGAGATCCAATTTTATGTAATACCTATTAATATAGAAATGTTAGACTAGATGTTCATTGAAAAGCCAATAAACATTTATTGAGCGCCTACTTTGTGCTAGGAAGTTACCTCTCGGGCTGTGTTACAACAGTTTATGAATCTCATGATTTCATCAATTAAACAGTGTCGATGGAGATTTTTCCACAGATAAGACCTTCTAATTAATCGGACTGCAGTTCCCAGGGGTAATTTCCTAGCTTCCAGAGGGCACTATTTAGTATCATTAATGGTTTTTCCCATCAGTGCCAAATTTTTTCTCCACATTGTACAGGAGTTCAAATCAGACTGAATTCTTTTAAAAGAATATAGCAAACAACAGCAGGTCAGCAGTGTTAACCTCATGCTTCTTAACTGCACACTGGATCCTATCAGAGGCTTGACCACGGCTTCAGATGCACAAGTGCTTTTTTTGGAATGTTCACATAAACTTCATTTACCCATGCCTCCTTTCTTTGTGTCCTAGATGCTTTAACAATTTGGGTAAAATTCAGTTAGTTTTGGGAAGGAGGAAATTTTAGAACATGTTTCTTTTATATAGCTGATTAAAAACTAAAAAAACCCATCTGATCAGTTCTAAGATAGACTCATTTTGCCTTTTGCCACTTTCACATGAAGGGAAAGGGCATCCCAAGTATCTTTTTCTGTACGAACTGTAGGAAGTGAGTTTTGACAGAGAGCCTGGTTTCCTTTATTTTAAAGTCATCTGACTTCAGGTTTTCAAAAGAAGACAGGGTATGAGGGATTGAAGTAGAGGAAAGGAAGGCACATGGGCTCATGGTGAGAAATACTATTGCTTGTCCTAATTTTGCCTTATCAAACATTAGGGAAAAAGAATAGGCAAGAAGTTTGAATCAGCAAGTTAGGCATTCTGAAATCCGGATTCTGTATTGTTTTTGATTTTGTAAATTTGACCATGCTGCTGACTGTAATGCTCAAATGATAGCTGCTGATAAATATTATCTTTGTGGAGACGTGGGGCATCATCATATGTCAAGTCTGCAGACTAATTTTTAATGCAAGCTCAGCAGATTTTTGTGGCTATGGGCCAGGAATTTTAATGAAAGAAAACATCAAAGATGCAGAAGAAATGAGAATATTAGTCAAGGAAGATACACAGCGATGCTCTCTGATAACCCCTGTTATTGACATTAGAACTCTGTGGGAGCAACTTAAATAAACATCTGGACACTGAGTTTAGACATTTTCAGTGACAAACCCCAGACAGATCTTTTCGACTTGCAATAATAAATATTTCAGAGGCTATATGAATCAACTGAAAATCCTGTTTTCAATTATTCTAGTTTTATAAATAGAGCATAGTTAATTATTCAAGTATAGAATTTCTTTTGAAGATTAGGTGAATTTTATATTTCCTTTGTCCATGTTATAGTTCAGTTTTATTATTCATATCAAATTTATGTCTGTGTGTTCAAAAATAATACAGTTAGCTTGCCAGATACTATTAAATCAGAATCCAGCTGAGCTTGATTTTTTTTTTTTTATTATTTTATTTTCAGGAAAGACTCTTTTACGGCCCTCAGCACTGCTGTTCTGTGAACTTGTGCAGCATGGTCCCCAGTGAAGACACCAGTGGTGGTAAAAGGGGGAAGAGGGACTTCCTTGGTCCCTTTACCAAACTTCTTTGATTGTTTTGAGTTGTTTGGCCATAAGTTAGTCAGGAAAGGAACCAGAAGGACAGCCTACTGGGGATGCTTCCACAGAGCCAAACTGCATGAAAAAAATGGAAGTAAAATAACTAAGAGATGCACAACCAAAGCTACTCAAAAGATCTGTTGACTGCTGGGGAACATACACGAATTATAATATGAATACAGCCTTTCCCCAAGAAGTTGGAAATAAAAAAGAGAAATATAATGAAGTGTGTCTACTACCTGTGGAGAGCCTAAACTCTCACGCACGCATTAAAATTTAGCCTCTGGAGTTCCTGTCGTGGCGCAGTGGTTAACGAATCTGACTAGGAACCATGAGGTTGCGGGTTCGTCCCTGCCCTTGCTCAGTGGGTTAACGATCCGGTGTTGCCGTGAGCTGTGGTGTAGGTTGCAGACGCTGCTTGGATCCTGCGTTGCTGTGGCTCTGGCGTAGGCCGGTGGCTACAGCTCCGATTGGACCCCTAGCCTGGGAACCTCCATAGGCCGGGGGAGCGGCCCAAGAAATAGCAACAACAACAACAACAACAACAACAACAAAAATTTAGCCTCTGTAGTGGACAGCCCTCAATATTTATGACCCACTCAGGCATGAAGAGTGTGACACAGAGAGAGCCTGCTTAGTTAGTGGCTGGCTTAATGACCATCAGAAGCTTGTTATGTGGCACTTAGCAGAATGTGTTTGTGGAGTTATGATGTACATACTTGTTCCTTCCCAATCTGACCAGTCTGAAAACTCAGGGACTAGGACTAGCTCATCCCTGGGTCTGGCAAGAGGATGCCCTTGAAAAACGCTCTGAGGAGTTCCCATTGTGGCTCAGCAGAAACAAATCTGGCTAGTAATCTGTGAGGATGAGGGTTCTATCCCTGGCCTCGCTCAGTGGGTTAAGGATCTGGTATTGCTGTGAGCTGTGGTGTAGGTCGCAGACGAGGCTTGGATCTGGTGTGGCTGTGGCATAGGCCAGCAGCTACAGCTCTGATTTGACCCCTAGATTGGGAGCTTCCATATGGCATGAGTGCAGCCCTAAAAAGCAAACAACAACAACAACAACAACAACAAAAATCTGCTCTGAGTAAGAGATCGTAGCTCTCCTTCTAGTTATTTTGAGAGGAGAAATTTTTTGGCAAGGCGCAATATCTCCATTGTCCAGTTTTAAATCTAGGATGTGATAATAGGGGCCAACATTCATTGAGCTCTTATTCAATACAAAGCACTGGATCAAGAGCTACATTAAAGAACTACATGTGTATAACATAAAAAGTCAAATAGAACTAGAAGGTTTATAGTGAAAAACAGCAACCCTCTTCCCTACCTCATTCCTAAAGCCACTACTTGATTTGCTTCTCAGTTCTTTCTCTCCATATTTCTCAATAATGTGCTTCTGATGCTATTGTTTAATTTTTAAAATACACAGTCTACTGATCAAAGAGTGTGGTTTAGCTCCTATACCCATCCACTCTCTCACATTTCTGCTCCTCTAATCTCACATTTTTGACTAAATATTCAGTGTTTAGGTCTTAATAAATATAAATAGTATTTTCTATTGACAACACTTTTCAAGTATTCAAGGACTCCATGTGTTTTTTACACGACTTGAATTTGCTTTGGAATTCGTAATCACTTTGTTTGCTTGATTTTCTATGTGCCTAGAAAATGGAGTCTCAAACTTTCCAGCAGAAGCATTAAGCTCTTCTCCATTTTATCTAACAAATCCAATAAACCTCAGCTGGCAATCATTTGGAGCCTTTCCTGCTGGAGTCCCTGGCCCTGCTCCACTCTGGACGGACTGGGCTCTTGGTCTGTCACTTGCTGTCACCCTGAGCCTTCCCTTCCTTCTCATTCTGGAATTCCTTTTATTTTATTCTTGTATGTGATCTGTTTTCTGGATCTCTGTCTTTGGCCTTCCTGTTTTTCCTCAAGTTTTGGTAAAACACATATTCTATTACATACAGAAGGAGCAAAAGGCAGCATTTGATACCTTGCATGCCTGATGGTTTTATACAGCCCTTACTCTTGATTCATAGTTTGGCTGGGTATAGAATTCCAAGCAGGACATCATTTTCCTTTAGGATTTGAAGGCATTCATGAATCTACAGCATTTTCGTGTCATTCTGATCCCACATTCTTTGAATAGTCTTTGCAATTTTTTGTATGACTTCTCTTTCTCTCTTTCATCTCTACATTTAAGTTTTTTTTTTTTTAATTTTTTTTTTAACCCCTAGGATATTGACTTTCCATGATGATTTTTGGTATCATCTCCCACCCCACTCCCAACACTTTTTTTTTTATGTGCAGAAGGTTGCTACTGGTTGGATTTGTTCAATCTAGAAAAATATATCTTGATTGCTGGGGTATTTTCCTGTATTCGTTATTTGATAATTTTTTCCTTTCCATTTTCTATTTTCTCATTCTAGAACTATTAGTCAGATATTGGGTTTCTTAGATGATGGTGATATTCTTAGTCATATTCATTACAGTTTTTTTCAATTCTGATCCTTGAATTATCTGTTTCTTTCATGTGCTCTCCCTGCTCCAGGCTTCCCCCCCTCCCCCCAGCTGTGCCCACCCCTCTACTCGCCTTTGTTTTTGATCTGTCATGTTAGTGACTCTCTTCTGATCTCTTCTATCTTGGCTCTCTAGTGAGTTACTAAAAAATTGAGTGGAAGTCCTACGTGTGGGCCTAGTGTGATGGGGTCACCCAATCTTTCCTCAGCACCTGTCCCTCTTTCTCTCACACTGGCTACTCTTCAGAAAGTCTCCTGCCTTTGGGGTGTGCTCTTGGCTGCCAGTATTCAGGGGAGAGTACTAGGACTCTCACAATAGGCTGCCATCTTTCACTCTATCCTATTTACCTCCCTGCACTTTCACTGTGTACCTTGAGTGTCCTTCAGTGCCCACTAAGTGTCCTTGAGTCTATCCTCCTCTGGTCTCTCTCTCTAGAGGGGTGACCACTGCGTGTTAGGGTTGGAGGAGGGCGTCTGAACATCTATCTACCCTGTACACTCACCATTATGAATCTTCTAGCTTTTAGCCCAGCTCTCAGACCTACTTGCTGAGAATCCTGCTCCCTCCTCTTCTGAACCTTTCTGGGGTTTGGTGATGTAAACTGGCCTCCTTTTCATTAATTTCTTTCTGCAGACAGTCACAGATCATCTTTCCCTTTTCTAGTAGGTGGGTGGGTACGTGGGTTGGTATCATTTTTACTCTTCTACTATCACTTCAGTAGGGCTTCAGGGCAGAATGAATTTAAATGCATGCACTCAGTCTACTTCTTGTGTGTGTGTATGTGTGTGTGTGTTTTGTCTTTTTAGGGCCACACCCATGGCATATGGAGGTTCCCAGGCTAGGGGTCTAATCAGAGCTGTCACTGCTGGCCTAGGCCAGCAGCAATGCCAGATCTGAGGCACATCTGTGACCTACATCACGGCAACATCGGATCCCTAACCCACTGATAGAGGCCAGGGATCAAACCTGCAACCTCATGGTTCCTAGTCAGATTTGTTTCCGCTGTGCCAAGACGGGAACACCAGTCTACAATGTTTAGCAGGAAGTCTGAAGCAGTCTATACAATAACCTCACAATGTAGGAATAATTGCTATCTCTGTCTTACACAGGGTGAAACAGGCATAGTTTAGGTTATAGCCAGGAAGTGATAGAGTTGGATCTCAAACCCCACTCTGTCTGACTCTCTGCCTCAGAGGATAGAGCTTAGTGGTCTCCAAAGCAGTGGTTCTCAATCCATTTTTTACATTAGAATCACCCAGGGAGCTTTTAAAAATGTTAATAGCTAGGCCACACTGAACCAATTAAATCAGAGTCTCTGAGGATGGACTCAGGCACTGATGGTTTTTAAGAGTTCTCCTGGGATACTCTAATGTGCATCCTGGATTGAGAACCACCGCTCCAGGATTCCTGCTACCACTTTCCTCTGAGTGCAGAGGATTACCCTGCAGTGGGACAGTCCAGAACTGCCTGTGAAGCTCCTTAGGCCCCTGCCTTAACTATCCTCCATCCTTTCCACCCTGCTCTATTCAGATAGGGTTGCCAGATTTAGCACATGAAAAACTAAACAAAACAGGACAGCCAGTTAAATTTGAATTTCAGATAAATACAATTTTTTTAGCCTCATATTCCATGTTTGTGACATACTTATGCTAACAAACTATTTGTTGATTCTTTGACATTCAAATTTAATGAAGGGCCCTGCATATCATCTGGCAACCCTATATTCATAGCTCCTGTTTGCCCAACATTTGACGGTGGTAGAACCTTCTGTCTGGAAGCAGCCAGCCTTCAAGCTTTCTGTGTCCTCCAGGCTCTTCCTGGCATTGCAAGTACCCCCACCCCCCATTTCCCCACCAGTAGAATCCAGTGGCTGGGCAGAACCCAATGTTCCCATCTCATCTCCTTCTTTCTCCTTTTAAAAATACCACAGTCACATTTCTCAATGACATCTTCCAACACAGCTTCCTCATTTTTTCTTCTGCATCCCCATTGCATTTTATTTGAGACTAATGAACAGATTAAAGGTATGAGTTCATTCTATGTGTTGTGAGATGATGCACGTCTATTTCCTTGATTTGCCTGAAAGCATCTTGGGGCTGGAGAATTTGTCTTGTTCCTGTGCTAGTCCCCTCAGCACTGTGACTCTCAGGTGTGGCAGTGGGGCCTGAAGGCACTTAGGAAGCTTAGGAAGTCCTTCCAACCCCCTCCTCCCTGAGGCTTCCAGCTGTCCTTTGCTTTGGCAATTCTCCTCTGCCTGGCAGCCAGGCTCCAGGGCATTTAAGGACGCACTCACTCTCAGGGTCCTGCAAGTACTGCTTCTGAACTGGCACGACCCAGAGAGGGAGTACCTCCTTAAATCACAGTGCCCTGCTAGCTCCCCCCTAGTCTGGCTGAGACTCTTGGAGAAGGAAGGAGCACTTACTGCTTGGCCCCAAAGAAAACAGGCCTGGATTACCCAAGTAACAGGGTTTCCCAACCCCCGCTGCTTTGTGTGTGACTCCTGTGCCTCATCCACAACGTGTGGATCCTGGGACTGTGCTTCTAGTTGGGTCTGTGGGGCGACCAGCATGTTGTGAAGCACCCAGTCTAGGTATGAAGAAGAGCTCCCAAAATTTGAGGTCTACAAATATTTAGGAAATAGGTTGTAAAAATGAGAATCAGTTCCAGTCCTCAAGGAGTTTATGGTGTGTAAGTATCTTAAGTTAAAATGATACATTTCTCTGTTAACAAAATAGATTCTTCCAAAAAGGAAAAAATAGTCACAAAACTTTCTGCACCATCTTTAGTGGAAACAAGGTCTTTGATGCTATTAACTGGCTGGGTTATTGTAGAAGTCATTTAACCTCGTAGACCTTCGTTTCTTTGTTTGTAAGGTGTTGGGGATCAGAGGAGACAATCTCTAGACTCCTCTGAATTTTAAAACTTCCATGAGTTCTCTTATCTTAACATTTCATTCCCTACTAAACTGGCACTTATTTCCTGCCAAATGACAAAAATATTTCTATTTTGGAGCTTTCCTGATTTATCACTTATTTTAATCTAGTTCCATATCCTGGCACTACTTTGTCTAAAACCTGTATTATAATTTTTTAAATGCAATTTGTCCTTTCTAACTCTTTTTCATGTCCCATAAAAATGATGGATAGGGGAAGGTAGATAAAGCTACAGATCAATCTTAGATTCTGATAATCTAATAAATGCTTTGAGCACCAATCTTGCAGTTTATGACCTCTTGCCAATTGATTTATGGCCTTGTAGTAAATTTTCTCTCCCACTTATCCAATATTTATTGGAACATCTTGTTCTTAAGAGACAAAGTACTGTATAAAACATCTGTCAAAACAAAAGGCAATTCAATTAAATATCTTTTACTTCCCAATCTACTTCTCTGGCTCTTTTCAGCATCTAGACTGTAAAACAAGCCATGCTATGCACAACCCTTGAGCAAGTTTTCAGGAACAGAGAGAATGTACTTGAAAATTCGTTAGAACAAAAGTTAGTCTTCTGCAAAAGTCCTTATTTTCTCCACATTAGAGGCTGACACTGCCCAGAATGACACTGGCTCACCCAGTGCTTCCCTATCTTTCTTCCTTTTTTCTTTTTTTTCTTTTTTTTTTTGTCTTTTTTTCTTTTCTAGGGCCACACTCGTGGCATATGGAGGTTCTGCGACCTACACCACAGCTCACGGCAATGCCAGATCCTTAACCCACTGAGCGAGGCCAGGGATCGAATCCGCAACCTCATGGTTCCTAGTTGGATTTGTTAACCACTGAGCCACGACGGGAACTCCCCCATCTTTCGATCAGTAATGGCTCAGTTACTCACTTTCGCCTCAGACACCCCATGATTTCAAAGATTGTCCTCAGAAACAAACTTGATTTACTTGGTGGGGACAAACTTAGTTACCAACCTAAAGACATCAACCACCAACTTCCCTACTTCAGCTGTGACAATTCACCTTCACTCAGAATTGACATAATTCCAGCCAAACACAAAGACATGTATGCACAATTTCTTTAGGCATTTTGAAAAAGTGAAATAATCTAAGGGTTTCTCCCTTCTACTGTCTTTGAAGGAACCACTAAGTAAATATAAACTAATATATTTTTTGCTCAGATCCTCATTTTCCTACTATCATGCCCGATGATGAGGGTCAAAAGAGCATAATTCTCCAAGAACTGCAGTAACGAGAAGGAATCTTGGTTTCTTTGCGGTAGAGAAGCTTAAGGCTGTACTTTTTTTTTTTTTTCTTCCCTTTAGGGCCGCGCCTGCGGCACATGGAGGTCCCCAGGCTACAGGTCCAATCAGAGCCACAGCTGCTGGCCTACACCACAGCCACAGCCACAACTCGGGATCCAAGCTGTGTCTGTGACCTACACCACAATTCACGGCAACGTTGGATCCTCAACCCAGTGAGCGAGGCCAGGTATCAACCCAAAACCTCGTGGTTTCTAGCCAGATTCGTTTCCGCTGCGCCATGATGGGACTCCAACTGACCCTGTACTTCTTGAAGTGTTTCCTTCATGTATGGGTGAGAAGTGACCCAACCAGTGTCCTACCCTTCATTTTGACCTGCAGACCCCAGGCTCTACTCTGAAGGTCACTTTGTGGATGATGTGTGTGTGTGGCTTAGTGAGCTCCGAGTTGCAACGCTTCCACAGTTTACGTTTCTCCAGAATTCAAGGTTCCAATTTTGTTGTTGCTGTGACATATTGAAAGCACATGTATGTTTACCTCCGTGTTGATGTCATTTCCTGCAACACCTGGAATTATATGTGAAGTGCAGGAGGTGGGGCGGGAAGGGATGCGGAGGATCTGACAGGCAAAAGCCAAGGCCTAATGTAGCCCAGGAGAGGACACTAGTGTTTCTGATGTTAAAGTTGAAGGCTGAAATATATTCTCATCTTAAAGGGGAAAAAACAAATCGGAGAGGTAGATGGCTATCAAGTGTACTTGAACCATCTTCTTTTCCATCCTAAATCATAGGAAATTTTGGAAATGGTCTCAACTGTAGATTTTCATACGATTTGTCCCCGTGGTGGCTATTTTTCCTCTGGTCTTAACTTTTCAATTGTGATATTCCTGCACTCCCAGGGAAGAGAGACAGAATAGCTAAGTCTAGTCTACAGAACCTCAGACTTGTTCCCCAGGTCTCTTACATATGGTGGGGACAGCCAAGGGGAAAAGAGGGCAGATGCAGGTTAGAATAACATAGGATACGAGTTTTGAAAACGGCTGATTTTTGTCATCTCTGGTCTGGACAGAATGCATTTTAAGTTCTATCTTTAGAACTCTGCCAACCGAAGTCCAAATATAGTTTTTTTAAACCTTGAGAACTATCCTTGGGCTTTTAACATTTAACTATTAGCTCTGAGTTTTTCCAAAAACTGAGGAAAAATCCAGTGAAAACAGGTGGACCTGCAAGACCCTCCATTTAACCCCCGCAGACCCCAAACCTGACAGGTGCCAACTTACAGAGCAAAACTGAGGGAGTGGTCTGGGCAGGGAGGCCCTGGGGCCACTATTTACTGTGTCCCCTGTGTCCCCATCTTTTCAGGTAAAGCACAGATGCGCCCAAGGCCACCCACATGGGGCCTGCCTCTCTGTCCCAGCAGCGGTCCTCCCTGACTTGCTTCCCATGGGCCCTGCCCCCAGAGGGCCTTAGATCAGAAGTCCCGGCTGGGTATTGGCTGGCTGGCTGATCCTGGGCAAGTCAATCAGTCTTTCTGTATCTCGGCTATCTTACTTGTAAATAGGCTTTGTGAAGATGAAATAATAGGATTCATACCAAGCACTTAGTGCAGTGATCAGCACTATCAGAGACACGGTCAATACTGGGTCTTCTTATTAGTGTGATTAACAACATTTAATTACAAGCATGACCCAGTGTGGTTGTGCCTCAACACTTTCCCCTGCATTTCCACATCCAAATGCCTTAGGCCCGAGGACAGAGACTCCCAGATCTGGACTTAATGCCACCCAGTAAGGCTGCTTGAGGACAGTGTGCATGACCATGAAGGAGGCCTTAAGTGTCCTTGGCAGCAGGGCTGGAAAGTTCATGAGATGGTGGTGAAATTCACTGAAGGGCTCTCCTGAAGGGTCCCGAGCCTGGGGATGCTTCAGGGAGCCAACACAGCTGGTTCCTTTCCTCAAGGAGCTTCCTCTTGGGCAGGAGAGAGAGGAGCTAGCAAATCATGTCCAAAAGTTTCCCTTCTGTTCTAATGTCTATGTGCACTGCCCTTTCCAGATGCTCACCCCCTGCCTCGCTCCACTCTGCACCCACCTGGTGGAGGTCCAGCCATTCCCCTCTGTTCCTAGTGATGCTTTTCTGCCATGTCCCCATTATACTCAGGCTAGGGTCCTTGAGTACACAAGCCCACTTGGCTAAGTGGACTAGCTCAGCTGCAGGGTAGAAAGGGCAAAGAGATAATCTTTTTTTTTTTTTTTTTTCTGGCAGATTCTTTTTTTGGTTATTTCCACAGCATGCTGGTTTCCAAGCCAGGGATGTAACCTGCACCATAACAGTAACCAGAGCCACATCAGTGACAACCCTGGATCCTAAACCAACTGAGCCACCACGGAATTCTGCATTTTTTGGGGGGGGTCTTTTGTCTTTTTAGGGCTGCACCTGTATCATATGGAGGGTCCCAGGCTATAGGTCTAATCTGAGCTACAGCAGCCAGTTTACACCACAGCCACAGCAACACTGGATGCTTAACCCACTGAACAAGGCCAGGGATAGAACCCACAACCTCATGGGGAACTCCATACTCCTAATGTGATCTATCAATCTATAATCTTCAAGTAGGGCCCAATGGGCTTAGTTCATCTGCTTAATAAACAGATGGTTTCAGTCATTCAGGTAACATGGATAGAATATTCAGTATGTGAGAAGCACTGTGCATTTGATAGCCTTCTCTCACTCATTCCTTTTATCAACCTCTGAAATTGGTACTACACTCATCCTGATTTTATTGGTGAGGAAACCAAGGCTTTCCAAGGCGAAGGAGCATGCCCAGATGCCAGTTTGTCAGTGGCAGACTGAGGCTGAACTCTGTTTCATATTCTTGTTCCTGTTACATGCTACTTCTGCTGGAGGCCTAGGTACCTGTTGCCATTTCTGATGCTCAAGTTCCCTTCCACCCAAAGCCTTATCTCTGTCCGCCCTTCAAGGCCTTCCACAGTCAAGGAAACAGCCAGTCCCCTGCAGTCCCCTGTCTTTTCCCCCTAATCACCCCAGACTGCACTCTACCTGCACCACCAGCTGGAGGCCCTTCTCCCTCTGCCAAAGACCCCTGCAACCACCAGGACCTGACTTCAATTGCACCAGCTGTGCCACCATCTCCAGGACCTCACCTCCCTGACTCTCTGGCAGCACTTCAGAGGTCTCACCTTTCCGTCTAAAGGGTCAGCTCTGCAAGCACTTGTCCAGCAATTTATCCTCCTATGACTCCTAACACCAAGCAGTACACACTCAAAGCACTGGCGGTGTGTGTGCAATCTTGCCTCCTGCCAACTCCACATGCCCCATGCCACAGATTGGCAAAAATGCTTAACCACATGTAGGCTGTTGCATTTTGTATTTTGAATTAATATTGCTAATTTGCTTGAGTTTATTGTTGCCATGTTGACTGGACAGTCAATAAAAAAACAATGAGAAAGGGCTGGAAAATCATGCCATGAGGGTACTTCAGAAAAATGATGAAGTAGGCAACATTTATCTGCTCTGTGGCTTGTCCTGCCTCTTTGCATTGTGCCTTCAGGAGCCCAGGGACCTATCACTTGCCCTTGGCCATGGTACCAACACTTAACTTGCAGAGACTTCGTTCACCCCCAGGCGTAAACAATTCAAAGTGCTCTTCCTCTGAGGTGCCACCTGTTTGAACTGGCACTGGGGCCTTATAGTCAGGGTTTGTTGGAAGGATTTCAGGCATCCTCAGGCAAGGCAGAACTTGCTTAGCCCCCTGAAATTACTCAGAGCTACTAGGCTCATCCTTGCGTGGATATTTTTGTTGTTCCCTAAGGGATGGTTTTTTGCAGAAAGATCTCAGGGTGGGAAGCTTGGGGCCCTGCTGGCTGAGGGAGTTCCTGTGCTAGCTGATAAGGGTGTCTGTCAGCTTGCAAAGAGAAGGGTGCTCCATAACCTGACCTTACTCTTCTCCTCTTACCTCTGGGGCTGCTCCCCTGTAGGCGCCTCTCCTTCCCCTGCCCTCCAACAATGGCTGCTTTGAGCCCTTGCCCTCCTCTTCACCATGCCTGTCTTTATGGCTTGTCTATTCTCATGCTTTCATTAGTACCTCTTAGCTTTGCAGTCATGACCCTTTCCTGTGCCCCAGACTGCATTTCCAACTGCTGACAGGACATCTCCACTCACACCCTGAAGCCCCCGAGCCTCAATGCGCCTGCAGTGCCCTCTCCACCTGCTCACCCCCTTCAAGATGTGCAGGTGCCTCAGCCACGTCTCCATGTCCATTAGGGCTCCTGCTGGGCTTTCCAGAATTCTTGGTTAGCAACTTTGGAGTCAGCTAGCCAGTCTATTGAATGCCGGCTGTGTGTCAGGCAGTACACTTAGGCTCAGGGTAGAGAGATGAATGCCAGTCACTGAGAGATCTTAAGGCACCCAGTCTAGGGAAGGAAGAGATATAACCACATGGAGTCACTAGAGAGAGGTGTTCAGGGTGCTGAGCTTTCAACACAACAGCATTCAATAGCTGATACTTGAGGCAAATCCCAGTCTTGGCTGGCCTTGACTTTCCTCCCCATCGCCACTGCCATTGTCTTGGTTCAATCCCAAATCACTCATGCCTAGATTACTGTGACTCTCTTCTCTGTCTCCCTTGACTGTGAATTTTTCTCCATTACAGGCTAATTTTCCTACACAACTACTGTCAACAATTTACTCCAATTCTCACAAAAAAAAAAAAAAAAAGTCCACCCTGGTGCCCCATCCATTCTCTGTAGCCTTATTTCAGCCCAGTGGTTTAGTGTGTGGGCTCTGGGGTCAGGCTCACTGGGCTAGAATTTTAGCTCTGTTGTGGAATTGGCTGTGGACCTCTTGCACTTACCCTTCCGGTGACTGTTTCCTCACCTGTCAAATCAGGATAATAATAAGGCCTACCTTATAGAGTTACGAAGACAGAAGGAGTTTATATAGACAAAACTTACAGTAAGCACTAAATAGGAGCTTAGTATTACCCCTTTCCACTGTTTCCTAGTTAAGGGCCCCTTGCTCTGCAGAGGCCTCCTAATGGGTCTGGGGGATTTTCAATCTCTGTTTCCCAAGAGACACCAGACTTTTCTGGTGATGCTGCTCCTGCCCAGCTCAGGTCCCTGAAGCCGAAGGTCCCTGAAGCCGAAGGTCATTTCGTCAGCTTCCTCAGTTCCCGGTGACCTCTGTCACTTTGGCTTGGATCACAGATACAACAGAGGCCCTTAAATACAGTTCTTTGTAGACTTCCCCTAAATATACTACCCTTCCTTCCAGCAAGCATGGATCATGGGAACAACCTTCTAGCTGACATCTGCATCCTCTCTGCTCCGAAGCTGCCAACCGTTTTTTGTTCAGGGTCAGATACCAGCTATTTTAGGCTTTGAAGGCCATGTGCCAACAACTCGACTCTCAAATCCTGCAGTCTGCTGGTGTCCTGAGATACATCTTTCTCTATAAACGCAGGGAGTGAGCCTGACTCGGCCCTAGGCTATAGTTTGCTGACCCTCTCCTCCAGCTGAGAGCCAATCTGCTAGCAAACCCTGCTGCCCAGCAGGCCTCTCTGGACTTTCCTCCCAGGACCAGATGACTGTTTGGCCTCTGGTCAGCTTTGGGGAGTGTTGAAGTGGCCTGGTGTGCTAGAGTGAACCCTGCTCCTTCTGACAGCTTTTTGTTCCTGAGATCAGCCTGAGCAGGCAGGATTGGGGTTGGGGGTGGGGGAGGGTGGGGGGGCAGTGAGGAGTTTGGGGTGGTACAGACATTTTAGCAAGAGGAAACCATCCCCTTCTCATCCCCTTCTCCTTCCCTAAGCCTCAGTTCATGGTCCATTCACGCTGCCCTCAGCCCCAAGCACAGAGGTTGACAAATACACATTCTATGACTACCTTACACAGTAAAAAAGGTAAAGTCTCTTCCATGTAGATAATATGGGTCCACTACACAAACTGACAATAGCCAGGAAATTGGAAACTTAGAGCTCCAACTTCCCCCCACTGAAGTGTCTTTGGCCTCTCTCCGGGCTGGGGCTGGGCTGGCTTCTGGGTGTGGTGGTGTGCCCTTGACTCTGCTGTCATTGGTCCCAGAGCTTCTCTGTGGGCCAAGCTCTTTGCCCAGTATTGATCTGCCATTTGTGAGGACCCCACTGCCCCAGACCCCGTCTCCCCCCTGGCCTTCTTAGAGGCTTTGTGGGGAAGGCATTGACTCCCCAAAGAAAGTCCAGCCACTAAGCCCTGGTTACCCTCTCTTAATGGGATCTTCCTTAAGGGAGACAGAAAGAGCCCCCTGGGGACTGCCCTGCTTATATTCTCCATCACCCCTTGGGCTGTCATCAGGGGATTAATTATAATTTCAATCGATGGGTACTTGAGAGAAGGTGAACCATTTGCCCTCCCCTAGCACTTGACATTTCAAACATTGGACAGGGAAAGGTGGCTTTGTTTATTTATTGAGCTATTATGGCCTAATGCTAAAAGGGGTGCCTGACAAGAAGTAAAAATAAAAAAACAAAAAAAACAAAAAAAACCAAACCCTCCTTTTGGGGATTAAATCTTTAAGCACAAATTGCTTTGTTACTGGTCAGTATTTGAGAAAAAAACTCAGGGAAAGATATATTCATTTGCTATTGCATACATTTTTCTCTATCTCACTGGGTATGCCGAAAGTAAGCGCCTTCTCCAGCATTTCTGACATCTGGTCTTAATATTTGCAAGTCTTTGTTTCATGTACTTTTGATAGACAACATTTTTTTGTGTGTGTGTAGAGCATTTTGTTATTAGACTCTGTGAAATGTTGATATTAGTCTGAGCTGCCCTGATCTTCATGGAACACAGGACAGTCTGGAACTTTCTTTGGGTGCATCTTTGGGAGAGTATTTTGGGGATTATGTAATATATTTTGACATGCTTCCAAGGGCATCTAATTTTTTTTTTGAGGAAACGTTGTGTGTGCTTTTAACCCAGAGGCACCATGACAGATTTACTGCTCACTTCAAATTCCCACAACCAGAATTTTGGGTGTTGTTACATGGGAACATTGGCAGGTTAAAGGTCAGAGGTCAGGATTTGCCTCTGCCACTTAGTATTCCGGAACCAAAGGAATTGAAGGACTTTGCGTACAGAGTGGGGAATTATATTTTGAGGGGGCTTTTAACCCTTTCTGATCTGAATGGACTTAAAAACTGAGGTCTCTCTTCTGAGAGTCCATTTTCCAGCAGGCCAAGCTCAGAAGATGAGCTGCTCTCTAGACTTGGCCAGAGGCCTGTTTGCAAATGGGCAAAAACAATCCAGTCGTCTGCAGAGTGACACCCACTGTCACTGTTAGCAGCTTTAAGGAACAAAAATGCTCTCATGAAGGTAAAATCTAGGTTGATGAGTATGGAGGGTGGTGGTGCCATTTCTGTGGAAGAGCTAGGGCTGAGGGCATGTGGTGAAGCTGAGGCAAGGTGACCTGGAGCTGTCATTATCCCAGACCTGGACCTTCTGCGACTGTCTAAGGTCACAGAAAGTCAGTGTTAAGAGCAAGACAAAGTTGTGGACCTGGGGCTGAGTGTCCCCATGGATGATCACCTGGGAATGAAACAGACTCCTTTTCCTTGATTGGAAATGCTGATTTCCATTTATACATATTTCACGCATTTTCCTTTTAAATGTATGAAGCCTCAGTAAAACTGTCTAACATGGCCTCTATAGACTAACGGAGAGGAACTAAAGCCAAAGAACCTTAGGGATATAGCGAGGTGTGACCTTCTGCAGAGTGCCCCTGTCCCCCTCCACCAATGCCTCCTTCTAAAAACCTCTTCCCACAGCACCTGCTTCACTACAGGAGAATGCCACTGGCTTTTAACAAAAATGTTAAAAATCCCACACGAGTCTACTTTGATGTGACCTTCATTACTGAGTGGTTGATTCACAGTCACTCTCTTCCTAAGTTCACTGAGGAAGAAAATTAAATAGAAATGCACACAATACAGTGGACATATATTGTCCTGTCTAATAAGTGAAGGTAGAATTAGAAACCTTGGATGAGAAAAACCCCAGAGCATTGCAGCCAAAGGTGAGTGGGGTCTCAAAAGAGAAAGCGATCTTTTAATTCCCAGGATGAACATTCATTTTGGCAACCAAGCATAAAGACTTCTAAGGTTACCCGGTGCTCTCAGAGTCACGGCAGACTGTCCTGCTTGTTTAGAGTCCACTTATTGATAGAAGGATCTCCAGGATGTATTGTTCAGAGAAAAGAGCAAGGTGGAAAACGATGCACACTATATGTACAGATGGTTTAAAAATTAAGAATATCTGTATCTGTATGTATAGATTATATCTGGAAGGATATAAAAAAGCTGGCAAGATTGCATTCAGGAAAGTAAGGCCCAGAGCAGGACTTGCTTTTCACTGTGGAACCTTCTGTATTTTTTTTTTTTGACATATAGATTACGTATACGCACTACCTACCACCGTCAAAGTAATTCATTCATACCAATAAATGAAAAAAACAACTACTTACTGAGCCCTCTATCTCCTCTGTGTAGTCTTTTAGAGCCCATCTTTCCAAAAGAAAATAAAACGTACCAACCCAACTTGAAGAAACAAGTGTTCTTACCTCAGCCACTTTCCATCCCCTTGGCAGGCCAACCAACAGAATCCCCTAATACCGTGATTTGTAATAAAGAAGTAAAATCTTTCAACCCTTCACCCCTGCGCCCTTTTATTTTACCAGTCATGCCACATACAGAAAACTGAACAGGATGCTAGATATTAAAAACGGTTTTGCATTTAGGCTGACGGCCTCTAACATTTACAAACAGATGCCTCTCCATGTGGAAAGAAGTGCTTGACTGCTTGGGTTCCCCTGCAGAAGGATAAGCTTATTTCCAAAGAGTGTACTCAGAGGTAGGGGAAAGGTGTCTACGTGGTTAATGATGAAACAAATAAAATCGACTTTCTACCCATGTCACACGGGAGAAAGAAAATATAAGGGAGAAACAAGTCCCCGCAACCCCTTACTTGGAATATGATTGTCATCTGACAGATCTTCTCAAAGGTCACGGTGTCTAGGTCCTTTTTTAGTGGCATATCTTTGTCATTAAAAAAATAATAACTTTGGAGGGAAACCCTGTAATGATTTCATCACAGAGTTTAAGTTGCTTGGTGATTGTCTCTCTTCCATAGCTCCAGAGGGCTCTCCCAGGAATGAAGTGGAACAGACATATTTCCTAGGGCTGGGGGTTTTAGGGTCTGGTTTGGATCTGTAGTGTCATGAGGGCTAGGAAGCAGGGACCGGAGGATGGGGATGGAGCCAGTGTCCATTCTCATTCTGTCATTTGGTAGCTGGGTAGTTTTAGACAAGCCTCCCAATATTCCTGAATTTTAGTTTTCACATCTGTAACAACCTGGAAGGGTTGTTATGAAGACTGACTGCAAAGTGTTCAGCAGTTAAAATGGTGGGTGCCTTTCCCTTGGCAGAGACCCCTGAGATGGGAACCGCTCCTCCCACAAGGGCCGCAGCCCCATTCTCGTTTTACAAGCTGCCTGGCTAAGTGTTCCAGGATTCTGACCTCCCGTGGAAATCGATGAGTGCTTGCTCAGAGGTCCCTGATGCGCTACAGATGGCATTACCTGTTAGAGATGGAGCTTTCTCAAGCGGAGCTGGAATTTCCTTTACTTCAAGAAATGCTATCTCACAGTCCCTCAGTAGATGTCAGCAGTACAGCAAACATCCCTGTGCCACAGCAGAAGCGGGCTGGCTTTTAAAACAACTTTTCTGATTAAAAAACGAAAAAAACCAACCCTTCCCTTTGCAATTCCTTTCAGAAGTCCCGGAACCAAAAAGGTGAGATCTACTGGCCTTGAAGTAGATTCTTGAGAGGTTTACCAAGGGCACATTTACATTTGAAAGACAACTTTTTATTCTCAGTAATGAAAACATCATCTCAGAGATGGGTAGGGATTATAGCAACCTTTTTAGAATTTTCTGCAAGTTTATCTTACATTTACCCTCCAGGCAACAGTGAAATAATAGAAGATGTCCAATATTTTGCTTCTTCCTGTGAAGTAAATCAAAACCGTGGGAATGTTTTCCCCTAATTTAATTTAGGGCTGTCTCCTCGAATCTATCTTTCATTGTATTCAATTAACCCTCTGATTGCGACCACAGACAACTACAATGAGGTCAAAGAATAAGACAGAATTTTCAGGGAAAAAAAGGCATGATTGGAGTTTGTGGCCAAATACTATTTGGATGTGGATATTGACCCAGGGTTTTGCTTATGACATGTAATCTCTAAGCTGACTCTCCTTCCCTCTTCCTTCGGCATTCTTGCCTGCCCCACCCCCAGGTATGGCCTGAGCCAGATCAGTACTGCCAGGATGTGGGAATGCCTCTATTACTTCCATACTATTTGCCCCTCACACTATGTAATTTTGCTGCCAAACTTGGCTTCACAAGAGCTCGATTCTTGGATTTTATGTTTCCCATGCTGCTGCTCCTCACAGCTTTCCACTGAGGCTTCAAGTCTGCAGTGGTTTCCTGCCATTCCTACTTATGCTTTGGTTGGTGGGAATAGATCTTGTCCAAGATTTGAGAACTTACTGCTATGGTCTTTAGGTAATGAGCTCCTTGACATGAGGAGTATTTATTCAGTGGTTCTCAACCATCCAGCACATGGAGATCATCTGAGAAGGAAACAACTAGGGTGACCAATCATCCCAGTTTTCCAGGGACTGACCCAAGTCTAGCACTCAAAGTCTCAGGCCCCAGGGAACCCTTTTGTTCTGGGCAACTCCAGATGCTTGGTCATCTGACTCATGCTAGGTTCCATTCTCAGAGATTCTGCTTTAAATGAGCCTTAGGATTTAAACAAGCAAACAAACAAAACCTTCCCAGGTGATTCTACTGTGAAGCCAAGGTTTAAATCCATTGATTGACCTTGAGGTCAAATGACCATGGTCAGAAATGCTATAGAAGGGGCTTCTAGGTAAGCTGTATAAAGAAGTGGCTTTGGAGGTTTTCTGTGATGGTCAGAGCCTTGACCTGGGAATATGGCCTGGTTTCCAACACAAGGCACGTTACTCTTGTATAGGAAGGCCTAGAGCTGGGCTTAGGTTGAGGTGAGTAGGCCATTTGCCTTGTGCATGAGATTTAGGGGGGCACCTCAAATCACAGTTATCAACATAAGTACTATTTTAATATTTTATAAAGTTAATACAAACAATTTACACTGAACAAACTATTTAAACTATTAACTAAAGACAAGATCAGTATCTTGTCAGTATCAGTGTCGAACCATATTGGAGCCTGAGGCAAAAGGAAAATCAGGAATCGCCATCTTGCTTTTACTTATAAATTTGATATTTTATCCCTCATGGATTTTTTTCATTAATTTGGATTTTTTTTTTGTCTTTTTTTGTTGTTGCTATTTCTTGGGCCGCTCCCTAGGCATATGGAGGTTCCCAGGCTAGGGGTCGAATCGGAGCTGTAGCCACAGGCCTACGCCAGAGCCACAGCAACGCGGGATCCGAGCCGCGTCTGCAACCTACACCACAGCTCACGGCAACGCCGGATCGTTAACCCACGGAGCAAGGGCAGGGACCGAACCCGCAACCTCATGGTTCCTAGTCGGATTCGTTAACCACTGTACCACAACGGGAACTCCAATTTGGATTTTTTGATGTTACATTTAATTATTATATGTCTTGATGACTGACTGTGTTTTGGTGCCCCCTTCGATTTTGTCAGAGGAGGGTGTCTCACTCACTTTACTCTAGCCCTGGCCCTGGGAAGGATGCAACTCCAGGTTCATCCAAGCCAGAGAGGGCCCCTGGGGATCCTCGGAGGCCCATTGGTTCCCAAGTGGGCAGTGTTTTCTCCTGCACCATCTTCAGAAGGGGGTAGCCTTCCTAGAAGAAGGAGTGTGGAGACGGGTGGGTCTGAGTGGAACAGACAAAGGCCTTGGAAGGAGAGCTGGACATGTGGGCCTCAGTACTCAAGCCAGGGCAGGACATGGCAGATGGGCTGTTTGAATTACCCAATGCAGGAGATGCTTGTAGGTTACTTGTAGGCTTTAGCTGATTTAGACTCCTACAGCCTTTTTGGGTAGACACCAAAAGCAAGCTATGTTCCTTCATTTCCAGGATTAAAATTAAGCAAAACCAGACCCCCTCCCCCCTTTATTTTTTTGTTAAGCAGGATGGAGAACAGACAGTGCAAAAACTGTCTCGGGCAGGCTTTGCGGGAAGTGGGAGACAGAGGCTAATCCTGTCCAGAGCTGGACAATTACCCAGCTGGCATGCTTCTGGGCCCAAGGCCAGGACTGGCAGCGCCACTGGTAGGAAAGAAAAGCTTAGTCGGCCCATGGTGCTGGGCCTCTTTTGACTTAAGAGACTCTACTGTGAGAATCACCTTCCCTTCAGGTTTCCTGCTAGCCTGGATCAGGAACTACAAAATGTATACTTGTAGATCTTGTATTACTAAAAAGGTAGGAGTGGACCAAATGTTGTGACATGCGCAATATGGTTTAATGAAACAGGGTGAGGTTGAATTTAGACGACCTGATTCCCATCCCATTCCTACACTGGCCAGTTGGGGGACCTTGGACAAGCCACTGAGCCCCTGAGAATTATTCCCAGCCTGTAAATTAGGGAGACTAGAATTTACTCTGCTGGCCTTAAAGATATTCATGAGACTTGCCTGGCTTAATATTGGTCAAAGTGCTGTAAAGGTATGAAGTCTGCACAAATAGAAAGTATGATTATAGTTGTGATTGTTGTATTATTTACTCCCTTCTCACAGTTTCTCTTCTTACTATTTAACTTGCTCACCTAATGAATTAGTTAATTCAATATGTATCTTGGAGTCTGCCACGTGCAAGGCTCTGTGCTGTGAAGCAGATAAAGCATTTCCCTACCAAGGCTCTGGTAGGAGACAAAAACAAATATACAGAAAACTATGAGAAGGGCCACTAATATGAGAGAGGCAAGGACAAAGGATCCGTGTGCAGGTAATGTAGGGATGATGAATAAGAAAGCTTGGACTTTTGGGAAATTCCCTGGTAGGCTAGTAGTTAGGACTTGGTGCTCTCACCACTGTGGCCTGGGGTTCAATCCTTGGTCTGGGATCCCACATCAAGCCTCTGCAAGCCATGGCCAAATAAACAAATAATTAGAAAAATTGGACTTTTGTACAGGGAGATGGGGCAGGTATTCCAAGGGGAGGCTCGGAGTCTGGCAACTTGTTGGTACATGGGAAAAATGGAGGTATTTCTTTAGCTGGACTGTGGAATATGAAGGCAAGAGTGGGCAAAGGTTAGCAAGAAGTGTAGGGGCCAGGCTGGTGGGAGTAGGGAAGGAGGATGTACATCTGGGAAGCACTGTCCCCGTGCAGGGGAGCAGCACAATCAGATGCACAGGTGAAATCGCTATGGGTACAACACAGGCCCTCAGCTGTCTTGTCTAAGCCCCAGGTACCACTGTTTCCCTTCCTTTTCCTTATGGGACTCGCTGGTGGATGCTGATGGACCGGGGCACTTCCAGGGAAGGCAGCCAACAGACCTCAGGTAAGAAGACCTTTTATCTTGCCTCCTCAGGGCCTTGAGAAGTCAGAATTTGAACACATCAGTAAGTTTATGTTGAGCACCCTCTCTATTCCAGGTACTGGGACAGGGCTCCAGATTTAATCGTGAATGAGATTCAGTTCCTGTTCCCAAGTCCAGTGGGAGAAAAAATTGAGTGCTGGGGGCAGTAGTACAACGTGGTTACGGCCTCCAATGTGGGAGCAGGGCTGGTCCCTGACCAGAGCTGGGAGGAAGCCCAGGAAGGACTTGGAAGGAGGGATGACTCCTCAGCTGAGACCTAGTAGATGAGTAGCCTTGTCCAGGTAAGGTGGTGGGGGAGGGAAGGACAGGCTGAGGGAGGACCAGCAGTGTCATCCAGGTAGTGAGAGGGCAGGCCATGACAGAACCTGCAAGACACAGAGTGGAGCTGGAGCCCAGCATCCGGGAACCAATGCCAAGCCCCATAACCAGGCCAAGGAGATTAACTTTCTCCTGAGGGCACGGGGCCTGCTGGTGGGTTTGAGCCTGAGACAGACCTGGTCAGATTGGTCTTTTGGAAAGGGCACTCTGGGCAGGGTGAGGATAGTTTGGCTTTCGGAAAGTGGCTGAAACCAGTAGGGTTTCCAGGCCAGCAATGCTGGAGCTTGATTCCAGGTAAGACCAGCAGGACTTGGTTTGGGGTTGGGAGTGAGGCAGAGGGAAAAGCCAGCGATTGACACCTCAGTTTGATCTTAGACCTCTAAGCTAAAATGTCTTCTTTGAGGATTTTAGATCAGCTTAAAATAAGCCCATTGTTCTAAACCTACTAAATCTTCAGATTCACCCACACGACCTGACTCTCCTCCCCCACCACATATGCACATTGTGATGGTGCTACTTGCTAGCTCTGGTGTTGGACCCAATCACACTGCCATGTTAATGCTGTGACAGGGACACCTCAGAGTTGTTCCCACCCTCCTCCGTGTGCCGATAGAATAGCTGAGGTCCTTCTAGTACAAGAGATGCATTTAAAGTCACAGACCTCAAAGGCAGGTGAACCTGAGTGGTTGGGGTTGGAGGTGTTCACTTACTGAGGGGTAGGGGCACCTGATCTGCCCTTGGCCTGCTGCCCAACCACCCTGCCCCAAGGTGTGTCTCTCTGTATCAGAAGTAATTTCAGGGCATCCTCCTGCAGCTCACAGTGGAGTTGACAGCCTCCTCAGGGTATGACACTGCAGAGCAGCCACCACCCACCTCAGCTCTTCTTTGCTCTGCAATTTCTGGGTCAGGCATGCCTGGGAGATGCTGCACACTACCCATCACCGTGGCATCTGAGAGGATGCTGCCTTAGCTCTGTTTAACCCAGTTTCTCCCCCATTTAATTATAAAATTTCTAAAAATCACGTGAACCATTAGCTTCCTAGGGAAGTGGCGTTTCATACCACTCCTGGGGAAATAAATGGTCTCCAGGTGATGTACTGTGCAACCAGATTGAAGCCTTGCTACTAGAAGTGCAGTCCATGGACCAGCAGCATCATCACCTGGAAGCTGGTTAGGGATGCAGAATTATAAGCCCACCTCTGACCTACTGAATCTAAGGCTGCATTTTACAAATTCCCCAGGTGACTCATAGGCACACTGAAATCTGAGGGATACTGTGCTAAGTAAAAGTGATGGATGTTGGCTGGACATTGGAAACAACTGGAGAGCTTTCAAAAGTCCTCTTATCTAGGTGCCAGCACCTGGAATTTTAAGATAAGGGCCTGGGGCATGGATTTTTTTTTTTTTTTTTTTGGTGGTGAACTACATGTACATTTACCATTTTAACCATTTTTAATATGTACAATTCAGTGGTACTAAGTATATTTACTTTGTTGTGCAGCCATCATTATTATCAGTTTCCAGAATGTTTTCATCATCCCAAACAGACATTCTGTACCCATTAAAAAATATGGGTGCCAGAATTTTTAAAAGCTGACGAACTGATTGTAAATGCAGTCAGTTTGAGAACCACTTGTCTAGACAACTTGCTTGCTACATTTGGAATGTTCCATCAAACATTGGGAGCCCTGCTAGAGTGAAGCCTGGCTTTGGACCCTGAGATCTTTGTTCAAATACACTCTGGACCTTGGTGAGTCAACCTCTCATAGAAAATGTGTTCCTACACGTGAACAGGCAATGATACACAACTCACAGCATTGTGGGAATGACTGAGAGACAGAGTACAGCATCTGGCCCAGGGCCTGGCCCGGGGAAGGTCAAGAAAGAGTCATGATTATTACACTCTGTGATCTGGAGAGGCAGGGTAGTGAAGGGCAAAGAGTACAGGTTTTAGAGTCAGAGGAACCTGAAAACTGTCCTGTGGACAGGTTATGTTACCACTGAAACCTGTTCTTGTAAAATGAGCTCAGAACTACTGACCTCATACGATTATTGTGAGAATTCAGTGGAATGACATATACACAGTGACTGGCACATAGTGGCCGCTTGATAAATGGTGATAATTATTTACATATGTGAGGTGTATGTTACACCTGTATCATTTGTCATCCAAGGATGAAGGAAGTAGAGACTTTGAGCACTGCAGTAGTTTTTGAGATGAGAGAAAAGATGAAGTTTTGAAATGTCCCCTTTTACTGCAGGGCAAATAAAGGAAGCAAATGTGGGTTGTGATCAGCACCCCCTGGAGTTTAAATATCAGAGCTCTCATTAGTTGTTGGTTTTCAGGCAAGTGCAAATCTCATCTGAAAAAAGAACTTAAAAATGATGTGTAAATTTAGATGAAGTCTCTCCAGATCTCATGTCTTTCAGGGACCTTTGTTCATTTTACACTGTAGTTTTGTTAAGCCACCAAGCTGCCAGGGGCTGGGCAAAGAACCCGTGCCCTGTCCCTCCCCTCCCCAACCCCAGGCCTCTTCCACTGCCTGAAGGACATGACATGTGGATAACAGTGTTAGCAGACAACCTCTTATTCCCACAGATATCCATTAAATAAGTTCTTTTCAGCACCCTCTCCACTTACTCTGAACTCTCCACCACGTCAAGATCTTTCCTAAACCAGCATCAATTTTGTTTGGGTTAAGATGATTCTGGTAATATATACATAGCCTGATCCTCCAAGAGGAAATGTCAGCATGTTACTAATACTATTCAAAATACATACTGTCATATGTATTTTCCAATTCATAATAGTCTATGTCAGTTGATTAAATCGCTGTGTGGCCCATGGGATTGTATTTGCACTCTAATGCATGTTTTTACTATATGATAGTCAGGATGAATTATGCTTGAAGACTTATAGACACTTTTTTCTCTTGATGGTCTAGGTTCGATTTATCATCAAAATGACTTTGGGTACATGATTAAACCAAATGTTATCATCTTTTTTTTTTTTTCATGGATATTTCAGAATGTGTAAAGGTTGACAAACACCCATGATTTAAGGTTGAACATCAGGCTAAAATTTCCATTTTGTAGCTCAATGTTCCTTTTATAGCATATCACTGAAAAGTAAAAGATATGGAGTCACATTACCAAAAATAGTTTAAAATTGCTGAATATAGGATATTTGTGGGGGGGGGAGTAAATTTGAGGGGCACCATGGAATGAGGTCATGAAAGGCATGAAATCCTCTGCCAAATATCAATGATTTATTCTGTGCAACAGGGGTCACAAATTGAATACCTGCTGTGAGCAGGCAGGAATGAATAATGCAATGGAGAGTGAAATGGTCCAGTATAAGAAATGGCATCTTTGATTATACTCTTTTGAATCTGAAACAATTTGCCTATAAAATGTGTAGGAAAAAGTTCTGTCACTATAAATAATTATGCATTCTATGTTTTTTTTGTAAATGTTGGCCTTTTAAACTCTTTGTCCTACTCTTGATAGAGGGAAAGTAAACTATTTCTCCACTCTATGAAAAACAATAATGTACACAGGATCATATATTCCAAGTCACTGTCATTTAAGTATCAGGAAGACTATAGGGAGTGGTGGGGACTGTGGCTGACTGCACTATCCAGTCCCTCCCTAAAGGGGATCTGCCTCTGGTGAATTCTATTTGTGGTTGTTGTTCTGAGGGGAACATAAGCTCCATGTAGGTAACACTGACTTTTTAAGAAACATCAGAATTTCATTTTGTGACATCTCTCATTTTAAATGTTGGCCCAGAAACAAATGAAAAAATGTGCATGCAGAACACACATGCTGGGAACTGCCAGTTTCGACTGTTGCCAACAACCAAAGAGTGAGCAATGTAAGTGATGTGATCCATTTGAGGGAGATTTATAGCCAAAAGCATGTTAATACTAAGGGTACTAATTAGTTGTAGTCATCTCACTGGCCTCTTTTTAAAAACAAAAACACGTGTTTAACAAACACTGATATAGTGTCAACCATATCCCATAAATTGTTTTAAATGCTTTACAAAGATATATTCCTTCTAACAGATACATATGTCTACACTATTACTGTCCCCAGTTAAGGAGAACTGAAGCACAAGGTCACAGAGCTTGTAAGGCTAAGAGCTGGGTTTTGAATTCAGACAGTTGCTTCTAGAATGTGGCATTCAATCACTATGCTGTGTTGCCTTTTAACAATAACTAAAACTTGTTAATATGCATTCAGAAGATTGTGTGTACATATGAATGGGGACAGTAAGTATAACTTTTTGACACCATCATATTCTGATTAAGGGTTGAAGAAAGCATGGAGAAAAAGCAGCCTGTATTGGTTAAACACCATTGCAAATGGGTGAGAAATGTCTCTGTGGAAAATCCATTTATTTGAAAAGAAAAGGGGTAATGTGCTCTATAAGAGCTCTGGAAGGCAAGAGAGTGAAAATCCTACAGATTTTCCCCAGATCTGGCATACTCAAGAGAGTCCATTGGTGGAATTTTACTGCCTTATGGTGTCGCAGTGGGAGTGGTTAGTAGAAATCCACCCTCTCTTTGACATCTGCGAGGAGAGTATCCCTACCCCAACTGGCTAGAGGTCTCTCCCTTCAGCACTTGCCCTGCTCAGTGGTGAGAGAGACTTCCCGCTAGTGATGCCCAGGGCATACAAAATGTCTACTTTCCTTGGGGCCACAGTGCAAGCAATTGAGGAGACAGACATGGGCTCCATCAGATAAGGGCAACATGACAACTGACTGCCATATGTGACTTGGGATTGGATCCTGGACCAGAAAAAAGAATTAGTGGGATAACTGATGACGTTTGGATGAGGTCTGTAGTGTAGATAGTAAGTCTGGTGGCAGTGTTAATTTCTTAATTTGACCATTGTATTGGGGTTAGGTAAGCTGTTAACATTTGGGGAATCTGGATGAAGGGGGTAAGTGAGCATTCTTTGTATTATTTTTGCAAACTTTTGGAAACCTGAAATTGTTTTAAATGGACAAATTTTAAAAAAAGGAAAATAATGTAATAGATGCAAACTATTGTCTTTGGAATGGACTAGCAATGAGATCCTGCTGTGTAGCACTGGGAACTATGTCAAGTCACTTATGATGGAGCATGATAATGTGCGAAAATGGAAATGTGTACATGTATGTGTAACTGGATCCCCATGCTGCACAGTAGGAAAAAAATCGTATTGGGGAAATAACTATTAAAAAAAAAAAAAGAAAAGAAAATGATGGACTCCTCTGAGGGGTGGGTAGACGCTCATACACCTCCAGAGGATGAGGACGTGGTGGGTGCCTGTAGTGCACAGGTAGCCAGCCCCAGGGAAGGCCCACTGCAGCTGGATCAGGAACCCCACTTGGAGAACCCCATGTGCTGTTGCCATGGTTTTCCATGGTTTTCCAAAGGGCTTTGATTAAGAGCAACATTATCTGTGCAACTGGATTTGTTCTCATTTAATCTGCATGTTGATGAAGGCTGTTCTGAGGACCCACCCTTGGATTGCGTGATAAGGCCAGGGAAATTCAGGCACAGGGAGGCCTTTGGAGCCAGACATGAACACTCAGGTGGTCTGGGTCACAATCAAAGTGCATCTGGCTTGGTTGGCTAATGGAGTGAAGATTCCATAATTAACCCAGTTTCCACAGGCAGATTACAGATTTACAAAGAATCCAAATACTAGGAGATACGCTTACCACTAAACAAATCAACTAGGCACATTCTAAGTTTTCTTTAATGACTCAGAAGGCCTTCAAGGTTTTGCAGGATCAAAATCACAGGCATCAGTGGGTACTGATGATACGCAGAAATCTTGGCTTCTCTAGAAGGAACAGAGTGTCTGAGTTCCTTCTGACCATCTTGCTCTTCTCTTTTATGTGGAAACATCTCGTGAAATAAACATCCCATTTCAGGACTTTTGGTACACGTTTGTTAAGGGCCATAATGATCACCATGAAGGGAATATTAATGACTGAAAATAGTAGTGGCCTCAAACCTTGATTTATTGCTTGTTATAATTAAGAATTTGCATACATTAATTTTCTATATATTATTAGGAACATGGATTGGAGAGCCAAAGGACAGTGATGCCCCGAGCAGAAAAGGAGGAAACTACTAAACATCAGTCTTCTCTCTGGTCCAGGCCAATCCCCTGGTTAATTTCGCCTGGGAGCAAGACAAGAAGTACAGAGTCAGGTTCTTCTTCCTGATACATAGGGAGAGTCCCTGGAAAGCACGGTGCAATCAGGGTCCTGGGTCTGACTCAGCCAAATTTGTATCTTCTCCTGGACAAGACTGAGGGGCCTATGGGGAGAGGACCAGAGGGATTTCCTTTTGTTTTATCATCTTGCTACTTCCCAGTATGCACTTTTGCTTTTACTTCCTTTCTGACTGGTTGTTCTGTATTTGCATTATTTGCAATAGGGTTGCTCCTGATCTTTTTAAGTTGGGCCACAGCTCATGGTGGCTGGTAGCTGTTCTAGTGCTGGATGAGATGGGCATCTCTGGCCATATTGCCCCTGGCCAGGGGTATAGGTCATCTGCGCTCTTCCTACTTTAGAAAATGTTCCCGTCTACCTTCTCTCACTGGGAAAAGTGCTCCTAGCTTCCTGCTTTGGCGCTTTTTTCTAAGGAGAATCCCCTCTGGATAATGGATTTCCTCTTTGTTATTCATTACAGTCTTTTCAAACTGAATTAAATCATTCTGCCTTTGGATTTTTGTTTGTTCAGGAATTGAACTTTATTTTACCAACCATTCTCTGGCCTTTAAGGGGTATTTTTCCCTCTAGAGGGAAACTGGGGCACCTTTGGAGCTCACATGTAATATAACCCCTCTCCCGGGCTTCAGCAGCCTGGGTACAAATTAAGTCCCATTCCATCAATAACTCTTGAGTTCCTGTTCCTGCTCCCCCGCATGCTGCATGCCTCCAGCCTCCTACAAAGCCTCTCCAAATAGTTTTGTGACTTAACAAAGAGAAAGCCCTTACAGGCCACAAACCTGCTGTCTGTCTGTAGTCACCACATGGTCCTCTCTCTGCTGCCTTTAAGTCACTGCTGCTGGTGGCAATGCCAGCCTCTGTGCCCAGAGAGGTTCTGCTCACAGTCACCCTCAAGGTGTGCCCAAGTTGAGTGAGAAGAGACCTGTCCCCTGCTCTGTGCTGTCTTTTTACCTGGGTTTCAAAGTGGCCCTGCTTTTGCTACATCTCACACAGTTCCTCTTGACAACAGCTTATTCTTTCTTCCAGAAGCCCTAACTCCTTTTTCCCCGCTGGAGTCCCAAGAGCCCTGTCTGGAACAGGCCCCACATGACGATGTTTCTTGTTCTCATCGCTTTCTCTTAGTGTAGCCTGCCATCAACAACAGCAGCTTCCTCCTCCTTCCAGCCAGGGAATCTTCACTCATGTCAGCTCACCCACAGTCACATTCAGAAGCCCCTGCCTCACCAGTATGGCCAAGGGCAAACTTTGGAATTCTCCCTTGGACCATCTAGAAAACTCTGCTTTCTATCAGTGAGAGAGTCCTGAGCTGATGCTTAAGAAGCAGTGAAGTTACCATTTTAATTGACCTGGAAACTGAAGATCTAGTAAGATCGATTTTTTCACTTTTGGAACTCACAGTCTTTTCAGTTCATCGTATTCTTTTTAGTTTCCTTTTATGCTTATTTTTTTGCATTGTGGTGAAGACATACATAACAAAAAACTTGTCATTTTAACCATTTTAAAGTGTATAGCTCAGAGACAGTACATTCACAATGTTGTAAAACTACCACCATCATCCACCTCCACAACTTTCTTTTGTCTTTCCAAGTTGAAATACCACACCCATTAAACCATGACTGCTTTCTGCCCCCTCCCCTGGTACCTGGCAACCACCCTTGGGCTATCACTATGAATTTGACTACCCTGAGTGCTCTGTTTAAGTGGAATCACGCACTATTTATCCTTCTGTGACTGGCCTATTTCACCTGGCATAACATCTTCAAGGTTCATCCCTGTTGTAGTTTGTCAGCATCTCCTTCCTTTTAAAAGCTGTATTACGTACACGCCGCATTTTGAAAAAAATTCCTGGGGAGTTCCCATCGTGGCGCAGTGGTTAACGAATCCAACTAGGAACCATGAGGTTGCGGGTTTGGTCCCTGCCCTTGCTCAGTGGGTTAACGATCCGGCGTTGCCGTGAGCTGTGGTGTAGGTTGCAGACGCGGCTCGGATCCCGCGTTGCTGTGGCTCTGGCGTAGGCTGGTGGCTACAGCTCCAATTCGACCCCTAGCCTGGGAATCTCCATATGCTGTGGGAGCGGCCCAAGAAATGGCAAAAAGACAAAAATAAATAAATAAATAAATAAAATTTAAAAATTAAAAAAAAAAAAAATTCCTTCACCTGTCTATAGACATTTGGGTTGCTTCCACATTTGGCTCTTGTGAATCACATTTGTAATGTTAGATTTTCCAGTGGCCACATTAAAAAAGTTCCCAAAACACTAGGTGAAATAAGGAATTTTAAAAATTATCTGAATATAGCCAGAACTATCATTTCAATATATAGTCCATATAAAATATTTGCTAATCATGTATGTTAAGTTCTTTTCTTATATGACATCTTTTCTGATGTATATTTTACAGCACAGCTCTATTTGGACTAGCCACATTTCAAGGATTCAATGACCACATGAGGCCACTGGCTATTCTACTGGACAGCCAGAGCCAGCTCATCAAAGGAGTAGAGTCTGGGGATCCTAACAACGCTTGCTTTCCATGTTCTTGGGTTGTCTTTGTACAAGAGGGCCTATATCCCAGATGAATCTTTGGCAGGGGTTAGATTGCCATCAGTTCTCAGGGATTTCTTAGACTAGTGTCTGTAGTCCTGAGTTTCTATGGCTCCAAATTATTATTTATGGCCACACCTGTGGCATATGGACGTTTCCAGGCTAGGGGTCCAATTGGAGCTGCAGCTGCTGGCCTATACCACAGCCATGGCAACACTGTATCCCAGCCACATCTATGTCTTACACCACAGCTCAGTCCCCCTGAGTGAGGCCAGGGATTGAACCTGCATCCTCACAGACACTATGCCAAGTTCTTAAGCCAATGAGCCACAGTGGGAACTCCTGGCCCCAAATATTTTAACTCTATGTTCAAGTGGTCAAGCTGACATTTAGAAAAAGAAGGTTGATTTGCATTCTTCCCAGTCAGAGGGACACGTATTATCACTTATATACCCCTAGTACGTTATGTACTCAACACACTCAAGGCACCAAATAAATCTTATTTACCTATATGATACAACATACTGATTCTATTTCATATGGATGTGCATGTGTGTCTGAAAATAATGCTTCACACAACCGCTTGTTTGTTCCTGAATTTAATGACAATTGGTTGAGCTTTTTTTTTGGCTGTACCCATGGCATGTGGAAATTCCTGGGACAGGGTTGAACCCATGCCACAAAAGTGACCTGGGAAACATTAGTGACAATGCCAGGCTCTGGTGTCTTAATGCTAGGCCACCAGGGAACTCCACTGGGCCCCTTTTAAGAGGCCAAGTGCATGTGAGGTGCTGAAGGCCTGTCCTCAGGGGGATGTACACAATTCCCATCCTCAGGGACCTTGAGCCACAGGCCTTTGACATTGGTTTACATGGAAAGGGGATGCCCCACCTTCTCAGTCTGGGCAAACTCCTATAGTTCTTTTCTCCCTGCTAACCTGAGTGATAATTCCATTCTCCTGATTGTCCACTCCATTGGGAAATTAGGAATTGACTTTGGTAAACGTAAGAGTAAATTACACCCCCCTGCCCTGTCCCACCAAATTACTGACAACTGAAGCTCACTGAATGACAACCGGGGTGGCCAGGGCAGATTCTCCCCTTCACACAGCTCCCCAAATAGGTGGCCAGGGAATTACTACACAAGTCTTTTTGCTGCTAAGGAGGGCCTGCATGGCTGATTCAATGTCATGATATGAGTGGTTGCCACAGGATCTTTAATAATCTATAGTGTAGGTGCCCATTGAGACCGAGCCTGGTTTCTTCCCTTTGTTGATTTAAAAGATTTGCACACGATGCCTGAAAACACCTAGAGGCCTCTCCTTCAGCCCACTGTTCACATTCACAAAGAAAGCAGATTATTGGGAGCTTGGAAATGTGGGCCATTCTCGAGCACTGATTTTTTTTCCCATTTTTTAAAATTTTACTGAAGCATAGTTGATTTACAACATTGTGATAATTTCTGCTGTACAAAAAAAGTGATTTGGTTTTATATGTATATATATACACACACCCATTCTTTTTCAGATTCTTTTCCCATATAGATTATCAGAGAATATTGGGGAGAATTCCCTGTGCTATACTGCAGGTCCCCAATGGCCAGTCATTCCATATACCATAGTGAAATAACTTTTTTTGTTTGTTTATGGCTGCACCTGTGGCATATGAAAGTTCCCACGCCAGGGAATGAATCTAAGCTGCAGCTATGGCAACACCGGATCATTTAACCCACTGTGCAGGGCTTGCCGCCACAACCATCTGAGCCACTGCAGTTGGACTCTTAATCCACTGCCACAGTGGGAGCTCCCCGAGCACCAAGAGGTGTCCCTTGGACTGAAGTTGTGGGGCTAGAGCCCACATTTTCTTTGGGAAGATGCCCTAAAATGAGTGGATTCTTAGGAGGTAGCTCATTGTGATAGAAATGTATCTATCAAATGACACCCCAAATTGTGGATGAGAACCATGTGGGTCTGGAGGGAGGTTCCTGTCCTTCCCCTCAGGGCAAAGGGATTTCAGGTCAGAATTTAGTAGAGGCTCCACTTCTCTGCCCGTCCCTGCTCTATCTGGGAGGACCATTCAGAGCATGTCCCGGAGGGGCCCTGAGGAAAGTCAAATGCATCCCTGCTTTGCTTTCTTCCCACCAGCTATCCTAAGATGTGGCCCCTCTAACCAGGCAGTGCTCCTGGAGTTTGCCACCTCTGGGCCTTCTTCAATTTTCTTTGTCGAATATGTTTCCCGTCTTTCCAAAGCCAGCTCAAGCATCACTACCTACTTGAAAGCTCTGCCTGCTCTCCCTCCCCCACCACATCACCACCCTATCCCGGGGCCCTCAGATGCACTTGTGGAATTTGGCTTGTCAGACTTTTTCTTTCGCCTCAGTCCTTTGGCTACAGCTCTAAATAATTAAGGCAGAAAGATAAGGAAAAGAGATTCTGTTTGATTCTACGTTGAAAAAATGTAACTTTTATATCCTGTAGCAAATCCTGTTCTTCTGAGCTATCTTTCCCTTCCCAGCTCCCTCTCTTTTCCCCTAGGATCTAGGGCATTTTTAACATGCAATTCTGAGTCTCTACCTGACAGGTGGTCGGTACACAAACAGAACACAGCCCTTGGGCATGGAGGCCCTTTTAAAGCATCTTCACAGGGTAGTAAAAACAACAATGCTTGCACTAAAACTTTCCCTTAACTCATTCAGTTCTTGATGGCATTATTATCAGCTGCATTTTGTAAGGAAGGAACCCAACTCTGAGATGAAGTTGTTTGTTTGTTCAGTTATGCAGCACACAGGTACCAGGAGCAGGACTGCTGACAGGCAGTGCAGAAGCAGTTCTACAGTCTGGCCAAGGCTTGGTGAGTGGAGCATAGGTCCCACTTGCTCTTCCCACCAGGCATAAGCCTACACAAAACTCTGTTCTCATCCTGGCCTTCTGTCTAGATCCTGTGCTCTCTCTCATTACAGCAGCATCTTTCTGCCACATGGGTAAATTACAGGAGGAAGGACATAGGGAGGACCATTGTTCTTTCTGCTTAAGGGCAGCCTTCTATGAGGCTGTCATGTGATTTGAAGGACACAGGAAATCTTCCAAAGCTGTGTACAGTTCTACCATGAAGTCTAAAGTTTGATTAGGGATCCACTTTTGACTTTGGGCTGTGCTCTTTTCAGGTACGCAGGTATTAAAGAGGTCTCTTCATCCTTGCAACCACAGCTTTACTTTCTGTGTCTATGGATTTGCTTGTTCTATGTATTTCAGATGAATGAAATTACAGGGTATGCATACTGTCCATTGTGTCTGGCCTCTTTCACTCTGTGTGACGTCTTCAAGGTTTATTCACGTAGCATTGATCACTGGCTTTTAAACTTTCTTTTGAAAAGCAAACTGCTCTGAACAGAAATTATGGGTGGGACCTCAATATAAAACACAGATAGAAGCAGGGTGCTCTGATGGAAGCCAGGTGGAGTTTCCTGCCTACTTGAGAGCCCTCAGCCTGGTGGCAGCCCCTGAGCCCCTCTGCAGAACTCTGGAGCTGCAAAGAACGCAGTCTCAGAGGCTGTACACTAATCCCCTCGAGAGCCTTAAGGTGCGAGACTTTTCTCTAAGGCTTTACTTCAAGAATGCAAGTCCCCTTCCCAGTCATTTCCAACTGAATTAGTTCTCAACACCCTTTTCTGAAAGAGTTCAGAGGGAGCAGAAAATTGAGCAAATGGGAGGGGAATACAAATGGTTTTGTAGCTTTGATACTGCCTTGGAGAAGCCCTGGGTAGAACAGGGTCTCTGGGTACCTGGGGGTTGAGAGGACCTGGGCAGTGGAGCCCATGCAGAAAGGAAGGGACTAAAGACAGCATAACAGGCTGTTTGATAATGTTGCTGTGGCCCAGCTCCCAGTGATGGCCTTTTCTGAGAAATGTCCTTTGCTGTGAGGCCAAAAAAAGGATTGCATGGTCTGCAGCTGACCAGAGCTCTTCTTTCCCGGGGACATGATTGCCTTCCTGAGCAATGAAAAAAGTCCAAGTAAATTTCTGTCCAAAGTCAATCATCTGGGATGTGGAGCAGTGCAGTCTGCCAGCAGAAACTGCAGGCCATTTGTGTGAGGCCTGGTAGGTGGGACGCCTCCGACAGCTTTTCTGGCTTTTCCCTCCCTCCTCATGGGAAACAACAGGCAGCTGCAGCGGCCCCTCAGCTGTTGTCCACCCCAGTGCTCGCCCTTAAGGGAGTTTCTCCAGAGTCTGGGGTAGTTATCTCGACCATGAAGTGAAGCCGGCCAAGACATTCATCCTCAACACTGTACCTCAGACCAGTGTGGGTCTAGAGGGTGAGAGGAGCCCTGGATTGAAATCCAGATACCCAATGCTGAAAAAGCTGATCAAAGTTTAATATAGGCTCTGCCATCTTTTTTATGAGACAACGCGTCAGCCTCATAAAAAAGATGGCAGAGCCTGTATTAAAACAGCCTATGTCACTGTGCTAAGAAGGCACTTCTGTCGTCTTTTTTAAAGCAAGCTATAATATGCAGTCCTTTTGTCTTTGTGAGCCGTAGTCCTTCCATCTGTAAAATGACTGATTCCACCTTGTTCCAAAAATTACATAAGGCCACACTTCTGTAAAATTAAGAAATTAGGTGTTTTCTAAGTTTTTTCTTTGTTCTGTAGGTTCTAAAGATTTCTGCAAGGTGGTTGCAGACTTACAATTAGAGGCTTTGAAATATTTCAACAGTTTTCCCAGCTCATCTGAATAGCTATCTTGTCACCAGACATATTTTAACGTTATTTATCCAGTGGGGCAAGACTCCTCCTGATAAATTTAAATCCTCTTTAAAAACCTGCCAGATGGACAGGCTGTTCTAACCAAATACAATGTGTGTTCCTTAATGGGATCTTGGATCAAGGAAACAAAAAAAAAAAAACAGAGCCAACAGCCCACAATGGACATTTCTGAGAACAACTGAGGTCTGAGACCCAGAGATCCCCCAGCCTTCCCCAGGGTGCTTTCTTTGCCTTCCTCCTCCCTTCTAGCCTTCACTCATCTTCCACTGATGGAATCCTTCCCCAGATTCTCTGGCCTGAATCATTCAGCTCTCCTTCCCCCTTGGCAGCTGCACCTAGCTTCCACTGAATTCTTCCTTCACACTTCTCCTCAACCAGAAGCATGCCTGAGAACTGATGAGTATTGCTTGATCTGTTCATGTGTGTGCCAGTGGGAGCTCTTGGAGGCCAGGGATCCCGGCTTCTGTGCTATCCCCAGCCAACACGCTCAATAAATATTATGCTATTGAACTTGGAAATGTGACTGTATTATTATTAGTTAAAGGTAAAGTTTTCTATTCTGGGCCTCTTGCTCATTATTCAGAGGTGAGGGTGACGTGGGCAAGATCAGCCTGGAACCTGACAAAGTCCAGCCTCCCCCAGACTCAGAGCCCCGTGTTTATTTTACAACAATTAGAGGCACACAGGCTCCTTCTGAGACAGGTTAATCTATCAGGCCAACTCGTGCAGAGCCTCTGCTCAGATGTGCCTGGTGCGAGGTCCTTGAGCACAGCTTAAAAAATTACCTCAGTAACAGGATGTGGGGAGGCGCTTTGCTTATTTCTCTAGAAATGGTTACCAGACCCCCAAACCAGAGTGAAGAGATATGACCATGTCTCCTTTTGGAAGAAATCCCCAAGAACTAGGTTCAAACTGTCCTCCAGGCCAGCCTGTCATCATTAACTGGCCTTTCTTCTCAGTGCTAAGCAGAGCCGGGAGGAGAAGGGAGAGGGGCTCTTTGGAACCAGATATGTGCTCACCAGCTTAGTGAGATGCTGTATTTGTGACCCTGTCCCCTCTTCTCCTGGGCCCTAACACAAAATGTGAGGGGCTGCAAAAGAAAAAAAAAATCCCACCTAAAGATGAGCTCTGTCTGCAAGTGGAGACACGCATCCTGCTATCCGTGTACATGCCTGCTTGTGCAACAGGTTTGTCCATTAGGGTCATTTGTCAATGTCTAGAGACATTTTTATTTGTCAGCAGGGAAGATGCTAGTTATCTAGTGGGTAGAAGCCAGGGATGACTTAAATATCCTACCATGCACAGAACAGCACCCACAACCAAGAATTATATGGTCCAGAATAGTGCCACTGCTCAGAAACCCTAGTGTTAAAAATAGCTACTGATCAAAAGGGAAGAGATATCATTATTCTTGGGGACACACTAACAATTCCTTCATTGTTCAGTGTGAACTAGTGCCCCTACTGCCATTCTATACTACGTGTTTGTGCAGCCTCTGCAAAATGTTCAGGTTGTGGCCCACAGCCCTAGGCACCCACCTGCTCTTATTTTTGCCCCAGGTGTTATAGCCTATTAACTGTGTGATCCCACATAGGCACTTTTGAAAGGGAAGCTGCACTGTTAAAAATTGTTTTCCAGTTGCTACACATCGGAATCATCTGGGGAGCTTTCAAAGTTCCCAATATAACAGCTGCATCCCATGTCAATTAAATCAGAATCTTGGGGTAGAACCCAGGTGGCTGCATTTCTTAAAACTCCCAGAGTGAGTCCAGCATGCAGCCAGGTTTGAGAACTGCTGCTCTCCATCAGCCTCAGCACCCTGGCACTTGTTATCAGGCAAGTCCTTCCTCCTGGTACTGTGGTAGAGCTGGGCCTGGTGGATCAGTGATGGCAGTCCAGCCAGGTGCCAGTCCTGACATTTGGAAGGTTGTTTCAGGTCACCCATTTCAGGTACTAGTTGTTCAATAATAGCTGGATTTATTATTCAACTCCAGTAAGTACATGTATATTCCTATTACTTATATGTATCTTGTTTAACCATCCCTTCCCTCCTAAGGATTGGGAAATTATCTCCTGGCCTCAGAAGCTGACAGATGACTCAAAAGCCAATTTCTAAAGGCCAACCTGATAAATCCCATGGAAAGTCCTGATTTTGAACCATCTCACTGGCTTTTGTTGGATCTGCCGGCCTCTTCTCATGGCCTTGTGGGGATTCTCTGGGCTCTCAGTCCTTTCATGTCTATGGATTAATTGTATTATCACTAGCTGACACTTTCATTACCTGCTTCTTCCTCTTTATGTTCACCCTTTACAGTGGACTCAGACTCTTAATGCCCAAATCAGTAAAGGAGGATGCCACATAGGTTTCTAAAGTGGTGGTACCATTGACATGACTACCAGCCAGCAGCCATGAATTCTGATCCATGTTTTCTCTAGGACTTGCTATTATTGGTCTTGAGGTCTGAATTTTCATTTTCCTGATTAGGTTGAGAAATCTTTTACATGTTTATTGGCCATTCATATGTCTCTCTTCTTCTTCATATACTCTATCCATTTTTCCTTTAGGTCATTTACTGCCTTATAATTTGTATGTGTTCTTCTAATCCTTTCTATGTTCTTATTGAAATCCTTCATTGGCTGTATGTGTTGCAAATATTGACACTCAATTTGTTACCTTCCTTTGTGGTGTTCTTTGATGAACGGAATTTTTTTTTTTTTTTTTTGCTTTTTAGGGCCATACTCACGGCATATGGATGTTCCCAGGCTAGAAGTCCAATCGGAGCTATAGCTGCCCGCCACAGCCACAGTCACAGCCACGCCAGATCCAAGCTATATCTGCAACCCACACCATAGCTCATGGCAACACCAGATCCTTAACCTACTGAGTGAGGCCAGGGATCAAACCCACAACCTCACGGGAACTCCTCAATTTTAATATGGTTGAATTTATCAATATTTTACATGTAGTTTTTGTGTTTTTTAAAAAAAGTCCTTCAATTCAAAGCGTTTAATTCATAGTATTATGAACTATAATGAACAAAGTTACTTTCTCAGTTTTGATCATATGTTATATTTATTATGCAAGGTGCTAACTTTAAAGGAAGCTGGGTGAAGAAATATAATGGAACTCAGAAGAGTTTCAAAAATGTTACTCTAAGTGCAGAATTATTTAAAATATTTTTTCCAAGTCCATTAGTTGTACGATTATAAAGACACTCTCCTATATTTGATTCTGCCTTTACATTTAGGTTCTCAGTTCTTCTGGAATTGATTTTGTGTTTGGCCTGAGGTTTGGATTTAATTCCATGTTGCCTCACATGGGTCATCAACTGGCCCATCATCATTTTTGAATATTGTCTTCTTTCCCCAATGGTCTGCAATGCCATCATGGTCATTTACCAAACACACGCAGGAGAGTGGGTCTTTATAGACTGCCCAGCTCTATGGAAAGCAAAGAATGACTTCTGTGAAGCATGCTCCTAGGGAGACTGTCCCATACTCTCCCCAAACCCACATGCCCTTTTCTCAGGGTAGTTCTTCTCTGTGCAGATCAAAGGTATGTTCACCCTTGGTCTGCAGCTCATTCAGGGTTCTCAGCCATGCCCTGCTTAACTTTTTGCTTTTGACCTTTAGGCTTTGTCAGACCTGTCTTGTTCATATTGTCTTTTGAATCACACACTATTCAAGGTAGGAAGGAACCCTAGGATGAAGTTTTCCAGGCTTTTCAGTTTCTAGTTGAGAAAACAAAAGTGTGTTAAGTCATGTATCCAAGGTCAGACATTTGGCCGATGGAAGAGGTGAGATGAGAATTTCTCGACTCCTTGTGGTCCACTAAGATTTTTTCTCCTCCTGTGTTTCTTATTCCAATTCTCAGCATCACTGTCTACCCAGCCATTCAGTCTAGAAATCTGAGATGCTCCTGGCTTATCCCTCCCAGCTTCTCTGCACTTTCTCTCATAATATTCTGGCAGTTGTGCCTCTGAAGTTATTTTTTGTATTTTCTCATGTTCATTCCCACATCCACAAGACCCCCTTGTTTCTTGCATTCCCCTCTATAATCCATTCACTTCTAGACTGCTCTTGAAATTCTGAAATTAAAAGCCCTTAGCTGGTTGTTTAACTCCCCTGCTGCTTTGCTTCAAGACCTCTGTCTCCATGTCCAGGGATGAAATTATGGCTTTTATCACATGCTCCCAATTTACCTCCTCAGGTACATTTCTTATTACCTTTCCCTTCCACTCCAGGTGCCAGGGCTGTATCCACACCAAATGATTAGATGCTCCTGAGAAATGCCACACATGTCTGGGCCTCTGACACTTAGCACATGCTCCCTCAGCCTGCAGCATCTTTTACACCTTCAACTGCAAATGCAATTGCAGTTGCATTCATACTTCCAGACTTGGAAAAGTGCTCTCTCTGCCATGAAGCCCTCCGGCCTGCCTTAGCTGTAGTTAATCACTCTCATGGCATTTTCTATGATCCTGTGAATCTCTATTTTGACAATGGGCTTGTTCATGGTCTGTATTCCTTCCCAGTCCTTGAGCCCCTTGATGTCTGTAACCATATTTTAATCATCTTTGTATCTTAAGAATCTGACTCATGGTAGAAGTACAATCCATTATTGATAAAGCCAAAATATTTAAGGACAATGCCTAGGACGTGTTTAACAGTATTACATTCTTATTCTGCCAACATATCCTATTGCTATAATTTACATGTTAGTAAGGATTCTTGGGGTAGCAAGGACACAAATTATATTTGCATAAGCTTAGGTAAAATTAGAATCAAGCATTGGTTCATATACTCTTCTGTGGAAAGGGCAAGGCAAGAACTGGATTTCAGGGCTGCTGGAGCCAGGTAATCAAGTGTGTTCAGAGCTCTATTCCAGACTGTAGATTTTGGGTTTCTCTACCTAAGGGTTTTATTCTCTGCCCCGAGTTGTTTTTTTTTTTTTTTTCCCCCTCAGGGAAGCTCTGGGCCAATATTGACAACAATGTGATAGAGAAAATAGCTTCCCTCCCAAGTCCAGTATGAAGCTTTCTGGAGAATTCTGACTGGCTAGAACCTGCCCCTAATCTATCTGGGTCTAAGTCGAATCAGCTAAGGAAATGAACAAACATGGCTAAAATGAGGAAGAGGAGCAGATCTCAAAGGCAGGAATAACACTGACAGGCTATGGCTGGACAATCCCCTCTGCATAACCTTGTGTTCACTTAGAGAACAGGAGACAGAAAATGACTTTGTTTTGTTGAGTTACAGTGTCTGGACAAGAAAAGAGCATAGTATTTGCACACTCAGCTGAAATACTTGACGGAATGAGTAGGTCTCCTCCTAATGAAGTTATTCCATCTTTTGGGCAATGGTCTTCATGTTTGACAAGTACCAGGGACTTTAATTGAAAATTACTTTGGGAATCTTGCCAGACGTTGCAAATTGAAAATATGAAAACCCTTCTCCTGGGTCAGGAGTGGAACAAGCCCCATGTCAAATGTCATTACCCCATGTGCATTCTAGGACTGTGCAGGTGGGAAGCTAAGTGTTGATTGCATATTTTAGCCCAAGAATAATTTCCTGAATGGCAATTTGTTCCTTTATTTGATGAAACTGAGGTTTTCAACAGCAGTAAAATGCAATCTTTCCAGAGCGTATTTCCGTGGGTTATGAAGATTGATTATACTGCTTAGTGAGAGATTCATTATTTGGTTATTTAGACCATGATTTATTAAAAAAAAAAAGTAAAAAGGTAATGATTTCCAGTTAGGAAGGTTTGCCCTGTGAGCAGTGCTATTTAGCTCAGTATTGCTTCTAATTGATAGTGCTGTAAGTGGGGAGGGGGACCCCAAGACAGGCCTGTTTTAAGCCAAGCCATTGGCACTTTCTTGGACCTTAAAGGGGCCCCCTAATTTCTCTGGATCTTGGGACTGCACAACCCCCACTGCCCCAAGCCTGAGGGGACTGGAATGTTGACCGAGCCCTAGAATAAGGGAGTAGGGGGAAAGGCGAAGGCATGGCTGGAGGCAAAATGGAGGCTACTCAGAGCCTAGGATGGACCCAAGCAAAGTCCGAAGGGGAAAGAGCTGTGAGGAGGAAAAGTGGAGGAACAATCAAGCCAGTGAGGTGTGAGGAAGCATGAAGGACAGAGTGAGAGAGCAAGAGACGGAGGAGGGTCACATAAAAGAGTTCAGACCCAGGTGGAGAACTATGAGAAGGGGGATGAAAGCAGGTCAAAGGGAGAAGGGAGTCCCCTCCTGGAGGGTTGGGGCCCTCGGCACGTGGTGTGTCTGTGCTCAGCTCTGCCCAACCCCCCCCCCCGCCCCCAGGGCTGCTTGTGCAGACCTGCCTGCTCTGTCCAGGCAGACACCTTCACAGAACTTTCCAGCCACTGCAACCCTAAACACTCCCTTTTCAGGAAAATAAACTGATGCGTCTGTTTCCAGTTGTGATGATCAAAAAAAGAAGTGGGGAGGAGACTGGGGGGAATTGTGTTCACATATGGAGGAACCTCAGAGAAGGGAGGACAGACAAGAGGGGTACTCTCCTGTAGCTGAGTTGGTGTCCCTGTGCATGGCAATCACACTCCAGGCTACTGCCTTCCCGAAGCCTCCTCTTGAGAAGCAGCTCCTAGTGGTGAGAACAAGGTCCTTTGTTTCACAATGGGAACCAGCTCTCGGTGGTAGAAACTCTGCCTGAAACATCTCAGAGTGAGCTGAGAGGGTGACAATCCTAAAAACTCATTGTTGAACCCTGAAAGCGACAGTCATAGTCCCCTTCAAACCTTGCAGGAATACCTCGGGCAGGTTGTGCAGCTGCTACTCTTTTTGTTTTCAATACAGAGAGGAAACTGAGACTCCAGAGAACTGGGTGTCTAGTCCCTGCCTCTACTTTGGGAGAGGAGGAGCCAGATGGAGTCTGAAGCCTCAAGGATTTTATTCCTACCTGGCTGTCCTCCATCTGGTCCACGGGCCAGGTGGAGCCAGTGACCAGCCCATGAGTGCATATGTGAGCACATCCCCTATGTTTGTGTCAGACTTAATAAGCACTTATACCAAGGCCATTCATGTCCATCGTTTCAGTGCCCTGTACAGCTACACAAGAGGGAGACCAGGCATCCCAGAGCAGGTGAGTAGGAGAGCTTTAGGCAGAAGGTACATGGGAAAGCCTTCTAAACTGGGTTTCTTGGTTTTGATAACCCAGCATCACTGGCCACCCTATCTCCCAAAAATTAACCTTCTATTCTGAGCTCAATTCTTGTGCCTCTGACCCTGTACCCAGTCAAAGACCCAGGGTACCATTTGAGGAGGCTTTCCAGGCTGCAGGGTAGCAATAACTCCATTGTGGTGATTAAGGAGGGGGTGAAAAATGGCATTCATCAGTGGAGCTCTGCCAAGAACAATTCTCCACTTGAGCCTCAAAGGAATCCATGAGGAGAAGCACAGTCACTGGGGGCACAGAACATCCTCTGCTGTTCCTTTGAGATGGTCCCAACCCAGTTTCCACAAAGTAATGCTTCAGATTCCTTCAGCATTCTTACATTTCCTTATTGTTTTGTTTCTAGGGAAAATCCTAAGCTCTCAACACCGAAGGATCTCATTTGCAAAGATACCACCGTAAAGTCTATTCAAGTGTTCTTTAAAAAAAAAATTTTTGTTTTTTAAAAATTATTGCACTGTAGTGACAAATTTCACAATCAGCTGTTTTGCCACGTTTCTCTTCAGAGATGCCTTAACTAATTTCTTTTCTAGTCCACATGGGATCAGAAGATTATTTTTTTTGTGCTTTCCACATATTACAATTTACTGTGGAGGGAAAGAAGAGGCTTCTTTTGGATCTGAAAAAAGTGGAGCGAGTTTTTGGGATGTATTTCCAACTGGCAAAGCTAACACTGAATACCAAGAGGAGGCTGAGTAGTGGTAATGAGATTTTACTGTGCATTCCCTGTCTAGTAGGGTTTCATTGAGCTATAAGTGACAAACTCAATTTCTGTAACATCATCAGAAAAAAGGCACAGAATAAGAGAATGCATGTTATCCAAATATCCAAAGATGTGAGGTTCTTTTTTTTAAAATGACCTGTAGTAGCTGAGTGATTATCAACTTCTGAAGGTCAAGACCGTGCCATTTTCGGTCCATTTTGTGTCCCCAAGACCTAGAACCAGGGTCTTCTTGTGTGACTGTACAAACTGTGCCCTACACAAAGCTTCTTGGCCAAGGGGTAAGAGCACTACCTGCTCTTGGCTTAGCTTCCTGAGCCAAGAGCCCTGGGCTTTCCTTCTCCATCCTAATTCATTCAGTCTGGCTTAGTAGAAGCTATGCCCAGCATAGCACACTGTCTGGCACTTCAGTTACAAAACAAAAATTCAAGTGGTTGATCTTGTGTAAACCATGAAAACTCTCAGTGTCTTCATCAATGAAGTCCTATGAATGCCTAACTGTAGGACAATCGTGAGGCTGAGATAAAAGCATTTCCTTTGTGAAGTCGTTCGTGATTGCATTCTTGTTTTGGTTGTTCAAAGCCTGCCAGGCTTCTATCATATCAATAACCCCCAAGTCACTCATCCACACCTTCTCAGAATTTATAGCTCCACGTTTTACAATGCAACATGTTTGGTTCTCAATGAAAAAAGAACCATTCCCCATGCGCTTTTCAGTTGCGTTAACCAAACCCATAGAACACTGGTTATTATTTTCTCTCCTAAGTGGAAATCTTAAGAGCAGGCTCTCTGAAATAATTGCCCTTTTGCAATATTAGAAATATTTCAATAGTGACAGCTTGGAAATGCTTTAACTTTTAAATACTTAAACCAAATAATAAATAAACCCTTGTGATGAATGTTTCCAGAAGGGACGATTAACATTATCCTTACAGCTGTTCATGATATAATATCAAAATGAAAAACATGCACGAGAAAAACAGCAAGCCCATGCTGACTTCACATTGCCTTTTTTTTTTTTTTTTTGCAAATAGCTCTAATGTGAAGACATCCTCGGTAAGACTTAACCAACAATATTTCATCTGATCATCATTTAGCCAAACCACAACGATACTCCCGAGGCCTCTTCAGTTTCACTGACAGCATCTGTCATTTCAGTTGCTGCAAATGTGAGCTCTTGCAATGATGCTAGCGGGGTGCTCTGTGGCCTGAAAGGAAAATGAATCTCTCTTTTTTCAATCTTTAACTTTTACTTTTGAGGCAGGCCTCAATAGTAGCTCAGGAAGAGAGGTTTGTTGGTATTGTTATTTCGTTTGTTTGTCTTGGGTGGGGGGGCTTTAAGAAAAATAAAAACTTGGATCTGGGTAAACGCATATGTTGCTGATTTAATTGTGTACCTGAGTTTCTCAATAGCAAGAATTCCTGTTTACATCAAAGGTGGTTTTTTTAAAGAACAGAAAGCCAAACTATAACTTAAAAAAAATCTACAATCTTACTGGCCAGTAATTTACTGGCAGAATTCCATGGTAACTTATAATTTTATGAGAGTAATAATAATTACCATATGTGCCCGCTGCTGTGCCAGGTAGCCTTGAGTACCTTATCTGACAAAGTCTTCCTGACAAGCTTTGTGACAAATGTGGGATGTCATTCATTTTGAAGTGGAAGAAACTGAAGCTCAGATTTGTTGCTAAGACACTGGGGTCCTTCCCAGGTTGCCGAGCCTCAGGTACCATTCTTGCCTTCCCTGGAAATTTATCTGCCACCTCTGCACTGTTGAAGGGGTTGGTGAAGAAGAGGTCACCCAGAGTTGTCAAGAGCATTTAGGTTGTGAAGAAGAATTCCCCTTCTTGGCTGTCTTTGCCCCTTTGCCTTCTCCTGAAATGGGTCCTTGGGTGGTGGTGGTACAGGGGGTTAGGGTGGGGATGCCTTTCCTAAAGACCTGGCCATTGGGGCTCATCTTCCCAGGTTCAAAATGACATCTGTCCCTGGATTGACACATCCTACCCCAGGCATCTGCCCATTGCCCTGCTCTGACCTGCTAATTTCTGATCATCTGGGAATGTCTCAAGCCATGTTAATGAAGGGCAGTGGGGCTTTGATTTTGGACAAATGCTCCGTGATGGATGGGCTCTGGCTGATGTGCTTTCCCCACTGAGACTCAGAAGTGACAGGGGAGGGCAAGCCAGAGGTGCCAGCCCCAGGTAGGTGGGGGGACTAGACTGTTAGCTTCTGCCCAGCACTTTTCACGTGGCAGGGGAGGCCGCCTCTGTCGCACCCCCGACAGACCATTCATCAAGGGGCATGTGGAGCCCCCTCACCAGGGCCTTTCCACTTATCCTGGCAAGACTGCTCATTCTTGAGGGGGTGTGACAGGAATTGAGTTTTGGTACCACCACCTGAGCTGCAAATTTTCTTGTTTATACAAGAGAAAATGTTCCCACGTTATTCTAGTCCACACTGATCTCAAAGGTGAGGCCGGCCTTAAGTCAATAGGGATCTGAAATGAAAGCAAGTGTGGTGAAAAGCCCATGAAATGTAGCACTCAAGGGTAGCTGGGCTCTGCAGGCTATAGTTTATGCTGTTTTCTGCTTCTAGAATTTATCCCAAACTTGCAGTTTTTAGGAAGCTTCCACTTCAATAGTGAAATATCTGGATTCTGGAAACTCTAAATTCTCTTCCGGAAACTCTAAGTACTCTTTATTTTATGGCTCAGTCTAACCCGTATTTAGACCCCAGTTAGACGTCATTCTCCCCAGGAAGCCTTCCTTGGCCCCCAGTTTGGGTTTAGTCCTCAACTATGAGCTTCCACCACAACCTGTGCTTACCCATAGATGTCTCTCTCACAATTGTCTGCTTCGTCTCTGCTTCCTTACTTGAGAGAGGGCACTGGGACTTAGGTACAATTTTGCACTGTGTCACTACAACACAACATACAGAATGATGAGGGTCAGAACACAGCCTCAGAAAAACCATTTCAAGGTGCTCTAATGAGAGTAGTTCATGTGAAAAAAAAATTATACCTCCTTCACCCAGGAATAGAGTGCTCTTAGGATGTTAATAGATTCATGATATCATGAAGTGTGTATTGATGAGTGCTCTCCTTTCCTTAACTTACATTTTCTTCACTTCAAGTTCATCAATTTCTACTGTCATAGCATTCAAACCTTCAGCATCTGGTTTGTTTTTGGTGAGTGTCAATATATGCTGGCTCTTTTGGGGGCAGGAGATCCATTAAGTAGCCAGAGTAAACATACCTAACAGTCATATTTAATGTGGTTTTTCTGAAGCAGAGTGGTATTTGGTGGGATCCTCACTATGGTCTTATAAATTGAATGGCCTTCATTAATCACTTTCTGAACAAGGTGAGTTTGTGGGACACTGGTCACCATGCAAGGATCGGACCACAGATGACAACATGAATCTTCTACATCCCAGTCATGGTTCCTTTCCCACTGGGAACAAAAGGTCCCCTTTGTTTCAGAATCCACCCACCTATTTGTCACCCCAGGGTATGGATGGCTACTTGGTGACCATGCAGGAGTTGACAGTGAAGAAGGACTGGGCCAAAGTCAAAGTCTTCCCAAGTTCAAGCTTGAGCACCAGGACAGGAGACACAGCCAAGTGTGAGAAGGGTCCCAGGCTGGCATGAGAACTCAGCATGCCACTCTAGCCCTACAACTAGATCAGGGTTTCAAGTGTTAGAAGATCTCTGCAGGGCCTTCTTGCTTGTACATCCCCTAGTCTAAAATGTTACAAACTCGCAGTCTTTGAACACACTGAAAAGAGTAAACCAAGACTTGGGGTTTGTCATTCAGTTCTTTTGTTGTCACTCTATGAGTGTGACGATAAGGCAGATCCCTGAAGAACAGCATCTGTTTTCCTTCTGAATTTATTTACATGTCTATGTTGGAGAAGGAGAGACCTCCCAGTCTTTTTTTTTTAAACCTCATATGAAGAATTTTTACTTTATATAGAGCATTATTTTTTCCTATTATAAAGACAATTCTGAAACATAAATAATACTTAAGTTTACAAATATATAAGACAGTAAAATCCATCAACAATACAACCAAAGGAGCCTACTATTGATTTCTTACATTTTTATACTTTCCCTATGCAAATACACATATAGGAGTAAATAGTTGTAACATTAAAACTGAATTCCCTTATTTTATTCATATGATTTTCAAATGTGCTGTTTCCACTTAAATGTATTGCCAATATCTTTTCAAATGAATGCAGACCTGCATTTTAATGGCTGCATAGTGGCATGGTTGATTTATCCAATCCCTTATGTCTAAATGTTCAACAATGTTTTGCTCTAATAAATCGTACTGTGATAAGCATTCTAAGTCATCTGGAGGCCTCTGAATCTGGGCTTATAGAAATGGCTGTGACTGATGAAGGCAGGGAGCTGTAGCAACCCTGTCACCCCAGATCCCATCTGTGGGTCTTGAGACCAAACTGAGTTAGCGCTAGAGAGCCCTGGTTGATGTCTGAGAACAGCTCCTATCTCCAGCAATTCTGAGGAGTGGGGTGGCCTAAAACTAGGGGTTACTTCCTGGAACTGTCTCTCTCCATTGGGCTAAATCCACAGCAGCTCCTAAAGAACAGACATTTCACCAAGAACAAAATGACTGCACCCCTACCTTAAAAATCCCTTACACTGTTGCAAAATTGTTTATTCGTATCAAGGGCCTATTGGAGTATATTGTTCATCCTGGAAGAGCCACAGAGAGTGGGGGATGTGGAGGGGAGGAAAGACCAAGGGAATTCAGAGATCTGGCCTCTAGAAGAGAAGCTACTGGTGGTGGGTGGTACTAAATGGACGAAAGAAAGGAAAATGGCCTTTGTGGAATGTTCTGGCAGTTTTATGCCCATCTTCTTACTGAATTCTCATAGCCACTCTAGCTTATTCTATTTATGGATGGGGAAATACAAGTCAGAAAGTGGGTGACTTTTCTAAGTTCAGCTTGTGGTGACAGAGCTGAGATTTATTTCAACCCTTGTTTTTCTGGCACTTTTTATCAGCCAGGCCAAGAAGTTTGAGAATTGCTCACACCCACAATGAAGTATAAGCTAGGTAATATCAATTTTGAAAGTGATGTTATTAATAATGTGTGTAAGGAAGCCAAACATAAAGATAACAGTGTGAGGCACCATGTCAAGCTCTATCCCATATGGTTGGACCTGTACTTCTGAGCTGCCACTCTGCTTTTAGACCAGAAACTTAGTGGGTAGCTCCAGAGTAGGGCCAGTTAATGTGGTAGGCCTGGGACCTGGCTTCCACAGGGCTCTTACCCTCTCTGTGCTCTGTGACCTCACAACTACCACATCTCCTCTGGGCTGGGCCTGGAGAAGCACTATGGGAGGACAGAACAGCTAGACCATTCCTGAAGTTGCCACTAGTCTGTCTCCTGATAGTCACACTCCAGCCATCCATGAGGGCCGTAAGGTCCCTGAGGGTGGCGCTGATCTGTAAGCAAGGGGCTTCTGCTGTGTGCCTGTCCAACTTTCTCTTACCCTAGTCCAGGGATCAGAAAGTTTTTGTTTTTGTTTTGGGGGTCTTGTTTGTTTTGTTTGGTAGGGCCAGATAGTAAATAATTTAGGCTCTGTGGACCACACATCTGTCACAATTACTCAACTCTGATGAAGTGTGAAAGCAGCCACAGACAACACATCAACAAATGAGCATGGCTGTGTTTCAACAATACTTTGCCTAGCCTGTGGACTGGGGTTGCCAACCCTGCCTTAGTCCAACAAGTTTACCAAAGCCCCTAACATCTTTCCTTTAAGACAATGTGTCAAACCACAAGCTTTCTCTCGTTTGCTGGGTACTAGACACAAAAGACATACACATGGAAGGCCACTAACATTTTTTCCCCTCGTTCTTCCCCTTTAACCAGTGACGAAAAGTTCAGTTCCAGCAAATCACCATGTGACTGATCATGGAGCCAGTTTTTTCCAATACCTTTTCTTTGGCTGCTGCTCACATCTGTAGTCACAGGTATCCTGAAGTTGACCCTCTTACCTAAAGGAACAAGACCATCCCATGCTCTGGACACAGTGGTCTGGACTTGGGGCTGGATGACCCCACTAAGAGGAACACCCACCAACTCCAATATCCCATTTTTTTGGCAAAGTTTTTTCTTTTTTTTTTTCTTCTTTTTTTTTTGTCTTTTTGTTTTTGCCATTTCTTGGGCCGATCTCGTGGCATATGGAGGTTCCCTGGCTAGGGGTTGAATCGGAGCTGTAGCCACCGGCCTACGCCAGAGCCACAGCAACGCGGGATCCGAGCCGCGTCTGCGACCTACACCACAGCTCACGGCAACACCGGATCGTTAACCCACTGAGCAAGGGCAGGGACTGAACCCGCAACCTCATGGTTCCTAGTCGGATTCGTTAACCACTGTGCCACGACAGGAACTCCTCACCAAGTTTTTTCTAGTTAGACACACAGTATAGTCCAGGGTCACTTACTCCTAGAGTGTCTATTTCCTAGAAGACTGGAGAGGACTTTGGGCTAAGACACAAAGCCTTGGGTTTTAAACTCAGCTCTGCCCCTCTCCAGCTGCCTTCCCTCTGGTAACTACTTCTCATTCTGGGCTTGGTTTTCTATTCTGTCAAAAATCATTTTCACCACATGCAAAAGAATGAAGGTGTACTCTTACTTTATACCATATACAGAAGTTAACTTGGAATGCATCAAAAGTATAACAAAAAGTATAAAACTCTTAGGAACAGGAAATAAAACCTTCACAAAACTGAATTTGGCAATGAGTTATTGGATATGACACCAAAAACATAGGCAACAGAAGGAAAAGAAGATAACAAATAAATTGAACTTCATCAAAAAGTTTTGTGCATCAAAGGACAACCAGCAGTGAAAAGGCAATCTACAGAATAGGAAAAAAAATATTTTCAAACCACGTATCCAATGAGGAATTAAGATCCAGAATAAATAAAGAACTCCTACAACTCAACAATGAAACTCCCCCCCCCCCAAAATGGGCAAAGGACTTCAACAGATATTTCTCCAAAGAAGATATACAAGTGTCCCAAAAGAACATGAAAAATGCTTCACTAATCAGTAGAAAAGTGCAAATCAAGACTATAATGAAATATCTACAATCTAACACCCATTAGAATGGCTACTATTTTAAAAAACACACACACACACAAACCAAAGTAACAAGTGTTGGTGGGAATGTGCAGAAATTGGAATGTTTGTATACTGGTGTTGGCAATGTAAAATGTTGCAGCTGCTTTTGAAAACAGTATGGTGGTTCATCAAAAAATTAAATACAGAATTACCACATAACCCAGAAAATCCACTTGTGGGTATAGACCCAGAAGAATTGAAAGCAGGTTCTTGCATATATATCCATATACCCGTGTTCCTAGCAGCATTATTTATGATAGCCCAAAGGCAGAAATACCCCAAGTATTCACTGATGGGTGAACAGATAAAGAAAATGTGGTTATATACATGCAATCAATATTATTCAACCTTTAAAAAGGAAATTCTGACACATGTTACAACATGGATTAAACCTGAGGAGATTATGCTAAGTAAGGTAGTCACAAAAGACAAATAGTATGTGATTCCACTTGTATGATATACATAGTGACATTCATAAAGACGGAAAGTGAAGTGGTGGTTTCCAGAGGCTGTGAGGGAGGAGGGAATAGGGAGTTGTTATTTCATGGATATAGACTTTCAGTTTTATAAGATGAAAAATTTTGGAGATGGTTTTTGGTGATGGTCACACAACACTGTGAATGTACTTAATACCACTGAACTCCACACGTAAGGATGGTTAAAATGGTAAGTTTTATGTTACATGTATGTTACCACAATTAAAGAAAAATTTTTTTAGGGCATGCCTATGACATGCCGAAGTTCCAGGGCTAGGGTCAAACTCATGCCATGGCAGTTACAACACTAGATCCTTAACAAGCTGAGCCACATAAATTTTTTTTTTTTTGTCTTTTTGCCCTTTCTTGGGCTGCTCCCGCAGCATATGGAGGTTCCCAGGCTAGGGGTCGAATCGGAGCTGTAGCCACTGGCCTACGCCAGAGCCACAGCAACGTGGGATCTGAGCTGTGTCTGCAACCTACACCACAGCTCACGGCAACTCTGGATCGTTAACATACTGGGCAAGGGCAGGGATCAAACCCGCAACCTCATGGTTCCTAGTGGGATTCATTAACCACTGAGCCACAACGGGAACTCCTAAAATTTTTTTTTAAGAGCTAAAAAATGTCATCTTGAGATGACTACAACTGTCCATTCTGCTCTAAAGTTGTGTATTTCACTGCACATTTGGGAAGCATACGGCTGCTGGTGTAAAGCAGGGATTTGGCTCCTTCTCTCCTAACCACAGTCCCTTCTAGCCTTCAACTCTTCCAAAAACAACCTATTTTCAAACTCTTGGTCTCATTCAAGCCTCACAAGAGTGCTGCTAAATCAGCAGGGTTACATTATCATACACACGTTACAGAGGAAGAAAGAGGGGCTCAGGTTTTTCAATGACGTGTCCAGGGCAGTGAATTAACACATGGTGGTGCAGAGCTGAGAAAAATTCTCCTGATTACCTTCCTTGCAAGCCTCAAGGGATGGTCCTCAAAGTTCTCATGACACCATGCTCAGCAGCATGGGGCCAGGGGGTGGGGGGTGGTGGGCTGAGAACCCTGCTGGTAGCTTTAGTTTTCCCCCCAAGTACCCTGATTCTCGCGATTTCCTCTTCCTTAAAGAACTTGAGGTCTTCAGGCCTCTTGCAAAGTGGTTTGAGGAAAAAGAAGGAGATGAAAATTCACTGAACATCCACCATAGGCCACTTTTCCTGCACAGTAACTAGTAGGGAAGCAATAATATTTCCTTTTTGAGAGATGAGGAAGATGTGGTCCTAGGGTAGCAGGATCACTTGGTCAGGGAGTGAAGGAAGGCTGCAGAGGAGGATGGCAAGTTTCTAACTCTCTGTCCCTTTTTTCAGAAACTGGGGGACCCGGTGTTAAAATGCTCTATGAACTGATGCTGAAAAGCTGAGCAAAAGGCCAAACAAGCAGAATTTCTCTCCAAATGGACAAGACAGCCCGTTGACCTCAGTAAGCTCTCTGGTCAAGAAACACTCCTGAGCTACTAAGCACCAGGCATTGTGCAAAGCACTGAGATTCAGCAGGAGTCAGGCAGGGCCAGAGCAGGTGGCCGGCTGATGCTCCAGTTCCACCTGGGAGGCAGGAAATCAACATGAAAAATGCACAAATATGGTGTTTGAGGTTGTGGTTAGTGAGTGAGGGAAACAGAGTGATATACAACAGAGGAACTGTTTTAATTGTGACCTAAAGGGAGAGAAAGAGATGGCAGGTCAAAAGCAAAGGGGAGAAGGCAGAAACAGTAGACAACAACTGCAGGTGGCCTCCTGCTGCACAGAGCTTGGTCAAGGAAGGGGGCACAGGAATGAGAGGGCGTCCAGAGGGGAGCAGTGGCCAACTCCAGGGGAGCCTTGATGGTCATGGTTCCAAATCTGAATTTTATTCTGGAAACAATGGGAATTTGTAAACTTTTAAGACCATGTGGGGGAGGGTGACTCCATCATGCAAGCCCCAGCATCCCAAGCCTCAAAGAAAGCTAGGGACACTTTCCCTTAGCTGCTTTGCACATTGACTCAGCCTGGCCTATCACCTCCACAAAAAATCTCTACTGCCCATATGGAAAAAATCTAGCTAACATATTTTAAGAGTTATAGGATGCATATATTTTTCAATGTTTCTTTTAGGAACCATAAACCTTTAGTTTTATGATGACTTAATATTGATGTCAAGCTATAAAGAGAGCTGGGACAGTCTGATTAAAAAAGTAGCAACTTCATGCCAGAGAAGCAGTAGTTTCTTTCCCTTGTCTTACTTGCCTTCCCCCTTCCCCCTCTTCTTGTCCCTTCTCTTCCCCCCTCTCCCTCCCCTTTATTTTGCTTTGCAAATGTGCTTAAATCTAGTGCCTGGAGCAAAGGAGCCGGCTCTTCCTTGGATGCCAGGAGCTTCCCTGTGTCCTTTGGAGTTGTGTCCTGAAATCAGGAACAGACCTCAACTGTGGCCTTCACCCCTAGGAAGGCACCTCATGTTGGAGGGAATACAGTCATTGCAGATGCCTTGCGGAGTGCCCTGGATGGGGAAGAAACTGCTAGACACAGCCAACAAGTAATCATCACCCCCTTCCCCCACCTCCCCAGCAACTCTCCAGGAACAAAATATTTATAGGGCCAACCACAGGAAGGCAGGAAGGCCCATGGTGCAAAAACTCGGGGAGAGAAAAGATGATGAAAAATAACTTCCAGAAGAATGGAACTCACATTTTGAATAGAAGTGGTATTTAAAAGAAAAACAAAGCCCAAGTCCCAAACATCCCATCCAACAGGAAATCATCATCAGTGTTAAGATATTCCAGAAAGGAGACCCTGGGACAGCTGAAGAATTGGGACAAGGATATCAGCTGTGTTGAGGAGGAGCTAGGGGTAGACTGGCCAGTTCCTGAAACACCTGGGGGTGTTGGGGAACACCTGGGCCTTAGGGTGTCCTATTGCTCTCCTGATCCTAGAAGAGGGCAGAGAAGTTGGCAGTGGGCAAGAGGAGCCAGGTAAGGTGGCGTGGTCATCTGTCATTTTGCTAGATGCCATTTTGTGGTCTGTAGATATTAATCATACACATGCTAGGTGCCAGGCACCCTCCCAGGCACTGGGGATACACAGTGAGAGTTGAGTTCCTGCACTCGAGTAGAGTGTACCCACTGTTTTGGGAACAATCTGATTGGGAGTTACCTTAGATTGTTGATCAGAGTGACCTGCCCTACCCTGGCAGGGCAGTAGAAGAGTGACCCAATCTGGGTCAACATCTGTGCTTTCACTGAAATTTGCTTCATGAGAAGACTGACAAAAATCCTGGGGGATATGCAGTTGGAGCCTATTTATCTATGTTCCAAAGAAAAACTCCTGTAGTGGCTGCCACGTGGAGCCTCAGAGTGGCCACGGTATGCCCCTTCAAAGCTGCCTCTTCAGCCTTCCCCTGGATTCTGTGAGCTGCTGCATAGCCACCTGATAAATACCAGTTCTGTGTAGGTTAGCAACACTGGCATCTGTTGCTTGCAACCAATGACCCTTGATTATTAGAAGGTGGCCAAGAGGAAGGAGCTGGAGACAGACGACTGTCTTTGCAATTTAGAACTACCAGGTCTCAATCTTTATTACCAGCAATACTTTGTTTTACCACCTTGGATCCTCTAGTCTAAATAACTGAAACAGCCCTTTCCTGGTCCCCTTGTTTTCTCTTCAGAACGATTATCCTAAAGTGTTTCTCCACCATCTCCAGAACCATCATTCTCCTTAGCCCGACAGGCCAGGCCTGCCAAAACCTTCTCCCAACCTGCCTTCGTAGGCTCCCTTGTATGCCAGTATTCTTACATAGTCAACATACAGGCCAATTAATCTTTCCCTAGCACTCTATGCAATGGCTGGCCTCAGTGCCTTTGCTCAAGCTCTTCCTTCAACCAGGAATGTCTCTCCATGTTTCTGTGCTCTTTATAAATTCTACTTCATCCTTTATCAACTCAAATGTTATTTCTGATATAAAGCCATTCCTGAATGGCTAGAAGAAATTCACCATGACTACCCCTGTGTTCCCACACCCCCTATCTTATGCTGCTTCTGTTTCCCTGTCTTTTTTTTTTAAGATATTATTTTCAGAGAATAATGTACATTACATTGTTGTTTTTTAAATCACATCTGTAGTTGTATAATGATCATAACAATCCAATTTCACAGGATTTCCATCCCATAACCCAAGCGCATCCCCTCACTCCCCCAACTGTCTCCTCTGGAGACCATACGTTTTTCAATGTCTGTGAGTCAGCATCTGTTCTGCAAAGAAGTTCAGTCTGTCCTTTTTTCAGATTCTACATGTCAGTGAAAGCATTTGATGTTGGTGTCTCATTGTATGGCTGACTTCACTTAGCATAATTTCTAGGTCTATCCATGTTGCTAACAATGCTGGTATTTTGTTCATTTTAATGGCTGAGTAATATTCCATTGTGTATACGTACCACATCTTCTGGATCCACTCCTCTGTCAATGGACATTTAGGTTGTTTCCATGTCTTGGCTATTGCAAATAGTGCTGCGATGAACATCAGAGTACATGTGTCTTGACCCCGAGTTAGGTGAATACAAACCCAAGTGTCTCTCTAGAATTGAGATCTTTGAGGAGGGCCTGTGTCTCTGGTCTCAGAAAGCTTAGTACAGTGCCAGGCCCAACAGAGAAGTTTGTAGAATTTAATTACTAGTCATCGGCCTCTGTGAGTTATTAGTTAAAACTGATCTGGACTCAAGGCAGGTTCTGACCACACACATGGAACCCAATCCTCCTTACTACTGTCTCCTTCCTAGCTCTGACCCTGGGCTGTCATTTCACTGCTCTGTGGCTTTCCCTCATTTGACAGCTGCTTTTTCCTCTTCTAGCTGCAGACTCTAACAGTTCAATTCACTGTGACATATCCAGTCCTCAGCATGATGCCTAGTGCATGCCAGGAGTTAACGCACTTGAATGAAGGAAGAAATGAATGCACTTGACACTCATTGACTCTGAGATGAATTCTGACTCAGACACACCATTAATGTTTGTAAGTCCACGTGCAAGAATAAAGAAATCCCACATACCAAGTGTCTGAATATTCCAAAGGTGTCAAATATGATTAAAAAGCTGTTTTCTAAAATAGGTGTTATCCTTCTACCTTAACAAACATGACTCTGTGACGTCACCCATTCTGCACAGTCAAGATGGCATGGGAAAGACTGGTTCTTGGCTTACTTGCTCCCCTCCCGGTCCTGCTTCTCCCTTGTAATTCAAGACACACACATCCCAGTGACATCCACACTGCCCATAAATTGCTGCCCTCGGCTAGCCCTTGAACCTCAGTTGCACACGTTACTGGGAGTGCCTAGTCTCAGAGAACAGACCCAGGGACGAGGCCGGCATAAGTCCTGGAAGCAGGCTCAGGGACTTTTGGGTTCTCCTTCTCCAGAGCATAGTCCGGAATGGGAGGTGTGGACTCCAGGTGGGTAGGATCCTGTAGCTGACATATTTCTCATTTTGTGGGGAGAAGAATAGCTGGACAAGGGCCAGGGTGGGCTATGGGGACCCCTCATGCCTAGGTCTAAAGTTCTGCTCTGACTTTATTCTTAGGAGCCTTGTCCAGAAAGGAATCAAGCCCCTTCTCCATAGAGGCTACTTCTATACTGTTTTTTTGCCGGGGTTTGCAAAGTCCTCAACAGCCCGGAAAGAGCCAGAGAGTGGGGCACCTGGACACATCTGGGTGAGAGTGAAGCCTGGTGTTCCACAACATCGATCCCCTCCCAGGGTGGTGGGAACCCCTCTCACATCACAGGCATGCTTGGTCATGAATGCCTAGAAGCTCCTGTCCATTCGAGCGATTTCTGCCATTAAGTAAGAGTGCTTCAACATCCCCTTGGATAGACCCAGGTGGGCAGGGAACCCTAAAGGTGACAGGGCCACTGCAGTTCTCCAAGCAGAGAAAAACCAGCGGCTGGCACTTTAAAGGAAGGAGATCTTCTGCACAAAAGCTTTCAAATGGGCTCCTGCAGACAGCTGTGGCCAAGCTTTTGAAATATTTCTAGCCTCTGTTTTCCTGCTGTGAAGTGTTTCGAGAAACAGTTTAGGAGCGAGAAGCTGTTTGCTATTCTGGGGCAGTGGGTGTGCAGATGAAAGGGCAGATGGGTTGGGGAGGAATAATTCCCCAAGTGCCCATAAAATTTTTGATCTTTGGCCCCTGCTGTAAAGTGATTCTGGGAATGCTGGTCAGATGGGAGAGCCGAGCTCTGTGGACCAGTGGCTTCCCGTGACCTCCATATGGGCACCTGGGACATGGTGTTTGTCACCCAGGGCACCAAGATGGGGACTCTCATGGCTGCTGGATCTCCAGAGACCTGTTGGCAATCAGAATTTCAGGCCAGATGACATGGAGAGCTGGGGAGGTCTGATGAGACAGGTGGAGCCCTGTCTAGGAAGCTGATCCAAAGAACTAAATATTCCACCAAGAAAACGCAAATTTGGCTGATGGTCCAGTTCTCTCAGGCTTAACTGAGCCAAGGCTGTGTGGCTTATTGAGCAGAGCTCTTAGCCAAGAGTCAGGTGACTTGGGGCTAGCCCTGGGATCTGACTGGCCAAATTACATATCCTCCCTGCCTTAGTCTTCTTTGCAGCTCAAAGATGTGAAGTTACCTTCTTGGAGCGGTGGATTTCAAGGTGTAGCCTTGGAAATACCTTCACGTATTCTTTACATTGAAATGATTTCCTTCTATCTTCAGATAACAGGATCATTTAATTTGGGTTGAGAGTTTGAGCCTTGGAGTCACATTTCTGCTACATTCAATCCTAGCTTAGTCTTAGAAAACGGTATCATCTTGGGTGTGTGTTGGTCACCTCTATGAGCCTCAGTTTCCTCATCCGTAAAATGGGATGTTATTACTTGCTTCTCTAGATGTTCAGAGAATTAAATGAAATAATGATCTTGTATGCTGGTTTGGGCATAACTTTCTCTACTTCTGCAGAGTAGCATTGTACTTGGGGTTGGCAAGACTAGACACCTCACTGAGGACCCCATAGGAGTGACCTTACTGCCTTCTGCTGGGCTTTAGAAAGACCATTGTTAACGTGGGTACAGCCTTCTGCTGAATGTTGTATTTTCCTGGTGGGAAATTTGTGGTCAGAACTACTTTAAAGAAGGACACATGGACTAAAGACAGGGTTTTTTGAAGCAGACTTCACTGTGATCCAAGAGGTCTCCAGTCCAGAAGATATTGTGAGAGGCAAAGGAATAGAAGTTAAAAGGCTTATCCAGAATAGCCAGCTCTTTGGTTCAGAGGAAAGGGTGCTAAATTTGGAGTCAATTGGGCTGGGACTCTGTTTAATATGACTATGTGTCCCTGGTCCTCAAGAACATAACTGTCAGTTCATCTGGAGCTAAATAAATGCATCTTAATGAATGGAGGAAGGAAGAAGGAAGAAAAGAAGAAAGGGTAGGGCTAAGCTTGGTTCCTTGAACACAAGACCTGAACCCCCAGTTTCTTCACTGGTAAAATGTGGGTAATAATATTTACCACAGAGGTTTGTTATGAGTATTCATCTCAACACGTGCATTTTCATATGTAAAGTGCTATCTATCATCTGTGATAATGACAAGTCATTAGGTACTAGAACTGACAACTCTAGGAAACGTTAAGAGAAAGTGAACATGGAAATTGAGGTAAATATCAGTCAGGCCAAAAACATGGTAATCATTGCCTTGAAGACAATGCCATTTTTTGACGACTAAACATTCAGCCAGGAAAAGGGCTCCAAACTGTATCTCAACTCAACATGGAAAGATGTTCTTTAGTTTTCTTTTCTTCCCTTCTGTTTTTTGGAAAATCATAATAAAATTAAATCACTAGCAACTATTTATTTATCATCTGAATTTTATCTGCAATATAGTAACCTTACCCATTGACTCTCATTCCATACAAAAAAAAAAAAAAGATACTGAGATTCACACTCATTAGCAACACCCTCAATCATGTAGGAAATATTCAAGCTTATTTCATAAAACTGACATTGTCAGGCAAGACCTTCAGCAGTTTTGTTCTCTTTAGTGAGATCTGGCAAATCTCTTGTTCTGAACAGTGCTGCCTTGCTTCTTTTTGTTGCCCTGCTCCCATTCTTAGCACAGTAGTTACAATCGCTAGGGGCTGGTAAGACACAGCTCTTACCCTCAAGGAGGTTATAACCTAGAGAGGTCTACAGAGACAGTAACAATAGTAATTGTTTACATAGGAATTGTTTTGCTGCTTTTTGATAAATCATTGAAAGGAAATCCTTTGCACTAGCTATGAAGTAACTTAGAAATGCAACCAATCAGGCCCTATTCAGAAAAGAAGAGGAAATAAATACTGAGCTCATATTTTGTGCCTATGTGAGTATCTTACATATATCACTTGAGGGATTGCCAGCACCCTCCCCCATCCCCATGCTCTAAAGGTACAGGTAGTATATGCCTGTTTTGTGGCAGGAGTAATTGACAGAGAAGTTATTTAGTTAGCACTGGGTCTTATTATTTTTAAGAGCGGTCTGTCCAGCACTCAAATCTTGCTCTTTCAACAGAACCACTCATGTTTGAATAAAGTGGTGAATAAAGTGCCCAAGAAAATAAAAAATTTCACCCGCCTCTTAAATGTCTCTGGGACTTTCTGAGGCCTAGAATCTAGATGTTTTGAGTGAAGCACTCGAGGTGGGGGCAGGTCTGGCAGCCATGCTCAGGCTTTTTTTGAACTGAGCTAACATGTTTCTTTCTAAGCATCACCTAAGATGAACTGAGTGTTCTATGGGGTCTTGGCAGTAGGGAGAAGTGCTTAATGGCACATTTGGCTTCAACAGTTGTGGTCTGACCTACAAATCTGCCTTTACTTCCGAGTTGGAGCAAATTCCTCATCTGAAAAGTGAGAATAACACCTATTTTGTAGGACTGCTGTATTAAATCAGATCATGTCTTAAAAAGTGCTTATTAAGCATAAGTCCTGGCAGTGACTATTAGCTCTCTTTTTGAATTATTCAGACATTTCCAAAGACAGAGTGTGATGTCAGGGGATCATCTGAAAAGACTCAATGCAAAATGGATTTAGACGCTAGATTGGTGAACTCTGAAGGGGTCAATACACCACCATCAATAAGCCTAGGCATGTGTCTCTTGAAAGTTTTAACAACTTATACAGGCCATCTCTAGGTTTTCCTAGTTTGTTTCTCATAGTGGCCAGCAGAATAGTTAGGTGCTACTAGTAACTGAATGGTCAAGAGTTTGTAGCATTAATAAAACCCCTTTCTACAAGTGCAAGCCACCCCTCCCTCCAGTATAACAGTTTATTAGGAATCCCAGTTCTTTATCACCTATGACATTGCCAAGAAGGTGGTCTGGCCAGGTGCCCAAGGGGCTGTCCCATGAGTATGAAGCGAGTTCTTCACCATTTCTGTTTGCACTAGACCCTCATCCAGCCAACATCCTGACTCCAAAAGGGGCCTTGCATATTCTTCCAGCCAGTTCCGGTCTCAGTGGCTCTTTCCATCCAAGCTGTACTTGGGTTGAGCATGGACTAATATGAGGTGTTTCTATCCACCCTATCATTTCTGAGACATCTCGGATGCTACCAGAGAGACAGTTAACAAAAAGCATGCCCTGAATGCAAGTATGTCCAATCTGTTTTTTGGCATTTGGAGAAGTAAACAAAGTAGGTTTTGTTATTATTGTTTGGTAAGATCAAGCTTTCAATCTTATTCTCCCTAATCTTCTTGTCCCCACCTCCATTATCATATATATTTTATTATTTTTAGAGGGTGATATACCTAAATAGAAGTTTTATCATTTAGAGTACTTTTCATTAACAGAAACAATGTAATATTGTATTAATCAATTGGGAAAGGGGTTAGCTCATGGAACTAGACTTGACAAGTAGGGTGGGCTCCAGGGTTGACCGCAGCTCAGTGATATCATTGAGGAGCCCAGTTCTCTGGGCATATTAGCACTCCCACCCTCTATGTGTCAGCTTAGCTCTCATGCTGGTTCCCCTCAACCAGGGAAGGCAATGTTCAGAGGAAGAGAAAGATACTGTCTTTCTTGTTCCTTATGTTTATATCTCAGCAGTTGGCAGACTACGCTTCACATGTTAGTGGTCAGGAGTGGGTCTCATGTCCCTTCCCAAACAAATCCCTAGCAAGGGGCATGGCATGACCATAACTGGCCTGAATGAATACTTTAGGGTGGAATGGCTGTTCGGTCAAGAAGTCACAGGTGTTATCTTAAACTTGTAGCTTCAGATGGTGCCCATGCCTGGTGCCATGAATGCAATAGGCTCTTGGCACATAGTTCACAGTGACGGCATAGAAGATTTACATTTGCCATTCAAACCTGGCTAATCCTGCTGCTTCTCTGAGGTTCCCCAATACCACAGTCTAGCTAAGCACAAGCACAGGTAAATTTTAGGGACTCCACACGGTCTGTAAACTCATGATGCCTATCAACACCATAGCATGAAAGAGAGAACTTGGGAGTGGCTCTGTGGTTTGGCAGGTCCACTGAGGCTCTTGTCCACATCCTTTCTGACGTCAGGATGGATGATTAGCATCAAGCTGACTTTCTCGAGTCAGCTCATGCCGAGAGGAGGAATCCCCAAGATGCATTACTCTGGGCAGGCCTTTCTGCTTTCCGTGGTGCTGCTTGCCCACTGATTAGCTGTGAGTACTGGATGAGGCCAAGACACTATCACCGTGGCCAGTGGAATAATAAAATCAAGTTATTCCATCATTACACTTTTCCTTCGAGGGGGAAAAAATTTAGAACACAAGGCCCATCAAGACCGTTCCTGTTTCTGATGTCTCTATCACAGACTTGGCTCCAAAGGTTAAATGTTTTGGATTACAAAATGTACATTATATGGGGGTCTTCCTATAAATCAACAAGGCAGGTATGTTAAACACAGAAAAATATCTACAGCTGTTCTCTTACTCATCCTGCTTGTTATTTAACTCAGCCTGGGCCCTAAGGAACATTTTTAGTTGTACTGTCAACAGTTTCAAAACAAAGAAGGAACTGCAACTGGCAAATGAGGAACCCAGCTGGCCCTCTGTTTAGGCTCCCACTGCATATACTTTAATCCTGACACCTGCAAGCTATTTAATCAGGATTTACAATTGAACATGAAGGATGAGGGGTCCGCAGGGCTGTGTTCTTCGTGTTTGGATTGCAAATGATGGAGAAAAACTTTGTTATCGGATGTTGTAGTTATTTGAAGTTGGGTGCCCTCTAACCCACGGGGAACTCAGCATCATTTATCACTCCCCAGAAAAAACTCAGCTCAGGCAGACGCTGCCCCTCACAGCCTTACATTCTATTTTTGCTTCTCCTGTATTCTAGAGTAAACAAACTTGGAATTTATGAACAATGAGAAAAATAATTTCCAGAGCGCATATGGCACGAGAGTTCTAAGTGAAATAATAAAAGCATAATCTGGAATTATACAGAAAGCAAAGTGTAAGAGGGCATTTGCCTACAATCTGGCCATAGCCTGTGGTATACAGGGTTCTCCACTTATAAAGGTACTGACTTTCACAGAGAAGAGCAAAGCCTTGAGCCAGAGTCAAAGTATGGCCATTTTGCCCAACACAACAGAGAGCAATGAAACTTGCTTGTAAATGCACCAAGTTCCCATATGAATAAAGAAACAAAAACTGCACTTATTCCAGACTTAGAAAAATTGCCTTGGGAATAGTCCTTTAGAATGGAAACTTTGTTAGTTGAGGAGCTCCTGCGATAATGTAACTGAGAGGAGCCTTAGAGAAATAGCTAGGATCATTACATACTGAGTTCTCCCTGAGCTGAGTGCTTTGGGAGGGACAAGGCAGAAAACAGGGGTCCCACCCTCATGGAGCTTCCAGTCTACGTGAAGGGATAAAAAGATCCCATGTGAGACAGTAAGTAAACAGGATAGGATAGTGTGCAATAAAAAGAATTTTAAAGAAGGGATGACCACTGTCTCCTAGAGTAGTCAAAGAAAACTTTTTGAAGAACATGAGCTTGAACTGAAAACGCAAGTGGTTCTCAACATATTTTAGTACAAAGAGCCCTGCAGAATAGTCCTTGGATATTTACATGTTGAATTTATTCATGGAGAAATACTTGAAAACCACTATGAATTCATTACTATTGAAAGTGTGTTTGTATTTTTCACCAGAGCAGTATTTACCCGCATTTGAAAAATAGTACAAATAGGTGTGATATGTTCACCCAGTCAATGTACAATACATGGTTTTCAAATGGCTTCATATCTTTTCCTTATAATAGCTTTGCTGTTTCATCCCAGGGGTCTGCAGTCTACAGATTAGTAAACACTGGATTAGAGTTTATATGTTTGAATGCTAATGAAACTGTCCTCAGAGCAAATGCCTAATAAATTTGGGCAGATGGTCCCATTGATGCCTCTAGAAATACTTCAGGAGCAGTGGCCAGAGAGCACTGGGGCTTGCTTGTGGCTTTAGTGGCAACCTTCTTTCAATATCTCTACCAGCAATTCAGTACTTGAGTGATTCCATTCTCTTCATCACCCTGTCATAATGTGCCCGGGTTTGTGAGTGGCATAAATTTATAGGAATCTAGCAACAAGATTACAAAAGAAGGAGTTCCCATCATGGCTCAGTGGTTAAGGAATCTGACTAGGAACCATGAGGTTGCGGGTTTGATCCCTGGCCTTGCTCAATGGGTTAAGGATCTGGCGTTGCCGTGAGTTGTGGTGTAGGTTGCAGGCACAGCTTGGATCCCGCGTTGCTGTGGCTGTGGCGTAGGCCAGGGGCCACAGCTCTGATTAGACCTCTAGCCTGGGAACCTCCATATGCCATGGGAGTGGCCCAAGAAATGGCAAAAAGACAAAAAAAAAATTACAAAAGAAGGACCACATCCTTTATTGCCTTCTATTGGACCTGGACCAGCTTACACAGAAAACTCCTCGAATGTCAAGAACCCACTTATCTTTTAAAAACCACCAGAGAACTAGATTTAATGGTATCTCTCAGAAATTCCCTGTACCCATGAATAAAGATACTTTGTTTTGTCCTTAATGCTGAAGTAACGTAATGCTTGCTTTTTGGGTATGCTTTCAAAATATACGAAGACAGACAAAAACTCAGCCAGTATTCTGCTGTGATCATTTTGGCGTATATCCTAGTTTTTTAAAAATGTAAGCATGTATACGTGCAAAAATATTTACAAACCTGGCATCATTCTGTACACATCATTTTATACTCTGTTTTTTTTTTTCAGTTAATATATTGGGTTTAGTTTCCTTGTCCATATACATTTTCTAAACTATGATCTTTAATGACTGCTTAATATTTGATCACCTGGCTTTCCCATCCATTATTTAATCAATTCATTTTTTTTTTGTTACACCTTTAGGTTGTTTCCTTTCTAAACCTTGAACAGTATAGCAATGGATATTTATAGAAATCTTTATGCTCATTGTGAAGCAAATGCAGTTTCAATTTGATCAAGTATCTTCAATTCTATAGTTTAGTCCCAGATTTTCCCATCTCATTATGGCTTTCTCCCAGTTTTAGGTCCTGTTTGGCAGGGGGTGGGTCTCTGCATTTAGCCTTTGGTCACAGTCTACAGAACACAAGGCAGTGAGGGGCCATCTTCCCAGATGAATTGAGAGAGTCAGAAGTACAAGCCTTGTTCTCATCCTCTCAGAGAGATGAGCACCACATGGCCCTTAAGTGGTTGGTCGGAGAGGAATTGGGATGTAAAAAACTCCCCTCTTGGACAACGAGGAAAGCTCAGGGCAGGACACAAAACTTAGACTCTTGCTTGGAGGGAGAGACTTGGGCTGACCTCACCATCGAGGGCTATATTCCTATCTAGTGGCTGTAGGAACGGAGCCCAGACGTGTGATGGTGCTTTTCTCACTTCCTTGTCTTCCTTCTGTAATTTTCCTCACTACAGAGCTGATCTTTTCGGTCAGCCATTATCAAAAAACAATTATTCATGACACTTTTAAGGACAGTAAGGAAGACTTGATTCAAAGGAAGCTACTCTAATGGGTTTTTTCAATAGGGAGATCAATGGGGGCTCAGCTCAGAATACAAGGAAAAGTGAGGAAGGTAGAGCCAAGGAGCAGGGTTTCAAGTCAGTGGATGAAAAATTACCAAGATGTAGGGTAGTTCTTTGCTAAACCAACCCAACAAGATCTTTGCTGGAGGCAGACCAGGGTGATAAGATAATGAGGTGGAGGATGAGGAATTTGGACAGATACTGAAGGTGATCAGAGCAAGAGAGGGGGATTTACACTAGACTAACTTAACAGGACTCTTGCTAAAAGTGGAATAAGCAGGCCAAAGACAGTGCTCAAGGTCAGAGCCTAGTCAAAATAGGACTCAGAGGAGCCTGATCAAATCTGCTCAAGAAGGGAGTTCCCACTGGGGCCCAGAGGAAACGAATCCGACTGGTATCCATGAGGACAGGGGTTCAATCCCTGGCCTTGCTCAGTGGGTCAGGGACCTGGTGTTGCCGTGAGCTGTGGCATAGACATGGCTTGGCCCACGTTGCTGTGGCTGTGGCACAGACCAGCAGCTGTAGCTCCAATTTGCCCCTAGCCTGGGAACCTCTATATGCCATGGGTGTGGCTCTAAAAAGAAAAAAAGAAATCTGGTCAAGGAGCAAGTCTTTGTCAGCATTTCTGTTTTCGGAAACACCTAACCTCCCATTATGATGTTTTTCAGTTGTGCCCTCAGAGAAGTAGTAAATGTGAATTCAACTTTTAGGAAGAAATTCCCATTTCATGCTTTTCAGTTCCCATTTCTCTCTGTTTCCCTGTTCTGCTCACCGTGTCACTACTTCCCATCCAATCTCTCCGTCCTGTGCCCTGTTAACTGCCCCCCTAGCCCTTCACGCCCATTTCCCTTTCCTTACACATCTTTAAGTGCAGCCTTTGTGGAGTCATTTGCTCACTATCACGGTGCTTCTTTCTATGGTACCTCCGTGGTGGAGGCTTTAGCACCTGATTACATCATGGACTGAAAGAATCTGCCATCTTTGTGGAGTCTTCCCTCTTCCTCTTAGATACCTCACCTGTTAATTTATTCTCAGCATCAAATTTAGAGAAGATTTGCTATTCTTACTATACTATATAGTCAGATGTAGTAAGACATTTTGTTTATAATAGAGTACTGTGAGAATAAAAGGAGGAACTATTAATTATACCAGGACAACAGCATTTGTTGAGACGATCACAAATAAATCTGGATATGTGATTAATTTTGCCCTTACTTTCATTCCCAGTCTCTTCAAGTTCTGTCAAACAGTCAAGAAGAAATTACAATTCTAAGAAATTAAAGTATAAGTATAAAGTTCTGGAATTTTGAAAAATTAGTGAAAGGTTGGGCTAAATTAGGCTAGCACTGTGCTGTCAATGAAGAAAATTTTGATCAAACAGCATAATACAGAGACATGCAGGAGAAAAATCTGGGTACTATGGTTATATAGTGATTTAAGCAGATGGTCCAAGGACTTTCAACCTTCAATGTTTTAATAATTTAAGCCTATTAATTTTATTTTTTCTTTTATATTTATAGTCCAGATTTTTTTTTCACTTTGGTTTGTCTATTGCCCAGTTATCATTTTATAATAATTCACCTCACTTCTATTGCTATTGAGGTGTACTTACGGAAGTTGACTGTTGATGGATAGAAATTACTCCGGGCCATTCAAAATAAATGGGACTATGGTAGCCCTGACTTGAGACAAATAAAATTAAGGAAATATAAATATTTAAGAGGATACTAGCTTCTTCTAGCTTGCTTTCACAAATAGCTTCCCATACTTCAAGCATCTTCAAAAATATTTTTTACTCTTTTCTTTTAGATTGACATTTGCTGACAACTCTTCCAAAAGATTCACCCATCCCATAAATAGGAAACTTAAATGCAACAAAAACTATAGAAGAAATGGAAAAATATTGCTAAATAGTTGCCTCCCCAAAGTGTACGACTGATGATTTGTCAAATTTATAAGGATCAAAGAAAAAAAAAATCCCTACAGCATTTTTTTTTGAGACAAGGAAATATGAAAACACATTTAAAAATCATAATTCTAAAATAAATTTGACCAATACTAGATTATAAAAATCTATAAACCAATTTCCCATGTTGATAAGCATGCAGAAATCCTACCTAGTAGTATTAGAAGAATAATACACACAATGTGTATTATGTTATCTACGAATTCATGGATGGTTTGGAATAGGGAAATCCAGGAATGTAAGTTATACAGTAATAGGTCAAAGGACAAAAGTCACATTATTATCTCAATATATGATCAAAAGGCATAAGACTGAATGTCCTTCCTGTTTAAAACTTGCAGTAAACTTGGTATAGAATGATATGGAGGAGTTCCCGTTGTGGCGCAGTGGTTGACGAATCTGACTAGGAAACATGAGGTTGCGGGTTTGGTCCCCGCTCTTGCTCAGTGGGTTAACGATCCGGCGTTGCCATGAGCTGTGGTGTAGGTTGCAGACGCGGCTCGGATCCTGCGTTGCTGTGGCTCTGGTGTAGGCCAGTGGCTACAGCTCCAATTAGACCCCTAGCCTGGGAATCTCCATATGCCGCGGGAGCGGCCCAAAGAAATAGCAAAAAGACAACAACAACAAAAAGAATGATATGGAGTACAACTTTAAAATTATAGAAACACACACACACCCCTCTCTTTCAAGTCAACAGCCATGCACCATCATTCTTAAACATGAAACACTAGAGACAATCTCATTAAAATAAGAAATAGATATGATACTATCACAACTATTTTAATATTTGTAGTTATCAAAGTTGTAGGCAATACAGTAAGTCTTAAAAAGTAATGTTATTTGTAGATAATATGATTTATTTTGACCGGCGGGGGGGGTGGGGGGGCAACTATGGAGCAAGGGCTAAGTCTAGCTGGTGGATTGCTTTGGTAAATAAAGTTTTATTACAACATAACCATACCCTTTCATTTACATATTATGTAGTGGCTGTCTGTGAACTACAGCAGCAAAGCTGAATAGTCATTACAGAGACAATGTAGCTCACAAAGTCTAAACAATGTATTGTCTGGCCCTTTACAGAAAAATACCTTGAGGATCCCCAAAATCAATAAAGAAACTATTAAGGTGTCTAGATTTTAAATACACCAAAGATATATATATGAACAAAAATAAGTTGAATAATGTCAAAGGGAAGATCCCACAAAAAAAACCATTTAAACATAAAATAGGCAGGATCTATATGAAGAAAACCACCAAATTTTAATGAAGACTATAAAAGAATAAATAACTGTAGAACACAGTATGTTTTTGAATTGGAAGACTGAATAGCATAAATCACAATCTTTCCCATATTTATTTTTTAAGGTTAATGCAAATTCGACTTGTTTTTGGACATAGGGTAGCAAAATTATTCTTAATGTTCTAAGAATTATAAAAAATAATTGGCTTTCAGATATACAGACCCTCATAATACAAGTTCATATCTCATTCACATCAAGTCCAAAATGGGCATTTCAGATGGGCCAGCATCTATTTCTCAAGAAAGACTCAGAGGCCCAGCCTCCTCCATCTGGTCACAGTGCTTCCAAGGCTCCCCTGGGAGTCCTCTCAATCCCAGGCAGCTCAAACCCAGGTTTTTACTTTTGTAGGCTATTGTGGAGGTGCCACCGTTACTTCCCTCATCCTCTATCAGTTATATGAAAACTAAGTACAAGGGAACCTGGGAAATGTAGTCTAGTTGTCTGTCCAGAAGGAATTTTTTTTTTTTTAAAGGAGTTTGGTGAATAGTTTGCAAAGTTTGCCATAGCACCAGATGCAGCAATTCAGAAACAGACCCCAGTGTGTGCCAGAATTTATAATGTGATAAATGTGGCATTTCAAATCAGTGAGGAAATTACAGTCAATTAACAGCTAGGACAATTATTGATTATCTCTTTACCTCACACTACACAATAAAATAAATTCCAGATGTACTACATTTAAGTACACACAAAAAATGAGACCCCTTAACAACTAGAATAAATACAGCTCTATAATTTGGTGGGAAAATAAGCATTAAAAGGAAGAAAACATGGGAAAATCGTTTGAGCATTGAAAAATTTATGTATGTCAAAATTAGAAAAAATTATAGAGGCTAATGGCCAAAGGAAGAAAATATTTCTATTTTGCATGCAAAAGGTTAATAACCTTAGTATATAAGAGTTCCTAATATCAATGAGAAAAAGATGAATTCTTCAACTAAAAAACAGGAAATGAGATAAGACATATATGGCTACTAAACACATAAAAGATAAACCTCAGTAACAATCAAGGATCACTTAGAAATGGCATATCCTTTCATAGCCTCTTTGAGCCCCAGTTTCTCTGTCTATGAAATCAGAATTGTAGTAACTGTTCTTGGGGTTCTATTTAATTAAATGAGATCATCCATGTAAAGTGTGTGGTAAACAGATTTTTTTAAAGGACAATAGCTCATATTTAAGTATTCATGTTTTATTTTTAAGTGAAAAAGATTCAAAATGTAGGTGCAGTATGACTCAGGTATTAAAACACACACATATGCAGACACACACAGAAGGAAGAAACATACCACGATTAGCAGGGATTGCCACTTGGTTGTAGCCTCAGGAATTATTAAGGTGTTATTAATAACACCTGTGTTATTTCCTCATTCATACATTTATCCATTTGCTTAAAACTTCCATAATAAGTGTATTATTGTTATTTTTATAATTAAAAAAGTAAGTGCTCATCTTTGAATAATTATCAAATGGTTTCTTGAACTTGTCTGGGACTGATTAGTTTCTGAAACCAGAATCCATTTTCAAAACCACTATCCACAGCCCTGAGCAAGGGGAAAGAAAAAAAAAAAAATCAAATAAACTTTGTCTCAGTTTCAGCCCAACAAGAGAATCTCTTTTTTGCTTTTCCAAATGAAGTGTGAAATCTGTACCCAGAAAGGATTCAGGATGTTAATGGAAGCACTCTGAAAAAACTGGATTCTAAGAGACTGAAGGCCCAGGCAAATGACAGAATTAAGGGAATGGCTGGGCCTCTCAGACCTCTGGTGTGGGTGCCCCACTCAGGGCAGTCCTGGTGTTCCTCCCTCAGTGCTGTGTGCAGGTTCTGCTCCTTCAACAATTCCTTTCCTCATCGTTCCTTTTCCTTCGTAGGCTCCCGTTGCCCACTGCTCCTGTTTCTTGGGAGAGTTAACTTAACCTGAGTCTCAGTCTCCTCCTCTGCAAAATGGGGTAATGCCTTCCTAACGGGGTTCTTTTATATAAGGCACTTAGTATAATGCCTGACACATAGCAGGTGCTCCACAAATGGATATAACGATCATTTAAAATATCACCATACAGAATCATATATTCACGTTTTCTACCTTGTTTCTGGAGTGGCAAGTAGAGAAAAGGCTTTGGGGCTTGGGTGAAGCCCACTTTGCTGTCATATCTAAACAGCTTCGATTTAACAAGTTTTCATTGTACATCATTAGAGCTTGTCCGTGACATTGACAAGTTAGCAGATTATCTTTAAGAAATATACTTAGACTCCTGTTGTTCCAGAAATGTTCTCCTGGCTTTCTGCCACCCCGGAAGCTGATGCTTGTGAGAGCAGGCTGCCTCCAGAGGGCCCTGCATTCCTTGCTGTGCCTCAGGGGTCGATGCCTGAGTGGTAGGAAGGACAAGAGTGAGGGAAGCCTGTCCCCGACTGTTCCCCTTGGGGAGCCTAGTTCCCTACTACCTGTGACAGGTGGTCATCTGCCCAAGTATGGCATTTCCGTGGCAGACCCACATAGTTCTCCACTGCTCCATCCTCCAACCTGGACTCTTATCAGCAATAAAGCTGGTCTATGGGATTCAACTGGCCCTGTGTCTTATTTTCAGCTCATTTCGAACTTGAGTAGGGAAGAGGATTGCTTTTTATTGGAGGCCTTCTCTATGACCCCAACAGATCTGATGTGGAAAAAAGCAGCTGGGCTCATCAAATCATCTCTCAAACAGAGACTGAACTTGGCAGTACTTCTAAATACCCAACAGAAAACTCTCCTACATGTACAGAGGGAGATATGGATAAGCATTTTCACAGCAGAGGTGAAAAATTTTTATTAATAGGAGATGAGTAAATTAAAAGTATTTTTATTGACTTTAATTTTATTCATTTTATTTACTGGGTGACATATGTGCAATAGCTAAGAGATGAACTAGGTTTGTATATTTCCATGTGGATATATATCAAAATCATGATGTCAAATCAAAAAGAAAAGTCATCCTATGTGATAATATTTATGTTAATGAACATGTCCCCCCCCCCAAGAATACTATGTATTCTCTGGGGATGTCTGGGTGAGAGATTATTAAATATATCAAAACTGATGGTGAGTCACAGTAATTGGTTCCGGAAAGGGAGAGTAGTAGTTGAGTGTGGTTGGCCCCAAAGACTTTTATCTGTAAAATTTTACTTTTCAAAAAAAGATTTTAAGCATATTTTGAATAATTTTGGTAAAACATATGCATAGGGAAAAAGTAAGGATGTAAATATGATGACATGCCAATAGGTGTTAGCCCTGCATGGGAAATAGACGTGCTGTATTATTCATTGTACTTCTCTGCAAATAAATCTTTACCAAAACAGAAAGAATCAAGTAAGATGAGGGTTGCTCTAGCAGGAATCTTCCAGAGTGAGGAAGTACAGAGGCCGGACAATATCAGGGCAACAGCTGGGAGCCTGTCCTCTGGAGGGAGGAGAGGCCAGGCCAGATGGAGGCCACATTCAAGCTGGTCAGGAGACACCCAGGGGCAGATGAGTTGAGTCAGCCAGTGCACAGAGGGAGGAATCCAGCTGAGAGATGTGACCAGAGGAAGGGACCATGTGGCCCACAGGAAAGGGGAGGGTATAGTCAGGCCTTGAGTTTCTCCATTTCTGACCTAGTTAGTTTCAGTTCAGTCCATATTCTTAAAATAAATCCTTTTGTCTGGTGATAGTTTAAGAGCAACCGAACAAGCTGTACTGGGCCGCAGTTTACAGGCTCCAAATTCTCTTCAAATAGTCTGTGATCCCACACATTTACTCATGTCTTAGGTATTTCTGTGCCCCAACCCTTTCCTGCTCTGAGAATGCTGAGCTGATGTGACCACAAATGCTACAGCATTGATCGGCTCTCCTTTCTCCTGGTCTAGCTTTTCCTTTTTTTTTGAGGCGGGGGGTGGGGGGGTGGGGGGGAGGTGCACAGTCACCATATGAAGGTATTATTACAGACTGTATTTTTAAAAATAAATTTAAATTTTAAAACAGTTTAGATTTACAGAAAAACAGGAGAGATAAGAGTGTTCCTATATGCCTCATGCCCAGTTTCCCCTACTGTTAATATCTTCTATATGCACGTTGCCTTTGTTACAACCATAGGGCCAATATTGATGCATTGTTACGAACCAAAGTCCATAGTCCAGTTAAATTTCTTGAGTTTTGGACATCTTTTCTTGTTGTTGATCCTATCCAAGATACCTATCCAAGATACATTTGAATTACTCATCATGACTTCTCAAGCTCCTTCTGGTCGTGACTGTTTCTCAGTTTCCTTGTCTTTGTTGACCTTGACAATTTCAGAGAGAACCAGTCATGTATTTTTTTAAGATGCCCATCTACTGGAGTTTGTCTCATGCTCTTATGATTAGACTGGGGTTAAATGTTCTTGAGAAGAAGAGCACAGAGCAGCTGTGCTCTCTCAGCCCATCCTAACAACATGACTTGTCACTGCTGAAGTGGGCCTTGGTCACCTACAAGTTACAGGTTGAATTTCAAAACATTTTCTTCTAGGCAATCTTTTGACCCAAGGAGTGATCCTTATGGAGGGTGGGGTGGTCTCAAGTACAGAGCACACCAGGCAGGCTGCCCCAACCCCTTGCACAAAGGCCTGGCTCAATTTTTGCCCTGGTTTTGCAAGTCTCAGACAGGACTCATACATTCTTTGAGCTTCCAGCTCTGGTCACTGGGGGCTCCAAGCAAGGAATGGGACACTTTCCAGGGTTAGTGACAGTTCCCGGAGCACAGAGGAAACCACTAGTGGAAACCAGATTCTCTTTTCCCAAACAGTGGGGAGGGTAACTCCAGAGCACGGGTGTTTACATGAATAAATATTTAAAGAACAGACTTCATTTCCTCTAGCAGATAAAGGCCCAAGGAAATACTGAGGCCCTCGATACTTGGCAGGAATCCTTTAAATGCATCCTAGTTGACTCCCTATCACAGATCCTGTACCTGCTATTTCCAAGTTTTTTCAGCTTTCATCTGCCTTCAACCATACCCAGAGTGACCTCTGAACCTCAGGTAATTGCATGCTTCCTATCTTAATGAGAGGGCGAAAGCCAGGTGTCCTCAGCTCCCACCACCTGGACATTCACCCCGGAATTTACCTGCTTCTTCCTTATTTCAGTGCCAGGAATGAAGGCCAACCCCTACTCCTCTGATGAACCCCACAGATATGTTCATCTCTTTCAATCTACCCCTTCCCACTGCCTCTTCTTGTTCAGCTCACCACACTCCAATTTAGTAACTCCTTCTTTAAACCTGTCCCCTCTCCCACTGCCATTTATTTCATCCTTCTCCTTTCTTCAAATGGCCCTCAATGATCTGACCCTTAAGATGCATCCATCCTCATCTCTGCATTTCCTACCTCTAAGCACCAGCAGGCCAAACCTTTGGTAATTCCCTGAAAGCGTCAGGTTCTCTCTTCTGGGCCTCCGAATCTGCTGTGTCCAAGGTCTGAAATACCCTATCTCCATGCTCTACCCCATGTCATAGATCAGCCAACCCCCACACTTTGTCTCATAACCTGGCAGACTTGGCCTTTAGAAAACTACCTCCAGGAAGCCCTCCCTGACTCCCAGAAACCATAATACAGTCAATTCGTCTACTCTCAGTGCACCTTGTACATTGTCTTAGCACTTATCTCATGGTATTGAAACCTCCTGTTTATTTCTCTGTGTTATCCTGCACTGGATTACAGCTCCTTGAAGGAGTGGAGTACATCTTACTCATTATATTCCTCAGATACTGGACCTGACAAATACTGAGCTCAAAAATAGCTGTTGTGTTAGAAGAGCAGTCTTGCTAGCCAAATCTACCTTCATTTCTTGAGTTCCAACCTTTCGGTACACTCCTGTCACTCACACCCCAAACTCCTTTGCCCTCTGTGTCAGCCACCTTGTGAAAGGGTCTTCTCAATGACTTAAATGTGACATCCACTGTCTCTTCTCAGTCCTTGGTCTATTTAACCTCTCTGCAGGGTGTGATGCCCTGGTCCACTTTTTACTTTCTTGTGATTGTCTCTTTTGCATTTTGGAGTATCTTGCTCTCCTGGTTTTCTCCCACTTCAGAAACTTCTCTCATACCCATTCATGTTCTTCTCTTCCCCCTTAATCACCTCTGTCCTCCCCTACACCTGGCTTCGTGTCCTTGGTTCCATATTTCTGTGAATAGTAGCACCCTCTATTACACAAATGTGGAAATCTCTGCACCATTTTCAACTCAACCTTTGGTTTATGAGATTTTCTAATTTGGAGTAGCCAGGTCTACTTCTTTCTAATTTGGAGAAGCCAGGAAACTTCTACATCCCAAATATCACTACGTACCTATGACTCTTGCTCTTATTCAGGCCCTCACCCCTTCTTGGTTGCATTACCTCCTAGACTTACTATTGATTGTATCTCTGAACTAGTCCTACCTCTGACCCCATTCCAGTGCCTCATCTAATGCTTTGCATTGTCCTGATTTTAACATGTCATTGCTTAGAATGTGCAGTTGCTGTTTGTTGGCAACAGACAGCAGACTCTTCTAAGAATGAATTTAAGGCCTTCCTCAAATGGTACAGCCAGCTTTCCCAGTCTTACCTCCCAACACAGGACCACTTCTTGTAGCTGAACTTCTTCCTGTTCTCCCCTGCCTAGCTGCCCTTGATTATATGTACACTGACGCCCTGTCCATTGGTCACTTCTTCATGTCAAAGTTTTACCAAGTTTTCATGTTTGATAAACATCACTTCTCCTATAAAGTCTTCCTTGATCTGTCACCTTTGTGCTCCATTTTAGTCAGGATATCACCATGATCTGCTGCCCTAACAAGTAAAACCTGAAACTCAGGGGCTCAACCTGTTATCCCACACATCCCAGTCTGGTGTGAGCAAACAGCTCCCCTTGGGAGCTCTTCTCCAACAGAGACGTGAGGATCTCAGCTGATTCCATCTCTCAGCTCTGCCATCTCAGAACCCCCCCTCCAGTAGCGAGGAGGAGAAAAAGGTCTGCACAATGTGTATCCACTCTTAACTGTCTCAAAATGGAAGAAACCCGTCTTCCACTCACATTCATTCCCCTGGGGAAGAGCTCAGTCACAAGCTCCCAAATGACATACAGGGGAGGCTGGAAAATGTAGGGTAGTACATGGATATTTGGTCAGCACTGCTCTTCCATAGGTTCCTCCAGCAAGGGTGACCACAGTTTTCCTGGCACTACCTGGGTTCTAGCACTGACAAGTCTTGCATCTCAAGAAAACCCTCAGTCCTGGGCAAACTGAGAAGACTGGCCACTCTTCCACCAGCCCTTGGCTTGTACAACCATATCATGCTTGTCGGTTTCCGCTTCATCTAGATCTAGATTACAGACTTCCTGAGAGCAGAACCTGGATCACACAGATCTTTTCCATCCCAAGGTCAGCAACACTGTCTGCACTGAGTAGATAGTCATAAATTTGCCTAGGGGTTTAAAAGGTCCTTTTTGTTTTTGATTACATGGGTCATACATATTCAATATTAAAAAACAGATAAAGGGAGAAAAATTTAAATTGTTTAAAAAACTACCTTACCAGTCCTCCTTAGAAATTACCACTTAGCTTTTGGAGCATACACACACTCATGATACACTAACATACATGAGTACACATGCATACAATCTTGTGTGTGTTTGTGTGTATGCGTGTGTGTATAAAATAATTATAAAACTGGGTCATGTTTCATAGGCTCTTCTGCAAGTTCTTTTCCTCATTGAACAACATATCTCATAAATGTCTGTAGAATTAAACTGAAAATTGTATAATTAAATGACTTGCCTTTATTGGGCTTACACTGTAATATACCTGGGAATGCTGATATGATTAGCTGTATCATGTTCTATAACTTGGCATGCAAACCATTTTGTGTAATTGACGGGCTTTATTTCCTTTTTTGAAGTAAATGCAAGTGATATAAATTGTTCCAGAATGTTGCAAAAGATGGGCAGATACCCAGCTCATTACATAAAGCAAACATAACCTTGGTACCCAAAACTGATCAACACATCATTACAAAAAAGAAAGAAAAGCTACAGGCCAAGCTCTTTTAGGAATATAGATCTTAAATGAAATTCAAGAAAGTAGACTGTAATTAAGATAATAAAAACAACAGTTAATCCTTATAGAGTTCTATGTGCCAGCAATTGGTCCAAGTGTTTTAAATACACTGATTCATGAATTTTTGTTAAAACTCTGTAATGTCTTTTTTTTTTTTTTAAAAAGGTGAAGAAACAGGTATATAGAGTGTAACTTGCCCATGGTTATCCTCTTACACCACACCAAGACTACATAGGACTTCAGATCTATGCATGGATAGATAAGGAGATCTGATATAATAGAGTACAACAATAGCTTTAACAAGGAAAACAAGGTCATCCTGATAAACTAAAAAAGGTGTGCAAGAAAGTGATGCCTCTTAATAAAACTGCTACAAAAAATAAGAAAATGGAAATATATACCCTTAGTATAAATACAATCAATATATTTATATTAAAAAATGAGCTTCAAAGTATGGATTCCTCATTTCTATCTACTAACAACCAAAAATATAAGTCACTTAGGAATACTTTATAGGACATATGAAAGTCATCTTCAAAAGGAGTATTCTTTGTTTGAAAATTTTAACAAAAGAGCCAAAACAATTGCAATGGAAATAACTTCCCATAAACCTGTGTTCTGAGACAACTCCAACATTTTTGTGTACATACACTTTTTCTTTACTGAATAAGGATCATACCATTATACTCTAATACATAAATTTTTACAGCTGCATAGTATTCTATCGAAAGTATATGCTATATTTTAACCTCTGTTTTTGGACACTTGAAGTTTGCATTTTTTTGGCTATCATAAATGTAATGTAATTAACATTCTTGTCCTTAAACATCTTTTCAGGGCCCTTAAGTTTAATTTAGGTCAAATATCTAGAAAAGAGTTTCATTTTTTCTTTTTTGGTCATTTTAGGGCCACACTCGCAGCATATGGAGGTTTCCAGGCTAGGGGTCCAATCAGAGCTGTAGCCGCTGGCCTATGCCACAGCCACAGCCACGCGGGATCGGAGCCACGTCTGCGACCTACACTACATCTCGAGGCTACGCCAGATCCTGAACCCACTGAACAAGGCAAGGGATCAAACCTGCATCCTCATGGATACCAGTCAGATTTGTTTCCACTGAGCCATGACGGGAACTCCGAGTTTCAAAATTTTTGACTCAACCTGCCAGATTACCTTCCTGGAATATTTCCCAGAAGGCACATGAGATGTATGTGGTATATATGAAATAATTGCAAAACCCTGCTTAGAGCTGAATATTTTAAATACATCCATTTGTTATTACTAACTGATTAACTGCTGAACAAATCAATTCAGTCGTTCCACTGAACTATTAATAGATGGGAGTGTGGAGGAAATGACACTCTTTTTCATTACTGGTAGGAGTCTTGATTAGCACATATATCTGGGAAGGTAATGCATCGTGCTCCTGATTAAGAGGAATATATGCCTGGAAGCTGTCAGTTATTCCCAAGATAATTTACAAATTTAATGCAATGCCAACAAGGAATTCTTAGAATTTGCCCAAATGATTCTAAAAGATATCTAGAAACATGAGCAAGAGGAAATATAAAATGTTGTCAAAAAAGAAGACTAGGAACTCGAGACTCTCCTCATCACATTTTTCAGAAGCAATGATCATTAAAGCAATAGCCGTGCAGGCCCAAGTACATTCCCTTCTACATGCCAAACTCATCTTCCTCTCACCATCGCTCATGGGAAAAGAGTTTTTTGTCTCACACCAGCTGATAAAATTGTGTGGAACTCAAGGTTATAGTGACCACTTCATTCCGTAACTTTAACCAAATAGGAGCAGAGAGAAACCCAAGTGTAAGTTTGTTATTTTCCACAAGGCCTTGCTTTCCATGGGGAAGGACCCCCAGCTGTAACTAGATATGCTATAATTGGGTCTGATTGCCTCTCTCCTATCTCATAGCTTATTTAATATGATAAAAACAGCTATGTTTATATTGCACTTTTAACATTTTAATGAACGTTATAGTACACTGGCAGGACTGGGAGGCACAGCTGAAGCTCCAGATGGTAGCTGTGAAACCATGAGAATTTTTGGGATTGTAGAAAGGGGATCTGGGTGTACTTTGGCTGGTGTTGGCTCTGGTAGAGCCTGGTGATTTAAAGATGGGAAAATAGAGCTCTTTGTGTCCTCAAACCCAGATTTTTTAGATATCAGGGATTAGACTCTATCCCTGGCTGGTCTTGTTTAGAAGACGGTCCTCTGAGAACACGTGGTTACTCTCTATAAAAACATAAGTTCATTTGCTTAAACCCATCTGTGGGAAAGTTTCCCATGTAGTGTTTTTCCACAGGCCTTTCAATTTAAAGAATAATCTGCAAGAAGAACAACAACATATAATATATTTAGAGAGACCCACCCACTTGCCCACACAGATGCTCACAAAATCAAACCACTTGGCATTGACACCCAAGTCCTCCGAGTTCAAAGCAAGAGCCACCTCTGAGTTCCCATCATCTGAAGAGGACCTTGACTTTTTCCTTTGAAGTGTTTCCTTTGAAGGTCAAGGTAAAGGGGAAATGTTGACTTAAGAAATTGCTAATCTATAGAAGGATGTGGCCTCTGCTCCATCACACATTTGTTATGTTCACATGAGGTTAACAAAACAAATGGTTTTGACTGTAACGCATGAGTGGGGGTCAGCCTTTCTCTCAAGTTGTCCCCATCACAGGAACATTCCTTTAAGATAAGGTGAGACCCAGGAGAAGAAAGAATGCCCTGGGGTCTCAAATCAGTTACTAAATTAATTTCAAGGGTCTTAAATCTGCAGTCATCCACCCACAACTGGTGTCCTACAATTGGCTGCTATTTCCCAAGATAATGGACACTGGGCTTGGAGTAGGAAGATCTGGATTCAAGTCCCAACCTCTCTGTCCCTTAGTAAGCAGCGTCATCCCTGTCAAGTCTCTTCGATCTTTCTTTTTGACCTGCCTCATACAAATTCCTGAGGAATTTCTTAAAACAAGCTGAAAAATTAAAACACCTAAAATTTCCTGAGAGATTTTTGAGGATAGAACCCCAAAGTAGGTAGGACTTATAAGCTGAATTCTAACAGGGACCTATCTTGGCACACAAGAGAAACAATCAATGAGATAGGCTGAGCCTAGGCAGAATTTTGCCAAAGTGACTGTAACAAATGGAGTGTTTAACAAAGTCACTTATACTCCAAAACCCTCTCAATAGTGCAACAAGCATTGCTAGACTATTTGCCCCAGATGTATCATTTTTTTTTGGTATCTCTAGTATCTAGCACTGGTCTAAGCAAAATAATACTGAATTTAGTTCATCAGAAAATGTAGCATGTTCTCTCCACATGCATCCCTCCCTTAACACACAGATATTTGGTCTAAATTGTGAGTAAAAAATGATACGTATCACAAACTGAATCTAAACGTACTTCTTCCACCTAAAGGAAAGGAGTTGTTTGGTAGAGTTAAAAGACTAGAGATATCAGACAACGAAGAAACTGATCAAATATTTTGTTTTGAGGATGATGCAGGTAACACACCTCCCCCAACCCCACCCCCCCTCATCAATAAGGTCACTCATGGGATTTGGAATGGATGTTGCATATGCCAGCCACCAAATGGCCTACCTCAGAGCCCCAAAGGGTCATATGTTTGGATAAAGTCACTCTAGCCTCTCTGTTTTTGTTTATCTCAAGTCTTAATTCAAGCAGCTTCTTCCATCACTTTTTCTCCCCCATGACATACCACCTAGAGAGCTATGAGATCAACAAAGTGTGTAAGGTGGGTAAGGATAAACTGTATTAATTTAACAAGGTAGATGAACAGGCACGCTTGGGGCTAAGAGAGATTTTGGCTACTCCAAGTTAGGACTTTACATATAAACATGAATATAAATAAAGATATACACATATATAATACATTCATATATACATACACATACACACTCACACATAAATCAAATCTGTCAATTATGCATCCTGTCAGGCATTCCTATATCTGGAATTACTCATATAGGATACAAATTACATTTTAATAGCTATGTTGTTGCTAGGGCAAAAAGAAACCAATTTTCTCCATTTTCATAGCTAGGGTCTTATATCTTTGCAAAGCACTAAGTTCACTGACTCTTCATAAAACCCTGTAAGGTAGGGAGGGTGAAGATAATTTTCTCTATGTGATGGTAAGCTGAATGCTCAGGTCACTTTGGAAGACTAACCTCTCCTTATCCAGACAACAACCTGGATGCTCTCCTCAACCCCTCGGTGGTCTGGATCACAGAGGAGGGTCAAGAATGTCCTTGGTCCCATTCCTCCAGATGTTCTCCTAAGTGGGTGGCAGGCTTGTCACCCTGCAGGCCTTCCAGTCACCATGTGAATGAAGGTCCCTACGTGGATACTCTTGAGAAGTCTGTCAGGAGAAGGCTGCTAAAATCCAAGTGTGGACACGGGGTATGCCAGTGATGTGTCCACCATTTGGTCACCTCCAAAGATGTTGGTTCAGCTGCTTTGGGAGGGATGGGAATGATATTTGGGGATGTAGGGCCAGAGGCCCAGACTGCTTCTGAGGCATGGCTTGATAGTTGTGATTAATTGGGGAGTCGAGGCGGAACAGTTTGATAGGAGTTAAAGGGGCTGATGTCTGTGAGACCCAGGAGGGCTGAACCATGAATTATGCTGATGATCAGCAGTTGCTCAAACTTTCAGAACAAAAAGTGAGTTGGCAAGAATTGCTTTATGTTCAATTCTCTTCGGTCTATTTTCTATTACTACCAAAAGCAAGCCAGGCATTTTGTATAGGACCTTGATCAATGAGATGGAATGTTAACAGGAGTTTTCTTTAGGTAGTAGAATACTGGATGTTTTCCCCCCCTTTTCATTCCTTTCAGTAGAAAACAAGTATTCTTTTAGAACACGTTTAAGTGTTTTAAAAAAATCTTATTTATACTATGCTCAGTGTTTTACCAATAAAAACACAACCCTACATGACAGCTATTTACTACCTTCTATTTTTAAGAGGATAAATCTGATACAAAGAAAAGGAGTATCTTGGTTTTGGTCATACAACTGGCTAATCACAATTAGGGGATTCAAGCCCAGTTTGTCTGATACCCAGGATATTATATGTAGCCCCAATTCAGACTTCCTATAGTTGGTAGTCATTCACATTATTTCTTGGCATCCCTCAAAAACAGTACCAACTCTTTTATATGAGAGTGCCTGCAACATTTACAGGCAGATACTGTATTTTCTCAGAATCACCTCTTCTGAGGCCAGATATGACCACCCTCCAGCCTTTGAATGAAGAGTCTCAAGGTTTGGCCTCCACAGCCAGTTGCTGTCCTTCCCATCTTGACCAGCAGATTGAGTGAAAAGGCACACACAAGATGACCGTATCAGGAGAGTGTGATCCATCAGTGAGAGAGCTGCCAGACAAGGTCCTGCAGATCTGACCAGTATAGACACTGTGTTGTTAGGAAGGTCTTGGAGTCCAACAACTTATGAGCTTGAAGAGATATGAGTCTTATCTTATTTGCTAGGGAAGAAACAAATCTATGGGTCTTAGGGAAACTGCTCAAGATCACACAGCTAGCCAGTGACAGAGCTGGGTCCTTGGACCCAAGTTCAGCACACTTTATTAAACCATCTTGCCCTCGCTCTCTTTTCTATCCTATTGTTCAACTCAATAGAATTAAAATTACTTGTAAAAATAAGCTTCAGATTTTAACTAATGCAAGATTTTCTATGGCTATAGAATAGACTCATACTTGCATTTTCATTGAATTTGGCTCCCAACATTTTCCTAAAAGAAACCTGAAAAGATATGCCAATTAATAAATACAAAAGACATAGATGATAAAGGACTGTTTTCTAAGATATACAAAGAACTCTTAAAACTCAACAAGAAAACAAATGACTTGATTAGAAAATGGCACAGAAACCTTGGCAGATACTTCAAAGAAGATGTACAAGTGACAAATAAGCATTATGAAAGATGTTCCATGTCATGTGTCATCAGGGAGAAGATGTGGCAATCAAGGAAGCAAATCAGTTAAAAATCCCTATTTCTTTACATACTGCTCATTGCTCCCTCTCCTTTTGGGAATGGTAAGCTTTGCGCATGCATCAACCCACTCTCCACTTCTTCCCGTTCTCTGGGGATGCTGTCCTCAGGTTGTCCACTACTGTCCTATGTTAATTCAGGCCTTGGACTGTAATCTGGTTAGCAGCAGATGAAACTGTCCTATTTCATACTACCCCTTTTAGAGAATGATAATAACATTTATATTTAAGACATGGGGGGAAGCATTCAACTTAAAAATAAATATGCAGAAGGAAAAAAAATACAAGGCCTTGGTCCTGTTAAAGGTCAAGATAAACTAGATGAACAGAAAAACAAAGTAGTAAATACCAGATTTGCTTATTTGTTAACAAAAGGAACTTCAGGAAATCTAAGAAAGCACACACAAGTCACAAAATTAGGAAAGAAATAACTCATCTAAAGAATATAAACTAGGAGTTCCCGTCGTGGCGCAGTGATTAACGAATCCAACTAGGAACCATGAGGTTGCGGGTTCGGTCCCTGCCCTTGCTCAGTTGGGTTAACGATCCGGCGTTGCTGTGAGCTGTGGTGTAGGTTGCAGACGCGGCTCGGATCCCGCGTTGCTGTGGCTCTGGCGTAGGCCAGTGGCTACAGCTCCGATTCGACCCCTAGCCTGGGAACCTCCATGTGCTGCGGGAGCGGCCCAAAGAAATAGCAAAAAGACAAAAAATAAAAAATAAAAAAGAATATAAACTAGTTCTTTCAAAATGGTATATGTGTAAATATTTCTATGAAACGTTTTTCAAAACAAAAATATTAGCTGATACTAGAAATCCTGAGAGAGTAACTGTGGAAGTAATTGAGAATGTCAAAGAGCCATCCCCAAAAGGAACCCAAACCAGGGTCTCACTGCTGAATACTTCCAAACTTTCCAGATGCTAGACAACTGATAATTCCTGAGTTATATAAAAACTTCCAGAGCATGAAAACATGGGAAACTGCCTAATTTCTATGCTCTCATTCCAAACCTGATAAAGAGCTAGAAAAAATTTTTAAAATTCAAGACCAATAAAAAGATTAACCTGTTTTGAATTAACAAAAGCAAACAGAATTGACTAGTACCTTAAGATACTAATATACACAATCTAGTTATCTCAAAAACATGGGAAATTTCCACGTAAGAAAATTTAGCATGTTAATTTTTAAACCATACTCCAGTTTGTTAAATTCAAAATTCACAACCGTGTAAATATGATTAGAAATCTATTTTCCTAAAATGGTAAAGAGCATCAATTCCAAAGGACTGATTAGCACTGTATCAGTCACATGGAAAATATTTTTGGAAATATTAAGGAATTTTACTTCCTCTTTGAATCTTATTCCCCTAGCAGTGTTCCATCTCCCAAACCAGAAGGCAGACATCTGATTTCTACAGCTGGACATGGAAATGTTCTCAGTCTCTCTTTTCTTTCCTTTTGGTATAAAGGGAACCCAGCCTGGTGACTGTTCTCAGAATTCTCCCACAGAATGACAGCTAGGCCATGGAACTGAAGCTCTTTGACAGGATATGACAGAGGGCAAGTAAAAACTACTCTTTCCAACTAAGGGCATGGAAGGAAAAAGAAAAGAGGGAGGAGAGGAGACAGTTTCAACACGTGGAAGATTAGAGACACATGCTCCAACCTCTCCTCTTTGGGGCTTTAAAGACTAGGATGAGAGTAGTAGGAGTTGGGGATGGGGTGAAAAGGGACACCAAGGACTCTTGTTTAGGCTTCTGGGGGCAGCCACCTGGAGGTTCTTTTAGCAATAAAGGGGAGGGTACTCTGGCCCAGCACCTTCTGAGAGATGAGTTATGGGAGAAGGGTCCCTTAAGGAAGAAGTCGAAGGGAAGGGAGTGGGATTGAAAGCCTGTGACCCTGCCTGGAACCCCCGCGAAGAGGAGCCTAGTGATGGCAGTAGAGCTGGAGGAAGCACATGGTAGAACCCGGAGAGTATAAATATAAAGGTTCAAGGGTTGATGGTTGTTGGGTCACCAGACTCTGACCAAGTTACCAAGGAGGACAGCCACAGCTGCTAATGCCTGCAAGTGTGGCAGGGGGCGGGCAGAACAGGGACACCCCAGGAGAAAATGGTGAAGATCAAAGACTACTACATGTATTGGAGGACTTCTTTTCCACCCGCATGAAGCACAGCGATTGTGTGGTCTTGTCGGTTAGCAGCAGATCTAGTCAGCACAGCCATGTAAATCACAGGGTGATCGAAGCATGTCCTCAGGTTTATGATCTGAATATTCATATTGTCATCATTGATTGGTTAAAGAGCTAAACTTTAAAGAAGCTGTTAAGGAATGCTAACTGCTGGAAGGGTACCAACTAAGTTTTGAGAATACGAAATAAATTTGAAATGAACTGTCTGAAAACTCCCCATATGTAACCTAAGAGCTTCTGCAAAACAAAAGCAAAGATTAGACAATAGTCTTAAGAGTGTAATACAGAGGCTACTTCCTTGACAAAATAATATATGCAACATTCATAACATTGTGCCTAGTGGTAAGATATTATTCTCACTAAAGTAACTGCTTTTATCGTTATTTAATATTGTTTTTAAATCTGTGGGTAATACAATAAAACATTAAATAAAAATAAAGAGATGTAGTGATAAGTGAAAAGACAAAGCCATCAAGGTCATAGTCTTCAAAATACCAAGAGAATCAGCAAAAAATTGTTTAGAGTGGTGGGCTCCAGATATATTTACAAATTGGAATTAGGAGGTGTCAAACTCCTGAAACTTGAGCCTCACTACAGAGTCTGGGGTTTAATTGGTCTTGGGTGTGGCCTGGGCTTTTGGAATCACAGCTCCTTGGGTGACTCTAATGTACCAATTTGGTAATGACAGTTTTATACGCCCAGTTAATAAGCCGCATTAAAGAGAAATATACAAAAAAAGCTTTCCTATGCCAGAAGTTAGTTGGAAAATAGAACAGAAAGAAGATCCCAATTTATACTAGCAAACACAGAAGATCCCTGAGAATTACCTTAGCAGGAAAAATATGCAAAGTAAATTGCAACATTGTACTGGGAGAGACATAAAAGCAGTCTTGAATAAAGGGAGAGACATAGTGGGTTCCCAGGTTAATTTGTAGGTATAATAAAGTTTCCAGAAGGATTAGGGAGAGAGTAGTCAACAACTGGAATCTTAAACTTGAGTAAATAGGTTTTTATTTTAATTTTTAATTTTTTTTTTTTAGGGCCACACCCACAGCACATGGAGGTTCCCAGGCTAGGGGTCTAATCGGAGCTGCAGCCACTGGCCTACACCACAGCCACAGCAAAGCCAGATCCCCAACCCACTGAGTAAGGCATGGGATCAAACCTGCAGCCTCAGGGTTCCTAGTCGGATTCGTTTCTGCTGCACCACAATGGTAACTCCCCTAAATAGATTTTTAAAAAGCTGAAAAATTTTGAAAAATAAAAGTGAAGAATATCTGCCTTACTAGATATAAACATGGATTTGTAAATGGTACAATTCTTGTCCAAGAATAAGATTAATCAAAGAATCGAGATTCAAAAGAGACCCTTGGATATTTGCGAGTTAATACATGCTAAAGACAGTAGACAAATCAGGGGAGAAAAGGAAATGTGATTAAGTAAGTGGTGCCATGAAAATGGATGAGCTACTCAAAAATTTTAATATTGAATTTTTCACTCCAATCCAAAATAAATGCTCAGTAACTTAAGAAATTTAATATTAAAAAATAAAGCCATAACAAAATATAGGTAAAGCAAAGATTTGATATGATGAGAAAATTTTTAAGTCCAAAGTAGTGGGGAAAAAAATCCAAAGATTAGAAATAATTCCATACCAATTTAAAAGTCAGTATGTAGGAAGAAATAAAACTAAAAGCAGAAGAAACTGAAAGAAAACATTTGCAAATGATGGAGAATATCCTTCATTCATAGAGCTCTTCAAGACTAAAATGAAAGTGATCAAGAGATAAACACCACTCCTAAAACTATATCCAGATTATGAAGATATCTGTAGCCTCCCTAACAATTCAAGAAATACGGATTCAAACAATGAGGTACCATTTACCTACTGAATTGGCAATATTAAAAAAAAATGTACACATTACATGGGAACATTTGTGAGACAGCCAGAAAAACCCAGATGACATTGTAGGTTGATCTTCTCTTTCTGGAAAGCAAATTGGCAATAGGTACCCAGAATATTAAAATGCTTCTTTCCCCTGACAAAAAATCCTGTACCTAATACTCTATCTTTTGCAAGTAAGGAAAGGATTTACATCCAAGAATAGTATGGAAAACATACTAGCTTTGGGACCAGCCTAGATGTCCAGCACTAGAGAAATAATCATGATATACCCATATAGGTGAAGAGTGTGCGACATACACATTATTACTTTTGCAAACAGGCCAAAAAAGTTTTCCAAACGCGTATCAGCTTTAAAAAATAAGACAAAAACATTACAAAACTTTAGTGATGAGCAGTAGACTTTTTTCCAATATTTGATTTTATGGCCAAGTTTTAGTTTTATAATCAAGAATAAAAGGAAAGGAAATAAGACCAGTAGGTAACACTGTGAAAAACCCCTACCCATGAAAGCATCAGAATCAATAGATTAATGGGAAAAGGAAAAAATAATTTATGTAAAATTAACAGTGTACCTGTTAAAGTTAACATGGTACCTATTAAAAGTTGTTCATATTCAACCTTGCTAATAAAAGAAATTCAATTAAACCAAGTCAGGGCAGTGATTCATGAGTAAATTTAAATTAAAATAATTTCCAACATTGAACAGGTTAGAGTGTAATTAATTAGTCTCCAAGGGCCAGGTTAGTGTAGCTTAATCCAACAGCTGTATAAAAGCAATCTGAAATGAGTGATAATAATGTTCATACTGAAATGCTTCTAAGCTACTGCAATTTTACTTAAAATATTAAATTGGAATAAATAGTAACGAGCAAGATACAAAATGGTACAACCTAGTAACATTTGTAATGCTATGAAAGTAAAGGAAAATACAACTATCTTGAGTGGGAAATAAATGCAGAAGGCAAAATTGTATGTAGATCATTATGACATTAACTAGAAACTAGGAAGGAGGGCAAAATGTGTTAGGGTGGTGAAGTTATGAGAGAATTTTCTTTTTGAAATTTAATATTGATATAATTTTGTTTTTAACAATGCAGAAAAGTCAGAGGGCAAATGTGTTGGGGATGAAGGGGAACATGACATATGTAATTATCTACACACTTAAACATCCATTGGTGACAGGGATCTTCATATGTATACATCTATCAAGAAGGTATTATCCTCGTTTTCTAAAATGAGTACAACAGCAGCCTTAGAAGGCAAAGAGCCTGGAGATTTCACATGCTTCAACTCTGGAATGAAAATTTCACTTCACTTCTGACTCTACTATGGCACCTGCCTCTAAACGTGTACCAACTACTGGCTGTTAAAGAGGTCTGTGACACACAGAAGTTAATATGATGAAAATTATGAACCATCTTCCCCAGAAAAATCTCACATAATTCACACATTCAGCACCTTTTAAGGATAGGATCATTGAACACCATGGTTTCTGCCTGTTTTTCTGGAAGAGTTATTAACAGAGCTACCTTTCGCTCTCAAATTGTTCTGATTTTGAACTATACATTTATATGCTCATCTTCAATTATAGACCAGACATAATCTTTCCTTTGTTCTTTTCCCACAATCTCCCTTGTTTACCCTTAAATATTACTACTAGTATGATCTTTAAAAACATTTTGAGATAAAGTTGACTTACAAAGTTGTGTTGGAGTTCCCGACGTGGCGCAGTGGTTAACGAATCCGAATAGGAACCATGAGGTTGCGGGTTCAGTCCCTGCCCTTGCTCAGTGGGTTAACGATCCGGCATTGCCGTGAGCTGTGGTGTAGATTGCAGACGCGGCTCGGATCCCGCGTTGCTGTGGCTCTGGCGTAGGCTGGTGGCTATGGCTCCGATTAGACCCCTAGCCTGGGAATCTCCATATGCCGCAGAAGCGACCCAAGAAATAGCAAAAAACAAAACAAAACAAAACAAAAACCAACAACAACAACAAAAAAAACAAAGTTGTGTTAATTTGAGGCACACAGCAAGGTAAATCGGTTATACATATACCTACATCCATTCCTCTTCAGATTCTTTTCCCATAAGTTACCACACAGTACTAGTAAATTTCCTTGTGCTATCCAGTAGATGTCCTGTTACCTATCTATTCCATACATAGTAGTGTGTATATATTAATCCAAACCCTGTAAGTTATCCCTCCCCTCCCCTACCACATTTCCTCTTTGGTAAACATAAGTTTGGTTTCTAAATCTTTGAGTCTGTTTCTGTTTTGTAAGTTCTATTGTGTCATTTCTATTAGATTCCACACATTAGTGATCTCTTATGATAATTGTCTTCCTCAGTTTGATTGACTTCACTTAGTATGATCATTTCTAGGTCTATCCTTGTTGCTGCAAATGACATTACTTCATACTTTATGGCTGAGTAATAGGATTTCTTTTAACCAAACAGCCAAGGTGGAGCATTTTCTCCACTAACACAGTGTGGGAAGGGAACTCATGTTGACCACCTACAATCAATCAACACCTCATCTTGTCCCATGCAAGTAGCTTGCCTTGGGAAGTTGAAAGCAGAGCCCTGAAAAAACTGAACAGCAGCCACTGGTTGGGTAAGGAAGTCTTGGGCAAAGGTGAAGCCTCTGGTCAGGACTCATTAGCTGTTAGCAGTTGGGACCTTAAATATTGAGGGTTAGGAGAAGGTGAGTTCTAAGGTCACAGGGCAATCAATATTGTGCTCAGAGAAAGTCACCCACCAAAAGGTAAAATCTTCAGATATCCCAGTCATACTCTGTATCTAGACTTAGTCTCCCTTTAAAGTATCTCTTTAAGATATTTAAGAAAACACCGAAACCAGGACCATAGTCCATTGAAGGGAGAGTGGTCTGGAGCATCAAACCAAGAGAGTGGTCCCTCAAGAGCCAGCACTGAGAATCCTTGAGCTTGCTGGGTTGGAGGCAGACAGGTCCAACATCTCCCCTCTGTAAGAAGTCCCCAGGACGTGTGGCTATTAAGGTCCCCACACAGGAACTAGACAGAGAAGCATCTTGTTCCTCACACGAGTGGCAGCAGTGGAGAATAAGGGATTCAAGGAGATCTGTAGGACCAGACCTATGCCATTTGTCTACAATGGACAAAGCAGAGGAAGTAGATTATAGACACTGGCTTCCGAGGAATAGTGGCTGTCACTGGGAGGCCTCCTTGTCCTTCACGCTGGCTTCAGAAAGATGTTGCTGAGATGAGTTTCTTCTTTAAGTCCAAAAGGACATGGGGGGGGTGGTGGTCATGAAGGCTACTGATGAAAAGCACTGTCCCCGGTAAAGATGTAGGTTGTAATGGGAGAACATGAGATAATGAAAGGCTCTTATTTCCCTCTGACTTATCTGTCCAAACAAGTCTTCTTTATCTGGGGTCCACAGACTCACATGAAAAAATTCTTATATTCTTTAAACTTTAGTAAAAGTTACTGTTTCCTTTCATTATTAATATGGTTCAACAGCCCCAGCACTAGGAGCAGTACCTGAAAATTTATCACTAATTGAAATCATATCTATTTTCAAACCATGTTCTGGTAGTTACAAGTATTTCTAAAGATCATTTATGCTCATTAATTCTTGAGGATTTTTTTTTTCGTTTATTTTTTTTCTCATTATAGCTGGTTTACTGTGTTTTTAAATAATGTTTATTTGAGGATTAATTCTTGAGATAGTTTTTAAGTCTGCTGCTACATCCTTTTTTAATACATTAAGGATAGACATGTAATACTCTATCACAAGTTTGTTTTTTTAGATTTAAATATTTTAGTACTTGTATTTCAATATAATCGATTTCCTGGAGTTCTTGTCGTGGCACAGTGGCTAACGAATCTGACTGGGAACCATGAGGTTGCGGGTTTGATCCCTGGCCTTGCTCAGTGGGTTAAGGATCCGGAGTTAGCCATGAGCTGTGGTGTAGGCTGCAGACACGGCTCGGATCCCATGTTGCTGTGGCTCTGGCATAGGCCCGTGGCTAGGGCTCCGATTCGACCCCTAGCCTGGGAACCTCCATATGCCACAGGAAGTGGCCCTAGAAAAGGTAAAAAGACAAAAAATTAAAAAATAAAGTAAATCGATTTCCTTTGTCATGCTATGTATATTTTATATATTTAAGAATGGTGGAGTTTGCATCATGGCTCAGTGGTTAATGAACCTATCATACATGAGGACTTGGGTTTGATCCCTTAATGGGTTAGGGATCCGGTGTTGCTGTGAGCTGTGGTGAAGGTCACAGACGCGGCTTGGATCCTGTGTTGCTGTGGCTGTGGTATAGGCTGGCAGCTACAGCTCCGATTGGACCCCTAGCCTGGGAAACTTCATATGCTGTGGGCGAGGCCCTAAAAAGAAAAAGACAAAGAAAAGATATTCTGAGGTGGAGTTCATGGGCTACACCATGTTTCCAAAGAGGTTCATTGTGTTAAAAAAAAAAAAAAATTGTTAGAAACCCCTGCAAAGTAAAAACAAAAAGCTGTTCAGTTTTTTAATTTTGAGTTGCCCTTGTAGCAGTTATGCAACATTTCTACTATCAAAGTGATTGTGGGGAAAAATGCTGAGTTTTCTGTTGGGCAGTGTTAAATAGATGCTTCCAAAGATTGTACCTGGCAACATTCTGCCTTCATTTAAAACTTTATCTTATTTTGAGAATTCCTTTCCTTGCCGCTATGTGAATCTTCTTCCTTTTCTCCACAGGGCTTACGTTTTCAGAATAGGAAAAGAGTGTGGAGACAAAGGTGATAATACTAATCAGTGTCAAATAGGTAGGTAACAAGGACCTATTGTATAGCACAGGGAAACCTACTTAATACTGTGTAATTGCCCATGTGGAAAATAATCTGAAAATGAATGATACATACACATGTATAACTGATTCACTTTGCTGTACACCTGAAACCCATACAATATTGGGAGCCAACTATACTCCAATAAAATTTTAAAAAATGGATAGCATGTTGAAGGCTACTGTGCTTTAACTTATTTAATTCCTTTTACTTATTTAATTCCCTATATAAAGTATTTTACTTCTCTATAGAGTAGTTTACATCTATCTTCTGGTTTAATTCCCAGAGCTCCCTGAAAGTTATTAAAATACACATTTTCCAATGACGAAAATAAGGCACAAAGCAGTAAAGTAAGGACATGCAGCAAATAATGGCAAAGTCCAAGTCTGAATTCATGCTGTTTTCATACCTCATGTCCTTAACCATGATACTAATTTGCCTCCCTTAGATTTGGGCATCTTTCCAAATGTCTGATATATATAAAAGCAACGTAGAAATGAAATATATTGTCTATATGATGCTAGAATTAGAATTATCAAAAATAAAAGCCCAAGCTTAGAGAATTAGGGATGATTTCTCATTTAAAAAGAACTGACTCTAGGGATACATAAATTCTGAAACTTCTGCTGGAATAAACTTAAAGGGGAGTCTTAGGCATAGAAGTTGGATCCAAATTAAATTTAGAAATGTCTGTTATCTTAAGCTTCCAAAGGGGTGGGGGGAGACGAGCCTCTTGAACTAATTCAGGTCACCCAATTCAACCAAAACTAAAAAACCATTAGGTTTATGGCCTTACACACTCCACCTTCAGGCAAAATCTGTTGGATAAAACTGGTTTTGAAAATTCTCCTTCCATCCAAGTCCACGCTTACCAGGTAAGTTTAATCGAACCACAGGACATATAATTTAAAGTTAATGAAGATCTTGTAGTTTCAAAGAGAAATTTTTTCTGACTTCCCCCTAAGATAGACAATGATATTCAAATCTGGCAAATCATACATGGTGAGTTAGCTGTTATATCTAGTCTATGAGTTGCTCTCCCATAGGTTTTAAAATGTGTTGGTTTTCTCTGAGCTCTGGGCCAGGCTGTAGAAGTAAGGGATAATAGCCATGTGTTTCTCTTTCCCCAGGCCAGTTGCTTTGTATTTGATTCTCAGCACCTGTGTTTTAATTGGGCTGCAACAGGTGGATATGACTACTCCATGTTCAAGGTCACTGAGCTGTTTATGTCCTTTACTGGGCATCAAGAGACATGACCTTGTCCTTGGGTGTGCCAGTGCCTAGAGTGAGGTGCATTTCAGAGCTCTGTAGTACACGCTGGAAAGATTAAGCCCATGAGGCAAGATGCATTTGACCTGTTCTTCCCAAGGTCCAGAGTGAAGATCACAGTGAGAAGCTAGGGCTACCTAATACACAGCACATAAAACAAACAAAAACAACTCTTTCATGTCTGGACTTAAAGCTAAAAGATAACATGAGAAAGTAAAAAGTCAAGCTGTGGCTCTTACTAAGTACAATGCATTCCTTAATCCCTTAAGTGTCATATCGAGCAGCATCCACAGCCCTGACAACTGGATGATTCTGGTTAATGACTGGTGAAAAACCTCATTGAGAAGTGACTGGGAAGGTGTTTCTTCTCGTTCTAGATCCATTCTTCTATTCTTTGGAGCCAACTTCCTTGTGACTTGCTCATTTAAACCCTGCAATGGTTTTCATGTTAAATGTCCCTAGTATTAAAGTTTCTTAATTAGAAAGCAGTCATGACATCGGCCTTTCCAGTCAGTCTTCATCACCTGGATTTCGTTGTATTGATTTGACTCATCCTTTTCACCTTATAGTGTTTGTTCAAAGGGCAGATTGGAGGGCCTTATTTCCAGACATTCAGCTTTAGCCCGTGTGTATAGATGGCCTATGACTTTGGGCAATACCACTCTAGCTATGGCTATTTTAAATTTAGAAGTGCAATTATCTATGCAATGACAAAATGTAAAGTTCCCTCTCCTCCCATTATGTCCTGAAAAAATTTACTGCCATAGCTGTTTTTACCTGGGAAAAGGCTTTTTCCATGCCAATCAACAGTGAGAAGAGTGGTTGAAGCCTTGGTCTACTTGGGCTGCCACAACAAAATACCATATACTGAGAGACCTAAATTGATTCCCTAGCAGTCATGCAGGCTGTAAAGTTCCAGATCAAGGTGCCAGCTGATTTGGTTCCTAGTGAGATCTCTCATCCTGGCTTGCACACAGCCACTTTCTTGCTGTGTTTAGCATGGTAAAGAGAGAGAGCTCTCTGATATCTCTTCTTATAAGGACACTAGTCCTATAGAGTCAGGGCTCCTCCCTTATGTCATTTACCTAAATTACTTCTTTACTATAAACTTGGCCACATATGAATGTGAGGAGGGGTAACATGGTTCAGCTCACAGCAATAGATTATCTCAAATTTTAGTGGAAATTTCACATCTTAAGAGTAACCTGACAAAAGTTTCCCCTAGACCTGAGTAACAAAACCAAAATTAGATCTTATTCAAACAACCTGGGAGTAGTCAAAGGGATATGCACTAACTGTGGGGCTACAATAAATTGAGACTAAAATTCTTGGGGACTCTCCCTCTGTGAAAATGAGCATGTCATGAGAACATGTCATTCCCCTCTCAACTCACTTATTGAGGCCTGATGAAGGATGAGATGTGCAAAGAAAATATGTGCAAAGAGCCATAGGGAAGCAAAGAAGATCCTGACCATCCCTGCCCTCAAGAGAGCTTAACTGGCACCCGTTAGGGGAAAGGTGATTATTTTATATGTATACACATACATATATACACACACACTCCAAATTACTCTGCTAGGTAACTCACAGTTTGCACAGTGCGGTGGAAACAGTAATCTCTAAGATCAGGGACAGCTCCTGAAGATGGGCCATGGAATGGAGTGTTGAAGAATCAGGACTGGATTTTGACAGTTGGAGACTGAGCTGCAGCAGAGCAGAAAGGGAAAAGGGAAGAGCTTTCTAGAGAAGAATACAGCTGGAGCGAAAGCAAAGGTGGGCTACAGAATTTGCACGGACCAGTGCAGAAAGAGAATGCGGACCTTTTGTTGACAAAGCAGGAAGGTGTTGTTAAAGGTACTAAAACATAAACCTCTTCGTGTCTTCTACAGCCTCCCAACTTGGCACAGGGTTTATTTAATACTGTTCTAAGGAAAATTTTAAATTAACATGAATTTTATGGTTCATTTTTATATTATGCAATGCCAATTTAAAATGCAAGTACCAGAGCATTAACTCAGATGTGGAAGCATCAATCAGAAGATTCTTATTTTGTGGCTTGCACATACATATGTATTTCGTTCTTACCATAACAATGAAAACACTGTACAAAACGTACTCAGCTGGTTTTATTTCACTTCTTGATATGCACACTTTGTACCAACACTCTCTACTTCAGCTTCCTGATAAATGAGGAAAGCTTGGAAGGAAAAGGAATTATAGGCTGCCCTATCTTTCCTTTACCTTCTGTGTCATCATTTTCAGCCTAAGCAGCTGGCTCATCCAGGGAAGAAACATGGACAAGAAAGCCCATGATTAAGGAATCCTATCATTTATGTTTTTCAGAATACTTTGTCCTTTGTGTTTGAAACAAGTCCTGGTTATCAGGGCTATCACACTGCTTCATCAGTCATATGGGAACACTTGTATCATGGAACCCCCACTCTGTACTCATTGTAGGGCCAGTTTTCTGTACTGTGGGGCAGGGCACCACACTATATGCCCATAGTTAAGAAATCACTAGGTGCAGTTAAAGTATCTCCTCTGCTTGTTCATATGCGCCATTGATCCACAGGACTTCACCCAATGAACACAAGTCAAGATTAAGTATTTAAGAATTTAAACATGTTAACAGTAGGTCATTAAACCAAGCTCAAGGTCCTTCTGAGCGTGGGGCCCTGACAGAGGAGTGGAAGTAGAAAATTAGGTTTCTAACTTAGGGAATGTTGATGAATTTTGTTTATTTTGCACATAAGGTCTAACAAAAACCCAGAGAAATAAGTTGGACCAGATCCTAGAGAGCCTTGAATGCCACTGCCAGAAGTTTGAGCTTTATTTTGTATGCAATGGTGAAGGTGGAGGTTTTGGGTGGAAGAATGACATTATCTCCAGTGGGTTTCAGGAAGAGGATGCAGGCAGTAACTTCAAGTGGATCAGAGAAGGTAACATTATTAAATGGAAAGGGACAGACCCTGAAGTCATTATAACTGTGCAGATGAGGACCAGAATTGGGGTGGTAGGTGGGAGTCAGGACAGGGGGTCCAGATAAAGACACACTTTGTAATTTAATTTAGAGCAGTTCTTTCTGTGCTGCTTTTCTGGTTTTGTTTTCAACCTTTAAAAGTTTATTTAAAAAATAACTTACTTTTCCCTTTGGAATTCTGAAGTTTCATGTGTCTACACAAAAATTACTCAGGTTTTAGAAATTTACTTTGGAAGCTTAAGGCTGTCAATCAACGTATAAGCTTTGCCTGTAGTTCTTGGGACTTTCAATGCTGCCCTCCCTGAAAGCCATGCTAAGAACATCCCAATGTCTGGTGTTATATTAGAAAACCACACTTAATGCCAGTAGGACTTAAGCATTTTCCACTCTAAATAAATTTCTTTTGTCTATTTCAGACTGTCCGGAAATGTTGTAGTGAGGGTAAACTAACTGAAAACATCCTTTCTGGAATTAGGGGATTAAGCTTTACCTTCAACTAGTCTTATCAGACCTTTGGAGGTGAGCCTGAGAAAAAGGATCTATGGCAGCCCACAGGGGCAGAGTTATGTGCTGGCGAGCTGTGTGTAAGCTAGTTAGATGAAATTTGGCCTGGCCCTGATCTACTCCCAGTCCTAGATACAGTAGAGCCACATCTGTATTTATCTGTCAAAGAGACACATGCCAGGAAGGAGGTAGGTGGGGCTTTCTACTTCTCACCTTGTTGGGAATATTCCCCTACATCAGGTGGATATAAACAAAAGTGGTGCATGGCCATCCGATGCTTTGCTTGGTTTTGCCCCATTAAATCAAGACATTTACTAAGGCTCAAGTGCCTGAGCCTTTTCAAAATAAAAAGCATCTGTTATTTTGGCAGCAGGATTTTGCCTTGGTTTTGAGGGAAGTTTTTAAATATTTCTTCTACGACTCCAAACAAGGGCATCAAGCTTCGTGCACTGTTGTAAAACCCTTCTCAAATCCTGACTCTAAAGATGCTGTTACCATCTTGATACCTGTGTTTCTCTGCAGCCCTTAATTGCACTATGTCCTTTCCTTTCTCTTGTGTTCAAGGACAACCCTGGTGGTTCTCATTTTTCTGTATACAACAGCATGGCTACAGGTTGTTGCAGGGCCACCAGCCCTTTCTACAGAGGTAGGTTTCTTTTCTTGGTAGGGTTGCTCATCAGCAGATAGGCACCCTAGGCTTAAAGAGGGGATAAGCTGATGCCTGGGCATAAGGAGTATCAAAAAGGAGCATGAGCAGGGCCCACTGCAGCATCTTGCAGGACCTGGGAGTCCTCAGAGCTGTCACTGTGTGACAGTTCATTTATCTTGGTAAAGTGAGGATTCTCAACGAGAGTCAATTTTGTTCGCAGGAGACATTGGACAATGCCTGGAAGTATTTTTAATTGTCAAGACTGGTGTTAAGGGGCTTGTTACTGGCATCTAGAGGGCAGAAGCTAAAGCCTCTACAATTCACAGGCCAGCCCCACAAGGAGGTATCTTGTCCAAAATGTTAGTGGTGCGCTGTGGAGAAACCCTGATGTAAAATATCTATTGACTGAAGGAAAGGATCTCATTACCCCTGAGGATGCCCTAACCGCTGCATCAAATCCTGAAGGATATCGTATCTGAAACAACTGATGGTCCAGGTGGTAAGAAGGAACCTGACAGTAGCAAGCATGACATTCCTTACAGGGGAATGAGTTTTTAACTGAACTCATGGGTCCATCTGCCAGTCATTACTTATTTTTGCCTATCCAGCATCCCATTCCCTTTTCTATCTGGGGAGAGCAGCTTGATTTTCCTCAAGAAGTGACCCTTCCCTTAGTCTAGAGTGAACGTGGAGCCTAAACATGGCCTTCAGGGTCTTTATTCCAAAAGGAAGGACACAAGGATGGTAATGACCTGACCAAGTCAACTAAAGAAAGTCCTTGTGATGCAGTCCCTAGATCCTCTTTCTAGGTCATTTGTTCAATGAATTAACATTCATTTGTCCAACTAGCCAGAGTAGGGTGCAAACTAAGAACCAAACACCTCCAGCTCTCTGTTCTGAGGGCCTGGGTGAGGTCATGGTTTTGAATCCTACAGACTTGAGAGCTGTTTCAAGACGGGGGTCTAGGAGCTTATATTTATTGAGACGAACTAAAAACTCTCCAGCCCAGTGCCGACTCTGACACTGAGCTGCTTACTTCTCTTCCCAGGGTACTAATCAACCAAAGCAGGTTCCCAGTGGCCTTAAAGCACCTGACACTGAGAGCAGACAGATCCATTGAGAACTCTCCCCAAGGACATCATGGGCTCAGAAAAAAAACAAAACCCACAAAGTGTGAAAGGAACTGAGAAGTATGGTCTGAAATACTTCCGATCCCTATCTGCTTGTTTATTGGACAATCATTTTAACTAAACATTGGAAGTGACACTGTGGTTGAGGATAATCCCATAAGTTGTCTGTTTGATACCTAAGAGGTATTTCATAGCAAATTCTCTGAAAGTACACAAAGACATCACAAAACCCTTTCAATAGTTTTTATTCCATTGAATTTGTCTATTTTTAACAAAGGAAATCCTTTTTAGTGTAAAAGCAGATCCCCCTTCTTATTCATTACTTAGAAGCATAACCACAGTGAAGAGGCTGGTACATAACACACTGTGTATCATCCCAGACTTCCTTTCCTGCTGATGCAAACATGCAGAGTTTGTTGTTTCCCTCGTGAATCATAAAATCAGGATCACACTACTCATGTTTTTCAGCACCTTTATCTCCCCCCAACCCATATCCTGGACCTCCTTCTACATCAATACATATAAACCTTAACTTTATTCCATTTTTAATTTGTACTTTATGCAGAGCATCAGCACATAATGGGTTAATTTCTGAATCACTCAAAAATCTGATTAAAAATAATGGTGATTCCAGGACCACCTCTGGCTCATCTGCGTTTTCATTCCAGGTGAAGATCTCCTGGCCTGCTGCCCATGATATGTTATTGTTGTTGTTACCAAAGAGCAGAAATATGCTTGGAGTATTTCCTCCAACCATCAAACCTTCAGGGTAGGAGGAAAGACCTGGATGAAATGCTCAGCAGAGAAAGGTAGAATGTCCTGGAAATGCGTTCCTTGGCCAAATGAGGCCCAGCAAACTACAGCAGCCAATTTCTCCCACGCATCCCCTCCCCCAAACATGCAATCAGCAATAATTTTGGAGAAATAAAGCAAATGGATTGCTACATTCCTACACATCTATTACACTTGACTATTCTTTGCAGGAGCTACTCAGGACCAAATGTTTGGAAAGGAAGTTGGCTGGCCACAGTGTTTTTTGGGAAAAAAAAAAAATTATTCTGCTGCAGCTGCAAAATACAAAGAAAAAAATCCAACCCCTTCCCCTCCCCCATTTTTTTTTTTTTTGCTAAGTTCTTACACATTACATATTTCTGCTTATACATGCTGAATCTCTTGATAATCCACTGAGGCCTCTTAAATTTTTCTAAGTTAAGGCCTGGAGATGTATTGTCTCCCAAATGAGTAAATCCTCAGAGTCCTTCAGGATTAACTGTTGAATTCCTTGGCTTCTCTGTAGCTCTAACTGAGCTCTAAAGACAGCTTGTTTTCTTAGGGGTTAGTCCCTTGTGGGCCACCAAGCCACATTAATATTGATTATGACAAAGTGGTTTCCACAGTTTACCTCAGTGTCTGTGTTCAGCATAAGCAGCTTTGGCCTTCCCTTCAGTCGGTATCATTGCTGGCTCCTGCTGGAACAACTAGTAGCAAGCATCCCATTGTAGGGTCATTTATTAGGCTACCTTAATGTGGCACTGCCAACCCTCAGTCCATCTAAATCTTCCTCTCTGCCTTCTGGCCTCAACTACCACACTAACAGAATACTGGGCTGGTGCAAAACCACTTCCATCATTACAGCATCGGATCTCCTCTGTCTGCAATGCCCTTATCTTCTTTCCTGCCACCTGGCACTGTCATCCTTGTCCTTCCAGGCCCAGATCAAGGGCTACCTTTTAACTTCTTCTCCCTCTTGCTCTCTGTAGGCAGATTTAGTCTCCACGATTAGGTGGTATTTTGTTCATACAAAAATGTTCATGCAATTTAATCAATATCACTATTACTTAATAGTATTACTGCCACCATGCTAAAAACGAAAACAGCTAGATTTTTCAAGTGTTCACTAGCCACTAGAAACTGAGCTAAGGGCTTATATGACGTCACTTAAATCTTTACATTTTTCCTTTTTTTCTTTTTTTTTGCCCCATTTTACAATGTTCGGAGACTTTAAGCTGCCCAAATGCACACACCAAGGAAGTGGTAGAGCCAACCCCTAGCCAGTCTTGATTTCAGAGCCTGCGGTCTGCACCCCCGGGCTATGCAGCACCGACAGTCATGCTGTCACCTTCTCTTTGTTTCATTTACACCTTGGTGTTTGCCATTATAAGTATAGCAGGTCCTGAACACTGCAGCACTTTTCATAAGGGTTCATCATCCAGATATTGAAGGCTGATGAGTACAAGGGTTCAGAATACTTGCTGACAGGTGAGCAGGAGCCTCTGACATTGCCAGCAGCCCTGAGGACTGACTATTGCTTGGCCCACAGAGGTATGAGCGTGGGGGTGTGTGCAGTGGAATGGCAAAGGGCCATCCACGTGGGGATAGAGATTAAGTATGAAGACACACAGAAGTGGGGTAATAGTGAGTCAAGGCAAGTCTAACCTTTGAGCATCTCCCAGAGGCCAGTCTCCTGATTTTTCTTTACACTTTTTGCCCAATCTCCTGTTTCCCATATTCATATGGAAAACCAAGACTCAGTCGGGGCTAACTTGTCCAAAGTTACATGGCTAGTAAGTGGCCAAGATTCCTGTCCATGCATGGGACCAGAGCCCCTACCACTGAGAGGAGGTGTGCTCATTTTAATCTCAGGTCTAATGCCACTGTACTGTCCCTTCCCAGGACATGCCTCTTAGTATAATGTTGTGTCTCAGGGAAAAGGAGTACATCAGCTTCACAAGTTACAGCAATATTTAATGCACTGCTTACCAATAGTGGGGAGGAAATGCCTTGCTCTGGCTAGGGGATTGTCACTGAACTTGTGACCCGGCACACTTAACCAGCAAGTCAGGAAAATGGGAAATAGTTGTAGCCAGTTGTCTCTACTGGACACTGGTGGTCTGCGGTTGAATGCTATGCTCTGCAAAGGGCAACAGGGTGGGGCATAGCTTGTGGAATGCAAGCATTCTTATCCAAGCAGCTCTTTAATGGGCACAGGGAACCCCCACAGGTGAGAAGAATGGTTATGTTGCTTCTTAGCCCTCCCTCCACTGCTTTGAAGGTCTAACCAACCCCTCACACTTGCAAGACTCACGTACCATGTGTCTAAATATATAAAATTTATGAAACCAAAAATTGTTAAAAGTGTGTTCTATCTTTCTACCTGGACACATTAACTCCACAAGGGCATGGAAGGCCAGGCTGGAATTTACAGTTCTCAGACTCTTGGGGTTTTTCACTGAGCAAGGTGGTACAGGAAAAAGTGGGCCCTGGATGGCAGCCCACTCACCCTCATTTTCTATCCCACCACCACCGAAGGTCACAGATGCACATATTATTCCAGCCCACACATTCAAATGGTGGCTAGAACCCCCATCAAACAGCTGTTCCCCCTGAGCCTGGGATTTCATCATTTGAGCGGGTAATTTTGGGATGCCAGGTACCTGGAAGGAGGCCTCGGTGGGGGTTATGGGCTCCTTTCGGAAGCAGAGCCAGAGCCAGGCCACTTAAAGTAACAGGGTCCAGACAGGAGTCTCTGGCCTATGTCTACTCTAAAGCAATGAATGCCGACTTTTAAAAAAGTTACATTGTGGATAGAAGTAGAGGGCAGAACTCTGGCCTGTCTTGATCACTGTAGCCCTCAAAGCCAGCACAGAGCCTAGCATACAGCAGGTGCTCAATAAATGATTGAATGAATTGCCATCATAGAAGCCAAGATGGGTTTTAAGTCATTAGTTGTTAGCATACTGAAGTCTCTGTCTTCTGGGAATGCTTTTGGAAGTAAAGTGGAATTTTAGTAGCTATTGATTCTTACTCCCTGTGTCACGGTTCAATCCCTCCTTTTCCCCAGCCTTGGGGAACTCAAAATACTAAATAATTTGATGTTAAAAATGTCTGCATTTTTGTGTTGGAAACCCTGAGGAAAAGCTGACTTCTTTAGGAAAATTAATAATTTTATATCATGTTTGAGCAGAGAAAGTAAAATTTCAGCGTTAAGACTTCCTATGTTTAATCCTTTCTCAGCCCTCAGGAGACAAAGGAATCATGCCTGGACTTTTTCACATCTGTACAACTATTACCACCCCATTATTTCCTTCAAGGTACAGTTTTCTTTGAGTGCTAGGTTTTCCCTTTCATTTGGGGGTCATAATTATCTACCCTTATTTCTGGAGGGATAGTTGCCTAGTTCTGCATGTGTACAAATGAAAATGGAGCCCACATTTGTTCTATCTCAATTATGACAGCATTCATCCTCTTGACCTTATATAGGGAGCTTAACTTGGTCCTATTTCCTTCACATATTAGGATCCTTCCTATGTAGATCCTTTTAATTAGTTACCAACTTGATTGGGTTTAAACAAAGCATGTGGCTGACACTATGTCTAGACTTCCATTTTGGAAGTTGCCACACCAATGAATTCAGTGGCTCATTTTTTAAGTTATCTTCCTTTCTGTTCAAGCCAAACATCTTTAGTCTTTTCCATTTCCTAGCCTTTCTTTGTCAAAGTTCATATAAAACAATTAAGGTTTTGGTGAATGATGGCACGGTACTCCATGCCATAAGCTTTGAGACATAGTGAAGGGTGGTGTGATATTGTGATTTATAGTTAGACATATATTTGGTCTTCATCTGTTTTTGACAGAAGTCCCAAAACCCTTGGAATTCCCTATGGTGAAAATGATAAAACGTCTCTTTACTTATGTTAATGAGATGACTTTGGAGGCTGCACCTAAGGATGGGGGCTGGTTACCAGGGGACCTAACCACGTGTTTAGAAGGTTGGAACCTTCAGTCCTACTCACTGACCTCCAAGGAGAGAAGGGGCTGTGATTGAGTTCAGTTGCCCATAATTGACTACATCATTGCCAATGTAACAACACCTCCATAAAAACCCCAAAGGGGTTTTATCCTGGGTTGGCAAACATGTGGAGATCTGGGGAGAGAGTTACAATGAGATTTGAGGAGAGAGCATGCAAGTGCTGAGTCTTTTCCCCATACATCTCTTCAATCTGGCTGTTACTGAGTTAAATCCTTTTATGGTAAACAGGTGAACTAGTAAGTAAAATGTTTGAGTTCTATGAGGTGTTCTAGCAAATTAATTCAATCCAAGGAGGGAGTCATGGGGCCCTTATAGTCAGTTGGTCAGAAGTATAGGTAAAAACATGGACTTGCGACTAGCATGTGAAGTCCAAGGAAAAAGGGGTCGTGGGAACTCCTACGTATCACAGAAACACATGGGATAACCTTGGCTCATTGGAAGTGTGTGATGGTAGGAGGGTGGGGTGTGTACAGTCTTGTAGGACAAACAACCTGTACAATCTGATACTATTTTCAGTTAAATAGCATCAGAACTGAGTTGAATTATAGGATATCCACTAATGTCAAAGTTGTTGGTGATGGGGGGAACCTCTTCTCCACACATTGCAGCTGGATGCAGAACCCTAAATAGATACATCAAGTAAGGGTAAATAACAGATGAAGAGAGATCAACCCCTTTACTTTACATCAGTACTGAATGTGCAAGAAACTTGAACCCTCAAGGTGAAACCAAGGGTTTCTGAGTTTATGATGAACCTCTCTATCCAAAACTTGATTCTCTTTCTTATCCTGCCTCTGTCCCCTCAGGTTTGAGGAGTATCAAAGAAAAGGAGGGAGTGGAGATTGAAACTCAGCAGGACCCTATGGGGTCCTCTGGGGTACAAAAGCCCATCCATATTCCCCACTCCTGGTTTGCAGAAAAAAAAAAAAAAAACTTCGTCTCCTAGGCTTTCTGAGTTCCAAAGAGCAGACTCAAGAAGTTGCTAATTAGGGAAATGAGGAAATGCAGAAACAAAGGAAAAGTAGCCAAGAAAGTAAGAATAGCTCAGTCAATATTTCAGTGATAAAACAGTCCTAGTACCTCCCCAAGGAATATACATAACAATTGGACCGAAATTTGAAATGTTCTGCAGAAACTGAGACCCTCACCCAGGTGGAGAATGGTGGTTACATACTGACCACGAGCACATAGATCCAGATTGGTTGAAACCAGGAAGTTGGTGATTAAAGATTTCTGAAAACTTCCTGCTAACTAATCAGAAGAAAGTTCATGAGCTGCAACCCTCACCCTAAATTTTGCTTTTAAAAACCCTTTCCAGGAGTTCCTATTGTAGCGCAGTGGAAATGAACCCAACTAGAAACCATGAGATTGCAGGTTCAATCCCTGGCCTTGCTCAGTGGGTTAAGGATCCAGTGTTGCTATGAGCTGTGGTATAGGTCACAGATGAGGCTTGGATCTGGTGTTGCTGTGGCATAGGTCAGCAGCTATAGTTCTGATTTGACCCCTAGCCTGGGAACCTCCATATGCCATGGGTGCGGCCCAAAACAAAAACAGAACAAAACACCCTTTCCAAAAAGCCATCAGAGAGCTGGGGGTCTTTGAGCATGAGCTGCCCATTCTCCTTGCTTGGCACCCTGCAAATCAACACTATTTTCCCTCCATACAACTCAGTGTCAATAAATTGGCTTTGTGTGTGGTGAGAAGATACAAGTTTGGTTCAGTAAACTGAGTCTCAACTCTTCCACTCAAGTCTGGAGGATACTGCTATCAGGAAGGAAGGCTTTGTGGGTTCAACAGGATGCTTGGGGTTTAAAATGCTTTCTCTTGCTGGATGGTCTCTCCATAGTTGTCTTCACTGCGCCCTCCTTCTTCCTACCCAGATGTCCTGCTAAACCCCAGCCTCCTCCAAGTGAGTGCTACCCTCTGACCCAACAGAAAAGGACATGGTTCCTAACGATTAGGGATTGTCTAACCTTCAAATGGTCCCCAGGAATTTTAGACTCCTCTCTGTCTAAGAGCCTCAGAACAGCTTCCCACAATTTAGATAGTTGTCAGTGGCAACTATTAACTCTCTGTTCTGGGAAAATCACCTAAGATCCAAGGTAAGAAACATGCTTTAGGTTTCATCTTAACTAACAAGACTCAGGTTCCTGCCCCCAGGGCCACCTCCAAGGTGGAAGTAGCCTTGGTATTTTTTGGTTCAGGAGGACATTTAAAAAAATCAATGTATACCGATCAACCCCTGTTTTATTTATTTAAATTTTTATCATTTTAACCCAGGCATCTGTGACAGCCACTCATTTTGCTGTGGCAATGGCATTCTTACATAACATAGGTTGGAGATTTTTACCCTGAAAACTTCTCTAGATATCATGTTTTCAAGGAAAAAGTATTGTATATCACACGAGGTTCTCTTTTATTATCAGATGAAACTGTTTATAATTGTCTCAGAGCTAAGCAAGGTGGCTGTCACATAGATATTCAGTAAATATTTGCACAATGAGCCAGCTATGGCTTTTATGAAGATCATTATGTCAGAGGAATAGCTGCCACAGGTAAGAATATATTTTCTCAGTAATACTCAGAGACAGGAATGAAGAGAAGGACAGGTAAAGACACAAGTTTTTGAATGATGTTTTGAAACCAAGCATGGTCCTGTAGGGCTCCTGGGCACAAAAGCCTTTCTGTGTCCCCCATTTCTTGTCAGTAGGAAATAGACCTCATTCTGCCTCCATGACCTTCCCTGAGTTCCAAAGGAAAGGTGTAAACAGTTGCTCATCAAGGCAGGGAGGTGATTCAGAGGCAAGGGAGAAGTAGTCAAGAAGTAATAGTGTAGGCTTGCAGCAGGGTCCTGGTTCCTCCTCAAAGAATACATATAACAGTATCTTTGAGTTCTTCTGCAGACCTAAAACTCTCAACCACTTGAGGATGTTAACTTCTTGATAAAATAGTCTTCATTCTAGAAAGGAGGACCACCAGAACCAGTCCCAGGGGCACTAAACACTGGCTTTGAGAAAGAATGAAAGCTTCCAACTATTCTGATCCTTATCTGTGGCCCTATTTTCCACTCCCAAAACTATAAAAGCCGTCTCCTATTCTCCTCCTCTCTTGGGAGGGCACAGCAGCCTTTAGGGCATTAGCCTGCTATGGCCCCCTTTGCCTGAAAAAGCGAAGTTTTTTTTTTTCTTTAATTTTCTATGTGTGTTTCTCTTAAATACCAGTGGATAGAGGCCAAGTTTCACCAACAGTTTAAATGGCATAGAAAGAAAATAAGACATAAAATTAGTTAAGGTGACTTTATATAGAAACTTGGACTCAAGACTTCAGGTTCAAGATGACAGGCACAGTTCAGTTCAATCTTTTCCAAAATCCCTTTAAAATTGAAACCAAGCAGGACCCTGAGGGACCCTCCACAGTACAAATCCTTCTCCTGTCCCACCTCTTATTTACAGCAAATTAGGTTTCAGCCTCTTTCACCTTCCTTGAGTTCCTAAGGGCAGATTCAAACTGGAACTTCAAGGAGGGGAGGGAGGCAAGGAGTGCAGAAACCAAGGAGTTTCACATAGTCAAGAACAACAGTCAAGAACAACAGTGCAGCAAGGGGCAAGGTTCTGGTTCCTCAAGAGTCACACACCATATCTTTGAATTATTGTGCAGGAACTGAGGCTCCCACTTGGTGGAGATGGCAATTTGAGGTTGAACATAAGATTCCTGGAACACAGTCTGTTATCTCACCACCAACCAATTAGAAGAGAGACTGCACACAGTGGAAAATAATGAAGACTCTGGTCCTCCTCTCAAATGATTCTCCATTTAAAAAACTTAGGGTTGAGCGGAATCTTTTGGAATTGGTTCTTGGACACAAAGCTGCCTTTTCCCCAGGTTGCTGGCCCAGGTTGCCTGCCTCCTATGTAGAGCAAACTTTCCTTTCCAACGAACGCTTGTCTCTCCAGTACTGGCTTTCAAGCAGTGAGCAGCTGAACCTGAGTTCCTTAACAAAAATCACAGAAAAGATATAAATAGCTCTGGAAGACAAATGAGTATATTGAATTCTAGACAGTAGACTAATGTTAATGGCAGTGGGGAAAGTCAGTATTCTAAAACAGTTAAAAATTAGTAGAAAGCTCCTCTACAGGTAAGGTGGCTTTTTCCAAGCCTGGTCAAACACCAAACACAGAATGAAGAGTTACAGAGATCAGTACCAGGGGTGCTTTGACTAGGGAGACAAAAGGCTCCCAGTAACAAAATCCTCATGCTCGGTCTTCATTCTAATCCTCCCCACCCCCGGCCCACCATTCCCCATTGTTCAGAGTGATTGGCTGGGCTAAGTGGGGAAAACAGTTATTTAAACAAGAATATTCAGGTGTGAGCTAAGCATGGTGAGAAGGTATGGTGTTCAGTGTGGACCTATAAGCCGAGAATAAACAAAGAGTAAAGCTAAGCCCAGGGTGACTGGAAAAGTTTGTGTGTGGAGCGCAGACTAGGCATCCACTAGGGGAAGAGAAACAGGGGATTTTTTGAAAACTCTGTTGTTCTGTCTGCACTATAACTCCCTTCTGTTTCCCCAAACTTGAAGGAAATGCTCCATGTTCTGAACTGGAATTTATGTGTTTCTGGAGGAGGGAGGTGATAATATTCATCTTGAGTAGCAGAGAGGCAAGAACAGGATAGATCAAAGGAAACAGAACTTAAGAGAACAATTATCTTCAGGATATTTGAGAATGCATCATAAAACAGCCGTAAAACAGAGAGGAACCATAAAATTACTCAGAAATTAAAAAAATGCTCCCCTAAGTAAATTAAGTTAAAAGCCTAGTGTGGATGTGGCTGAAGAATGAATAATTTGCAAAAAAGAAATCAGGAATGTCTCTTGGAGCAGAGTGCAAAAAATGTGAGCTGTCAGAACTCCAACGATTCAGGAGAACACTATCAACACTTTATAAGCAGATAAATTTTTAAAGAAAAACTTGGTAAGTTTGGAAAAAAAAAAACCCTGTAAAAATTAAAAAAAAAAAAAAAGGCTCAAGATCAGGAGTACAGTCCCCTAAAGACACAATATGTGATCATACTGACCACAATGCAGTGAAAACTATACATAGTAAGAAAGGAAAAGAGTGACACCTGAATTTTATAACTCTAGGTAACTACTGGGTTAAATAAGGTATCAAATTAAACTGATGATTGCAGTAAATGCAAACAAAACTGGGTCTTTGCAGAAGGATGGATTTTCTGACTTAAGAGTGTTGAGGAGCAGAAATGGCAAAGACTCACTAATAAGCCTTAGTGTGGATGTGAAGGGGACTTTTTTAAAAGGTGTGCTATCATGTATAATTTTTATTCACATATTTGAAGTCTGGAAAAAAATGATAGTGAGAAAAAAAATTACCCTAACGGGTTTGAGAATGTACTGAAATTGTGTTAAATATATTCTCAGTATTCACAGACTTACCCTTGAGAGTGATTTCTGTGAAGACTTTAAAGAGTGTTCACTTGTCAGGTCATTGACCTGTTCCATGGTATAAAAATAGAGCTTCTGAAACTGAACAGTACCCTGTGGGACCTTCCTGGGTCTAAGAGCCTTTCTGTGTCCCTCGTCTCTTACTTGTAGAAAAAGGCTTCAGCCTCTTAAGACGTTTCCTGAGTTCTGGAGGGCAGATTTTATTAATGAGGGAAGTAAAGGAATGCAGAAACAAAAGGAAAAGCAGTCAAGAAACAGTTAAATTCTAGTTCCTCCTCAAGGATTATATGTAGTATCTGAGCTCCTCCACAGGAACTAAGGTTCCTAGGCAGGTAGAGGATGGTAACCTCAGGTTTATTACAAGACTCGTGGAACACAACCCTGCTACCACACCACCAGTCAGAAGGAGAGACACACCTTGCAGTCCTCATTATGCCTTAAACGCATAAATTATGCCTTAAACGCAAAAACCTCCTGAGAACCATCACAGAGTTTGAGTCTTTTGAGCATGAGCTACTCATTCTCCTTGCTTGATCCTGTAACAAACCTTTTTGTGCACCAAACTCCAAAATTTCAGTTTGTTTGGCCTGTGTGCCAGGCACATGAACTTGCGTTCCACAATACCGTCAACTCATACTGCACCACTATCACAATATCAAAATAAACAAAATAGATCTATACACAACATCACATACAAATCATTTAAAAGAATTCTAATTTTTAGCAAAAGCAACCAAGTAGAATATTGAGAAAAAATATCATAACCAAGTAGGTTTTATCCTGGAAACCTAAGAATGATCTACAATTAACAAAGATGATCAACAATTATTAAGAGTTTGAAGCAGCAACAACTGATGTTCAATACATGCTGAAAAGCATTTGTAAGATTCAACAGCCATGGCCAATTAAAGAAAATTGGGCAGGAAACTTGAACCTAGTCCAGCATTTGTTTTATTTTTAAGAGGGAACTACATTCTTTTGTATAGCTAAACATTTGGAAGTCAAAAGGTTGGGCTTTTATACTTTTTGAAGTTCTTTCCTCACTAATCTCATTTCTAGGAAAAAATGAGCTCAATCTCATGAAAATCTAAGTAATGTTCTGTCCCAATTCCAACATTTTCACAGCTATGTGATCCTTCAGAAGTGTTAGATTAATTCAAGAGTCCTATTTCTCAATAGTCTTCAAATGGGAATTTCTATTTATATTGCAGAAGAACTCATTTCTCATATCCCCATCAAAATAACATTCGATGAAGCATCCTACAATGTTTCAAGATTTACATATGATTTAAGAGTACACTTCGGGGTCATCTCACCTGTGTGAATTTCAGGACCCAGTCCAACATTCTATTTTTGACTTAAAGACAAAGCAACTCTATATAACTGGTAATTATTCTGTTTCTGCCTTACTTCTAGGAGTACTTGTGGGCCATACAGTATCACTGCAGTACCTCTTTTGTTAATACAATCACTTCATTCTACCTGATTAAAAATCCAGGAACGTTATCAACTACTTAATCATGTGGCAAGGGCCTAGACCAGCCAGAACAGACGCCCACCTCATCACAATGGGTACCCAGTAATCTATATGGATGCAAGCCAGCTGAGGGACAAACCTGCTAGTCATTAAGCCTAGACGGGTCCCTATGGGCCATGGTTCCATGTTGTCTACAGAACAACTGAATATTGGTTTGTGCTACAATCTTTGATTCACTTATTTTCACAGCTTCAATAAAAAAAGCTTCACTTTTAAAACTCCATTCCTGATTGCCCCCCATTTTGCTCTAAACTGTTGTGCCATTTCTATCATAATTCCTACGTAGCCTCACCTTTTTTCTCCCAACTTTACATAACATCATTATTCTAAATCATTTAAGCTTGAAATTTATGAGTATACAACAAGTGACAGATTGGAGATGGCCAATATCAGGACAACTGACATGAGTGGTCCCCAGGAGTCTGGAGAGCCAGGTAGATGGACTTTATTATCTAACAATAGGCAGCAGGGCAAAGGACAGACAGAATCTGATGTCAGGCAGCAAGGAGCCAAGAGTCAATGACCAAGCCCTGAGGAGGAATAGGCAGATAACACATCTAGTCCCAGAAATCCTGGGTAGGGGCTCAAGGCAGGCAAGCAGGTTCCCAAGTGCAGTTTAGGACTTGGTTGCAGGGATCCAAGAGAATACCTGGCTATTAGTGGTTGAAAGAGAAGTTTAAAGCAGAAACATTAATGTTATGGTCTACTCTACCTTTGGAGGCTAGGTCAAAGCATGGGTCTTCACACAATGCAAGGCTTTCTATAGCTCATGATCCTCAGAGCTGACTATACTATCCAGACCTGCTCTTGGATGCCAACATGTGGAGACTTGTAGAATCTAGAGGAGCTAAAGAAGGGAAAGAGGAAGGGATCTGTAATTCATGGACTGGGTTCCTTACTTATGACTGGATATTCCTTTATCTAAAGCTTCACTGCTAAGTGACATCTGTAGATTATGGGATCTCTGCTGTAGGCTAAGTTAGAGATCAATGACTGTTTCATGAGTTGTTATTTGCTGGTGCCCCGAAGTTTTAGAATGAGCAAGCTCAGGAAAGCCTAAATAGGTTGATGGCTTTTGTTGTTCACAGAATTCAGTGTTCAGGAGTCTATTTTTAATCATAGATGGGAAGAAAGCAGAAAAGAATGGTTAGAAATAGACTCTCCCCAGATGGCCAGATTTTGTTGCTCTCACTTTCCAATAGGCCCAGACCAAACTCCAAGGGTCAGGAACGCCATCCTGACTGACTATGCATATGTTGTCCAAGGGAGGCAATGGACTGGAGGGGTGAGCCAGGCACTTGGTGAGAAAGCTGGTTGAACTAGGAGTAAGGGGGTTTGTTTTAGCTAGAAAAGGCTCTAGTTTGTGGTTCTGTAAGCAGGAGCCCTTACTTAAAAGTTTGGCATGGCTGCCGTCAACTGTATTTTATGGGATAAACTCAAAGCCAGGTCAGTGACAAAGGATGTATGGATGGGTAGGGGCCAAGTACTAAGAGGACGCAGGTCAGATTTGAGCTGTAAGATGATGATTGCATTACTAAAAGTTGTGATAAGAACAGTCTTGAGGGCTACCTGAGGACAGGTCCTTTGTCTGCTTTGGTCTCTGCATTTCCAGCACCCAGCATACTACCTTGCACAGAGCAGTGCTCACTATTTGTTGAATAAATGAGTACAGACCTGCATTAAATCTTGGCTCTGCCACTTACTAGCAGTATGGCCTTGGCGTAGCATTAAGTCTGAGTTAATTATGTTTACCATCACAAATGAAATATCGCATACACAAAATGCATAATAGGTGCTCATTAAATGGTTATTTCCATTGTTTATAATCATATTTTGTGTCCTATCTAGACTAGAAGCTCCATGAGGAGAACTTGTCCTATACATCTTTGCAGACAGATCTGGTGCACCAGTGTTTGCTTCATAAATGCTCAGCAGTGTTTCTTTGTTGAATAGTTCAGTATGTGGTACTTACATGAAGGGCAGCACAATAATGTTAACAGCTGGGACCTCAGAGCCAAACTCTATGGCCAGATGCTAGCTTTACCAGTTACCAAGTATGTGACTTGTGGATGGACATTTGGTGGATGGACGTTTGACTTCACTATTTTTTTGGCTTCAATTTCCTCATTGAAAGAGTAGAGATAATATTTTACCTTTCTCATAGTTATGACAAGGGCTATAGAATATGTGTAAAGCACTTGAGAGCAGTGCCTAGCATATGGAAAATGCTTTTTAAGTATTTCTACATTCTTCATTTCAATGTGGTTTTTGAGCATTTTGAAAAAAAGAGTTCACTTATACTCTTCAACTCAGCTTTCTCTAGTCATGACATCTTACATAACAATACAGTGATGAAAACAATGGAAGTTACTACTAGTTAATACTAGTTACTGTTTAATACAGAACTAATCAATAATCCTTGTGCCTAATTTGAATTTCACTGGTCTTCCCACTAATGTCGTTTTCCTTGCTGGTCTAATCCAGGATCTGTCATTGCAGTTTGTTGTCACATTTCCATCTCCTCCAAATGTCTTAACAGTTTCTCAGTCTTTCACATGGCTTTGATGACTACTAGTCAGTCATTTCTTACTATGTCTTTCAATCTAGATTAATTTTATGATTCCTCAGCATTTGGGCTGAGATTACATGTATTTAACAAGAACAGCACAGAAGTGATACTGGGTCCTTCTCAGTGCCTCCTATCAGGAGGCACAGAAATGTGCTGTGTCTTATAACTGGTGAGATTAACTTTGACTCAGTCAAGGTGGTATCCAAGTTTCTCCAACTAAAAAGCTACAACTTTTACCTTTATAATTAGCGTCTTATAAGACGTTACTTTGAGGCTGTGCATATGCCCTAATTATTCACCCACTAATTTTATCAATTATTGATGGTTACTGCCAGTGCTGTCCATATACCTATTTATTCACCCACTAATTTTATCAATTAGTGATGGTCCTTGCCAGTACTATTACTGTTGAATCCTCCTAATGATGATTTTCTATTCCCATTATTCCTTCATTCACTGGAATTATATTGTAAGAGTTGTTTCTTCTCCCTTATTTACTTGTCTATATTAATCAGATTTGAGACTTAAAGTCATGAATGACATTGAATAACAATAACATTATATACTTTTACAGATGACCCTGATTTTGGCTACCAGAAGTTCCTTCAAGTTGACTCCAGTGTTTAGACAAGTAGTCATGAGTTTGATGTGTCTATCCTTTATGCTATCTCAAGATGTTATAAGCTCATCTTTTGTTTTTCCAACCTAGCCAGGAATCAACATTTCTCCAAGTAGTCTTGCCTTCTTTTATTGGGAGAATGGTATTTAGAAACCAAGATCTGGGTGCTAGGTGTGCTTGTTGCTATTGGGGTGTCATTAGTTTTTACACACATCTATATGTATATACACACTCACATACAGATACTAGTTTGAGAAGATACATTTTCTGTTTTCTTAGATGTTTCCCAAAGATACAGAGTATAGATCAACTTGTAATTCTACATATTTATTGCTTCAGTAGGTACCATAATATAAGAGTGCTGTCTGACTCAACATAATTAACTGACTTGAGAAAAAGGAACTGAAAAGGTTGTGCTCCCTCTAGCGGTGAAACTGAGTAACTGGTATTTCATAGCCTGCAGACGAGTTGGAACACGAGATAAAGGAGAGGCAAGCAATTTATTACAGATAATGACAGACAGAAGAACATATGTGATCAGACAGAACTAGGATGTGACTATCCTGTTGCATGAGTGCACCTAAAGAGAGTAACTTACAGCTAGTACTAAGTTATATTGCAGTCTCATCAACCCAGCCAACATTTTATAAACAACCTTCTTGTTGGAGCCTCACAATTCTGTGAGGTGAGGCAGGTACAGCAGACTTATCCTCACTTTTCAGATAATGAAACAAAGAGGTTAAAGGGTATGTTTAAAGTAAGACGAACTGTTTGGGACAGAGCTAGAACTTGGATTTAACTTGTACGACAAAGAAGAGTTGGTCTGTTTTGTCATTGTGAGCCCTCTGTTCTTTCTGCTAATGGAATTTAGACTGTTAAATATTTCATTACATTTGAAAAAATACTTAAGACACCAACCCAGAACTATGGCCTCATAATTTAAGAGGAAAGAAAGGAAGGAAAGAAACATCTTCCATGTTTTGACTGTTGCAAACATTTTTAGCAGTTCATAAAAGTGAGAAAAAGACAATCCTAACCATCAGTGAAGTTCTTTATCAAGTTAACACCTAGTTAAAACAGGTAATGGAAGCTTTATAAATACGAAAACCAGACTCTCAATAAACTTCTTACCACCAGATGTGGACTGAGATATGCACCAGTCTGGGAAGCTGGCCACCATAAACCCTCTGAGAGCCATCGAGGAGTCATATAACCATCTCTGTCCACGTGATCCCTGGTCTTTGCACTATTACCCTTGCTGTGATGGAAGAGAGAGACCAACATAAATCTACTCCTAAATTAGAAGAACACATTTTTCTCATTTTCATCTATATAGATTTGAAAATCAGGAGGAGAATCATCAATACACTAGCTTTTCTGCAATCATCTGTGAGACCAAAATGGCCTTGGGGATGATGTATGACACACCATGCGAATCCCTAAAAGCTTCTGGTCTCAGAAGGTTATTATGGAGACAACCGTGGGAAGTAGTAAAGCTGTGTCGTTTATTTAAAGTGAGGGCCTTCATCTTGTCTCTGCTGGTACCTCCCCTTTTTTCTATTCCTCAAGTGTGAGTGGATAGTATGAAAGAAAAAGATGCTGATTTCAAGTTTTAACTAAGTCCATTTGGTTAGTAAATTCTAGAAAGGTAAAACCAATCCAGTATTTCACAAAAGTTCGTGTTAGGTGAGCTTTCAAATTGATGCCAGACTCAAACCTTGGAATGTGTCATTTTTACCCAAATAACTATGCATGAATAACAAAGATTTCCCTCCCTATCCACTGGGACTAACAGAATTCCCAGAGAGAGCTAGCTGTTTGTGTGAAGTTCAACAGAGCTGTTTGTTTCTCTGATGTGCTGTGAAATTTAATTGCTAGATCTGGTTTGAAAAATAAAAACGAACACAACGTACTATTAAATAGAATTCCCAAGTTCAGTTGGGAAAATAAACAAGAAAAAAAAAAAAACTTGTGAAAATATATGTATCAGATACTCTGAGGTCAAGGCTATAAAGAGAACCAGCAGGTTCTATAAACTTCTCATTGTCTTTTTCCTCTTGTCCTCAGCTAGTCAGTGAGGAGACAAAGAGCAGGCTCATGTCAACATCTGGCTAGTATCTAGGCATGAGCCATAATGCTGTCCTCTCACACACAGGTGCTGCCATGTGATGTCTGGCCACCACATGGCACAACCCAAAAGACATGCTGGGAAGGGAGTGGGTCTGCCCTGTGTTCTGGTCTCTCACACTCACGGTCACCATCCCCAGACTGACACATGAAGTAGAGCAATCTTCATTTCCAGCCGGTTCTATGCAGCAGGGAAACACAAAACTATGACAAGCATCCCTGCCTGCCAGTCCCTGAGATGCTGGGGAAAAGCAGGAGGAGGAGGGAGGGTGTCTTCTGTATGTAGCTGTTTGGAGTTAGCTGACCTGTCATGGAGAAGTCATCTTCTGGGACTAAACCATTTAAAAGCCAATATAAATGGGGAGGAGTGGAGCCCCCTACGGCAGTGACCCATCTTATAAAATACCTGGTAAGTACACCGAGGTGCCATAGAGCAGTTTAGACCAATGTGTTGAACTTGCTCACCACCCCACACAGCTCTGGTGCTCCAGCCTCACAAACTCCCTTCCCATTAAGTCCTGAGCATGCTGCTCTCTCAGCCAGGAATATGTGGTTCAGTTTGCTACCCAGGCTCTGAGACTCTGTTCAGATATCACTCCTACAGGAAGTGCCTGAATTCCCCATGGCCTTCTTCACCCACTCCTTGCCCAACTGAGCATGCTCTTATTTCTGTTTCTAGAGCTCCTGAGACTGCTCTGGGGGTACAGTGCTCATCTTAACACCATCTGCCCCCACCCTCCAGTGTTAAGCCCCTGAATTCCAGATCATTCATCTTTGTATCCCAGCACTAATCTCAGTGTCTGGGACTCAATTAGATCTGCGCTGATCGCATGAAAGAATTGAGGAAGCATGAGAAATACTCGTTTACTCAGGCCTGACATACAACTGAAGGAAGTGCTGGTCCAACCCAGCACTTTCCCAAGTGTGGTCAGTGGAACAAAAGCCACTTGGGTGTGCTCTGCTCACCCAACCCTTAAAAAGAAATTTAAAGGGGTATTCCAGGGTCAACTAACTTGGAGAAATGCTGCATACTGTGTGTTCCTCAAGAATTAGCTGTGCACAAGCTGTAGAAAGGCACATGGAAAGCCTGTAGTTAAAAAGGTTTTATCTGGTGTTGAGCAATCTAACTGTGTAAACCAGTTGTGGTAATTAAGCACTACTTTATGAGCTAACCTTCATCTGTTGATGGTCGACTGGAAAAGAAATTCAAAGAGAAGAGCTATGGAATGTAATGGTACAGCAGTAGACCTCAAAGTGTGGTCCCCAAACCAGCAGAGGTAGTAGTGGCTGGGAACTAGAAGTTGCCAAGTTCAGCCCTGCTCCTTTTCCTGCTGATTCAGTTACTGTGGGCACACGTGTAGCAATCCGTTTGAACACACCCTTCAGGTAATTCTGATGCATACTCTGAAGTGTAAGGACCACTGCCCTGGAGAAATCCTCCTGGTTCTCCTTACTAGTTCAGAGGAGAGAGATTTTTCTGAGGATGCATCAGGGAAACAAGGACTCAGCCATCAGATTTGCTGTCTGCAATGAGGGGGCATTCTGATCTGTTCCATTGTCAGGCCATTGGTAGACAGTAAGCCCAGTGGGTCCGAGTTTTCTGTGGGGAAGGCCTGTGGCTTATCCAGTTTTGCCTCTGACTAGGTGACTGTCTAATCCAGAGATGGAATGGGAGCAAGGCTTTGCCCACAAATAAAAAGCCTCACCTTCTATAAAAGCATCTTTGTTAGAAGAGAGCATTTTATTGTTTGCCTTGCCTGTCTCCCGTGTTTTATTTCTTAGTTGGTTCAGAACTTGGGTAGAGAAGAAAGGAGTTTTTACAGGGACACCATGTAAAACAGCACAGAAACCACTGTGGGTAGTGCTCCTGGGGTTGTGAAACACAGCAGTCCCATTATTGGTTAGCCCTTAGAACCCCAACTTCGTTGGTCCTTTACAGTGCTGTGTAGAAGATTCTGAGACCAGGTCTGGGCTCCCTGGGTAAGTGTCGAGGACAATTAATGAACACAGGTGTGGAAGCTAAGCAGAGGCACATGGATCTGGTAAATGCCATTTCTGGGTATGGTGTTATTAGTACATACCAATAGTTCAAGAGGTCGAGGATACTGCACTTTGCCATTCTCCCCTCTTTACCAAACAACCCTCCAACACACCACCTGTTCTCTTACGGAGACTAACCCATCAGGAAGCAATACTCTGAGCTAAGGACTAGCTAGAAGTAACTCACTAGACCATCCTCCAGTAGAAAGCAATGAAAGAGCCTTTGGGTTTCTAACTCGTTTAGTTGATAAGGAATTCATCTGCAGAAACCCAACGACCTCCAGCACGCTTGAGGAAGCAGTTTTGTGCTAGGAACCAAGGTTCTAGTAACTATGAGCCTTGCTTTGGGGGAGCCAGAGGCCCCCTCAGATGTCCTACATCACAACAGGGGGCTGGCTGAGAAGACCTTTTCTCAACTTGCACTTTCCATTTTAAAAGAAAAAGTATTTGAGGAAAAGAGAGGAGGGGTTATCTATGGAATTTGATCCTTGTAGTCATTTCTAAGATGTTCCACCCACTCCTTTCTTCAAGAGCAGAAAATTGGTTACCCTTATTATGTAGATTACATTCCTTCTCTTGGCACTTGAAAATTGTTTTGTGTTTGTGAGAAAGATTTAACCTATCTTCTGATGCGTGCTTCCTGAGTTTCGTTATTATAACCAACAAAGCCCTTGCAAATGGTTTTGTCAAGCCCACAGAGTTTCTTAGTTTTTTGGTGAAATTACTTTTATGAAGTTACTAAGAGAGCAGCCAGTCTTGAAAAGTAGAGCTTTTTAATTCATTTTGAAAGAACCTGACTAGTTTAAGTAGAAGAAAGATGAGAAGAGCCCTAATAGAATTTTTCACTCTAATCTCCTGCATTATCCCTACAGTTAGAAACTTTGCTGTTTACTTTTAGGAATAAATGAAGAAAGCTTCTGAGAAATTGACAAAAGGATGTTAGAATACTTGAAAGTTTTCTTAGAATAGATAGGAAAGAGGTAGGTTTTTTTCTCTCTTCTTCCTCTCTCAGTCCAATCTTTCTGACTCCAATGTAGGATTTTATCTAACCAGGTTACTTTTGCCCCATGCTCAGCAAGCAAAATACTAACTCACGGAGGTCTGAAACAAAGAAAAGGCTTTTTTTGCAAGAGTGAAGAGACAAAGAGAACACATATCACACCAACCCCTGTGGGAAAGGCTAGGGCTTAGGGGCAGTATTTATGGAATTAAGAAGCTGGGCTATCTGTGGCATGGGGGGCGTGGCAAGCGTGGGGAGTTGTGGGTAAAGGTGATTGGGAAAAGGTGCAAGTAATTGTCATTTTGTGCAGATGTAACTAAGCTATAGGCCTCTGCATGCTCAAACGTGGAGGCACTTGTAGCACAACCTGAGGGTGCAGCATTCAGTCTCCACCCACTGACTTCAAAAGGTCACTCAGTGGCTATTTCCACATGCCCAGTTGGAGGGTTGATGATCCTATCTTAAAGTGCTCAGCTTGAACTAGACACAGCAGACTCCAAGTTTCTGGAAAGCACCTCGGGTAAACATCCTATTGTTTAGGCTACCTGCGCTTGGAGGGCATGCAAAACTTTTGTAGCAACAATTCAGAGAAGCTTGATTAGTGAAGGCAGGTTATATGCGAAGTAGATTTAACAAATGGTTACCAACGGTTTTAGGATCACTTTTAATAGTAGGTGTTATGGACCCAGATATCACCTTGACTAGTTGTGTGACATTGGGCAAGTCACTTCACCTCTCAAAGCCTCAGTGATCTTATCTATAAAGCAGGGATCATGAGAGTGCCCAGCTTACAGCCCTCTAGAAAGGAATGAGATCATTCACATCAAGGGTTTAGCAAAGTCAAGAGCGAGCACACGGAGAGTGCTCAGTCAAGATGAACTGCTAATACTCTTGTTGGGTGGGACCAACCAGCCCCTCTCTTGGGACTAAAACGTTTCAATTGGTTTTGGTAATTGGTAGGCTTTTTTAAAATTCAGGTATGAATGACAAGTAAAATGGTATATTCTTAAAATGTACAATGTAATGATATATGTATACACTGTAAAGTGATTATAAGTTAACCCATTCATAACTTCACATAATTACTTTTGGGGTGAGAATGCTCAAGATCTACTCTCTTAGCAAGTATACAGTGCAGCATTATTAACTATCATCACCATGCTGTATATTAGACCCTCAGAAATTAGTCACCTAATAGCTAAAATTCTGTACCATCTGTACACATTTTCTTCCACCCTATAGCTCCTGGTAACCCCCATTCTACTCAACATTTCTATGACTTCTTTTTAAATTAAATTTCATTTTAGATTCCACATGTAAGTCCTACCATACAGTATTTGTCTTTCTTTGCCTGACTTATTTTACTTATCATAATCCCTTCCAGGTTCATCTGTGTTGTCACAAACAGCAAGATTTCCCTCTTTCTCATGGTTGAGTAATACTTATGTGCATGTGTGCTTTCTTTATTCATTCATCCATTGATGGACACTTGGGTTGTTTCCATATCTTGGTTATTGTGAAGAATGCTGCAATGAAGATGGGAGTGAAGACACCTCTTCAATACAATGATTTTTCCTTCCTTTGGATATATTCCCAAAAGTGGTGTTGCTGAATCAGAGAGTTGTCTGTTTTTAATTTTTGAAGAACTTCCATACTGTTGTCCATAATGGCTGTACCAGTTCACATTCCCACCAACAGTTATAAGGGTTCTCTTTTCTTCACATTCTTGCTAACATTTATCTCTTGTCTTCTTGAGAATAGCCATTTGAACAAGCATGAAATATTTCATTGTGATTTTGATTTGCATTTCCCTAAGTATTAGTGATACTGAATGTCTTTTTATATACCTATTGTCTATTTGTTTGTCTTCTTTGGAAAAATGTCTATTCAGGTCTTCTGCCCATTTTTTTTAAAAATTGGATTGTTCTGTTTGTTTTTGCTACTGAGTTTTATAAGTTCCTTATATATTTTGGATATCAACCCCTTATCAGACATATGATTTGCAAATATTTTCTCTCATTTCATTTTATTAATCATTTGCTGTGCAAAACCATTTTTAGTTTGGTGTAGTCCCACTTGTTTATTTTTGCTTTTTTTCAGCCTTTGTTTTTGGTGTCATATCCAAAAAAAAAAAATCACTGCCATGACCAATGTCAAGGAGATTTCTCCCTGTTTTCTTCTATGACATAAGTCTTTGATCCTTGTGAGTTAATTTTTGTGAGTGGTATAAAATAGGGGGTCTAGTATCATTTTTTGCATATGGATGTCCACTTTTTCTAAGACCATTTACTAAAGAGACTATGCTTTCCCCCACTGTATATTCTTGGGATCCTTATCAAAAATTAGTTGACCACATATGCTTGGATTTATTTCTAGGCTCTCTATTTTATTCCATTGATCTATGGATCTGTTTTATGCCAATACCATAGCTTTGTAGTACAGTTTGAAATCAGGAAGTGTGATGCCTCCAGCCTTGTTGTTCTTTCTCAAAATTACTTTTTCAATTTTATTTATCTTTTCAAAAAGCCAGCTCTTGGTTTTATTATTTTCCATTGTTTTTCTAATCTCTATTTCATTTATTTCTGCTCTGATATTTGTTATTTCCTTCCCTCTACTAATGTTGGGCCTAGTTTGTTCTTTTTCTTTTCATTCCTTGAGGTGTAGAATTAGGTAGTTTATTTCAGATCTTTCTTTTTTTCTTAATATTGGAGTTTATCACTATAAACTTCCCTCTTAAAACTGCTTTTACGGAACCCCATGTTTTTAAACATCTTATTTCTGTTTTAATTAGTTTCAAGATTTCTAAAATTTCCCTTCTGATTTTTTTCCTTTTGATACTTTTGTGAGACACAATAAAAATTGATTATAGAAGAAAAAACCCAATCAAGGCATACAAAAGGCAAGTCTTAATTTTCCCAACATTATTATAAAGATTTTAAAATATACAGAAACTTGAAATATTTGCACAGTGAACCCCTAAATGCCCACTGACACTTGTTTTTTGTTTTTGTTTTGGCCACACCCACAGCATGTGGAAGTTTCCAGGCCAGGGATCAAACTTGTGTTACAGCAGGGACCCAAGCACTTCAATGATAATGCTGGATCCTTAACCTGTTGTACCACAAGATAACTCCCAATATTTTGTTGTATTTGTTTTGTCACTTATCTCTTTATTCCTCAGTCTGTTCATTGATGCAAATTATTATTTTAAACAATCAAAGTAAGTTGCAGACATTAGTACCCTTTACCCCTAGATAGTTCATTAACCTGGTTTTAACATTTAATTTTTGAGGTACAATTTGCATACAGTAATATAAGCATATCTTAAATGCAACATCCAATGAGTCTTAAGACGTGCATATATCTGTGTAATGCAGAATAATATAAAGATATAGAAAATTTCCATCATCCCAGAAATGTCTCTTGTGCCTCTTCCCAGACAATTTCCACAATGTGTCAACTATATGTCCCAATTTCCTATGATTAAATTCAACAAGAATAAAATTGCAACGCTTTCAAAAAACATACTCTGATTTTCTGAACTTATCTCCTCCCTAGAGGTGTAATAAGCTGCTCATAACCCAGCCAAGTCCATGGACTGCTGAGTGAGTAAACCCTTTTCTAAAATGCTAGGTTTACAGCTGAGGACCCTGTGACTAAAGTCTAATGGACACTTGCTTGGAAGTCACAAAAGCAAGAATCTCCCCTAGAGGCACATCCTCTGACTTTTTCTACTTGCTTCCTGTACTCTTGTTATATTTGCCTCCAAAGGGAGTGAGGGAGACTAGAAAGCAGATGGTAGGAGAGGGTATGTAGGGAGAATGAGGGAGGCTCCCTTCTTCATTACCCCCACTTCTTGGCTACCCCACAGTGGGACCAAGTAGGGATCCCAAGGTGAGAGTAATAAGTGCCAACAGTTATCAGTCTGGCAAATGTCCCAGCTTCCTCTGTTTACAGCTTCCTCATACCTCATCCCACAGGTAAGCAGGGGTGGGACAGAGCTGTAGGTGCAGCTGCCTCCTCAGACTCTCTAAGAGATTAGGCTGTAGCAGATGAATGCCCACTACAAGCCATTGTAGAATTTGTCCTTTCTCCCCTCGACGGGACAGGGGCCACACCAGACACTGATGTATTTAGTTACTTTTTTTTTTGCCTATTAGGGCTGCACCCGAGGCATATGGAAGTTCCCAGTCTAGGGATCTAAACAAGAGCTGCGGCAGCATGGGATCTGAGCCGCATCTGTGACCTGCACCACAGCTCATGGCAACTCCGGATCTTTTAACCCACTGAGTAAGGCCAAGGATCGAATCTGCATCCTTATAGATGGTAGCCAGGTTCATAACCACTGACCCACGATGGGAACTTCCTGGTTACTTCTTTTTGAAATGAGTTCATGGTGCCTGATAAATTCTCACAAAACTGCCTCCCTTCCCATGGATGTTACATGAGGCTTTGAGTACCAAGGTTCTCAGGGCAAAAGGTTGGGTTTGTAGATCAGTGTTTTGGAGGCAGACCTGCCTCAGATCAGGTTGGCTTCCATGGCAGACTCTGTCATTCCACAAAAAGTGACTGAGTTGGTGCTGTGTGAAATGTATCCCCTGCAGGGTACAAGAGCCTTCCCTCAGTCATCCTGGAGAGACTTCAGTCTGGCTGGGGAGGGAAAACATGAATACCTAGTATAATAGTGAAAACTAAACACTTATTAGACCCCTAATATATAAGATTTTGTAAACGAGAAAACCAAGGCATGGAGAGATTAAGTAATTCCCACAACTCCATAGTGAAACCGGAATTTTATTTTTTATTTTTTTGTTTTTTAGGGCCACACCCACGGCATATGGAGGTTTCCAGGCTAGGGGTCCACTCAGAGCTGTAGCTGCTGGTCTACACCACAGCCACAGCAACATGGGATCCGAGCCACACCTGTGACCTACACCGCAGCTCACGGCAATGCCAGATCCTTAACCCACTGAGCAAGGCAAGGGATTGAACCTGCGTCCTTATGGATACTAGTCAGATTCGTTAACCATTGAGCCACAGTGGGAACTCCTGAAATCAGAATTTAATAAGCAAGAAGTGAAACCTCAGAAGTCTGGCTCAGGAACTCATATTCATAACCAGCATACTATACTGCCCCCTAATAACTGCTAATATCATGGGCAATCACCATGTGTATGTACACTATGTATGAGATCCCCTTTGAAGTGCTTTGCATGTATAAACTCAGGATTTGATGGACACTCCAAGGAAGATCTAAGAGGAAACTGGGAATTCTGAAGGGGAGAGCATTTGCAGAGAATGTTCCACAATTTTTTAATCACTGTTTTACAGAGTAAGATCTAATTTGGAATCCAAACTTTCATAAGATATTTCTAATTAAATCCATATAAAACAAAAGGTTTGAATCCTAGAATAAAAGCGACTATACAAAACTCTAAAGGACAGATAGATATGAAGATGCTCTAACAATTTCAGAAGCCTACTGATTTTAAGATTTATGTAGTTAGAATAATCAAGACATGGTATTGGTAAAGGGATACCAATATCCCTCTAGACAAGAAGAAGATCCCTTAGAAAAGAAGACAGGAGAGAATCCTTGGCATCTAGGGCTAGGCAAGGGATTCTTAGACTTGAAACCAAACCCACAATCTATAAAAGGTAAAACTGATAAATTGAACTTCATCAAAAGTTAAAACGTTTGCTCTCTGAAGAACCCTGTTCAGGGACAATCTATAGATTGAGAGAAATATGTGCAAATGATGTATCTGAAAAAAAAATTATCTAGAATATTTAAGGAACTCTCATAACTCAGCAGTAAAAAACAATCAGAAAATGATCAAAAGACTTAAGACATTTCACAGAGAATACACAGATGGCAAATAAGCACACAAAAAGATGTTCAACATCACTGATAACTTGAGAAATGCAACTTGAGACAATCAGATATCATTATACACCCATCAAAATAGCAAAGATGAAAAATAGTGACAGCACCAAAATGCTGCAGGGCATGTAGAGAAACTGGATCACTCATACATTAATTCTGGAAAGGTAGGATGGTATTCCCACTCTGTAAAAGAGTTTGGCAGTTTGTAAAAAAAAACAAAACCAAAAAACCTAAACATGCAGGAATTTTCCTGTGGTGCAGCAAATTAAGGATCTGATGTTGTCCCTGTAGTAGCTTGGGTCATTGCTGTGGCACAGGTTTCATCCCTGGTCTGGAAACTTCCACATACCACAGGTATGGCCCAAAACAAAAACAAAAACAAAAACTAAACACGCAACTATCACACAAACTGACTATGGCACTGTTGGGCATTCATCCCAGAGAAATGATAACATATGTTCATATAAAAACATGTGCATGAATATCCATAACAGCTTTATTCCTAATAACCAGGAAAAGGAAACAACACAGATGTCCTTCACTGGATGAGTGGTTAAACAAAGTGGTACAGTCACACCAAGAATACTACTTGGCAATAAAAAGGAATGGACAGGCTCACCAGTAAAGGTATACATACAGTAAAGATACGAAAGCATCCATGCACAATTATACCACCAAAATCAGAAATCATGAGAAGAGGTGGGTACAAATGCAGGACACTGGAGATGAACTTGCAATTAAGAGAACAACAACTTAAAACAATCTCATATACATATAGGCTCTTATATCAAAACTTCAGAAGAACTGCAAACCAAAAGTCTACAATTGATACACAAACAAGGAATCTCTGGAGAAGAAATATATCTCATAGTAAATAAGTGCATAATCCACCATGAAGGGGGTCATTTGACATCATTCTTGGAATGCTGAAGTCTTCTTAGAATTGATTCTGATTTCCTCTCCATCAAAGAATTTACGATAATTATAATTAAATAATGCAACTGTACAATTAAATAATATAGTTCTACAATGTATTATTAATAACCATTTCTCTCTAGGCTACAATGTAAGGCCTATAATGTCTGGTTTATCACATCACCTAGAATGGTGTAATGCCTATATTGAAGAATCAATAAGATGTAACAAATTGTGAGGACATATTTATATAGTTACACTGTTTTTTAACCAATTTATGCATTTTATATTTTACTTATTTTCAGAGGGTGTATTATTTTTGTTATTCTTACCAGTTATTATTTTTATGCTATATAAAATATTTAATGGTATATAAGGCTTTCTTCTTTATAAATTTTAGTTGTATAATATACATAATTTTAATACAATGCTAATTTTTAAAGAAAAATTGAAATGTAATAGGTAATACTAAATAGTAAAGATGAAAGCCATACAAAATGGGATAAAGTATAGAATAAATTTCCCATTTGTCTCAGCATATTTTCCATTCCACTTCTCCAGAGGGAGTCACTTAATCTGTTTCTTAAGATCCATGATATAATAATCTGTGTGAATGTAACTGTGTTTAAATACACATATTTTATTTTGTGGTTTTGTTTGTTTGTCTTTTTGCCTTTTCTTGGGCCGCTCCCACGGCATATGGAGGTTCCCAGGCTAGAGGTCGAATCGGAGCTGTAGCCACCGGCCTACACCAGAGCCACAGCAACTCGGGATCCAAGCCACATCTGCAACCCACACCACAGCTCATGGCAACGCCGGATCCTTAACCCACTGAGCAAGGCCAGGGAGTGAACCCGCAACCTCATGGTTATTAGTTGGATTCGTTAACCACTGCGCCACGACGGGAACTCCTGTATTTTATTTTGTAAAAAAAAATAAAAAGAAAAAAAATTAGCTAAAAAAAAAAAAAAAGAATGGACTACTGATACGTACAATAGTTTGGATGAATCTCTAAAGAATGATGAGTAAACAAAGCCAGTTCCCAAGGGTTACCTACTGTATATTTCTGCTTATATAACATACTTGAAATAACCAAAGTACAGAAATGGAGAACAGATTAGCAGTTGCCAGGAGTTAACAAGAAGGTGGGGATGGGAGAGAAGTGGCTATGGCTGTATAACGTACACATGAAGGATCCTTGTAGTGATGGAAACGCTCTGTGTCTTGAGTGTATTGACATTGATATCCTGGTTGAGATACTGTACAATAGTTTTGTAAGACATTACCACTGTGGGAAATTAGGGAAGGGGTAGATGGGATCTATCTGTATTACTTCTTACAACTGTAAGTGAATCTCTAATTATCTCAAAATTAAAAAAAAAATTTTTTTGGCCTTACCCACAGCATGGGGCAGTTATGGGGCCAGGGATCAAACCCATGCCACAGCAGTGACAATGCTGGATCCTTAAACTGTGGAGCCATCATGGAACTCCTCAAAATATAAGTTTTGGGAGTCCCCATCGTGGCTCAGTGGTTAACGAATCCAACTAGGAACCATGAAGTTTTGGGTTCGATCCCTGGCTTTGCTCAGTGGGTTAAGGATCTGGCATTGCCGTGAGCTGTGGTGTAGGTCACAGATGCGGCTCAGATCCCGAGTTGCTGTGGCTCTGGTGTAGGCCGGTGGCTACAGCTCCGATTCGACCCCTAGCCTGGGAACCTCCATATGCTGCGGGAGCGGCCCTAGAAAAGGCAAAAGGACAAAAAAAAAAAGAAAGAAAAAAAAATATATATGTTTTAATTAAAAAATTAAAATCCAGAAAAGGGCACCTTGGCAAGGCAGAAAAAGCCCCAGATGAGGACATAGAATCCTGGGTCTGGTACCAGCTCTGTTGCCAACTCTCTTTGTGGCTTTGAGTTATGCAGTCTCAAAGTCCCTCACAGTAAAGATGAGGAGAATGAAGCTGGCCTTATTCAATGTAGTAGTAGTTTTCTAGGGCTGCTATAATAAAAGACCAGAACTAGATGGCTTAAGTAACAGAAGTTTATTACCTCATGGTTGTGGAGACCAGAAGTCCAAAATCAATGTGTTGGAAGGGTTGTTTTTTTTTAAGATCTGTTCCAATCTCCTCTTCTTGGCTTGTAAATGGCCACTTTCTCTCTGTGTCTCTTCACATTGTCTGCCCTATCTGTTTCTGTGTCTACATTTCCCCTTTTTAAAAAGACAAGGGTCATATTGGATTAGGGCTTACCTTAGTGACTTTGCTTTAACTTCATAACCTCTATAAAGACCCTATTTCCAAATCAGGTCACATTCTGAGGTACTGGGGGCTAAGATTTCAACATTTAAATTTTGAGGATTGGGGGTACAATTCAAATCAGAACACTTAACATCATAGACCTGCCATGATAATCGGATGAAATACCTATGTGAAAGCCCTTGCAAGAAGTTTTATGTAAACTTAAGATTTTAAAAATCATTAAGAACAACAACAACAAAAAACGGCATTCAAGCATCAGCTTGGTGGACAAACACTGACTCAAGAGGCAAGGTACAGCTTAAGTCACAAAATGAACTCAAGTCCTTTAGCTGTTTTCACTTTTTGAGATATGAGATTAGACTCATGATTTCTACTGTAACTGCAGCTCTAAAATTGTTGGTGGTTCTAAGTTTGTTTTGAAATAAATTTCTAATTAAATAAATTAATGTTCACTATGTAATTGTTAGAAATACCTAAGGGCATAAGGAAAAATTACTCATAATCTTATAACTAAGTATGAACCTCAGTATTAATATTTTGGTATTTTTTCTTCTAGCTTTTTTCCCCCCAAGAATGTATGTATGTATGTGTGTATCTATCTACCTATCACTATACAAAATACTCATTTTATATGTCATATATATTATATATGTAATGCGTGATATACATATATAAAGTATATGTATATAATATTCATTATATACATATTCTCTTTACACTGTGGACCTCATAGTATCTATACAATTCTGGCTTTTTCACTTGATATTATATTGTAGGCATTTTCCTCCATCATTAACATTCTTCAAATATGCAATCTTTATTGGTTATAAATTACTGCATGGAAGATCTCTCTCTCTATATATATATATATATTTTTTTTTTGTCTTTTTGCTATTTCTTTGGGCCGCTCCAGCGGCATATGGAGGTTCCCAGGCTAGGGGTCTAATAGGAGCTGCAACCACCCGCCTACGCCAGAGCCACAGCAATGTGGGATCCGAGCTGCATCTGCAACCTACACCACAGCTCATGGCAACGCCAGATCGTTAACCCACTGAGCAAGGGCAGGGACCGAACCCGCAACCCCATGGTTCCTAGTCGGGTTCGTTAACCACTGCGCCACGACAGGAACTCCGGATGATCTATATATTATTTCACCAAATTCTTAGTTCCTTCAAGCCCGCCTCACTGTGTTCAGAAAGGAATTGTTGCAGACTTGTGCTACCTGCCCCAAGCACAATTTCAGGCTTAACCCAAGCCTGCCCAAACGCCTTCACTCTCTGAAACCTGGGACTGAGGTGTGACGCTAGAGGAAGCAGCCCTCCTGCTGGGTGCTTTGAGGCTGCGGCTAAAGCTGCCGGCTTAGAGCCCAGAGGCCCCACCTGCTGGGGGAGGGCGGAATTTGGCACTGGGGGTTGAAAGAATGCAGGTTTTTCAGGGCAGTACAGCAGCTGGGAGAAGGCGGAGACCCCAAGAAGGAGTCTAAGTAAAGGGGAAGGAAGGTGAACGGCAGGGAGAGCAGAGGAAATGCTCTGCCTGAGGCTGCGTCCTTCCGTCAGGACTCTCGGCTTTCCCCTCTAGTTTTCCCAGAGCACCCCTGCCTACTTTCTGCTCCTAAACACTTCCTTGGGTATGGCTGGCCCCGGGCCATGCACATGAAAAAGCACAATAAAAACACAATCTTCAGCAGACACAGCAGCCCAAAGAGGATCTTATATTCAAGACCATAGACAGGGGCTCCAATGCAGCAGATGCGGTAGCGAGGTGCACAGATGTGGAGGGAGACGATTGACTCATAAAAAACGCTGCAGAAATCATTTGTTTCAGACGGACTTTCCGGGCTCTTACAGGATGTGGCAGGCCAGCACAGAATTCAGCTGTCAGGCTTTCTTTAGGATAAGGATGGCCAACGTTATGTGGTAGAGGAACTAAGATGTTTGTTTTATTTTTAAAAACTTTACCGACTTCTGGCACTACTACAACTGTATTAATATTTCTAGTGCTTTTTTATGTTCTATATTTCTGGGAAATAAATCCTCTCAGAACCTAATGTGCCCACATTTTGTCATAAATCAGAAAAAAGTAATTGTTGGGGTTTCGCTGACAGTCTTCCTTTAGTGGAGGGGGCAGAATATTAGCCTGAGGATGAAGAAATCACTTCCAGTCTTGAGTTTGTCACTCATTAGATATGCGATTTTAAACAAACCATTTAACTCTCTGACTCTCAGTTTCCTTCAATACAACATGGAAGAATTGGATTATTGATGGTCTGCTGAATTTTTGACACTGTGGAACTCTTCAACTGAAATCTTTTGTGGAAAGACCCAAGGCTGATAATGAAAATATTTCCTAACCAGTAGTGCATGGGCTCCTCTATTCAGAACAGATATTGACCACAGTCCTGTAGTGGAGGCCTGAGAATCCCTGCCCTGCCTGACATTAGCCTGTTAGTTCTGTGATCATAGGGAGTTGGGGGTGGATCTCAGGGAACAGGCCACATGGATCAGCATCAGGAAGCACTCAGGGAGCTCAGGGCAGCAACTGTTTACCAACAGTTATGTTCAGAGCAGTATTCATCACAATAGCCAAAACTGGATACAAACCAAATACTTAAATGCTGAATGGATCAAGAAAATGTGGTATAGTCTATTCATATGATGGAATATTATATAATCATATAAGGGAAGGAAGTAGTGATAAATGCTGTGACATGATGGACCCTGAAAATTTTAGGGTAATTAAAAGAAGCCAGGCGTAAAAGGGCACATATTGTATGATTCCATTTAAATGAAATGTCTAGAATAGGATAATCCATAGAGATAGAAAGATCTTTGGTTGCCAGGGGCTGGGTGGGTGGAAGAGAATGGGGAAGAATTGCTAATGCTCATGGGGTTTCTTTCTGGGTTTATTTAAATGTTCTGATATTAGATAGTGGTGATGGTGGCACACCTGCAAATAACCACTGAATCATATACTTTAAAAAGGGCGAATATTATGGTGTGTAAATTGTCTCAATAAAACTTCTTTTAGAAGGTATTAAAAAAGCTCTGTATGGAGCTCCTGTCATGGCTCAGCGGTAGCGAACCTGACTAGGATCCAAGAGGACTCGGATTCGATCCCTGGCCTCGCTCAGGGAATTAAGGATCTGGCGTTACGGGTGAGCTGTGGTGTGGGTCACAGACATGGCTCAGATGCCGCGTGGCTGTGGCCGTGGCCAGCGGCTGTGGCCATGGCCAGCAGCTGTAGATCATATTTGACCCCTAGCCTGGGAACTTCCGTGGGTGAGGCCCTAAAAAGCAAAAAAAAAAAAAAAGCGTTGTGCTAATGCATTTTTAAATTTAGTAAAATATGTAAGTGCCCAAGGAAACACAAAATGCCACACACCACACACACACACACACACACACACACACAAAATAGGGAACTGAGTTGACTAGTAAGTGTTAGAGAGGTTAAAACAGGAGTTATTTATCTCTTCCTCCTCTGAAATCCAGGCCCGGATGGTTTTACAGATGAATTCTATCAAGCTCTGAAGAAACAGTTAAGTCTAATCTTAAGTAGATTGTCTAGGAAACAGAAACAAAAAACCTGCCCTACTCATTTAATAAGATCAGTAGAGTATTAATCACTAAATCAGATAAAAAGGGTAGGAGGAAATTATAGGCTCATTTCACTTGTGAGCATTAATGTGAAAATCAAAACAAAGTTTTAGCTGACCAAATCAGATAATGAATTATTAAAAAATGCATCATGATTAAGTAGTTTATCCAAAACCTCTGAAGATGGTTTAACATCAGAAATTTTATGAGTGTAATTTTCCTCGCTAATAAACTAAGCAACAGGAAAAACATGGTATCTCAAGCTACCAGAAAAACCATTGATCTATTAATGATTTTTTAATTGCTTAGAAGCTAGATTCAATTTATCTAGCTTCTAAGCAATTAAAAAATTTTAATTTAATAAAAGTGATGCATGAAAATATATAGTGTTACACTTAATGAAGAAACTAGAAATGCAGTTTGGGGGGTATGCGAGAGGAGTTGTCTCTGAAGAACCCCAAGGTTGTTTCCATAAGAACCACTAAGACAAGAGAGCCCTACTTTTAGGTCCCCACAGTGTCAGACAAGAAAGGATTTTCCTGCCATCCCTCTCCAGTCTCTCCCACACACTGATCCTAGAAGGGCCAGAAATCATAATTAACAAGGTTGAGGATGCAGGGTCAGAGTTCAAGAATTCAAACTCAGCACCTGGGACCAATGTAGCAGCTGTCCCTCCAGGTCCAAGCTGTGACCATGCAGAAGCCCGAAATGTCATTGCAATGTAAATTTTAATTTTTATTGGACTGAAAAATATGAATTATTGAGCAGAGACTGCTTTTATTACCTCAGAGGCACCACAAACTCATGAGATGAGTCCTAAATTTGATCCAGGAGCAGAAAGAACTAGTCTCAGAGAATACACTTAAAGAAGGAAAGGGAACCAAAAATAAAGACGCTTTATGATAACATACTTTATATACATACATCACCCCCATGCCATGATTATTGGAGGTAATCATTAGATTATTGTTACCATAATCCTGGTAAGCAGATATTGTTGTGAGAATAACATTAAACCCATAAAGGGGAAAACCCTTGCTTATAGAGGTTAAAGGTACAAATTCACAGAGCAGACAAGTGGCAGAGCTGGGGATTAAGTCCTAGATTTCTGGTTCCAGTCTTACTTGTGAACAGAACACTTAAAAAACTCCAAACTTGAAGTAGCATCAAATCTCCTCCCGCTCCACATCAGGATCTGCTCCACAAAGATCTTTCTATATAAAATATCTCTCTGCTTCCTAGTGGTCCTCTTGAATTGAATCTCTATTTAAATAACTCCAAGCTAAACATTCCTATCCCAGTCTGCACCCTTTGCCCATTCTGTGCCTTCTGTGGCATCAGACCTACTTTCAGAAGGAGGGTAGTTTCCTCCCCAGTCAGCCTTCTGCTGTTTTGGCCCTGCCTCTAAAGACACTCAGCTCTCTATCTGGGGATCCATTAGCCCTGTGCAAACCAGCATAAAAGTGCCTTAAACTCTAGGGCATAAACTCCAAAGCTCTTTTCCCAGGATCACACTGAAGTCCTCTCTCAGCAGGGATGCAAAGGACCTAGACCCCTCTCTCCACCCCAACTCCTACACAAGTTGGCAACAGCTCTAAGAGTTCTGATCCCCTTACAAGTCCACACTCCATCTCTACACTGAGAACTTTTTTATACTCTATTTTGATCTCATATCTGGTCAACTTGCTGAACTGTCTTATTAGCACTAGTAGCTTTTTTCTTCTCTGGATTATATTAGTTTTCCTGGTAACTTCTTAATATACGCAAATATGATACTGTAATCCCTTCGCTTTCAATCCTCTTACGTTTTTTTGTTTGTTTCTTACACATTGACCAGGCTCTCCATTATTGTGTAAACTATCAGCATTCTTGACTACTCATTAAATGAATAGGGCAGTTGTTTTGTTTCTGTTTTCTAGTACAGTCTATTTAAGATTAGAATTAACTGTTTCTTCAGAGTTTGATAGAATTCATCTGTAAAACCATCTGGGCCAGGATTTCAGTGGAAGAAGAGATAATTAACTCCTGTTTTCATCTAACACTTACTAGTCAACTAGTCAACTCAATACTCTGAAAGAAATGTCCTCTATGCAGTCTTTCTGCACTCAGGGTCCCCCTTCACAGGGTTCATGATCTCTGCAGTCACACAGGGAGCCAGACTTGTCTTAATTCTTTGCTGTCACTGTCTTGAAATCATAACAATTTCAAGGGAGTCCACATTTTCATGCTGCCCTGGGCACTGCAAATTACCTAGCTGAACAGGTGGTGATGATTATGTAACAAAATCTCCAACAGTAAAGAGTCAGCAAAGAGCAATTTTTCCTCATGGGCCTTGTCTTAACCTGGCTAGCAGAGTGTCATACTGTTGGCATGCCCCAGCTGTATTTTCATTCTTCTTGCTAGGTAGAGTTCTATATAAATAACTTGTTTTGTCTTCTTCAAAAAAGGTCAGCTTAAGTACGTTTATTTATTTTTTTTCTTTTTGGGGCTGCACCTACAGCATATGGAAGTTCTGGGGCTAGGGGCTGAATTGGAGCTGCATCTGCAACCTACACCACAGCTCCTGGCAACGCCAGCTCCTTAACTCACTGAGTGAGGCCAGGGATGGAACCCACGTCCTCATGGACACTAGTCAGGTTCTTAAGTTACTGAGCCACAGTAGGAACTCCTGATTAAATATGTTTTAAGTGACTTTGTGGCTGAATTTAAAACAGAATGGGACTATGAGAAATCCATTGTTCTTATTGTGTTAGAAATCAAGTCATTCCTATCTGAATTATCAGAAAAGGACAAGCAAGATGGTGAACATGGAAATCATGGCAGGGAACTATTGACCAGATTGCCTTCTCAAGCCAGAAGACCTCACTGATGTTCACTAGGGAATTAATAATTTTTCTTTTCCTGGGAAGCAGATGTGTGTAACTCATCCTTAGGGCCATCATCTGGGCTCTGTGTGCCTTTCCCTGTGCCAGGTTCGTGACATTCCTGTGAAAAGTCGCTCCCAGTGCAGGACTGATGCTTGCTTACTTCAGTGAATGAGAATGTGGAGAGGCACCAGCTCCTAATTCAATGAGGTAAGACAGTGTGAACTCCACCTGGAGGACTGAAAGTATCAGAATTCCACCCACCTCTGCTTCCACCCAAACTTGAAGCTTGGTTTTTGGTCCTGGATCAGCCTCTCTGGGTTCTGACTTTGTTTTACGGGGCGGGGCTGGGAGCTGGACCAGAATTTCCAGCAAGAAGTGAAGGAAAATAAAAATCAAACAAATTCTGAACTATCTGATGTTGTAAGGCCTCAATTTAAGGCTTCACCCAAAGAGTCATCTCTACACTGGGCAGAATTCTAGAATACAAACTTTGTCCCATCAAGGAGGATCAGGGAAGGAATATGCTTAGTCCAGAAACAAATACTCAGGGAGCCATAAAGGTATGAGGGGACCACACAAATCTGTGGCTCACCAAGGGCAGAACCAGGCTAAGGGGGTGTGGGGGCACCAAGTAGTTTCAGCTCAATGTAGGAAACAACTTTCTACCTGGAGCCCACCTTAAGCCTCACTGTTCACACAGGACAGCAGAGGGGTTGGCGGCGTTAAGTTTTTAAAATTGGAATACAGCAAATATTCAGAAAAGTGCACATATAAATGAACAGCTCTTTGAAACTTTACATCCTCCCTGCAGCTAGGTAATCAGCACTGAGACCGCTAGAGGTTCCCCAGAGCTCTTCTGCAATACTCTCTTCCCAGGATCACCGTTATCCCAACTTCTGACAGCAGCCACAAGATTCATCTATTTTGTACTTTATAGAAATGGAATCAGGGCTTTGGATCCTTTTTTTTGTGCCTGGCTTCTTTGACCCATTATGGCATTTTGTAAGGTTCAGCTGCTGGTGGTTGCAGAGGATTCATTCTCAGGATGTGAATCTAGATTATTTATATACCAAGTCTACTTGTTTAATTTGGGTATTTGGGATGATTCTAAAGGACGCTGCTTTGAATCTTTTGATAGATGTCTTCTGGTACTTACTCTTCTTTGGCAGGAGTGGAAATACTGGGTTGGAGGGTATGTGTTTTAGTTAATACTGTCAACAGCTTCTAAAGTATACCAATTTACACTCCCACCAGAAGTGTAGGAGAATTTCAAGGTCTTGTCACCCTGAAGTGCTTCCCCCATTTGTCCCATCAGAGACATCTGAAATGTTGCTATTAAAAGTGTATCCCTGGAGGGGAAGGTCCACACCCTTCTTACAAATCATTTCCCTCACTTGGGAAACAGATTCTGACAAGCCAAGATCAGTGCAGGAAAACATAATGCACTTAACGCCAGGGAAAGGAGGCGTTAAGAAAGCTGTGGCTCTGAGGGGTCTCTCTGGCCATCAGGTCTATGCCTGGCCTCAGCAACTGCCCAGTGAAAACCACAGACAGGTTTTGCTCAATCACTGAGCAGAGCTCTTGTCTCCCACATTCCCCAGGGAAGAAAAGACAGCAGCACGGGTGTCCCCAAGTCCCCCAAAGGGAAAGAAACCCCCTTCAGTTCCCTCTGGTTCTCTCCCCCAATCCACAGCCCCACTGCCTTGCTTTCCCCCACCCCTCAAAACCAGCCTCCTTCTCTACTGTTCTCCAAAATGGGAATTATCTTGCATTTTCTTCCCAAGTCCAAAAATAGGAAAGAGAAGGGAACAGCTAATCTGGTCCAGCTGCTGATTTTGCTACTTAAAAACTTTTTTCTTTCTTTCTTTTTTTTAACAGTAAACCTCTCTCTGGTTTTCCCTCACATCTGCACAACCTTCCACCACCAATCCAGCCCACCCCCGCCCAATATACACCCTTTAAAAACTATCCTCTCTAGAATCCAGAGACTGCTCTTCCTCAGCTGCCCATAACTGGTATCCACTTAACTGAAGAGGCTCCTTAGTAGTGCTATGTCCCCTATGCCTTGTGCACATTCTGGTTGAATTACCGCTGCCTTCTGTGAGTTTCAGCACATCTTGCCCCATATGGTGTCCTAACATTCTGGCATCGCATTCTTGTTTTTGAGAAGTTCGGAGGGTGGAAAGAGGTGACAAGAAGAACCCCCAAATACACAGCTGCAGTGAGCAGGCAAGCTGTAAGGTAACACACATTGTGTTGTGAATTATTGTATGCTAAACCAAAATCATGCATTCATTCATTTACCCCACCTCCAACTCCTGGGCACCTAACTTAGGGCAAGTTTGGTGCAAATGCTGGGGTGCATGCAGATAGGTACTTGCCACATGGCTCACACTGAGGACTTCATGCTGGAGGCTGGTAATTAGAGCATTTTAGGGTATCACTAACTGGGACTGTCTGATAATGAAAAGTGCTTGGAGGCACTGGTTTTGATCAAAGTGACTCCAGCTAGAGCACTATTGGAATGGAGGCACTAACTCCCCCAGAATTCCCAGGGATACCAATTTTCCAGGGCAGAACCCTACCTATAGCCAAACTCATAAACAGGAGCAGGCTTCCTGCTCCTAGCAATGCCTCACCCAACTTACGCAACAGCCTCACCTTCCATTCCCTGTTCCTGCCTTCCCTCATGGCAGAGAGGTGGGGTTAGTCTTCACTCTCTGCTCCTTAAGTGATTCCACTGCTATCTTTGTGACATTTCAAGTTAAATGCAAAAACGTGGATGGGACTATAGATAGAATATTTGTCCTCAGATCCTGCATGGGCCTACAATTTAAAATGCCACATTTTGTCTAAGAATGTGGACCTTCTTCAGTGCAATTTCTGAAATTTCTTTTAGGAGGCAGTTATAAAGTCACACTTGGCTAAACAATTCTGAGAAGCATTCATATCCATATCCAGGTTACATTTCCCTGGAAAGCTTATGGGAAGAAATTTTCTTTAAGACAGTAGAAGAAGATTATCTCATTTTTGGCTGAAGAGGATCTAGTGACAGAATACTTTACATTCTTAGTATAGACATCTCCTTATGAAGCTTTCACTTTTTCCTCTGGGTTTCTGCACCAGGACTGGGAGGAGAGAGGAACTCAGAAAGAAAAGGAAATTGTATCCATGGGGAATTACTAAGGCACTAAGTATTGAAAGAGGGCATTATGCTTCATCTTTCTGGGTATTTCTAACTATCAGCATCGTTGCCATTCCATACAATGACTGTCTGATTAATTAGTGAATTAATAAGTGAATAAAAGAATGAATGAAAATAAATTAGATTATTGTGCTTGGAATTAGAGAAGCCACAATAAGAATAAATCCTGAAAGTCTCTACTTTGGATGATGTCCCCAAAGCAGATGGAGGACAAAAGTGTTTGTCGTAATTCCTTGTGTTGATCATTGACCTGGGTGCGTTCACATGGCTCTACAAGGAGGTGAGGCTGGCCCAGGATGGAGGCATGCTGGTGCTGGAACATGGGTTCAGGCAGCTTTGTAGCAAACAGAGCTGATGATTCTGAGAAGATTTGATGGGAGGCATCTGTTTTCTTTGCCTGTCCAGCATCCATTCCCCCTTCTATTGCCAGGAGCTCATCAGTTTTTATCTGATGAATTCACCTCTCATTCACTCCTACCCCATGGGGTTCATGTGAGACTTACAACTCCCATATCCAGTGATGGCCGCAGAACTCAGATATGTCCAAATGAAGTCAACAGTGAGTTAGAGATTGTGACATGACCCAACTGGACTCAATAAGCATTAGTCCCAATACTTTTGCTGGAACTATACAAGGCATGGCTGTTATTCTATTGCCATTGCTAAGCTGGGAAAGTGTCAGCCTAATGCTGCTGATGGCCCTATTTCCCACTAAGTGGCAAGAGCCTGACATGAGCTAATAAATTCTTTTTCTGCATTAAGTAGGATTAGGTTGATTTTCTGTATCTTGAAGCTGAGAGAACCATGACTCAGGCTTCCTCTCTGTGCTCTAAAACCACCCATAGAGTCCTCTGGCCCTTTGTCAGGCATTTGACCACTCTCTGTTGTCCATGCTGGATGATAAGCTAGGAGGCATCTGGTTCACAAGTTTGAGGTCATAGCATTTTCATCTAGGCTGTCCCTTTGTGCTTGGGCTTCCTGAAAGATTTCAGCTGAGGCTTTCTTTGTGCCCAATATACTGTCCTTTTGGATAGAGCATCAACATTTGAAAATGCAGCCCACTTTTCCTGGTGGGGTTAAGTTAGCAGGTTGGCCTCAGCTGCTCCAGGAGTCAGTGGCTGGACTGCACTACCATGAGGACCTTTGAGATGGTACCTTCATGCCTGGGTACCTGGCTTAGACCAACACTGTTCATAGTTTGTCTGTCCACAAACTATTTGTTACTAAACCATGATGAGGTAAGATGCTTGCTTCAGAATATGTATCAATGCACTGTTTACTCCACAAGGAAAGTCTTGCTACCAAAAAACTTTAATAATAAAATTTTTTCACATGATTTTACAAGCTTCTGGAGGGCCACTAATGAAAGAGTTCATGAACTGACAGTGGTCTACTGAACCACATGCTTTGAATAACTCTGGCTAGACAACCCTCAGTTCGCATAGTCATACAGGACAAGTGGTCTTGATTGTAGTCATGTTTCTAGATCCTCTTTGACAGGGAAGCCTTGCCATTTTCTGAGAATAACGGAGCTATTTCAGAGATTCTCAACCTTGGCTGCACATTGTAATCACCTAAGAAATTTTCAAAAGTGGATTCCACCTCCAGGAATTTTGATTTGATTGGTCTAAGGAGTTGCCTGAGCATTTGGGAATTTCAGAAGTTCTCTGGGTGATTCTAATGTGCAGCCAAGTTTGAGGACCATGGCTATAGCTCTAGATTAGTGGTTGTCCAACATTAATGTGTATAAGAATAATTTAAAGAGCTTGGGTGAAATGTGTTTCTAAGTGTCAGTGCCAGGCTCTGATTCAGTAGGGCCTGGAAATTACATTTTTTTTAAAACAAGTAGCCCAGGAAATTTTGATGTATGTGGACCACGACATTTCAAAGAATACTGTTCTAGATAATTTTCTGGACTGGTTGATCCAGATAGGCTGAAATAGGCAAAGATTTGAAGAGAATTTCAATGGTTGAAATGCTGAAGACTCACCATGTAAATCTGTTTCCTTTTCAGAGGATTTTAGGACTTGGAGTTGTCACAGAAGAGACATGAAGAATGAGCTATTAATAGTGTTCAGTGAAGTCCAGGAGTCAGTGGGAAACCTCAACTGTCTTGGAGTTTGTCAATCCAATATTATTAATACTCTGTCCAATTTCATGTGGATATCTCTGCCTCTGAACTCTGAAACCATCTTTCTCTGCATTAGCCTAAAATGAAATGCTGTAACTGAAGATCCAAGACATCCTAGGCCAGGCTTAGAAGTGGCCAGGTCCAATCACCATGGCATTATGACAGACTAGGCATCCCCAGTTAGTCTCTGTACATAGCAGAGCTATTTTACTAGTTGAATAGCTTTATAATGACAACAGGTGAAAGATATCTTTGGATCAGGATGAAATTGCATATCCCTTCAAAAGTTCCCATCATGAACCAGGCTTTGCTCAATTGGTCCAGGAGGTTGAAAGTCAGAGGAAGAGAAAATAAATTTCAGTGGTTAAAAAACACTGAAGTCAAGGTTGTCTTGAAATGGGAAATACCCACAACCTTCGTATTGACAGAGAGCAGCTAGGCTCTGGTAATTCACCTCCTCAGGTTAGTACCTATATGATTGGGGGTGGCTCCAAATTCAGGCCCAGATTGTGGATGTTGTTAAGGTATGGAGGGACATGAGCCCTAGGGATCAGTCCTCTAAACATTAGCCCACTACTCTAGAACACCTGGAATATGCATACTTGTTTAGGATTCTTAGAAAAGGAAGAATTATAGATATTAACAAAAAGTCTTTTCGATGATTTCTGAAATGATTTTTTTAATAATCTTGAAGTCCTAAGTCAACTAAATCTTGTATTCAAGATTCAATTGTATTCAGCATACAATTTCTTACTATAGGGAACCCTTCTTTCTCCTGAAAGTTGGCTATGTATAATTTGGAAGTTCTAATGTGATTTCCCATGGATATGTTCTGATTACCCAGGACAAACCCAATTCACACCTATTGTCCTTGTATAATTATTAAAGGTGTTCACTTTCAATCAAAAGCTTCCCAGTTTGGGTAACAAATTGTATAGAGATTTTTTTAAATTAGTAGATCAATGAATGTAAGTTTTGTCTTTGTTTTTTAAGTTAGTAATTACTGAAGTGAGGCCAGGTTAAGAAATCGAAGTGTGAGAGATATTTGTTAAAAAATAACTATTGCAACATTTGCAAAGTTTTATAAGATGAATTCAATAGGAATACAATGATAATTTTTTAAAAAATCTCCAGGTGGTTAAGACTTTTTGATGGAAACTATTGACTCTTTTCTGACTCGATGCCCTTTCACTTGAGGAATCCACACTTGCTAAAGACCACCAGATAAAACTGTAATTGGATTAAAAAAAAAAAACCCAAAAAACACCAGAGTTGTTTTTGAATCTTACAATGAGCATCTACTATGCGAGCTAAGACAAAAGCAACTCAAATCCCTTGTTCCAGGGAGGATCCTCAGGAAATGAGAAGATACAAACAAAATGTTCTGCCATGAAATTATTGTCCCTTGAGCAGTGACTGGTCCAAAAAAAAAGTGTATGTTATTATTATTAAGCGGATCAACCAACAGCATTGCCAGTGCCCACCACCAGCTTCATCTCTCTTTCTAGCTCATCACTGGGCTCAGTTTCCAGCTCATTTTTATGTCAGCTTCATCCAACAGGGGGAACTGTGCCACAAACTTCCACATCAGTGGTGCTTTAAAACTCTCTCCTCTGGTGCTCTAGGTGCTACTGAGAGGTGTGAAAATGTGGCTGGCCCATCCCACCATCATCATCTTCATCATCAATATAGCTTCCACTTATTTGAGTGTTCACCACATGCCAAGAACTCTTCCAAACACTACTTAATTTTTTTACAGCCTTATGAGGAGGTACTATTGTAATCTCCTTGTGGCAGATGAAGAAACTGAGGTATAGAAAGCATAAAAGTAACTTTCCCAAGTTCAGACAAGTAGCAAGATGTGGAGCAGGGATTCAAAGTGAGGAAATCTGATTTCAGAGCCTGTGCTCCTAACCTCATTCTCTACCCCCATTCTACTTAGAATGCCAATCTGGATGGCAAATACCTATTTCTCCTGACACCACTTTTCTCCTTCCCTTTACAGCAAAATTCTTCAAATTCCTTAAACAATATGACTATAGTTTCCATCTCCAATTTCTCTCCTGACATTCCTTCTTGAATCCCCTCCAATCAGGCACTCACCCCACCACTCCACTAACATTGTTTCCTTAAAGTAAGCAATGATCTCCATGTTGATAGACCCAATGGGAATTCTCAGTCCTCATCTTCCTTGATGAGTTAATACAATAACAAGTTGATCACTCCCAACTCCTTGTAAGCCTCTCTCCATTGGCTCCCAGGGCACCACATTTCCTTACCTCACTACCATTCCTCTTCAGTGTCAAATGCTAGCACCTCTCCATCTCCCTGACATCCCAATATTGGTATGTCTTTGGGTTCACTTCTTAGAATTCCTCTCTTATCTATCTACACCCTCTTGATGATCTCATTCGATTTTAGAGTTTTCAATATCTATGCTACAGCATTTATATCTTCTATCTATTTTTCTTCCTTGAACTCCAGGCTCTACTATGAACTGTGATCCAAACTTCATATGTCTGAAAATGACATGGGGCTCAACAACCCCCCCCAAAAAAAAGCTTACTTCACCTGTCATCTTCTCCATCTCACTTATCACCATGTCCACTGCTACCCCCTCATCCAAGCTCTCATCATCTCCTGCCTGGATAATTATCATAGCTTCTTAATTAGTCTTCCTGCTTCTACCCTCATGCCCCTTTCAGTCTGTCCTGAACATAGCAACTGGAAATATCTTGTTTAAATGTTACAAGTTTACATGTTACTGCCATGCTCAAAATAATGCAATGATTTCTCATGGTACAGAGTGTAGCAGATACATTTTCCAAAGATGGCTGAAATCCTATTTCTTATTCCACATACTCTTCTTATGATATGAGTTTAGAGAAATGGGATTTGTTTTCTCTCCCTTGAATCTGGAAAGGCTTATAATTATGGTAAAAGTGATAAAAGTAGCTTTCAAAGCCAAAGCAGCCTTTGAGAATTTCCAGATTCAAAGTGCCATAAACACTGTGGAAACATCATAAGACACAGACAAGCCATCTTCACCATGCCCTGTCTGAATTCCTGACCCACAAATGCATTATAAAATGATTGTTTTATGATACTAAGTCTTTGAGTGGTTTGTTACACAGCAAAGATAACTAGAACACTGGGTAAAACCAAAGTCCTTATAATAGCTACAAGGTCTCCCATGATCTGGCCCTTTTTTATGGCTCTGACCTCATCTCCTACCACCCTCTCACTTCTTCTCCACGTATCTTGGTCTGCTTCTACTTTTTAATTGCACCAAGCAGGTCCCTGCATCAGGGTCTTGATATTTGTTATTCTCACTGCCCCTCTCTCCTGTTATCTTCAGATTTAATTTTTCAGCTCCTTCAATTTCCCTTTTCAGTCTTCTCTGGTGTGATATTAAGGATCTAAGATGATGCCAATGATAGCTGCTTCCCTGCATCCTGCTGTGGCATAGCCCCCACACACAATGAATAAGACTGGCTTATGGCAGAAATGACAGAATGTGACTTCCAAGGCTACGTAACAAAAGGCACTATAGCTTACATCTTGCTCTCTCGAGTTACTCACTCTGAGGGAAGCCAACTTCCCTGTTGAGAGGAGATACCAACAGCTCATATCGTGAGGAACAGAGTTCTTTTGCCAATGCCAGTGAATAACTGATACCTCCTGCAAATAGACATGAAAGTAAGATATTTTGGAAGTGGATTCTCCAGTCCATTCAAGCCTCCAGATGACTGAAGCACAGCTGACATATTGATCGCAACCTCATTAAAGGCTCCAACCCAGAACCATCCTACTAAGCTCCTTATGAATTCATGGCCCACAAAAAATGTGAAATAACAAATATTTGTTGTTTATCCACTAAATTCTGGGATAAACTGTTACTTAGGAAAAGATAATTAAAACACTTCTGGCTACCCTATTTAGCAATGTAAACTCTCCCTTCCCAATGTTATTTATCCCCTGTTCCTGGTGTATTTTCTCTGCTGTACTTATTACCATCTAATATACTACATATTTTACTTATCTAAATTATGGACTCCTCTTACCCCCATACTGCAATGTTAAACTCTAAAAGACATTTTTGCCTGTTTTATTCGTTGCAAATCCCCCATATCAGGTATATAACCAGAACGCAACAAATACGTGTTAAAAGGATAAATCTCACATGCCACTCTGTGATCAATTGGTTATGCTGCCTGAAGCACTGTTTTAATAAAAGAATTGTCTGAGCTTGGTAAGAAGAATGCTGCAGTCAATTAGTGATGACTGCTATGTGTAAAAGCAGTAGTAGCATCCCGTTTGCCATGCATTTGCTTTCTCCACTCTATCCTTCCATTTTTTCTTCAGGCACAATTTCTACCCAGTTAGCATGTACCAATGATAACAAAGTTTACGTTTTGTCAAGTGCTTCAGATAAAACAGCTTGCTCCACAATTTAACATTCATAACATTAGGAAAAATATTTCTCTCCTAATTCTCAATATAAATGCCAAGATTCTGTTTGACTGCTGGCTCTTGATTATATCCTAGGGAGGCAAAGAATAACTTGTTGACACTATCTTTGAACTAACTCTACATAAAACATAGACTATAAACATTAAGAAATGGAATTTATATGACTTCAGTGGGGGAATTTTAATCTTGAAAACTGTCCAACAATAGAATTCAGAGTTTATGTAGGAATTTGAAAATAATTCTCTAAATAGGTAAAATATTTATGCAGCCCATGAGAATACCACTAGCTGTTATGAACTGTAGGATGGAATGAAACCTTCATGAAAACCAAATCTGCAATATTGCTCATAGACTTAGTAATCCACTTTGAAAATACTACTCTCCTTTATTCATTCAAAAAATATTTTCCAATTGCCTACTGTATTACTGACATTGTTTTAGGTAAGGGAAAATGGAATAGAGTTTCTGCCTGAAACACTTTACATTCTCTTCCTCAAGTAGCATGATTTTCTGGATGGCTCTGTTCACTCCAGTTAGAGAGTCTGGTCTTACTATCCAATTAGATAGTAAGAGATTTCTATTGTTATCAATGGTTCTTTGTAATTTATCACATGGGATGAAAGACATTACAGTGGGAGAACCCATGCAGTTTTACTCAACCTATTCATTTTTGATTGGCTGCCCTCAAATACAGAACCATTTTTCTTTCATGAAACAAGAGGAAAAATTTCAGTTCCATCTTCTAAGTCCAAGCATCACTTTCACAGGATTCTGGGTATTTTTAAGATAATGACTATCCAGGTTCCTCTTGGGGAAACTAGAGAAGTCTGGCAGAGGAAAGGCACCCAGAAGCATTGTGGGCACTAGGACTGTTCAAGAGCCAACAGTTTAAGAGGAAGGAGGCAAGACAGCAGAGCAGAAAGACTCAAGCTCACCTCCACTCATTAAACCACCAAAATCACAACTAACTACAGAACAACCACTGACCAAAAAGACTGGAAACTAATAAAAAGGATATCCTACACCCAAAGATGAAGAAGAACCTACATGAGATTGTAGGAGGGTCACTTGAGCAATATAAGCAAGTCCCAGGACTTCCTATTGTGGGTCATCAGGTTAAGAACTTGACTAGGATTCCATGTGGATGAAGGTTCGATCCCTGACCTTGCTCAGTCAATAAAGGATCCAGTGTTTCCACAAGCTGTGGTGTAGTTCACAGATGTGGCTCTGATATGGTGTTGCTTTGGCTGTGACATAGGCCAGCAGCTGCAGCTCCTAGCCTGGGAACTTCCATATGCCGCAGATGCAGCCATAAAACAAACAAACAAACAAAACAAACAAAAAACAACAAAAAAGTATACACATGTGTGTATATGTATGAAAGCAAGTCCCTTACCTGCCAGGTGGGTGACCCACAAACAGGAAAAAGCTATATTGCATAGGTTCTCCCATAGGAGTGACAGTTCTGAACCCCATGTCAGGTTCCTCAGCCTGAGGGTCTGGCATTGGGGGGCAGGGGAGGAGCTCCCAGAACATCTGTATTTTAAAGCCGGGGGGGCTTGAGTGCAGGAGCTCCACAAGACTAGGGGAAACAGAGACTCCACTCTTGGAAGTGCACACTGGGTTTCATGTACACTGGGTCCCAACGCAAAGCAGTGACTCCATAGGAATCTGGGCCAGACCAATCTGTGGGTCTTGGAGGGTCTTCTGGGGGAAGCAGAAGTTGGCTGTGGCTCACTTTGGGAGCAGGAAAATGGAGATGGAGGCCCCAGGAATAATCATAAGAATGAGGTCTCCTGGAGGTTGCCATTTTGTAAGATATACCTGGCCGCACCCAACAGCCTGCAGGCTCCAGTTCTGCGAAGCCTCAGGCCAAACAACCAACAGGGTGAGAATGCAGCCCTACCCATCAAGAGACAGGCTGCTTAACGTCCTCTTGGGCACAGAGCCACCGCTAAACACACCCCATCAACACAGCCCTGACCACCAGAGAGACAAGACAAACTCTACCCACCAGCAGACAGGCACCAGTCCCTCTCACCAGGAAGACTGCATAAGCCCCTGGAGCAACTTCATCCATAAGGGGGCAGACCCCAGAAGCAATAGGAGCTACAATCCTTCAACCTGTGGAAAAGAGACCACAAACACAGAAAGTTAGACAAAATAAGGTGGTAGAGAAGTATGTTCTAGATGAAGAAAGAAGACAAAACTCCAGAAGAACAATTAAGTGAAGTGAAGATAGGCAACTTACATGAAAAATAATTCAGAGTAATAACAGTATAGATGATTCAAAATCTTGGGGGGGGGATTGATGCATAGAATGAGAAATTACAAGAAATGTTTAACAAATGGCTAGATGTTTATAAAACAAAGAGAAGTGAACAATACAATAATTAAAATGAAAAATACATCGGAAAGAATCAATAGCAGAATACATCAGGCATAAGAATAAATAAGTGGGCTGGAAGACAGATTGATGGAAATCACTGCTACGGAACAGAATAAAGAAAAAAGAATGATAAGAAATGAGGACAGTTGGGAGTTCCCATTGTGGCTCAGTGGTTAACGAATCTGACTAGGGACCATGAGGTTGAAGGTTTGATCTCTGGCCTAGCTCAGTGGGTAAAGGATCCATCATTGCCATGAGATGTGGTGAAGGTCACAGACATGGCTTGGATCCTGCACAGCTGTGGCTCTGGCATAGGCTAGCGGATATAGCTCTGATTCAACCCCTAGCCTGGGAACCTCCATATGCCACAGGTGCAGCCCTAGAAAAGACAAAAAGATAAAAAAAAATGAGGACAGTCTAAGAAATGCTTGTGACAACACTAATGGTACAAACATTTGCATTATAATGGTTCCAGAAGGAGAAGAGAGACAGAGCTCTGGGGAAAATATTTGAAGAGCTAATAGCTGGAAAATTCCCTAAAATGAGAAAGGAAACATTCACTCAAGTCCAAGAAGCACAGAGAATCCCATACAGGATAAATCCAAGGAGGAGGACATCAAGACACACATTAACCAAACTGAAAAAAAATTAAAGACAAAATATTAAAAGCAATAAGGGAAAGGTAGCAAATAACACAAAAGGGAATCCCTATAAGGTTATCAGCTGATTTTTCAGCAGAAACTCTGCAGGCCAGAAGGGAAAGCACAATATATTTAAAGTGATGGAAGGGAAAAACTTACAACCAAGAATACTCTACCCAACAAGGTTCTTGGTAAGATTCAGCAAAGAAATCAAAAGCAAAAGCTAAGAGAATTCTGTACCAACAAACCAATCTGCAATAATTGTGAAAAGAACTTCTCTACGTAGAAAAGAAAAGGCCACAACTAGAATCAAAAAAATTACAAATGAGAAAGCTCACCAGTAAGGCAAACATATAGTAATGGTAGGGAATCATCCACACACAAATATGATGGCAAAACCAGTAAATGTGAGAGAGAAGAGTATAAGTACGGGGTATTGAAAGGAATCTGAAATTAAGAGAACAGCAACTTAAAACAATCCTGCACACACACACACACACACACACACACTCTCACACTGTATATCAAAACCTTATGGGAGGTCCTGCTGTGGCAGAGTATGTTAAGGATCTGGTGTTGTCTGCAGTAGTGTGGGTTTGATCCCTAGCCTGGTACAGTGGGTTAAGGATCCACCATTGCCACAGCTCTGGCATAGGTCACAGCTGCAGCTCAGATTTGAACCCTGGCCTGGGTACTTCCATATGCTGCAGGTGCAGCCATAAAAAATGAAAACAAACAAACAAGCTTTACAGTAACTACAAACCAAAAATCTACACACAAAAAAGAAAAAGCAATCCAAACACAATACTAAAGATAGTCATTAAAACACAAGAGAAGAGAACAAAAGAAGGGAAGAAAAAAGACCTACAAATACAAAGCCAAAACAATTAACAAAATGGCAGTAAAAATATACATGTTGAAAATTACCTTAAATATAAATGGATTAAATGCTCCAATCTAAGGACAGAGACTGTTTTTGGATACAAAAACAAGGCCTATATATATACTGCCTAAAAGAGACCCACTTAGGAACTAGGGACATACACAAACTGAAAGTGAAGGGAAAGATATTCCATGCAAATGGAAATCAAAAGAAAGTTGGAGTCATGCTACTCTTATCAAACAAAATAGACTTTAAAGATGGTTGCAAGAGACACTACATAATGATTAAAGGACACTACATAATGATCAAAGGACCAATATGAGAATATGTAAAAGTTGTAAGTATACATGCACCCAACATAGGAGCACCTCTATATATAAGGCAACTGCTAACAGCCATAAAAGGAGAAATAAAAAGTAACACAATAATAGTGCAGGACTTTAACACTCCACTTACATCAATGGACAGATCAACCAGAGAGAAAATCAATAAACACAGGCCTTAATTGACACATTAGACCAGATGGACTTAATTGATATCTATAGAACATTCCATCCAGGAGTTCCATCATGGCACAGTGGAAACAAATCCAGCTAGGAACCATGAGGTTGTAGGTCCCATCCCTGGGCTTGCTCAGTGGGTTAAGGATATGGCATTGCCATGAGCTGTGGTGTAGGTCACAGATGCAGCTTGGATCCTGCATGGCTGTGGCTGTGGTGTAGGCCAGTAGCTATAGCTCTGATTTGATCCCTAGCCTGGGAACCTCCATATGCCACAGGTTTAGACCTAAAAGGAAAAACAAAACAAAACAAACAAACCTTCCATCCAAAAGTAGCAAAATACACATTCTTCCCAAGAGCACATGGGCATTCTCTAGGATTGATCACATGCTGGGCCACAAATCAAGCCTCGCTAAATTTAAGAAAATTGAAATCATATCAAGCATCTTTCCCGACCACAACACTACGGGCTAGAAATCAACTACAAGAAAAAAAAAAACCTGCAAAAAATACAAACACAGGGAGGCTAAACAATATGCTACTAAACAACTAATGAATCACTGAAAAAAATCAAAGAGGAAATTAAAAACTACCTAGAGACAATTGAAAACAAAAACACAATGGTCCAAAACCTATGGGAGGCAACAAAAGCAGTTCTATGAGGGAAGTTTAGAGCAATACAAGCTTACCTCAGGAAATAAGAAAAATCTCAAATAAACAACCTAACATTATACCTAAAGCAACTAGACGAAGAACAAAGAAAACCCAAAGTTAGTAAAGGGAAAAAAATCATAAAAATCTGAGCAGGAATAAATGAAATAGAGACAATGCAAACAACAGAAAAGAGCAATGAAACTAAAAGCTGGTTCTTTGAAAAGATAAATAAAATTGAAACCTTTAGCCAGACTCATCAAGAAAAAAAGGCATAGAAAAAGGCTAAATCAAACGAAAAAGCAGAAGTTACAATTAACACCATGGAAATACAGACAATAATGCAAGCGACCATATGCCAATAAAATGGACAACTTAGAAGAAATGGACAAATTTCTTAGAAAGGTACAATCTTCCAAGACTAACCAAAGAAGAAAGAGAAAATATGAACACATTAATCAAGTCCTGAAATTGAAACTGTGATTTAAAAAATTCTAACAAACAGAAGTCCAGAACCAAAAGGCTTCACAGGTAAATTCTATCAAATATTTAGAGAGGAATTAACACCTATCCTTCCGAAACTCTTCAAAAAATTGCTGGGGAAGGCACACTCCCAAACTCATTCTATGAGGTCATAATCACCCTGATACCAAAAGCAGACTAAGATAACACACACACAAAAAGAAAATTACAAGGTAACATCACTGGTGAACACAGATGCAAAAACCCTCAACAAAATACTAGTAAACAGAATCCAACAGTACATTAAAAGGATCATAAAATATTATCAAGTGGGATTTATCCCAGGGACACAAGGATTTTTCGATATCTGCAAATCAATTAGTGTAATACATCATACTAACAAATTGAATAAAACCATATTATCATCTCAATAAATGCAGAAAAATCTTTTGGCAAAACTCAACAACCACTTATGATTAAAAACCTCCCAAAGCGGGCATAGAGGGAAACTACCTCAACATAATAAAGGCCATATATGACAAACCCATAGCTAATATCATACTCAATGGTGAAAAGCTGAAAGCTTTTCCTCTGAGATCAGGAACAAGACAATGATGTCCATTCTTGATACTTTTATTCAACATAGTTTTTTAAGTCCTACCCATGGCAATCAGAGAAGAAAACGAAATGAAAGAAATCCAAAATGGAAAAAAAGAAGTGTCCCTCACATTTCTATACACTAATAACAAAATAGAAAATCCTTAAGATGCTATCAGAAAACTACCAGAGGTCAATAATGAATTTGGTAAAGTTATAGGATACAAAATTAATACACAGAAATTTCTCACATTTCTATACACTAATAACAAGAGATCAGAAAGAGAAACTAAGGAAACAACCCCATTTACTATATAAAATACCTAGGGATAAACATACCTAAAGAGGCAAAAGACCCATACTCTCAAAACAAGAAACTGATGAAAGAAATTGAAGATGACACAGATGGAAAGATTTACGATGTTCTTGGATTGGAAAAATCTACATTGTCAAAATGATTATACTACCCAAGGCAATCTACAGATTCAATGCAATCTCTATCAAATTACCAATGGCATTTTTCACAGAACTAGAACAAAAAATTGGGGTTAGTAGATGCAAACTATTGCATCTGGAGTGGATAAGCAATGAGATCTTACTATATAGCACAGGGAACTGTATCTAATCACTTGTGATGGAATATGATGGAACACATGTGAGAAAAAGAATGTGTGTGTGTGTGTGTGTGTGTGTGTGTGTGTGTGTGTGTGTGTATAACTGGGTGACAGCATAAATTGACAGAACATTGTATATCAACTATAATAAAAAAATTAAAAACAAAACCAAAAATAAATAAATAAAATTTGTATGGAAACACAAAAGACTCAAAATAGCTAAAGTAATCTTGAAAAAGAAAAACAGAATTATAGGAATCAGATGCCCTGGCATCAGACTATACTACAAAGCTTTGGTAATCAAAACAGTATGGCACAAAAAGTAGAAATATATATCAGTGGAACAGGACAGAAAGCCCAAAGATAAACCTATGCACCTGTGGTCAACTAATCCTGACCACAGGAGGCAAGAATACACAGTGGGGAAAAGACAGTCTTTTAAATAAGTGATGCTGGGAAAACTGGACAGCTGTATTTAAAAGAATGAAATTAGAACATTCTTTAACACCATACACAAATATAAACTCAAAATTAAAGACCTAAATGTAATACTAGATACTATAAAATTCCTAGAGGAAAACATAGGCAGAATTTTCTTTGACATAAATTGCAGCAATATTTTTTTGGATACACCTCCTAGAGTAATGAAAATAAAAAAAAAAAAATAAAGAAAAGGGACCTACTTAAACTTAAAAGCTCTTGGAGTTCCCACTATGGTACAGCAAAAACGAATCTGACTAGGAACCATGAGATTGTGGGTTCAACCCCTGGCTTCTAAGGATCTGGTGTTGTCATGAGCTGTGGTGTAGGTCATAGACGTGGCTCAGATCCTGTGTTGCTGTGGCTGTGGTATAGGCCAGCAGCTGTAGCTCCGATTTGACCCCTAGCCTGAGAATTTCCATATGCTCTAGAAAGCTAAACAAAACAAAACAAACCCTGAAACTTAAAAGCTTTTGCACAGCAAAGAAAATCATCAACAATGTGAAAAGACAACCTGAAAGATGGGGGAAAACATTTGGAAATGAAGTGACCGTCAAGGGCTTAATCTCCAAAATATACAAACAACTCATGCAGCTCAATATCAAAAAACAAACAATCCAATCAAAAAATGGGCAGAAGATGTAAATGAACATTTTTCCAAATAAAGCATATGAATGGACAAAAAGCACAAGAAAAGATGCTCAACTAAATATCAGAGAGATGCAAATCAAAACTACAATGAGGTGTCACCTCATGCCACTCAGAATGGTCATCATCAAAAATTCTACAAACAGGAGTTCCCATCATGGCTCAGTGGTTAACGAATCCAACTAGGAACCATGAGGTTGTGGGTTCGATCCCTGCCCTTGCTCAGTGGGTTAAGGATCCAGCCTTGCTGTGACCTGTGGTGTAGGTTGCAGACGCAGCTCGGATCTGTTGTTGCTGTGGCTCTGGCATAGGCCGATGGCTACAGCTCCAATTAGACCCCTAGCCTGGGAACCTCCATATGCTACGGAAGTGGCCCCATAAAAGGCAAAAAGACAAAAAAAAAATTCTACACACAATAAATGCTGGGGAAGGTGTGGAGAAAAGAAAACCCTCCTACACTGCTGGTGGGAGTGTAAATTGGTGCATTTACTATGGAAAACAGTACGGAGGTTCCTTAAAAAACTAAAAATCAAACTACCGTATGATCCTGAAATCTTACTTCTGGGCATATATCTGGAGAAAACCATAATTTGAAAAGATGCATGCACCTGCATGTTCACTGCAGCACTATTCACAAGAGCCAAGACATGGAAGCAACCTAAATGTTCATCGATAGAGGAATGGGTAAAAAAGATGTGGTACATACATGTGATGGAACATTATTCAGACATGAAAAAGAATGAAATAATGCCATTTGCAGCAATATCAATGCACCTAGAGATTATTACACTAAATGAAGTAAGTCAGTCAGAAAAGGACAAGTATCATATGATATCACTTTATATGGACTCTTTAAAATGATACAAGTGAACTTATTTACAAAACAGAAACAGACACACAGACTTTGAAAACATACTTATGGTTACCAAAGGGGAAATGTAGGGTAAGGAATAGATTGGGAGTCTGGTATTGGCATATGCACACTACTGTATATGGAATGGATGGTCAAATTGGGACCTGCTGTAAAGCACAGGGAACTATGTTCTGTGATAACCTTTATGGGAAAAGAATCTGAAAAAGAATGACATAGGATTATATGTAAATGAATCACTTTGTTGTACAGCAGAAATTAACACAACATTGTAAATTAACCACAGTAAAATTTTTAAAATGAAAGAAAAGGTGAATAAGCACCTCAGTGGTTGAAGTCAACACCGCTAGCTGGTGGAAAAACTCATGTTTAATATATTAAAAGAAAAAGAAAAAAAAGACCCATAAGTCAGACTGAACCTTTTGTATGCATCACAGGCATGTGAAGCAGGTCTGAGTAGGGGTGGGGGTAACATAATGGGTTCAGTTTTCTATTTACTGGATCCAAGATGACTTTGGAAATACAAGAAGACAGAACTATAAGGTAATGAGAAATATGGTCAATCAGTCATTAAGCAGTCCATCTTTGTATTGGTGACAGTTGACACGAAGGGACTAGAGAACAAGTAAAAGAGGGTTGAGTCCTAGGGTACGTCAACATTTCACATACATTATCTCATTTGATCCTCATGGCAACCACGGTGGTATGCAGAATGAAGGTTACTTTGATCTTATTTTATAGATGAGTGATGAGAAGCACGGAGAGATTGGATTTTGCTCAAGGTCTCATGGAGTGAAATCAAGAATAGACTTTGCAGAGCCCCTTCTGCAACATCACTACTCTGTGATATGGCCTTCCAGAGAGAAAAAAAAGCTGTTAGTATTATTCAAATTCTGCTGTCTTTTCATTTTTGATGATCACTCTGGCCATTCTCTCCTTATAAATGTGGGAAAGGAAGAAAAAGTTGCAGCCCCTGGATTTCCTTTATATGCTGTAGATGGAACACAGGACTAGAGTCTAAGCATCTCAGCTGACTCCCATCACTGTGCCTGAGGCTGACTGCCCTTTCTCTCCAAATACATCTCTTTTTTCCCCACCAAAATCTAATCCAAAGAAATGTAGCTGAAACTCTGATAATTTCATATTTTTTATAACACAGTAGTTCAGACAAAGACGACCGTATTTAAGCCAAAAACATTTTTTTTTAGTAAAACAAGTAAAGGTTATTTTTTCTTTGCAAATGACAAGCCTCACCTTTGCGTGCCTTGAAATTCCTTGGCAATGCCCTTAATTTGGGGGACTCAGTTTATTAGAGGAATGTTAGGAGGAAGCAGGCTACCTATCCTCCCAGCTCAGTGTTAGGTTTAGCCATGGGTGTGTCAGCATTGATTTGCTTGAGGTGTTGTTAACTATGAGACAGTGATGGTTTGAGTCTTTCCCTCCTCTACCTGAAGTGAGGAGTAGGGTGTTTGCTTGACTGTTTTAGAGTGTGAACCAGGCAGTAGGCGAGCAGATTTTTTTGAGAAGAAGAGTATGAGCTTATCCCATCCTCCCAGCATCTAACAAATCCCCAGGAACTTCGAGGGAACAAGATTAGCTTTGGAATGTACAGTGGGCTGGGTTTTCTTGATGCAGCATTACCCACAGGATGCTCATGAATGAAAAAGAAATGTACCTTATGAGCAGAGTAATAAGAATTGCCCCTACCACTGTGTCAGACAATTTATCTGGGCAATGTGCTAGGAATGTTTCTATATCAACTCATTTCATATTTGCATTACACCAGTAGGAGGTGTCATTTCCTCCATTTTATAGATGAAAGAACTGAGTCTCAGAGATATCACATAACTTGCTGAGGATCACCAAGCTGGTAGGAGGTGAGGCAATGAGTGTCTGACTCCAACATCCAAAGTATGAAACCTCCTTTGCCCAGGTGGGGGCTTTGTCCCTAGACTTGCACCCTTTTGGTAGGGAGTTTATTTCAAATATACCTGGCTGTTTTCTGGGTCACCCTCCTCTCCTGGATGGGGCTCATACAGCCCTTGATCACACTGAGGTGCAGTGAGGCTTGGAAAAAATGGAGGAAGGATTGCCAGATTTAGCAAATAAAAATACAAGATGCCCAATTTTTAATTTCTTCATGTAAGTATGCCCCATATAGTTCCTAGGACATACTGAAATAGTTGTGTGGTTCTTTTGAAATTCAAGTTTAATTGGGTGTCCCATATTGAGTCTGACAGTGCCAGATGGGAGGGGGCCGTTCCAACCTTCAACCAGCACAGTGTTGAGCTCTGCCCTCCTTCCCAGGTTGGTTCTTCAGGCAACTTCCCTTTCCCAAATTTCCCAAATCTCCAGAGACACAGCCTGCTTTCCTTCCTTCTGCAGGCACCATTGCCTGATCCCAAAGGAAAGTTACCTTGAGTCCTCATGGTTCCCAGTTCCCATTTGCTGGTCCTCAGAAGAGACATGCATGCTCTCTCCTGTCTTTTTATGGCTGTTTCATCCAATCATTACAAAAACATGGACAGGGATGGTAACAGGAGTAATAAGCATGAAGAAATCATGGAACTTCCAATATTACAAAGCTCTCTTGGTATTTATTTCCTGCTTTCTCAGCAGCACTCCAACCCGCCTCCTCCCCCAACTCCACCCAAACTCTTTCTTAGCTGGTTCTAGAAGTCTCCTCAGAGTGATGCTGAAAGTCCCTCAGCCCCACAGCCCTGGGGCTGTTTTTTCATTTGAAGAGTGAGGCTCATTCGTCAAATATCTCCCTTTGCTGCCCCTTAACCAAAGAAATGCCACATCCTGCTTTTGCCTCACATCACTGCACTGAATGTAGCCAGAGGAGAGAGGCACCTATTGCACAGACTCGCCTTCATGCCTGAGCATCAACTGTCTCAAAAAACAGCCTCCTTTGTCCTTGTACCTTGATGAGTCTTTGTCTTTAAATTTGGGGCAACTGCAAATAGGCTTCTGTCTTTAAACCCTTCATTCTTTGTGCACCATCACATGAACATGACACACCCCATATAGCCAGTTCCATCTCTGTTGTTCCATCTCTGTTGATTTCTACTGCTCTGGTGCCTCATCTTGCTGCCCAGCTGTCACCACCCTGGCTGATTCTGGACCAAAGACTGGGGGTGTGGGTCCGGGGAGAGATTGTACAATGTACTAAAAAATTAGCTGACATTAAAATTTTCTCATTATAACTCATGCTTCTGGCTTCTTTTTAAAAATCAAAGACCCAGTGCCACCAGGCTCTCATTCTTTCACATCCCATGGTGCCTGCATAGCCTGGTTCCCCACCTTCCTCTTCCAGTTTACTGCCAGGCCCCTGTTGGGGTTGACAGCCAGCCCCTCACTGAAAAATTACAGGCCTTCCTCACATGGAAAGCAGACTCCGAATGGACTCCTGATAAACATATTATATAAGTAGTTGAGAACCAGACAAATTATAGTATTTTTTTAAAAATAAGTAGGTAAAACAGTTCTACAGGAAATCATTTATTTTTACTTATGACTGTATATGCTAATTTGAGAAATACTGAAACATATCCATATGGTTACGTTGATGGATGGTTCTTACAGGTTTAGAATCAATTTAATTTAGTACTATAAAATATATAGATATTGTAAAATTATGTCTCATTAAATTTAAAGGAAAAGTTTATTGCTAAATAACTGTAAATCTCCTAATTGAATTTGCCTCAAAGTGCTTTTAATGTGGTTGCCAATGGATCTACAATCTGCTGAATCTCATGGAATCCAATGTCTTTTCACTTTTGCTAGTATATGAGTAATAGGCAAAAAACATGGACAAAGGAAGAGAATGTGGAACTTTACTCTCTGCTAAGACTCAGAAGAAAGAAACATGTTCACTGGCACTGAGACTAGAAACACTGCAGTCAAAGATGATGGTGGATCTCTTCAAAACTCCCAGAAGTAGAAAAACAACTTGCGCTGAGAAAAACATTGCTTGTCCTCAGAGTTCCGGAGCTAGGTCAACAGCATCTGACACTATTGATCATTTTGCCTAAAAAGTTATCCTATTAAATAATCTAAGAAATAGCTTTTCTTTCAAGCACTTGACAATCATGTAATTATCATATTCATGATACAAATATATCATTTGTATCATATCATATACAAATTCAATAAGCAGATTTACAGTTATGTAGCAATAAACTTTTCCTTTAAATTTAATGAGGCACATAAAAATTATTAGTAGAGAGGCTCTTTAAATGTGCTAATTTGTTTAGGTTTTGAAAAACAATTTTTCTCCAGGGGTGTTTGGTCTTGACACTATGTTAAGAATACCCACTTATCTCCATTTTCATGAAAAGGAGGACATTCATAAAAATATAATGGTTCTAACCATATCAGTTAACCATGTTAACTTTTTCTCATTATATTCAGCTGAGGAAATAAAGATTTTTTAAGACAAAGAAGTTAATATTGGGGAAATACACTTCAAATTTTGGGTAGGGGGTGGAAGAGAAAAAGGGATGGTAAATGCTGAGGAAGATAAAAGAGAAAAGAGAGAAATCCACCCCACCCCCTTCCAACAGAGAAACTAAATACAATGGGAGAGTGAGAACTGCAGGTCTTCCCAAAGAAAGATAGACATCTTTGAGCACTGATTTCCACAGCATACTTTCCTTCCCACACTCCCACCTCTTGGCCCCCAGGGCACTGTATTCTTTGACTCTCCAACTCTTCACACTTGGGTTCTGTCCCTTTCACCATCCCTGGGGCTCAGTCCTTAGCACTCTGCTGTGGTTCCCTTAAAAGTCTCCTCCATCACCATGGTGTTGGCCTCCCACTAATGGCTCATTCTTACATCAAGAAATTTCCGTCTCACCTAGCATTACCCTAAGAGTACCACATGTTCACCAGCTTTCAGTTTGCTTTTCTTGAGACTCTCTGCCACCCCTGGAATATAAATGAACAAAAGCCTACTATGTGCAAGCCACTGTAGGGGGTGCATTTTAATCTTTTTACATCATCAGAGTTAACTGGAGGAAATTCAGAACAATATTGGCTCACAGAGAGGGAGCTGGGAGTGGACCACACCTGGGCAGAGCATATGTGCATGGGACCCATTTATTGCTTTCATCACTTGCCTTCATGGGACGGAGCCACATCTGGATCCCATTACAATTATGAAAGGTGCAGGCTTCATGCTTGCCCCAAAGCCCAGCTCTGATTTCACAACTAGCTTGGAGAAGCAGGAGGCAAGTAAATACTTCCTGTTCCATGTGTAATCAACATGCACTTGACATCAATAAACTGGGATAATTACATTATCATTATCATTACCATCATTATTATTGGACACAATCGAGGAGACATTAATAGAGGTTTCTGCAGGATCCTCCTGGGACGGATGGGACTAACACTGGAGTAGAGGGTGAAGGGGGTCCCATTTGTCTCCTTCCTTAGCCAAGTAGATGAGATAATTTTTAAAATGCTCTCAAAAGATGTGAAGATTTGACCAACAGAAAAGTAATCGATTGCTTCCATTGTTTCTTCCATAAAAATGACAAGATCTCTATGCCTTGAACATTTTCTGGGATCCTAGACCATTAGAAGAGGAGGAGTCTTTAAAGATAGCCAAGTCCAGGCTTGCTTTCTCTCTCCCTCTCTCTCTCTTTTATGATATTTTATTCTATTTCATTTTCTCTTATATTTACTATTGAAGAAATGGAGGCCAACAAACTTATTAGCAAATGAGTTTGTGGCACTTAATGAGAACACTGTCACTGGCCTGCCCACTTCCTCAACTGGTTAAGAAGAGTTTAACTAGCACCCCTTCACTCTTAAAGGGCAATGTCCTAAGGAGGAATTAGACTTAATGGTTGAAGATTCTTCACTTTGGCCCTGAGGCCTTTGATAGTCTATTATCTAACAATAAAAGTATTTTGAAAATAGCTACTTGATGTCTTTCCTGAAGACGGAATTGGGAGGAGGGAACTTTACAGCAGATTAGTTCCGCTGTAAACCCCTTGGGCAGTGTGGGTTGTTAAACACTGGCAAGAAATGTGGAGAGAATTTTCATTTTTGAAAAAAATCTCTCTATTGGAGATTCATGTATAGTTTACTCTTTTTTGGATGGTTTCCTCCTCATCAGGTGAAGTCCAAGGGAGTAGAAATGCTGGAGGGGGGGGGACAAACAGATTATTTTGTGTTCTCCATTATTTTGTACGATATCACACCTACAATCCTGTTGTGTTTTGGGAATTATTTGTTTGAGCAGTGAGTAAGTCGCCTAGTCAATGAAACTGCCTGGTACATCCTCACTCACAGATGGGCATGACTATGCGTGTGCACATACATGCATGCAATATCTCCTTTATCTGCGTCTTCATTACTTTTTCACTCCTTGCCAAACATGTACAGAGGGAACAAAACCACCCAGAATCTGTATATTCACAGCAGTCCCAGTCCCAGGGCACGGGTGGGAACAGCTGGATGGGATTATCCCTAAGTGTATCCCTAACCTTTGATACTAAAATTATTTTAAGTGTGATTTTAAAAACAAAATACGATTAATAAATATATACCCACAGTTACCTCCAAAGTTACTTCTTCAGAGAGCTTTTTTTTTTTTTCCTTAGGGCTATGTCTGTGGCATAGGGACGTTACCAGGCTAGGGGTCAAATCAGTGCTGCAGCTGCCAGCCTATACCACAGCTCACAGAAATGCCAGAGCTTTAGCTCACTGAGCAAGGCAAGGGGTCGAACCCGCATCCTCATGGATATTGGTCAGATTCGTTTCTGCTGTGCTACAATGGGAACTCCCCAGAGAGCATTTTTAAAAGAAGAAATTATGGAACTTATCTTCATGGCAATCATCAATCATGTCAAAGGGACCTTTTTCAAAGGCAGCTTTTCTGTTCAGAGAAAGGGAAAAAGGAGCCAGTCCAGGGTAGCTGTTCTCAAAGAAATGACTGAGCAAATGTAGAGAGGTGTCCTCTTCCCAACTTGGCTCTGGCTCATTTCCTTTGGTTTGCTCACCTTTCTTTTATGAAATGACCTGATTTTCCTCAACATCTTGATGATTTATTGTAAATAAGGGTTATTTATAAAAAATCTTCCTGGAGGAATAGCAGAAATTATGTAATAGTTTCCCAAGAGGCCAGCTGAGCACTGTAACACCCCTTCCTCCAATTCAGGGCAGAAACAAGAAAATAAAACCCCTTTTAACTGTTTATTCAACCAAAATAAACCTAATTCCAGGGCGTGCCAAGATGTCACAGTGCCAGAGGCAAGGGGGTGAGAAACCACAAAGGGAAAGGAGGAAAGAGATTTGTAAAATGTGGGCAAGCTGGGGGAGAAAACAGCTCACACGGCATGAGCTTCCTGCCTTCTCAGACCCTGTTTATGAAATCTGAGCTGCTGTACCCCCAGCGCATGGAGCCAGGATACAGAACGGATGGAAAATGAGAAAACTTCAAGCCATTTCCGGACTTCTCCAGTGTGTCCTCACCTTTTACAGTTGGGACCCAGACTGTACAGGTGTGAACAGCATTTCCCTCACACTGTGTCCCCAGTCCCCAGTCCTTGTTCCTGGGGGTTCAGAGGGGCTGCATGCTGGAAGGGACCTCTAAAGGTCATTCGGTTAATCCCACTGCCTTCAGGCTACAATGCCTCACCGTTAAAGATCGCATATTTTGCTTTGAAATATTCCACAATCCTTGTTGGTCGTCTGTTTCAAGGTTGAACCATTCTATTTCCAAAATGTTTTCTACTTAGAAGCAAGAGAGAGGGGAGAGCTTTATGAAAAACAAACCCTGGTTTATATTCCTTCCTCCTGCTCTTCTCTCTGTTCGCTTCTGTCCTATCTGGCAGGTAGGGCAAGTACATCATCTTTCTTACACCGAGATTGGGGGATTACATGGTTTGTCTGTATCACTGAGCCTCTCTGGTTAGGTCTCACAGATCATCGATGACTTTGCCTAAGTCCCCCTCACTTCATTACATTCACCCATCTCCATGAAATTCTTAGGAGAGAGTGGGAGTTTCTGTTCAACTGAGAAAAGAGTTGAGAGAGAGCAGAGCTTCCAGAACAATGCTCCTTTTCCTAGAGCTTTGTACCTGGAGGGGTGAACTTCAGCAGGAGAGCAAGAGAAGGACAACTGGCTCCTTTTCAGCAGGTGGTGGCTTCCTGGATGCAGTCTGGAGTTGTGAAGAAGAGAAAAAAAAAGTGTTAAAAAAAAAAAAAAAAAAAGCAGTTCCCATTGTGGCTCAGCGGAAATGAATCTGACTAGCATGGATGCAGGTTCTATCCCTGGCCTCGCGCAGTGGTTAGCGATCCCGTGTTGCTGTGGCTGTGGTGTAGGCCAGAAGCTACAGCTCCAATTGCCCCCCGACCAAAAAAAAGAGAGGTGTGTGTCACGTGTGGAGGGAGGTATTTTGTCACCTTGAAGCACGTGTTATTCCCAGAGTTCAGAGCTCTTTTCTCAGAGTCGTTATTTCAATTCTCAGTGATTGTAGCTAAAAAGAAACTTAGTGCGGCTGTCCGGCGGAAAGCTTAGGAGCATGGATACTGAACCCAGGGTCATGGGTTTTAAATGTTTCTGTTATTTTCCAGCTAGGTGATCTTGGGCAAGCTATTCAGCTTCTCTATGCCCTAGAGTAAGATGAGAATAATAATCTTGCCTTCTACATAGGGTTGTTGGGAGAATTTAATTAATATATGTGAAGCCCTAGGGTCAGTGTCTGGTACAAAGTAAATACTTAATTTCATGGATGAAGAAGCTGAAGATCAGGTGTTAAAGTGACATCTTGGGGTCCCACAACTTTGGACTAGTATTATGGAAACCAGAAACAAGGTTACATGGCTTTCAGAACAATCATCTTTCTATGTCATCACAGTATTGAAAAGTGGATGGAAGGTTAAAACGCATGAAAAGTGACTGTAGGGGTAAAGTCCCAAAATATTAGCTGTGAAGGGATACAAATTCCCACTGCAGTTAAAAGATGTCCAAGAACTAAGAGAGGCTCCTTAGTTGTTGAATTTTAGGATAGAAGATACCTGGCTGTGCTTATGGGGTAAGAAGGGGGAGACAGTGAAGCAGGTGAGGTTGAATAAACAGTGGGACATTTTTTAAAAGAGGAAATAATGGAGGAAGAGCCTAGAAGGAGATGGGAGTTCCTCCACAACTCAGGTGGAGGAATTAACCTTGAATGTCAGAAGGACATTGCCTCCTCTGAGATAGAAGAGAAGGAGGTGAAGGTGGCGGTGGCTGCAGACAGATTCTAGGTGGAAGTGACGGGAGCCTACCTGATAGCAGGGGTCAAAGTCATCTGCTGAGTAACAGGGGATGGACTTAGTAGGGGGGCTTAAGGAAGGCAGTGAGGATTTTTAGTGACCACTGTGGGAGTAGGAGAGAACATTACTATGAAACGAGGTTTGCAGAGCAGAAGGGAAGGCAGTAAATGAGAAATGACTTCTGTCCAAGATTGTGGGACTTTCTTCTAGCCATTGGAAGGCCAGATTCAAGAATGGGAATCCAGGCTGGTTGGGATAATCAAGAGTTGGAGGTTTGCAGGTGTGTAGAAGGATGAAGTACAAAAGTTGAAGGTTCTGGTGAGAAAGATCGACACTCAGGAATAGAGTGATGAGAAGACTGAATGGTGGGGAGAAATGCAGGAATCAGGAAGTTGGATGTCATGAACAAAGGCCTGGAAGGATGTTGGGGTCAGACCCAAGACACTGAGATCTGAGACCTTAAAGGTGGAGCAGTTCTGGGAGATTACCAAATCTCCAGGGTAGTCTCGAAAGCGAGTACCTAGAGGAGAGTAGTATGAGGCAAGCAGTCCACTCACAGACTATTCTTTGGATAGGAAAACTGGGGTCCCTTCCCAGATCCCACTTGGTAGTGGTCAGATGCCTAGGGTCCTTACCCCTCATTCCACTTTTCTGACTGTAATTCGACCTCAAAATTTCTATCACGGATGTTATCCTGAAACTCCTATGAAGGAAACTTACATTCGACACAGCCACTGCAAATACAATATTCCTGGATTGGCTTTGCATCAGAGATTGACCCAGGCCCCATCCCACCATGTTAGAGACTTTCCATCCAACTCTCTCTTTTGACAGCGGCACTGACAAAGATTCTCTGCTTGACCAAACTTTAGTCAAGCTCCTGAACCTTCTCCTATGTCTCTCTGTGCATTTCTTCATAAAATCCAGTAAGAATTTTAGTCAGAACCCTGCTAAATTAGTTTAACCCACGATATCTGACCAAGTTCCACATCCTCCATCCTCTCCCAGATGTCTGACTACCTAGTTTGTTTTCAGGAAGAATCCTCGTAGATCAGTTTAGACAAAGTCCCCCTTATCCTTAATGCTTCCTCTTAGTAATTTTCCATCCACAGACTCCCGCCCTGTTCCTTAGCTATAAGTTCCCACTTGCCTGTGTAATATTCAGAACTGAGGTCTCTTATCCCATATTGCAACAGTCCCGAATAAAATCAGGTTTTACCACTTAAATTACTCCGGTTTTTCTTTGACAGCACTAAGGAGTTTGAGGAATCTTCTTGATTTCAATCTTGAAAGCCTAGGGGTGTGAATCAAAGAATCACAGCATCTCCTAACAACTATTACCTGTAAACAAATGTCAATTTTTGGAACCTGCTTATATTTTGAGCATGTACCACATTCTAGAGTAATGTTACATAAATTTATCATCTCTCCGTAAAGTAATAGTTTCTTACCTGCCCTAAATATGTTCTTTTCAAGCTTCAAAATATAAAGTGTGTGGATTAACATACTTTATGATTTTCGAGCTTGTTTCTTCCCAACCTTCACCTTTGCAAGGTTCATTCATATTCAGTCCCACTGCCTTCATCATATGTCCTCTGAGAGTCTTGTTAATCAGGATAGTGATGATGTTTGATTAGCTTTACAGCTTTCAAAGCACTGTCTCATAACTCACCTTATTTGAGCCCCTCTGCAGTCCTAAGAGTAAGGAAGAACACCCTTCTCATCACACAGATCAGAGGGGAGTTGACTTGCCCAAGGACACATGTGACTTGGGACTTCAAATTCTGGGCTTTCCCCATACTTTAAGCACTAGAGCATTACACTTAGGAGCATGACTTTTCAGGTTCTAGGTTCAAGTCTTCGACTGTCACTTCCTATGAACTTGGATAAATTATTTAATTTCTACAAGTCTGAATAGCTTCATCATTAAAACCAGGATAGATGTTTGTATCCTGAAAGGCTGTTAGGCAGAATAAATGCAATAAAACCTATGAGTGCTCAGACTGTCATAATTACAATTCCAAATTCTTTATGTCTTTCTTGAGAAAAAAAAAAAAAATCCCTGGTCCTTTTCCTGAATCAAACAGAGACCTTGAAATTATCGTTTATTAATAGTTTTGAAAATTCTTCCATTTTTTCACTACTTAATACTTTGCCAAACTTAAGCTCATGTTTGCACACATGTCACTGAAAAAAGCCCAACAAGAGCAGAATACACATTATTTTTAAGGGTACATGGACCATTTACCAAGATAGACTACATTTTGGGCCATGAACCAAGTTTTAATAAATTTAAAAGAATTAAAGTCATACAAAGTTTATTCACTGACTACAATGAAGTTAATGAGAAATAACAAATAGATAGCCAGAAAATCCCCAAATATTTAGAATCAAATAACACATTTCTAATCATGGGTCCCCAGATCAAGGTATAAATTAAAAGAGAAATTAGAAAGTATTTTGAACTAAATTAAAATAAAAGCACAGCATATCAAATTTTGTGGGATCAAATCAGTGCTTAGAGGAAAAAGTATATGCTAATGTTATAAGCTAATATGCATAGACCAATATCTTGAGAAAAAAGATTTCAAACAAATGACCTAAACTTCCACATTAAGAAACTAAAAAAAAAGGAAGAAATAATAAAAATAAGAGCAGAAATTAATTAAGAGAAAAGAGAAAAACCATAGAGTAAAATCAATGAAGCAGAAACTGGTTCTTTAGAAAGATCAATAAAATTAATAAATGTCTACCCAGATTGATTAAAAGAAAAAATTATAACACAATATCAAGCATTAAGAAATTAAGAATATCAGCAATAAAAGAGGCAGTATCACTACTTGTCTCAAATACACTGAAAAGATAAGATGATAATTTGAATAAATTTATGTCAACACATTTGGCAAATTTTGATAAATGGACAAATTCCTTGCAGAACGCAAACAAGCAAAGTTCATTCCAGAAGAAGTGGAAAACCTAAAAATCCCTATATACATGTTAAAGAGACAGAATCTGAAGTTATAAATTTTCCCATCACAGAAACAAACAAACAAATACCTCAAGGCCCAAAGAGATTTACTGCTGAATTCTACCAAACATTTAAGGATGAAACAGTACAAATTCTACTTACATTTTTCAAGAAAAGTGAAAAGAAGGGAACATTTTCCAATTTAATCTATGAAACCAGCATGATACTGATATGAAAACTAGAAAAAGACATTACAAAATTACAGGCTAAACTCATAAACATAGATGTAAGACCCTTAACAAAATTCAACAGATCAAATCCAAGAATATATTAAAAAGATAGTATCATGAAAAAAAGTGAGTTTTTTTCCGAGAATGCAAGATAGGTCTAAAATTTAAAAATCAATGTAATTAACCATATTAATCTAGAAAAAAAGAAAAATGATATGATCACCTCAAAAGATAAAAAATTGACAAGATACAACATCCACTTATGATTTTTTTAAAAAAACTACCAGGAAATCAGGAATAGAAGTTAACTTTCACTTGATGAAAGCCATCTATGGAAAAACCAACAGCTAACATATTTCTTAATGGTGAAAGATAATGCTTTCCCACTAAGATTAGGAACAAGGCACATATGTCTGCTTCCAACACTTCTATTCAAATTATCCTGGATGTACAATAAGGCAAGAAAATAAATAAAAGGCATCCAGATAGAAAACTCTTTATTGTAAGATGACATGATAATTTATTTAGAAGATGCTAGAAATCTTTTAAAAGCCAAGAGAGCTAATAAAGGAGTTTTACCAAGGCATAAAAATGTGAAACATTCAGGTATAAACCTTATAAAATATGTGTAATATGTGTATTATACACATATCCCCTAAAAAGCTACAAAATATACCAAAAAAACCTATAAAATACTGATGATGAAAATCAAAGATCTAAATAAATGGAAAGCTGGTAATACCATATTCATAGATTAGATGTTAATTCAATACAGATAAATCTATAGGTTCAATGCAATTCTAATCAAAATCTATCTCAGCAAAAAAACTTTTGTGAAAATCCATAGGTTCATTAAAATTTTTTTATGGAAAGCCGAAGGAACAATTTTTTTAAAAAGAACAAAGTTGGATACTCACACTACCTGATTTCAAGATTTTCCATAAATATACAATAATCAATATAGTATAGTATTGATGCAAGAATAGATACAGACCAATGGAACAGAATAGAGAAAACACAGACTCACACATTTACATAAATTGATTTTTGTCAAAAGGTGCAAAGGCAATTTAATGGGAAAAGAAGGCAATCCAACGTTTTCAACAAATGGTACTGAACCAAACAGAGAGCCATATGGAATCAAGTTAAAAACTCAGATCTTTTAAAGATATGAAATCAACTCAAAATTTGTAAGACATAAATGTAACACTTAAAGCTATAAATAATTCTCAAAAGTTAATAAGAAACAGTTAAATTTTAAAAAGATGGTTCACTAACAAAGAAATGCAAATGACAATAAGTGCATATAAACATGCTCAACATCATAAATCATTTTGGAAGATATTAACTAAAACCACAATGTGACACACTTACGCAGATATTAAAGAGACAGTTAAACAACAACAAAAAAAACCTTTTAGTACCAAGCCTGAAATTCTCATACATTCTTCATAGGAAGGCAAAATGGTACGGCAACTTTGAAAAATGGTTCAGCAATTTTTTTAAATCTTAAACACAGGAGTTCCCGTTGCAGCTCAATTGTTAACAAATCCAACTAGGAATCAGGAGGTTGAGGGTTCAATCCCTGGCCTCGCTTAGTGGGTTAAGGATCTGATGATGCCATGAGCTGTGGTGTAGGTTGCAGACGCGGCTCGGATCTGGCGTTGCTGTGGCTGTTGTGTAGGCTGGCGGCTATAGCTACAATTTGACCCCTAGCCTGGGAACCTCCATATGCGGTGGGTGCGGCCCTCAAAAAAGACAAAAATAGATAAATAAAAATAAAATAATCTTAAATATACATTTATGCTACCCAGTAATCGGTTTCCTAGATACTTACCCAAGTGAATCGAGAGCTAATGTTCACACAATAACTTGTACATGAATGTTTATAGCTGTTTTATACATAACTGGCAAAAAGTGGAACCAAATGTTCTTCAGTTGGTGAATGGGTAAGTAAACTATGGTACATCCATACAAAGGAACTCTATTTAGCAGTAAAAAAGGAATAAGCTACTAATGCACACAAAACATGGATGGATCTCAGGTGCATTAACTAAGCCAGACTCAAATGCTACAGACTGTATGGTTTCATTTATACAACATTCTTTTAAAGACAAACTATAAGGATAGGAAACAGATCAGTGGTTGCCAGAAGCTGGAGTTGGGGGAGCCAACCACAATAGATAAGAGAAGATTTTGGGTGGGGGTGGATGATGGAATGGTTCTATAATTAATTGTGGTAGTAATGATCCAACTGTATTTATTTATAAAAACTAACAGAACTATACACTAAAGAGCTAACTTACTGTACTTGTATGTATATTATACCTATTTTTAAAATAAAAGAAAAAAATCCAACAATATTCAGAGCGGTCAAGGTGACCAAGATCCATAATTAGTGAGTGGTGAAAATGGAATTTGAATTCAGTTCTATCTGAATCCAAAGCTTATGTTCATGTCAACTATAGCAGACAGTGGTATTCACATGCCCAGTTCCTCAATCTTTCTCCTGTTTTGTCAGCTAAGGAGACTGTGCATATTCCACATTATCCACCACAAAACAATAGAATGTCTATGACTATGTGAAATATAAACTTCTGCATGTTAACCCACAAATTGTGGGGCTGCTTGTTACTACAGAATAACATATCCTGTTCTGACTGATGTAACCACTATGCTGCACTCCCCAGTAGTCTCCTCTTGCAAGACTGAGGATGGGTGTAAGAATGTTAGAACCTTGGAACAGCAAAGAGAAGAAAGTTGTTGAATCTCAGACATAGAAGTATAGACTCTACTGACTAAGTGATTGGGTCTCCCACATAGCTGGACATCCTGGATTCATTCTTAAAGAGCTATGAAAGGGAAGTGGCCTGGTTGCAGAGCTCTGCTGATTCTGTGACTTAGCCCTCTGCGGCTCTGCCCAGGAGCCATTTTCCTTGGCATTAAAAAGCTGAGTCTCTTACTGGCAATCTCTCCAAAGACTGAGCCCTTTGGGCACCAAGAGTATCCAGGGGCTTCCTGTTTGGGATCTAGTGCCCTGGCTGGCTCCTGCACTTAGCGGCAATGTTTTCCTATTCAAGTTGCAATGTTCTGTGGAAAATGTGAAGCAGAAATTGTTGTGATAAGCCTGGAGCTGAGGGGCCTCTGGGGAGCAGCCCTAGTGAGCTGGGTCACCTCATTTTGTGAGGGCCAGCCCTGGGGGAGGCTCCACAGGCTTAATTAAAGCCAGCAGGAACTTATTTGAAGCAAGAGGAGCAAAAGAGTGAGGGCAGCAAAGAGCAGGCTAAGCCAAACCCACCTCATCCCTCTAGAAACCAACTGGGGAGTCCAACAGGCTAGATCCGAGGTCAAAACCAATGCTTAGGACGAGTGAGGTGGGGGGGACACAAGGAGTGTTGTTGTGGGCACCAGGCATTGGGAAGAGGGTGGGGCAGGCAGGAAAGGTAGCTGACCTGGGGAAGCTGGGGGGAGAGCACAGCTCTTCTTTTGGAAACTAGTTCCCAGGGCTGAGCTTCTGGTAATCACCATGGTAACCAGCTGGGGTGTGGGGGTTAGGGGGCACAGGGATCCCAAACTAAAGTGCCCATCAAAGGTTCAGGGAAATAGTCTAAAGCCTGATCCTGCTAGTATTAATTCTTTTGGAAGATTTGCTCACCTGTCCCGGCCCAGAGAAACGTCTTCCTCCCATGGAACGTCTCCTTGCCTGCTGTTCATGGGCCCTGCATGGGTAAGGGTGTGGGTAGCAAGGGCTCCAGCTTTTATCCCTGTGCATTCCTAACCATGGCTGCTCTGGGTTCTGTCTACAAACTGGTAGGGGCTGCCTCTGGCTTCTGAGGATACCTGCCCCGTGCTATACTTTGGGCTGGAGAGGAATGGACATCTTTTTCCTTCCATAGCTGTGGGCTTTGGGAGAGTTTTTGAGAGGATTTCACTTCTAGTCCAGCAGAGGTGATAAAGGGTTGGCAACAAAAGGCCTAGGTATGCATAGCAATTTAGAGTTTGAAAATCCCTTTCATATATCTTGTCTCAATTCCAATCTGATTAACTGTGAGATCATTAGAGCAGGAATTCTCACTCCCACTGTACTGACAAGGGAATAGAGGTCCAAGAAAAATTAGACTCACCAGTCACAAGGACAGACTCAGGAGATTTTCCTACTGCTTTAACCAGAAAGTTTTGGGATTTTTTCTGTCATATATGAGACACTGGTGAAATTTTTTTCTTCCTAATAAAAAAGAATTAGCCATACATTTTGAAGATCAACACTGATTTTTCCCGTGAGGAAATAGACCCAAAGAGGTGAAATGACTTTCCCAAGTACGTGCTACGTAAGGGTCCAAGGTGGGGCCAGAACCCATTTTTTTCTCTCTCTCAACCTACATTATGGTTCTGGGCCAGAATTGTGCACTGTGACTTTATTCTCTCCTAAGTCTAGGCACTGCTGTTCTTTCCTGCCAGAATCCAGATAGAATCTCAGAATTGAGGGCAGGAAGGAGCCTCCTTAGTTCCCATCCAAGGAATGGGGTTTTACATTTCACTGTCAGGGACACCAAGGCGATGAAGAAGGGACTTTTCCCACATAACACAGTAAGTCAGAGGATGAACACGATGAACCCAGAGCCCCTGGGTCTCCAGGGCAGCGTTCTTCTACTGTGTCCCCAGGTTGCCCTGACTTCCTACCTTGAGAAATTCCTAACTCTTTCCTTACTGACATCCGGTTACCTCCCACCTTGGTTCGGGGCAGTCCCACTTTCAGAACCAGGTGAGTGCTCTTTCCAACCCACCGAATTCTTCACAGCAGTGTTTTCCCCTCTTTAGCCCTGCTCAAGCACTGGGTGCAAGGAAATATATTTAAGACTATCTGTGCCCAAGGGAGAAAGGGTCACAAACTACTACAGAGCAGAAATGGTGAAGGTGAAGGAAGAAGGTGTCCTTCTGTTCAGGTCCCTAATTCTGGAAAATTTTTCATGGCTTCTCCCTTGAAAACCTTTAATATCACCATATATAGCTGTTACACAACTTGGAAGCAGCCTCCGTAGGGGAGCTCCAGATCACCATTAAGCGAGGAGGATGGTGGGGCCATGCTCGCCTTCTGCCTTAGACATGCCTGACTCCCAGCCCCAGACTACCCTGTCTCTGAGGGGCTCATCCAGCTTCACACTCCCAACACGTACCCACTAGAACAGTGCCTGCACACAAGATATTTGCTTAATATTTATATTATTCTATTATTATATTTATTCATATAACATTACATATTAATACAAAATTATATTTATTTATATGATATACAATGTCTACAATATACATGTTTATTAACACAGTATTATATGTATATATAAATGTATAGTAATATATAGTATATACTATCATTATATACTACATAGTAATATGATATTAACATTATAATATATGATATAAAATGGTACTTAATGCTAATTGATTTATTAATAATTAATACATCCCTTTATACTCATGCAGGACAAACCCCAAGGGAGACAGAAGGATCCTGAGCAATATATTACTTAGAAGAAAGAGAACTAAATCCCAAATGTACTTCCCAAAAAGGCAATATCTTTAATGACTCTTTAGGACCCCTGTTCTCATTAGTTTCCATCTCCTGAACTCTAAGTTTTCTAATAGTGAAATGTACTAGCTTCTCAAACACTCCTGACATGCTATAAAATTACTGAATGGTTATCAACAGGATACTACTATGTGCTGGCCAAACCAAATAGATGTGTGTCTGATGGTGTGGGGTTAAGTGGAAACATGCAATCTGCAAGTTCTGCAAGAGTCTAGATTTGGGAACGCCCACAAGTGTCTGATGATGGGGAGGATGGACCCATGGTGGCTCTGCCTTCCGAGTGAGTCACTGCTTTCATGAGCCTCAGTTTACTCACCTGCAATAGGGTGTGAGGTCGATGGAATTATCATCCCTCACAATGGGACTGTGAGAAATAATTAGAGAAACATTTTGAAGTGTTTGAATGAACAAATTCATATGAAAAACCACTTGAATGGGTCTCTGGGGAACAACAAACAGACTTTTACAAGTTCACAGTTACTTAGCTACGATCAGGTGATGATATTTTATTTGAGAAAAAAGAAAACATCACGTGCTGGTGGAGTTGCCCATGTCTGGGCTGAATATGGGCCATGTGGGAGGGGAGGGGGCTGCTTGTTCGAAGGCCCCTGGAGGAGCAGTCACCCTTTCCAGTCACACGCTGGCAGCATCTTCCCCACCACCTGGGTCCTGCTATCTCCCTGCCTGGATGTTTGGTTTCCCTGACATCCTCTTTCCTGGCAGGCTTTTAGTTTTACATCTTCTTCCTGGGTTTTCATTTTCTCAGCTTTTGTCTTAGTTTTAGAAAATTATCAGATGAAAATGCCTCATAAAAGTTCAATATTTAGATGTGACATATAGTGGGAACTGGTCAAAAGCATCTGTCTTCTTTACCTCTTATTTTCCATGCTATTTTTCAGGAATAGAGGGTCAGTCATAGCTCTCATTTGACAAATGTATTTTTATTTTCTATCTTTCTCTATTTTCATGTTTATATATATTTATTATTTTTTCCTTCCTTTCCATTTTTCTTCTCTCTTTTTAAAATGATCTCCAAGATTCTTAACTCAGCATGTAGCTGTAGATATCTGTGAGATGGCATAAGTGGCTTTGTCAATGCCAACAGCTCAGAGGAAAATATACATGATGCTTTATCTCAAAACTCATATAAGCTACTCACTCTTCTCTAGATCTGAAAAGGTATATAGCTTTATTCCTTTGGGAAACCAAAGGGGCCTTTTAGGCCTCCGTTTCCACATGCAGTAACAACAGGAATTTGAGAGTCCAGGAGGATGAGGAGGTGAAAATTTACTCCCATCAGCCTCACCTGAGTATGGTTCTATTCTTCCACCTTTGAGGTTGTTCAGTCACCAGGGAAATTAGCTGAGGTTAGGAGACCCAAGGCTGGGCTGGCTATGCAGTTACCACAGTATTATTTTGGTTTATCTCGTAACTTCTCTGGGCCTTGGTTTATTTATAAATAAATAGGAGAGGCTTGGATTTCAAAATTTTACCTCTTATTTTTCAGCAGTGGAGTCCTTTTCTCAAAATCTTGCACAGGCCCTCATTACAGGAAACACGTAGAAGTGGAGCCGCCCTGGTTGATGGTGGGTGGGAGGGGTTGTCCACTGAATCCAGGGGCCAGGATGAGAACCAGTGGAGGAGATGCCTGCTGTGGTTCCTTCCAGTCCCAGTACCTGCTGTTTCTTTTGTCATAGCCCTGACTCCAACTGAAGATGTAGAAGAGGAGTAAAGAACCAGAGCATCACCTTTTTCCCTGGTGTCCCAGCATCGCAGCCCTCCTTCCCTATTCCACAGTAACTGATTGAAAATATGATCCTTTGGTTGTGACCTGATATTAGGGGAAAAGGTCCAGGCCCCTCCCCACCCCCACACCAACCCACCCCACATGGTCCCACTGTCACCTTCGTCCTCATCCTCCCAGTTTCTGAGGACCTGGCAGATGTGAAGGCTGACCTGGGACATGGGAGAAGGCTGGGGGTGGGGGAGCCGGTGACCTCACAGGGAAGGAGATCAAAGAAGGCTGAGCTCATCTGACCCAGGCTGCAGAGTCAGGATCAGGGACAGCTGGGAGAACAGAGGCAGGGCACAGAGTGCTCCAGGCAGGGAGGAAGGAGGCTCCTGTTCCTTCTCAGACATCCAGGTGGTACCTGCTTTCCCTCACCGTCATTTTTGTGGCAGAAAGCTGAGGGGGGGGGGGCGCAGGAGAGTTTCTGATTGTTTTGGTTTTTTTAACTAATTCCTCATCCTCTACTACTCTCCTCCCTCTTCAGACTTTATAGGAATTTTTGGTTATTCAACACACCCTCCTTCTTGTCAGACCATATTTCATTTCTCACATTCCACCCCGGGGCCTAGGTTAGCAGAGCCCAGCTGCCCTAGTTAACCTAGGTGAGATATTAAAGCCCACCCGTTCGGGAGTCACCCATCATCATGCCCGAGCCGCGGGTCTTCTCGGTGGTGAAACAGAGGTGATAACAGTTCTCATGGTATTTTCAATTAAAAATTCCTGAAATGCTTCCAACATCAGCCAGCCAGAAAGGAGGGTGATAGAGAACAAATGGTGACAAGGAGAGAAAGAGAGAGAAGGAGAGCGAGAGGGTGGTGGGGCGGGGGAGGGGAACAAATATGTAAGAAGCCAGGAGCAGCAAGGGGGCCAAGGAGAAGGAAACCAGAAAAACGAAAGCAAGAGGAAGAAAGATGAAGGGCACAGATGAAGCTGCTGAAGCAGAAGGGGAGGCCTAAGAGAGAAGCAGAACCTGTGTGCGCAAAAAACGGAAACAACCAAAAGATAAAATGCTTTGGCTACAAGTCAAAAAAATGCAACCAGTTTAGCTGGTGCTTAGTTGGCATCCATTAGCCACATTTTACATAATGTCCTTAATTATTCTTCCTTTACTAGTGTTTACTATGTCCTGTATTATGCCAACCAGAGGGCCCACCCTCAAAATGTGCCTGAGACCACAGGGAAAGGAGCTACAGAGATCTAACCATTTTCAGGAAGGAGGACAATTTTATCTCCACCCACGTCTTTTGCTGGCTATTGAGCAGTTACAGAGAACTCGGCCCAAGGTACTTGGCAAACTCATTTTGTTGAAACCGATGTGGTCATCTATCCTGTACGGGAGGGAGGTCCATCGACAAAGACAAATAGAAGAGAGATGGGGAAAGGCCTTTATGTAACATTCCGAAACAAACACACTTCAGAGAGTGTGTGGAGGAGGAAATGAGAACCAGTCATTTCAAAAGAAAGCTAACTAAAAGCCCAGTCCACATAAAACCATGCAGAGGAGGGAAGTAACTGGATCACTGGGAACTACCGCCCCAAGGAAGCTGCTCAAGAATTCTTCCGAGGAAAAAGCTGCACTGTGGCTTTCTCAAGAGTGTGGGAGCCCCCTCCAGTGGCCCCCAGTCCAGGCAACAGTGCCACCCACAATCCAGTTTGCACATGTCAGAAACCCTGTCCTAGTCTACCTGACCTCCCCCTCTCCCCCTCTATTATTATCCATCACATCTAGGAAAAGACTTCTTCTTCACCCCTCTGTACCCACTGCTCAGGCCACCATCCCATCATCTGTGGCCTCTCTACAGCCACTCCTGCTCCCTCTAATCCACTGGCCACGCTGTGGCCAATATGGTCTGAAAAATGCTACTCTGGCGGTAGCCTGCCCATGGCTTCTCACTGCTCTTGAATCAGGTCCAGCAGGTTGACCACAGGCTATAGCATCTGCTGAGACTGGTCTCTGCTGTTTAGCTCCACCCTGCGCTTGGGGTTAGCCCCAATACTACACTTCTGCATGTCTAGCCTTCTTTCTGTCCTATGAATACGTGAAATTCTTTTCTTCCCCATAAATTTAGCATCTGTAACCTATATGCCAAGTTCTCTCCCTCCTGTAGTAGAAATTCTCCCTTAGAACCTGCTGGGGAAGAGAAATAGCAAAGGAGGAGGCCATATAGGCTCCCTGGCTTCCAGGGTCCTCTGCTGGTCTGTAGACTTTTCCCCTTTAGTAAGTACAGGATGTAACCCAAGGTGATTGTATCAGGCAATCAGGGGTCCTTGGAAACCCCCCAGTAGCTCCCCATCTCCTTACCTCCAACATCACCGTGCCTCTTCCCACTGACAGACCACATGTTAATTCCAAATTAGTCACTAGCAGTTATTTTCCTGAACATTTAAAAGAACATCCCCAAATGTACCCAGTGGGAGAACAGGGAGTTCTGACCTAACAAGCTAACTTGATCCTTGGCCTGAAGTGAGGGTGTAAAGCCTCACATTAATTTTGAGTAGACAGTGCCCTTATTAGTCCACCCTCCTACCTCCTCAAACATCTTTGTATCCACTTTTGAGCTCCTCTTTGAACTATCCTCACCCAAAGCTGTTATGGACTGAATATTTGTGTCTCCGCAAAATTCCTATGTTGAAGCCCTAAGCATCTATTATGTGGTAGTATTAGGAGTGGGGGCCTTTTGGAGGTCATAAGGCTAGGGTCCCCGTAATAGGATCAGTGCCCTGAGAAGAAGAGGGAAAGACACCAGAGCTTCCTCTCCATGTGCACACACACGCCAAGGAAAGGCCATACAAAGTCACGGTAAGAAAGGCGCTGTCTATACCCCAGGAAGGGGGCCCTTACCAGGCCCTGAATCTCTTTGTACCTTGACCTGGGACTTCTAGCCTCCAGAATTGTGAAAAATAAATGTTGTGTAAGCCACTCAGTCTATGATATTTTTGTTATGGCAGCTCTAGCCGACTTCTTTCCTCAGAACACTCACCCCTCTCAAGAGACCACTGTGTCCCTGGCTTAGGCACTGGGAAAGGCTAATGGGCCATTCCTCCTCCCAGGCTTCTCCCTGTCAGGAGGGGAAGAGCCCCATGATTGCTTCCTCTGTAGTTTGGTCTTTATCCCTGGGGGATGCTCATCACTGGTTTCTTCCTCAATCACCTGCAAGCATGTGCCACTGTGGAAATCAGTTTTTTTCCTGAGGATGCCACAGTCTAGTCTATGAAGAAAATCTGTTTGTTTTTCTATTTATATGACTCTGACCTTGTGGAAATACCCCCCCCCCTTTTTTTAACGCTGTAAGTATATTCGTCCCCTTCCTGAACTATGTTCATTACAAGAAGGCCCTTGCCTCAACCCCTATCAGTGCATTAGCTGAGACTGCATTTCTCTGGCCTATTCAGGATGGAAGGGACTATTTTCATATCTTTTCTTCCTAGAAAGTGAAGGAGGGTCCATTCCAGTTCCTCTCCACGGCATGCTTTTCCTTTAGACTGGGATGTTACTTCCTCCCCAGTTCCTTTACCTCACTGGCTTCTGCTGGCCTTTTACTTCTCAGCTCAAAGTTCCTCAGGGAGTTCATTTTTTGTTAATTCATTCACTCACTCATTTCTTCCTTACTTCCTTGCTCTGTAGTATGCCCTGGCCCAGATGCCGCAGATATAATTATGAGCCAAGACAAACTTGTCTCTTATGGAGCCTGTGGGAACAGACAATCAGATTGGTAGGCATAGGAGTGACAAGATCTAGGAACTCATTACTGGATGGATGCAAGGGAGGGCAATGAGGGAGAAGAGATGTGTGAGCATTCCACCATGGAGAAGTGATTTTTAGGAGAAAGCAAAGCACATATTAGGGATTGAAAGAGGGCTGGGGTTGCTTGGGCAGAGAATGAGGGATGTGCTTCAGTAGGAGTTTGGGGAAAGGAAAAAGGCAGAATATCAGAACTTTATAGGATATACTCTGAAGCATGTCCTGATTCTAAGAGTCAAGAGACACTGAGGTTTTCAATGAGGGATGGGGTGGAGGTGTAGAAAGGTGGAGGAATAGCAGTGAGGCTAAGGGTGGCATGACAAGCTTTTCCTTTCAGAAGATCACTGAATGTGATCTGCAACGTGGCTGCACTGTGTAGAATGGGCTTCAGGGGCCCTGGGTTGGGGGCAGACCCAGCAGGGGTACTGCAAGAGATGACAGTGCTAGTGGAGACAATGGCAGTGAAGATAGAGGTGCAGAATTCTGAAAGGCACTTAGGAGCACAATCGGGGTGGGGGATATGTTGTGGGATTGGCAATGGGGACTGAGAAGGTATGAGGATGACTCCTGGGTTACTGGCTCCCGCACAAGGGTCGGGGGTGGATGTGCTATTTTCCCAGATGGCTAGGACTAAAATAAGACTTGGTTTGGGAGGGCAGTTTGTTAAGTTCAATTGTGCCCTCCCTGTACAAACCCAACCAGTACTCAGAACTGTTGTCATTAATCATTATCTGGGTAGTCATGTGCTTATTGCATGAATTTCCGGGACAATTATTCGTTCCATGAGGGTGGGACTTGAATTGGTCTTATCCACCAGGAAATCCACAGAGCCTGACTTGTTGGCATTCAGCAAATGTTTGCTGGATAAATTAGTGACCATCTGCCTGTGTCCATTTGCCCATGGGAAATCACTTGAAACATTCACCATTTCTGTGGCCCCCATGTATCCCAAACCAAATTTGTTACTAACCTTACATGTTGGAGTTGAAAAGCACTGGGCTTAGAGTCAAAAGATCTGGGTTGAAATCCTGCTAGTTATGTGCTGTGCTAGCAAAAAGGTCTACAGACGAGTCAGAACATTCAGAAATATGTTCCCTCTGGGGTAGAGCAACCTGGAAGCCAGGCCAGATAGAATATAAACACAGCAAACCAAGAAGTGGTGATTATCATTCTGAAGGTTATAGCTTTAACACACCCTGTAATAGCTTATTTTTAATACTTCATTTTTTATTACTTATTAATTGTGGGATCCTAGAGGGCCCTCAGATTACATCAAGGGTCTCCAAGAAAGAACTGGGTTTCCCCCTAACGATGGTGTTTCCTCAAAATGAATTTCTCTAGGAGACATTTCCCTTCCATCATTCTTTCCTTGGGAAGAAGTCAGAGGTCAGAGGGTTTAGGGTGTGAGCTGAATCACAGTGGGGAGGTGGGGACCTTTAGGCTCAGGTGTCCCAGTTCCAGACCCAACCTTGACAATGGACAAGCAATCCCCACCCTAGCCAGAGCCTGAATTTCTGCATGTAGATAATGAAAGCCTTGTGCTAATTTAATGCTGAGTCCCAGGGTGGCACTAGATATCAGGGATATTGTTGCAGAGGCAGGAGAGGGGGTAGCTTCCATGGCCAAAGTCAAGGAGGTCAGAGTTGAAGGGATGAGCTTGCTGACCTAAGACATCAGGAGGCACAAGTTCAAATCTCCAGCCACCTGAGATCATTCTGTCCACTCATTAATAAGGCACCTCTTGAACCCCAACCTCGAGTATGCCCCCCCACTATTTCCTATCATAGCCCCCCATTTTTTAAATAAACTATACAAATGGCACAATTTAAAATTAAATAGTTATATGTGTGATTGTGTTTTAGATGTCTCTGCCATCAGGCTGTAAGATCTATTAAATGCCTGTTCTGTATAAACAGATCTTAGCACAGTGCCTGCCAGGCACAGAGTGAATGGAGAACTGTTGAATGGAGGGATGGAGGGATGGAAAGATGGAGGGATGGGTAAATGGATGAGTGTGTGAGTGAGCAAATATGGAAACAATAGTCCCCAAGTTCAAAACACTGCCTGTTGTGTTGGGACTTCTGCCTTCCATTTTTTGATAAGTTCTCTCTTTCTTTCCCAATAACCACCTCTACTCCCACCTTAGCAGAGCCCACACCACTCTTCTTGGCCCCAGGAGAAGACCTACATCTCCTCAGCTTACTTGCTGGGCTTGGCAGTTCGACCCTTTTTTACTGATTCTGTGGCTGCTGTCCTGGCAGTCCTTGCTTATATGATTAGAAGGGTTAGAAATTAGCTCAATGCTGAAGATTACTTCACGAGGACTAGCTGCTGCTCAATTTCTGGTTTTCCAGGAGTTTGCTAATACCTCCAAATTGATTGTGGTTCTGACAATGGTAGCAGCTCCATTGTCAGGCTGTGCTGAGTACTTCCTAAACATCATCATTCATTCTCCCTGCCACCCTATAATACAGATGCTATTCTTACCTCCATTCCCCAGATGAGGGCACTGAGGCACAGAGGTGGGTGGGAGTCCTTTCCATAGTCATACAAGTAGCAATGGGCTGAGCTGAATTTGGATTCAGGAAGTCTGGGAACAGAGACCATGCTCATAACCATTACAAAAATTTCCTCTTGTCCTACAAGTGTGTTCCTTTCAGTTAAGTTCAGATCCAGCTGTGAGATTTCTATTCTGGGGTTCATATTGGGTCTCCAAGCAATGCCCAATTGCAAAGCGGGTGAGTATGGGGAGGGCTGCTGTGTCCCAGGGAGAGGAAATATTTTGATTTTTGAGTGTTAATGGTGCATACAAGTTCTGCAGATTGTCCTCCAGGGGCTTCAGGCTGTGCTTTCAGGAAATGCTCAAGTGTCCACTTTGGATTCAATCAGCCCAGGGAGGAGGGGCAGGTGCCCAGCCTCTGAGAGCAAAGTGTGGGCCTAGGACAGCAGTGATTCTCACACCTTGGCTGCCCCATAGGAGGATACTAATGCTCTGCTGCAGCAGAAGTCATCTTTTTCTCACTACATTAATATTAATTTTACACAATAAGGATTGAAAAAATCAAATTTAGGAATTAAATCCAAAAGTGAGCCAAACAGCAGACGTTAACACATGGAGGATTGATGAGTATTTCATAAAGCACCATCTTAAAGTAACAGAAATGCTCTCAAATTAGTGCTCTTAACCCTTTTTTTTTAATTGCTTGGATTAAAATCAACTCTTAAATAGGCCTGGAACCAATATGCTGTTGTTTCTTCTGTTTGTATCAATCTTACAGCTGTTGCCTTGCTAGGATTAATTTGTCTCAGAGGGGTTTCAACACTATCCTCCCTAGTGTATTTTCAGAGCCCATAATGTCATGTAATCGGGACCATGTTATTTTTGTCTGAATCTCTGGGAGTGATGTAAGAGGAAAAAGGAAACTAGCTAACTCCCAACCATTTGACCAAAGGTTAAATTAGTCTTGGCCTTTCCCCAGCTGGACAGAATGCTGCTCAAACATTTATTCCACCCAGCAGAATGGAAGTCTTCTTCCTTTCTTCCTGAATTGTTTTCCTTACATTATCCTTCCCCATTACGCCCCCAAATAATTCTTGTCAGCATCCCTGCCCCCTACCATCTTTATATTGTTCACTATGGATCACTGGCACTGGGTACAAGTGTGTAGCAAAGTCACCGGAGATGGACAAAGATCCTGACATGGGAACTGGAGACTTTTTCTTAAGAGAGACTTCAAATTGTTAAGTGTCTGCATGGGGGACACACTGCTTGGTCCTTTGGCCTTGTCACCAATGCAGGTGCCCAGTGTTGCCAGCATCTCAGGAACACCCTAATGGCTCCAAAGGGTGTTATAGCTTCTTCTGAAGCCAAGCAGGACAAGCTCAAAACCCCACCCAAGCCAGTAGCTGCTTCTCTTATAAAACACAAAGACATGTTGACTTTTACTCTGTCAAACTCACACTTCCTGTAAGTACAGGAAGATCTTTTGGGGACTGCAAGTGGGTCTTTAAAAAATTAACAGCTCTCCATTGTCATTATCTTTTTTGTATTTGATAAAACTTCAGGGCATGAATTGTGGCTATTAAAAGATATAGTAGGCCCAGTGAGGTGGTCATGTTTCCTTTGGGTGTTTTTTCTTTGTCAGCAAGCAGATTTATCCAGTGGTAAATTGCAAACTTCTGAAAAATGAAGTCTCCCCTCCCAGGACTGGGAGACACTGTGGCAGAGGAGAATCAGCTGTGACTTGGAGCTAGATGAGCTGGAAAGCAAGAGCTGACATTCACGGGGATGTCACCAGGTCTGTGCCAACTACTTTACATGCATGATTTCCTTTGACCTGCACAGTGATCCCAGGAGAGATACTTTTGTTGTCCCCATTTTCCAAGAAAGATTTTGAGACTTTGAGAATTTGAGTAACAGGCCTAATGGCACAGAGGCAAAAGGTAGGAGCTCAGCCTGGGATTGTTGGGACAAGCTTCCCAGGCTTCTCCACATTGCTTCCCTGGGAGTGGGCTGTGGACACAGCCTTGGTATCTTCCTCCCTGATATGGGAACAATAAGACTTGTCTTACCTACAGACAGGATGGTTATAAGACTCAAGGCAGGTACAGCTATGAAAAAAACATGAGGACCTTTGAAGCAAGATGCAAATGTGCATGTTATTATTTATTTATTTATTTTTGCTTTTTAGGGCCACACATGTGGCATAAGGAATTTCCCAAGCCAGGGGTCAAATCAGAGCTGCAGCTGCCAGCCTACACCACAGCCACAGCCACACAGGATCCAAGCCACGTCTGCAACTTACACCATAGCTCATGGCAACATTAGATCCATAACCCACTGAGCAAGGCCAGGGATTGAACCTGCAACCTCATGGTTCCTAGTCATATTTGTTTACCCTGCACCACGATGGTCACTCCCCTATTGCTATTTTTATGACTGTGAAATGAGGAGCACCAGGGACCCACTGCCTCACGAGTCTCTGTTTGTAGCCTGACCTCTTGTAATTTGAAAGATAGCTCATGGTGAGGGGGATCCGTATGGACAGTGGTGGTGATATTTCAATTCTTAGTGGATGAGTATAAAAACAAGTAGGAGCAAGAGAACAGGAAAGAGATCTAAGATGATAAGGACAACATGTGGCTTGGAGAGAGGAGAGAAGGCAAGTTGTAGCAGTGTCAACACTCAGGTCACTTATTTTCCATCTTGCCTCCTAACCTGAAGTCTATTGGGTCAATCAGCCTGTCAAAGGCATCCCCCAAAGAGCTCTCACCTCTGACTTCTCTCCATCCTGTCACTGTTTTAGTTCAGGTGCCTATTGCCACTCACCTGGACTTTGTCATGGCTTCTACCTGCTCTCTATGCCTCCAGTCTCATCCCTTCCTCGATTCTGCCATCAGAAATCTTATCCTTCAAAGGCTACATAATCCCTTGAAACATCATGTCTAAATTCCGAACATGAGCTACGACCCTTAAGAACACAAACACTGCTAGGACCTGCAGCCTCAGGCGATGCACATCTCACAGTCCTGTATTCCAGACCCACTGACTATTGCCCATGCATAACATTTCCTCTCTCGACATCTGTGTTTTTAATATTTGGGAGAGGGGGAAGATGTTCTTCAACCTTCCTTACCTAAAGAACTTCTCTGCAAGGTCCAACTCATGAATTATTCTTCTACATATGGATTGCACTGTATTTGAATGATCCAACAGTACTGTAATTATTGAATACCTGTCATTCTTCCTCAGGGCTTCTTAGCTGTGGGAAGTATGTGTTAGTCTCTAAAACTATAATCCCTAGCCTTGGTGTCTGGCACATAAAGGGCACTTGAGAGAATGAACGAACCTCTAAGTCTGGAATTGGCCTTGTATGCAAGATAGTGCTTCCTCTTCTCTTTGCTCAGTACAGTGGTTGTGTTCTACAAATTTTCATGGATATTTCAATAACTGCAGAGATGGTATTCAGGTCTTGCAATGATATGGCTACGTTTCATTATTCCTGAGTTAGGCAAGTAGGTGGTATGTAAAATATCTTAAAGCAAGTAAGCAAAAAACATAGATTTTAAACTTTTGATGTTTTTATTCAAGTAAACACTTTTACTACACTCTGAAGAGTCTCAGAAAATATTTTGGCTCAGTACAAGGTTTGAACACAGTCTCTGCCAGCAAATTATTCCAGAGAAATGAACCCCATACCTCCCTTATCTATGCTTCTCATTGGTTTAACAGAAAGAACTGGGAATGTCGTTGACACCATCATGTTATGCAAAGGAGTAAGATTTGGAACTGTTCTCTCTATCAAAAGGAAACAATATAAACTTTGCAAGCTGGGGAATGTGTCTGTTATTTTTTTCCTGAAAACTTATTCCAGTGCAGTGGGCTAACCGCAGCTATTTTAAATATACACAGCATTAGGTGTATAGCTCCAAAGCCAAAATGTTATAGACATTTTAATTAGTCCACTTGACTAATATTAATTTGAATTTTCTGTTCTAAATTTTCCCCATAAACCAGAATATATAATAACCTAAAAATAGAAATAGATTTAACTTTTAATTTTTGCTAGTCTAATTACAAATGAGAAATCATGTGTGGCTAAAAGCAGCAGTAATAACTTCAGCCAAATTAAAATGAATAATTTCCACAGAAAGCTTCTCCCTGGAAATATTTCTTGGGCTTGGCCAGACTTCTATTTTTTTTTTTGTTTTGTCTTTTTGCCATTTCTTGGGCTGCTCCCACAGTATATGGAGGTTCCCAGGCTAGGGGTCTAATTGGAGCTGTAGCCACCAGCCTACGCCAGAGCCACAGCAATGCAGGATCCGAGCTGCATCTGCAATCTACACCACAGCTCAGGGTAACGTGGATCCTTAACCCACTGAGTGAGGCCAGGGATAGAACCTGCAACCTCATGGTTCCTAGTCGGATTCGTTAACCACTGAGCCATGACGGGAACTCCCTTGGCTAGACTTCTAGATGAAACCAATTTATTTTCTAGGAAGTTATACTGGGAACAATAATCTGGTTCAGTGGCTCACAAACACTAGCCCAAGAGTTAGCGTAGGGCAGGTGGCATACAGAGCTCAAAGGGGGATTTTCAAAAGTGCTGTTCTGAGATTCCCCCCCAGATAGATATTGATCTGGTATGTCTGGGTTGAGGGGAGCCTGGAAACCTGTGTTTTCCAAAGCTCCAACTAATTGTGATGCAAAACTGGGTTTGAGGTCCACTCCCACCCAACCCTTCACCATGCATGGGTGTGATTCAAGGTAATACGTTGGTACTTCCGTCCATGGCAGCTCTGTCCAGGGACCTAAACTGTATGTGGCAGTGCTCTGCATTCTGGTTGTTTTATAGTGAAAGACACAGGTGAAATGAAAATGTGTTGGCCACTTGGAGAGCCAGAGTTAGGTGTTGCTGGGCATTCAACTTCATTATGTGAGTAATTTGTCACAGATTATTCTGGAGTTATTCTGTTGTGTAAGAGAAGTGGAATGGCGTAAGTAAAACCACTCGTCAGCGGTCTCTGCTCTCATGAATTCTGAGGTTTTTCTCGGATCAGGGTGGGAAGGACCAAGTCTTTCAAGCTAGACTGTCCTTTTCATCTGGTCCAGATCTGGCCCATGTCTCTAAATGCAAGGGCCTTTTCCATAAGGTCAAAAACCAGATAGCTCCAAGCTATAGATCAAGGGCCTGAATGAGGGATAAACGCTCTAGGGAAGCCCCTCAAGGATGAATGAGGGTTCAGCTTCCTTAGAACATCCTACAATGGCTGGACTCTTCTATCTTGAGAGCTGGGTCCAGTAGAAATATAGTGGCTTATTGGAAGATGGCTCATGTCCAAGGCAGCAGGTGACCACTGGTCATCAAATTGTTTCTATTAAGCATTTAGACTTCCTTCTGTCATCAGATATGTATAAGAGATTTTAAAGAATATTTTAAATGTTCAAATTATTTCATCCACAAAAATGGGGAAAAAAATTAAAAAAAATCATTCCACCTGACTGTGCTATTCCCATTTAGACAAAGAAAGTAAATTAAGTTTGGAAAAAGTAGCTGAAACTTCATCTTTATTTTAGTCATAAGTTGGAATATCAATAGAAATTTGTATTTCTTACTTTACTTTTTGTTAGTTCTTTTGTTTCTTGTTAAAAAATGAATTTCTCCAAAGGAAAGACAATTAACTAGGCAACAGCAGACAAAACTACTGCTATTAAAAAAAAATTAAGTAGCATGAATCCAAGTGTTCAGGAGATTAGCACTACTATCAGAGATCATTTTAAAAACTTTACCACATTTTAAATGTTTTATCCTTAACCTAGATACTTCTATTTCTAGAATTGGGTAGAAATGAATCATAGAATCACTGGTTCTTCCAGGTGAAATGAACATCAGAAAGGCCCTCACCCAACCCTGTGTTCACAGATGAGGCACCACAGCCCGTGTCCTGCACACTGTGTCTTATCTCAGGCCTTAGTGATGTTAGTGGCCATGCTGACTCTGAAACCTGGGATCGTGATAACGTAGCAGTCCTTCCTTTTTCATGAAACGTTAATGCTGGAACGAGGTATTCAAACCCTCAACCAAAAGAAACAATTGTGCTGCCAATATGTGTTTTCTTAATCCTGACAATTGACTCTGTCATTACACATTCCTGTTTTCAGGATCTCTAGTTCCTCCCCAATTTCAAAACATCAGCAATTTAAAAAGAAGCCCTTTCCCTGTACCATGTTCAAGGCCCTGTTCCTTGTTCAAGTATATCTGAATGACCAGCACATGCTCTGTCTTCCTCTTTGGCAAAGGTCAAGAATAGTGTCTAGGAGGATTCATTCCCTCTATCTAGGCACCACCTTGGGCCCCCTACTTGTCCTTCCCATCAGACCAGTTGCTCTGCAGCTGAGAACAGCTCATGGTTTTATTGCTTCACTCTGAGGAGTTTCCGTGGACTCCTGGACAGAAGGGCTGCAATGAAGTATATGGAGGCAATGTCTCATTTCTTCCTCCCTCCCTTCTTTCTTTTTCTCTTTCTCATTACTCCAGTTCCAGATATCTGAAACTCAGGGTGTACTGAATTAGTCCCACACCACATGTTAGCAGCTGGAGGCTTCCCTCACATTCCTCTCCTTCACCCCATATTAGTTATATTTATAACAGAGTCTACCTGCCACCAACAGCAGACCTTGCCATCTGACTTGCTTTTCAGTTTCAGTAACTTTCACAGCTAATATGGTAGGCTTTCTGCTAACACTGTATTTCCTATTTCCTTGTGGAATTGAGTTTTGTTTGTTTGCTTGCTTTTTCAGGCTGCATGTGCAGCGCATGGAAGTTCCCCGGTAGGGGTCAAACTGTAGCTACAGGAGTTCCCGACGTGGCTCAGTGGTTAATGAATCTGACTAGGAACCATGAGGTTTCGGGTTCGATCCCTGGCCTTGCTCAGTGGGTTAAAATAAGGATCTGGCATTGCCGTGAGCTGTGGTGTAGGTCACAGACATGGCTGGGATCCTGCATTGCTGTGGCTCTGGCATAGGCTGGCGGGTACAGCTCCGATTAGACCCCTATCCTGGAACCTCCATATGCCACAGGAGCGGCCCCAGACAAGGCAAAAAGACAAAAAAAAAAAAATGTAGCTACAGCTGCCAGCCTATGCCACAGCCACAGCAACACAGGATCCAAGCCACATCTGCGACCTACACCACAGCTCAGGGCAATGCAAATCCTTAACCCACTGATTGGGGTCATGGATCAAACTGGCATCCTCATGGATACTACTTGGGTTTGTTACCACTGAGCCAAAACGGGAACTCCTTGTGGAATTGAGACTTACAAGCACAATTTTCCCTCAAAGCTATTGTTGCTATATTCTTTCCTTTGATTTCTTAGCAGTGTATCTGTGATGGCTACTCTGATGACAGACATTATCTTGATATTAGGGTCTGATACATGACAGTCAATGTATGAGTTCTTCACCAACACCAAAGAGAATTCACTTCAGAAACAAGCTTTTAAAATATTAATTCCTGGAGTTCCTGTTGTGGCACAGTGGAAACAAATCTGACTAGGAATCATGAGGTTGAGGGTTTGATCCCTGGCCTCACTCAGTGGGTTAAGGATCCAGTGTTGCTGTGAGCTGTGGCGGAGGTCACAGAATTGGCTCGGATCTGGCATTGTTGTGGCTGTGGTGTAGGCCGGCAGCTGTAGCTCTGATTAGATCCCTAGCCTTGGAACCTACATATGACACAGGTGAGGCCCCAAAAAGACAAAAGACAAAAAAAAAATAATAATAAAATATTAACTCCTGTTGGTGGCACTTGGTGGTCATGATTACAAATTTATCTGAGTTATTTCTTAGAGTGGAGGTTTTTTTTAGAAAAAATCTCTTGACATAGAGAAAGATATTCTCTGACATCCCCTGGCTGCATCAATACTATGCTCTGAAGTTAGGGGAGAGATGCTGGACGTAAATCCCGTGTATTGAGGAGTGCACTCAACAATGCTAGACACTCAGAAACTGGGAAAGAAAAATATGCTACTAACACTGTCCTGCATATAAAAGATGGTACGTCTGTACCATAAAAACGAGATGCTCAGATGCTACTATAAGAACTCCATCACCCAGAGTGGTCCATGAGGCAGTGGGAGTCTGGTTAGGCTGAGGAGCCCATGTTCCATCCATCACCTTCAAAGTAGCAGGCTGGGTGGGAATGCTTCCTGGGTGGGCTCCAGTGAGCCAACAGGCCCATTTGCATTTCTTTGTTGTACTGTTTGTGTTTTACGCTTTACCACCTGTCAGTGCCCAAAGGCAGAAGTTCATTAAAATGTTTCTGGGCTGTACAACTGTCTTTCTCTGAAGATAGTGTTTTAGTGTTTTCCTCTTTGCAGAGGACTCTCTTTCAGGCCCAGGTCTTACTTCAGGGAAGCACAAGGCAGCCCTTTTTCTTCAAGACAAAGGAACTTGGTACTCAGAAGTTTCTCTGTTTTCTGGGCCCCTTCTTCTTCTCATTTATACCCATAGTTCATGTCTCCTTGGATATACTTTTCCCAGTGTCCTAAGCTTCCCTTGATTAACCTTGTGGGTTAGAGTGTTAAGTAGTTGACTATTCACATCAACTTTTAGATGGACAGTGGTTCTGACCAGATGGAGTAGGATCAACCAACAAATCTCTGCAGACACATGCCTTGTGTTTGTGAGCTGAGGATCTTCGTTCCCAGAGGCATCTTTCTGGAGGCAATGAGCACTGACTCCCATGGAAAGAAGTGTTTTTCTTTAATATTTCCACGTCATCTCTAGCTACTTCCAGAACCTATTGACAGTTGGCACCCCTTGAGGGGGGGCAGGCAGGTACACAGTTCATGGCATGTGTAGATGAGATTTTGAAACTTTTCTTAAAAAGAAAGATTACTTGACTCTTTTTATCTACTCATAATTTGCCACCCAAAACTAAAAGTATAATAGAAATTATGATCACTGTTTCATAATATTTTTGACCTCTAATGAATCTTGTATGAAAACATTTTTTTCCATAGGAATGGTAACTATATTTTCTTAAACAGACAACAGTATGCAAATTGTGTTACTAAGGTAAGATATTTGAAAATGGTTCTATTAGAGTATATCTACATAAATATACTTTCTCATAGAGGATATTTTAACATGTCTCTATCCCAACTCTGCAAAAGCAACAAAACCAATATTTTAAACCTTTTTCACTGCCTGTTTTCTAAAAATTAATTTTAATGTTGCCTCCTTTAATTTAGTAGAACATTAAATACTCTCTGAAACTCTTAGGCAACACACTTAACCTCTCTGAGTTTCAGTTTCCCCCTCTGTATCTGGGGATAATAACAATAACTGTCTCATTGAGTCTTACGGATCAAATGAAATAATGTGAGACTATTTTGAAATATGAACATTAATTGCTAGTGATTTATTTCTTTGGAACATTGATTGAGAATAAGAGAATCACCTTAACCAGGATGTATTTTGCCTCTGCCCTCAAGCAAAATATTCATGCCATGAGTTAGGTTTTATGGGAGTTGTACTTTTCCTAAGGAAGTCTGGTGACATGTGTGTAAAGAAAGAAACATTAACATTTTACAGTCATAGAAATGAAGCCGAGTCTGAGTATTTTTATGCCTTGCAGAATTTAATTTTGCATATTTCAAGCACTAAGTCTTAGGAACCAGAATCCAAACTAGGAGTGTAAAGCTTACTAACTGTGTCACTTGGACAAACCATTGAACCTCTCTGGTCTTAGTTTCCTTATCTGTAAAACAGTATTCGGCTAAATGTGGACCTTCCCAATTCCCACAAGGGATGATTTTTGCTGACTCATTGTAGGAAGGACGATAATGATAGTAAAAGCTACATTACCAAGCCCTTTCTACATGCCAGGCACTAAGTTATTCACATGTATTATTTCATCTATCTGCACAGCAACGGCCCTTGGTAAGTACTATGATTATGCTTGTATCAAGAATGAGGAAGTTAAGGCAGAAGTTAGATGACTCAACTAAGAAGGAGTAAATGGTGGAGCCAAGTTTTGCATGAGCCAGTCTAGGTTCAGAGCTGGAAATGTTAACCATACCCCATGCTGAGATAAATTTATATATATATATATATATATATGCTAAATTTTTATTCACTCCAAGTACCCATTTATTTCATTTAAAAAAATTTTTTATGATTTTTATTTTTTTCCATTATAGCTGGTTTAGTGTTCTATCAACTCTACACTGCACAGCAAAGTGACGCAGTCACACATACATGTATACATTTTTTTTTCTCACATTATCATGCTCCATCATGTGACTAGATATATAAATTACCCATTTAAACTAATATATGAACATACTCTTTTTTTATTTTTATTTTTTTGGTCTTTTTAGGGCTGTACCATGGCTATGGAAGTTCCCAGGCTAGGGGTCGAATCAGAGCTATAGCTGCCACCTACATCCCAGCTACAGCAATGCCAGATCCAAGCCTCGTCTGAGACCTACACCACAGCTCATGGCAATGCCGGATCCTTAACCTACTGAGAGAGGCCATGGATCGAACCCACTTCCTCATGGGATACTAGTCGGGTTCAATACTGCTGAGCCATGATGGGAACACCCTGAACACATTTTTTATAAGTAGTTGAAACTTTCCTAACAGAGCTGGGGCCCTCTGTCAACCTCTAACTCTCTTGGAAGGCCCCTCCCCTGAGGAAGCCACTGATAAACATTCCGTGTGAGCTTTCTCAGTCTTTTTCTAGATGTTTCCAAGAATACATGTGCGTTAGGGCATATATATGTGTGTGGGGTTTAACCTACACTACATGCTTTGTGTATTATTCTGCAATAAGCTTTCTTCACTTAGCATTGTTTGTTTATTTAATTTTAGGGCCACACCCATGGCATATGGAAGTTCCCAGGCTAGGGGTCTAATCAGAGCTGCAGCTGCCGGCCTACACCACAGCCACAGCAATGCAGAATCAAAGCTGTGTTTGCGACTTACATCAAAGCTTACGGCAATGCCAGATCCTTAACCCACTGAGCAAGGCCAGGGGTCAAACCCTTGTCTTGATGGATACTAGTTGGGTTTGTTACCACTGAGCCACAACAGGAACTCCAGCATTATGTTTAAAAACACATTGTTTTTCCTCTTTCTGGCATGTGGAAAGGAGCAAGTGTAGTTTATCTTATAGTAGAGCTACATAAAAGTATATCTAACCAATACTGATGGCATCCCATCATTGTGAATCTGCACTGCCATTATTACTAGTAAGAATGAGGATCTTTTCATATGCTAACTGTACTAGTCGATGTTTATTCTTTTATTATTATTCTTTTGAAGAATATGTATATTCTTCAATAGTTTTCTATCAGCTTGTCTTTTTCTTATTGATTTCTAGGATCTCTTTATATGTACTGAATACTGATAATTTGTTACAGATATTACAGATATTTTCTCCTACTTCATTGGGTGCATACTTGTAAGTCCTCATAGTACTGTAAACTATATATTACTCTGTCCTCAGTTTTATAGGAAAGGAACATGAAATGCAGGAGATAATCATCTTGCCTCAAGTCATACACAAATGGAAGAGCCAGAACTTGAAGCCTACCTGTCCAATTCCAGACTCATTCTTACTATCACTCTTGACTTTGTCTATTCTAACAGTCCCACTGGGCCAAATGTAAGGATTCTTATAATATACAATGAATATAAACTCTGTAATTTAACTAGTAAGTTCTCATCCCTTTTCCATTAATGTCATTTGATGGGACAATATGCAAGCAGGTCCAGAAAGTATCAGTCAAACCACAAACTTCTTGAAAGCAGGCCAAGTCCTGTTCATGGTGCTACACCAGAGCCCACTGCAGCACCTGGCATGTGGAGGTCCTGGGAATTTATGAGGTGAAAGGTTCTATCTTTAGCGGGCAGAGTTCTACTCGTCTAGTGTTGCCACCCATGGAAGGATTTGTGTTCTTCCATGTCCATGGGGATGTCTTTCCACCAATGCATCCCTATCCTGAACCCTGGGATAAGAGTTGTATGATTAGGTCTTGCCCTGTAGTAGGTTCCCTCTTCCTGACCATTCATTACTCCTCCCGGATTCCAGCAGAGCAGCTTCAGTCCACTTGCCAGCCTGGTACACTAGAAATCAGGACCTTAACATCACAGAGCAAAGAAGTGGACACTGAACCTGCGTTTATCTTCAAGAGCCCCCTTCCAGAATGCAACCCATCCACCTCCTTGCAAGGTCCATTTCACAGGTGAGAATGCGGTCATCACTTCTATTTGTTGCCATTAGTTCTTGGTCACTTTTCCCTCCCTTTCTGAATCGGTCTTCAAGGTTCTGCTAGTACCCGCGTTCTTTGCTTATGCAAACTTAGGATCTACCCCTGCTTGTTAAACAGGTATTTTCCCCTTGGGGTTGATTCCATGTACCTTGGGTTTTCTTTTCTTGCTTGTATTTGTGCTCTTTTTTCTTCTACAAGTTACTAACCTTGAGAGAGTCAAGGTTAAGTAAGTATGAGCTTAAGTAAGATTCTGGACTTTGGATATTCTTCTGAATCTCCGAGCTCTGTGCAACTAGGCAAGTAAAAAATGCCTGATACGTAGTAAGCTACATGATAAATCATAATGTTCTCCTTCTCTGATCCCTACATGGTATTCATTCATCTAGAATATTTTTGAAAACAGGGAGGTATTTAAAAAACTCAAATGTTACCTTCTTTATAAAATGTCCCCCCGAACTCACCCTAGTTTCTGCTCAAATAAAAATGTATCACTTTTCCCCTCTGCCTTCCCATTGTAACTTTTCTTCTTCCTGGCACAGCACCTATATTATAGTGATGTATTTATCCCTGTCTCTCACAACAGACTGTGAACTCCAGATAACCAACACTTCTCACTGACTAGGTATTCCCAGTATCTAGTAATAGTGCCTGAGCATAAGGCAATCATCCTGCTGAAAGTATAAATAAATGACAGAAGGAAAGGGGAAGTCAAGGAAACCAGGGATGGGTTTTGGGAGCGGGGGTAAGAGTCAGTGAGCAGAGTGGGAACAATAACAAATGAGTGATCTGATCTGGAGTTGGAGGAGGAGTTGAGTAGGGGTATGTGGTGATAGAGAAGTGTGACAGGGCAGAGGCTGGGGGTTGGGGTCCCGTGACCTCTCCCGATCCTCTACCCCAATGCATGGAACTCTGTTTCATCTACTGCTGCTCCCGAGTTCTTCTCGGATCTCATTGCCATCAACAAAATGGGACTCATGTGCCTCCCTCTCAGGTAGTGTTGAGACTGAAGTGGAACAATGCAGTGCGAAGAAACCGCATGTACAAGAGGCACCAGCATGTGCAGACGAGGAGTCCCATGGCCCCGAGGGTGTGGAGTCAGCACACAGCGGGGACCAGAACCCAGGTGCCTGGACTGCGGCCCCTCCCACTGCATGGGGCTACCCCATGAGAGCTCTAGAGCAAGGAATGTTGGATTTTAAGTAATGCAAAGGAAATCTTCATATGCTTGCACACAAAGCCCACACTCATGGCCAGCTCCAAGGCAAGCCAATTGGATGCTAAGAAACAGGAAACAACCAAGCTATGAAGTAAACTGATCCAAGTGCTGAAAAGATAATTTGTCCAAAAACAGACCCCTGGTGAAGCTTCACTGTGTTATTTATTAGCTAAGGGCAGGAGTATGTGGAAACGAAGAGTTTCTGGGACCATTGCTAGAAGATCCTTAAGGCCATTACTGACTCAAATATCAGGAATGAAGGCTCTTTACTCTCTAGAATTTCCTAGGGAAGATTTTTCAGATATGAAATCAGTCAACTCTGGGAAAAAAATTCCCATGTTTAAATTGTTGAGGCCGCCAAAGACAGAGAGATGAGGGAAGGAGGCAGTGCCCATGGAGGAGCTCTCACTTTCCCAGGGACCTGGGGAGATGCATTTGCACACCTTGCCAGGCTTTCTTCTGAGGCAGCACCCGGGGGTCCCACAGTCATTCATCTAGTGGTTCCAAAGCTCTGCTGGGTGTCTGGCTCTGAGCACAGGAGACCCTTCCTGGTAAGGTTCACACTAGGGGTACAAGTCAGCTCTCCCAGCTGCAGAAGAGGAGAGAGATTTTGGGGGTGGACACACCATAGTCCTTCAGCCCCAGAAAGCAGTGGCCTTCAGCAAGACAATGACAACAGCAAGCACAGATAGGCCTTAAGACATGCCCAGCACAGATCCAAGAGCCCTGTATATCAGCACTGCTGTCAGTTCCAAAACACTCCATGAAGAGATGTTTTAATGTCTCTAAGCTTTTATTCCCTCATCTGCAGGATAGGGAAGCTCTAGAGCAGGCACCCCAAATGCCTGTCTTTAAGCCAGCTGCACCACGATCACTTGAACTACACATTAAAAGCACTGATAACATCTTTGGAAAGATACCAAGAAACAGATTATCAGGTCTGCTTCTGGAAAGAGGTGAGAGCATGAGGGCAGGGCATTGGAAGGAAGCAAGCATTCCAGTATACAAACATCTCATTTTTTTTTTTTTGGCTTTTGAGTTTTGAATCTATTGCATATAATTTCGAAAGTAACTAAAATTCACAAAAGTAGGTTTAAACTCACATTTAAAATAAGATAAACCACAAATGTAGATTTCCAGGCCCTATTTGAGTCCAGAAGAAATGGGGCAGTTTTTAATCAATTCTCCAAAATGACTGTGAGACCAGATTCAAGGACTCCTGTCCTCAAACACAACTCTTCCTTTCCAACGAAGGACCCTGTTCTATGGATAAAACTGAGTTCTGTGAAAGGTAGGCATGGGGTCAGATCAAACTGTTGCTTAGAATAGTAAGTAAAATCTGCATTTCTAGTGCCCAGGTCTTCAAACATGCTATCCCTTACCCTCACCCCACCATGGCCCCCAGCATCTTCTCTCAATTCTACTGCTCTGCACAAGAAAGACTGTTCTTGTCTCAGACCCCTTGCTCTTCAAACTCTGCTTCCTTCAAGCTAACCTGGTAAACTGAGTGATATGTCTAGAAGGTACTAATGGGCTAATGTGCTCTATTAAAAGACATTCATGAACCCTTCTGGAAACATTTGAAATCAGTGACTGCATTTCACTTCTGTCAAGTAAGACGGGGGATTCAGTATAACAGTTTTTCTAAAATTCTGTCCCAGGAGGCAGGGGAGAACAAGCAACAGACTTAGTCCCAAGATGTGAGTTGAAAAGTTTACCGTGTGGAGATTATCTCTTTTTTTGGGGGGAGGAGGGGAACTCATTTTCTACATCCATGAAATGAGGGCATTAGACTGAATAATCTCAAAGGTCCCCTTTAATGCTTAAAATTTTATCATATAATCTCTGCCTAAATCTGTCTTTTCTGTTTAGATGTATATTTTCAACCATCAGCACTGGAAGAAGTAACTGTCCTTTTGAAAAACAGTTCTCAGAAACTGAGTATTTTGTAGCTCTGGGCACAAACAGCATGGTTTTAGCCACTTTAGGATTAGGTGGGTGGCAAAGGGGACCATTCAGTACAAATTCACTCTTGATCACAAGAAAGAAGAATAGCTTGGATTCACTAAAAGAAATTGAAATCAAACAACAGTTAAACATGGAAAATAGCCTATTATAATTGGAGAAGAGTCCGCATAGGATGTTTCATGTCAGCACAGACATGCCTGATATTTAATGAGTTCTACTCCTCCTGAGGGAGGAAACCCAGGTATGTGCCAGAGACAGGATGGCCAAGAAGCAATGCTCTATTTTTCATTCCCTTGTAGGTCCCCCTGTACCAGCTGGGATAAAGAGGTTTGATTTAAGGCTTCTTTCTCCAGCAAAAATACAAGTGTCCTGAGAGGCAATACTCTAAGACTTTTCAGCCATATAACTAGTGTATATGAATTTATCAGACTTTCCTATGAGTATGGTTTTAAAAATTGGGGTAAAATATACATAACATAAAATGCACCACAGTAATCATTTTTAAGTTTATAGTTTTATGGCAATAAATACATTCATTCCTGTGCGACCAATACCATCGTCCAGCTCCAGAACTCTTTCATCCTTTCCAACTGAAACTCTGAACCCATTAAACAGTAACTGTTTCCTCCGTCCCCACCACCAGCAACACTATTTTACTTTCCATCTTCATGGATTTGACTATTCATGTACCTCCTCTAAGTTGGAATTATGTCTGGCTTGTTTCACTTAGCACAATGTCTTGAGGGTTCATCCTTGTTGTAGCGTGTGTCAGAACATCGTTCCTAAGGCTGAATAATATTCCATTGCATGTATATAATGTATTTTATCTATTCAAGGACACTTGGATTGCTTCTGTCTTTATTGTGAAAAATACTGCTGTTAACATGGGTGTACAGGTATCTGCTCGAGTCCCTTTTACAACCAGGTTTTGGTGGAGGAAAAAGACCAACTCCCTATTTCAGGGTTTTCATATCCTTCCCATGGAACAGGTCTCGCTTACTGCTTTAGGTCTATTCACGCCTGGGCATCCAGCACGACAGATGGGAGCCCCACGCACCACTGAGCCCTCCCTAGCTGGCAGCTGTGTTCAATACCCCCAGGCTCTCCTTCCCAACCCAGGAGGGCCCAGCACAGCACAGTTTGGTGGCTCTTTAGAACCAAACTCCAAAGCTTAGATCTTTATAAGTGGGGAATCTTCATGCCACCTCAGCTGAAGACACAGACTCATGATTCAAACTCACAAAAAAGCGTATCTCCCAAAGTCTTAATGACATTCAAAATAGGAAAAAATGTAATTGAAGGGTCTGGGAACCTCTCTCCTAAAGTAGGCCTTTAAAGGTTACCAAAACATTTCTGAACAATGTGTTGAATAGACAAGACTAAAATTGTGGTTGAATTTCCTGAAAAGAATTCCTGACAAGGTTATTTATTACAAAGTCCTTGATATCGCTGAGCATAAGTGGAAAAAAAAAAAAGACAAGTGTTTCTAATATGGATGTGGCTTTGTGGATTAATTTATTTGTTATCTTTGAGAAAGAAAAGAAAAAAAAAAAAGCCAAATCAGAATCCTGGGTCATCACGCCCCAAGCTGAGCCCTTGGGATTGAGTTTCCAGGGTAGTTTTATTTTCCCTAGGTTTTTTAAGGTTATCAGTTCTTCTCATGGGCAAGCCTTGTAACCAGCTTTAAGAATAACAGTTTCATGTGGGAAAGAAACAGAATGAACAGGCAGCAGAAGAATGCGTTCTGAGCATTTTTCAGGTTTGCTCTCTGCGGTCTGTCAGGCTTAGCTGACTGGGTGGAGGCCCCTGCTTGGGAAAGGGGTCCTGCTTCTAACATCTGAGCCAGAGCTCCTCAGAAAGGGCCAAACTTGCAGAGTCATAATTTGTAGTGTTGGGGAAAGGAGTTCTTTCAGAACGTGACTCTTGCAGAGGGGTTACCATCTCTTTCCTGAGAATCTCTACTGGGCTTCAATTTAAATATTCAACCAGGCAAGTGATTTCCCCCCCCCAGGCAAAAAAGCCACCATGTTCCTTGAGTTAGAGGACAACATTAATATAGTAATGTTTTATTATTTTCTATTGTTTTATATATATATATATATATATATATATAAAACAGAATAATTATATCAACATAGTTAACATTTATTGAGCATAAGGTGGAAAACCCCCTTCTAAGTTAACATTGCCTTCCCTTACCCCTGTGCCCCTTCTTGATACCTGTTCTTTTAAATAAACAGGAGCCAGGACAATACTCTCTGTGTTAAGAAATCTCTGGATCTCAGTAACTTAGCAAAACTGACATGGCATAAGCATGTGATTTCACTTTATTTTTTTATTGAAGCATTGTTTATGTACAATGTTGTGTTAAGTTTCAGGTGTACAGCAAAGCGATTCAGTTTTAATACACACATATCTATTTTTTTCAGATTCTTTTCCCATACAGGTTATTGCAAAACACTGAGTATAGTTCTCTGTGCTATATACAGTAGATCTTTGTTGGTTATCTATTTCATATATAGTAATGTGTATATGTTAATCCCAAACTCCTACTTTATCCTTCCCCTTTAGCTTTCCCTTTTGGTAACCATAAGTTTGTTTTCTCTATCTGTGGTCTATTTGTTTTTAAATAAGTTCATTTGGAGCATTTTTAAAGATTCCACATATAAGCAATATCATATGATATTTGTCCTCTGTCTGACTGATTTCACTTAGAATGATAATCTTTAGGTCCATCTATGTTGCTGCAAATGGCATTATTTGATTCTTTCCTACAGCTGAGTAACATTCCATTTTGTGTGTGTGTGTGTGTGTGTGTGTCTTCTTTATGCATTCATCTATTAATGGACACTCAGGTTGCTACCATGTCTTTGGCTGTTGTATATAGTGGTGCAATGAACACTGGGATGCGTGTATCTTTTCATATTATGTTTTGTCTGGATAAAGATGCCCAGGTGTGGAATTGCTGGATCATAGCAGTTCTAGCTTTAGTTTTTTAAGGAATCTTCATACTTTTCTCTATACTGGCTATACCAGCTTACATTCCCACCAACAATGTATGAGGGTTCCTTATTCTCCATACCCTCTCCACCATTTGTTATTTGTCAACCTTTTGATGATGACCATTCTGACTGATGTGAGGTGATAGCCTCATTGTAGTTTTGATTTGCATTTCTCTAATAATTAGCAATGTTGAGCATCTTTTCACATGTTTTTTTGTCTATCTTTATTTCTTCTTTGGAGAAATGTCTATTTAGGTCTTCCACCCATTTTTTGATTGGGTTGTTTGCTTTTCTGATATTGAGCTGTATGAGCTGTTTGTATATTTTGGAGATTAATCCCTTGTTGGTTGCATCATTTGCAAATACTTTCTCCCATTCCGTAGATTATCTTTTTGTTTTGTTTATGCTTTCCTTTCCACATATGTTTATTTTTGTTTTTATTTCCATTACTCTAGGAGGTGGAACAAAAAAGATATTGCTGCAATTCAATGTCAGAGTGTTCTGCCTATGTTTTACTCTAGGAGTTTTATAGTATTCAGTCTTACATTTAGGTCTTTAATCTATTTTGAATTTATTTTTGTGTATGGTGTTAGAGAATGTTTCATTTTCATTCTTTAACATGTAGCTGTCTGGTTTTCTCAGAACCACTTATTGAAGAGATTTTCTCCATTGTATATTGTATATTCTTGCCTTCTTTGTTGCAGAGTAATTGATTATAGGTGTGTGGGTTTATTTCTGGGCTTTCTATCCTGGTCCATTGATCTATATATCTGTTTTTATGCCAGTACCATCCTGTTTTGATGACTGTAGATTTGTAGTATAATCTGAGGTCAGGGAACCTTATTCCCCCAGCTCCATTTTTTCTTTCTCAAGATTGCTTTGGCTATTTGGGGTCTTTTGTGTTTCCACACAAATTTTAGCATGGTCAAGTGGGATTTATCCCAGGGAGGCAAGGATTTTTCAATATTTGCAAATCAATCAATGTGATACACCTCATTAACAAATTAAAGCATGAAAACCATATGATCACCTCAATAGATGAAGAAAAAGCTTCTGATAAAATTCAACATCCATTTATGATAAAAACTCTCCAGAAAGTGGACAAAGAGGGAACATACTTCAATATAATAAGGCCATATATGACAAACCCACAGCCAACATCATATTCCATGGCAAAAAGCTGAAAGCATTTTCTTTAAGATCAGGGACAAGAAAATGATGTCCACTCTTGTCACTTTTATTCAACATAGTTTTGCAAGTCCTAGCCAAGGCAATCAGAGAAGAAAAAGAAATAAAAGGAATTTAAATTGGAAAAGAAAAAAATAAAACTGTCACTGTTTGTAAATGACATATTATACATAAAAAAATCCTAGATGTTAATGGAAAACTGCTAGAGCTGATGAATGAAATTCAGTCAAGTCAAAGGATACAAAATTAATACACAGAAATCTCTTGCATTTATTATATACACTAATTATGAAAGACCAGAAAGAGAAATTAAGGAAACGATCTCATTTACCATCACATCAAAAAGAATAAAATACCTAGGAATAAACCTACCAAGAAAGCAAAAGACCTGTACTCTGAAAACTACTAGTGAAAGAAATTGAAGATGACAAAAAGAGATGCCATGATATGCCATGTTCTTGGGTTGGGAGACTCAATATTGTCATTTTGAATCAATCAAAATGACTATACTGCGCAAGGCAATTTACAGATTCAATGCAATCCCTATCAAATTATCAATAGCATTTTTCAAAGAACAAGAACAACAGAAGATTTCATTTTGTATAAAAACACATAAGGACATGTGATTTTAAATGGTCATTATCCTTCCAACCTCTCAGCACTCACCAAGATTCCTGATTCCAATCCTACTATTTAAGGCCACCTTAATGCAGGTGTCCTCCTGCCTGGCTTCTGCATAGGAACCCAAAGCCATGATGTGTTACAACAAGGCCAAGGGACTGTGAGATTTATAATTTCTTTGGGACTACAGCTCTAGTGAATACTGACATATTTATTCATTTTTATTAGTACTACCATTTTTCTGAGGTCTTACAATGGGAAATATTAAGCACTTTACACACATTTTTTTGGGTCCTACTCTTATGACAAGTGTGTGAGGTAGGTATTTTATCACGCTATTTTCTAGGCGAGGAAATGGAGGGTTCAGAAGGGCCAAGTGATTTTTTTCAAGGGCATACTGCTGGTGAGCAGTGGAATGTTTTAGAATTCTCCCCTTGGCCCATGGGAGAAGCTCTTTATGTTACAAACAGGCTTCCCTTCTGGAACTAGTGTGTCAGATCTAAATTTAAAAGACTAGACATGGGACAGATGAACAACTCTCTCCACACACATATGCCCCTGGTCTCCGGCCTTTGCCTGACAAACTCCTGTCCCCACCTCCTCTTGGCATTTCTTTGAGCACACACAATTAGGGGCTGGGAGCGGACATAGCTGCAGGCTCTGAGAGTGTATGGGGCATTACACCTCCCTCAGGGCCACTAGGGAGCATGAGCTAATTGTATTAACAAGTGGCACCTGGAATTTATTCACTTTTACATGAGACTTGTGTTGTTTATGAATGAACCTAACTTGGGAAATCGAGCCTAGGATCCCAGCTGTTTAACAGACCCTTCCCTTGGGTTTGCCAAGCTCTGGCAAACTAACAAAGCATTATGGGTTCATGTTCACTACTATCGCCTATCCCATGGGAATGCTGAGAGTTTTTATTCTAGGTTATCAACCAAGAGGACTTAAGCAAAAGTCCTACGTTTAAAAACTAGATGTATCTGCCTTGAATTGGAAAGAGACAGTTCTTCCCAGTGTCCTGGAATTTCCATGTTTGGCTCCAGAAGGGGTAAGGATTGGAGAGGGTCTCTAGTCTTTGTAGCTTAGGGATGCCTGGATTGGTACATTTTCTATCCTACTCAGAATATAAAAATGAACTCAGCTGCACATTTCTGAAAAACAGACTAGGGAAACGGTCACCAGCAAAGCCTCCTGGGGTCCCCAGGAAAAATGACAGAATCTAGGTGAAAAGATAGAGTCTACTACTATTTTCTTGCTATTTTAAACCGTCTGGTGTCCTCTGTCTCCAAGAGAATAGTGGCCCCTCAGGGACACAGTCAGGCCTAAAGCCTGGGGACAATCTAAAAGCAGCTGGGGAGAAGTCCTGCTCCTCCACCCAGGGTTACGTTGACACCCCAAATCAGCAAAAAGCAGTTACAGATGGCAGACCTGCACCCCTCAAGAGTGAGGAGCAAACAAAAGCCACAAAAGCCAGAAGAGGGATTTGTCACCAGCAAAGCCCATTAACTACTCCCAGGAAATAAAAATAGCCGGGGTCATAAAGTAAACTCTAACCTTTTTCCTTTTCCTCCGTGCTCAGTCTGGTTTCTCTTGCTCATAGCTCATAGAGTGCCACTCCCAGAGACCTTACACCAGCCCTTCCGGAAAGGGTTCTGGGCGGAAACAGTTGCAGCGGACGCAATTCAAGATGGTGGTGGTGGGCATGCGCATGCGCAGAGAGGCGGCGCCTCGGGTCTGGAGCGTGAGCTGCTCCTCCACCTCCTGCAAGAACCCCATCCCTCCCCGCCAACGAATCCCTATAAAGCAACCGCGCCCACGGCTTGTCCCTGAAAGTGTGCATTCTAGAGCCCACGGTGGAAACTCTGTGTTCTCTGATCAAAGAATAAAGTTTTCCTTTGCTTCTAAATGGAACTTAGTCTCAGTCTGTTGGCTCAAACGACTTTGGGCAGGAGGATCCTTGTTGGGGTCTGACTTGGGAGGGTGGGTAGCAAAACCATGGTGTAAAAGAAATTAGTCAACTAGAGCAGACTTGATAAATGACATATATTTCATTTCATGAGGAGGACAGGGACCCACTCTTGAGAACAAACCAAGAAAACGGGGCCAAAAGACCTTGAAACCATTCAGAGGCTTTCACGCTCCAGCAGGAATGGGGCCCAGGACATGCTGGTTTCAAGTTCCTTGTTGCTACATAAATGGCCAAAGGAAACATTATCCAAGAGTTTCACATCAAAGGCTAAATGGCAAGCTGATTTCCCTTTTAATCTATCCAATAACCAAGTGAGATTTAGACGATGTACATGTTTAGGAAGAGGACTTCATGCCGCTCCAGAGTGGACGCTCCTGTATTCTCATTCCCAGCAGGTCCCTGCTGAGGAGCAGCTGTTGTGTACAGCATTCAGGGTGGTGGAGACAGTCCAGCCAGAGCCTGCAGGTCTTGTAATCACCCAACAGACAATCTGAACGACGTATTGAATATACAGAACCCAAACCTGGGGAACAGCTGGAGTTGCATTCATCCTCTTGCCCCCAGCTGGCTTGAGAAATTCAGACAAGGTTCACCTCTGAGAAAGGAGGCCTCCTGCAAACCCACAGGAAACCTGTCCTGGAGAGTCAGGGTCTATACAATGGCTTCAATGATGGATTTAGACGTCCTATGCACTGATTAGCAAAGCAAGAGTCGTTTTATGTGTACTTTCTGCAGTTGTTTAGAGTTGTATGTGTGTAGCATGATGCCTCTGACCACCAGCTGCAGAGAGCTGTCATCCATGATGTTGTTTAACCCTTGACAACACTGTAAGGTGGTCAGGGCAGGGATGATCACCTGGATCCTACAGAGGAGGAAGTAGGGGCCCATGGAAGTTATGTGACTTACCCAAAGATACACAATTGGCAACTGGCCAATAAGGGACTCCAGGTGAGGGCTTCCGCTCTCTTCTCTGAGCCTCTGATGCCATGTGTGCTTTTCACTCCACCAGGTTGCTAAGCAGCTATTTCTATGTGTGAAGTGTCACTCTGGATTACAAGAGGACCTGGGAAAGGCTGTACATTATTCTTCCATACACTGGATGTATGTGCCTGGCAAGAAGTCACAGTGAGATAGCAAAGAAAACTACTGACTCTTGGCTTCAAGTTGCCATGTTAGGCTTCATGAGGGCAGTAGCCATGCCTGGCTCTCTCTGTATCCTGGCACCTGTGCCAGGGTCTGGCATAGTCAACATTTGTGGAGGAGGGAAGGGGAGAGGACGGGAGGGAGGAAGGGAGGTTAGTCTCTTAGGATCAGTGGTCTGCGGTGTCAGCTCTCCTCTCATTAGACATCAGAGACCCCCTAAGAGGAATGATAGGAATTTGTATGTGTATTTTCTGGCCTCATTCTGGCTGTGTCAGTTTCCCACCTTTCCTTTCCCCTCCTGCTTTTAATTCATGTGATTGTTTTCAATGTTCCTGTTATACTTAAGCATTCTTGTGGCCGACTAAATATTTCTGGGACATCAGTCAACCTCCCTACCCAAAAAAAACAGAAAAACAAATAAATAGCTATATAAATGCCTAGAAGCGGCAGTGAGCATTTCTCTTCTGTTTACGTCCCTCCCTCTGCCAAGAATGCAGTGCACCCAACGCTAACAATTTCTGTGGGGAGATTTTTGTTTCAGCAGTCTAGCTATTCCTCCCTCTTCACAACTTTCCACGTTCTACCCACTCTTTAACGTCTGCTCCAGGGCCAGTCTCCTCCTCCCTGACCTCAGCCAGCTAATCCGGCTCTAGTGTGTTCTAACTTAATGTGGCCTGTGCTACTTGTGAGCTCTGTGGCAGGAACATGGGCAAGGCAGTGCCATGGAGCTCTGTGGCTGTGCCCCCAGGCCCCCTGCCATTCAACCAATGTCCAGCACGTGGCACTCGCTCTTGCTGGTACACCGTCTGTCCTGTGAGCATACCTTGGCCTCGCCTCTGTGCCTCTGCAGATTTCTACTCTGACCAGGAATGCCTTCCTCTTGCTCCCTTGCCTACTGAAATGACATTCCTTCCTCAAGTGCTGTTCAAAACCCACCTCTTCCATCAACTTGTCTGTGTCTTCTTTTCTCACCTGCCTTCCTACGTTTACACAGTCCAGTAGATACACTGTTTCTTCCTGTCCTTTAATCCCTATAATATTTTTGTCCTTTATTATCTAAAATGTCATGCGGAAGAACGATATCGTCAGTATGAATGTGCTGAGGGTGTTTTGGAGGAAAGGGTACAATGGAAATCTCAGGGGTTAACAGTTTTAAGAGACTAATTATGCAGCACTGATGACAGATGGGTGACTCTGTGCTGGTTTCATTAATGACATCTGTAGTGCTGCCTTCACTTTATGTCAGGATCATAAAGGGATGAAGTCTGAAGGACTTTATGCTTTGAAGACCTATTAAATCATGTCTTACCTCATTCTGGATTCCTGCTATCTATAAGCTCTACCTGGCACCTAACAAAGGACTTTTACATGATTACTCTGTATCCGTCTCATTCTCATTTTCCCCCTGATGTCCCAAGGTACTGGATGTGAGGTAGATTGGCAGAGAGCCTACAGCCATTTCCCAGGTGACCCCAGCACTCTGGAAATGGCCTTCTCTCATGCTCAGCATGTTCTTCTAGGGAACATGACAACAGGACTCAGAGCAACGAATCCCCGGCCAGAGCAACATGGGTCCCCCCAAGTCTCACTTCCTTTGTGTCTTAAGTCATCAGCTTTTGTTTTTGCTTCATTTGACCAGGACTTGGGTGGAGAATCAGGGTTGGAAGGAGGGGATGTGCAGGCCCAAAGGGTGGAAACCACTCCCCAAAAGCACAACCCTGAGAACACAGAGAAAGCAAACAAGCTCTGGTTGGTCGTACAGTCACCATGCACAGCTTCCTCTTTACAGCTGCAAAAATATTACATCAGGTTGTCAGTTTTTGACTTCGTTTCACTTTGGTAAATAAAAATAGAGCTACCGCCAAATGCAATTTGCAAATGTGAGTTGTCATCACGTGGCCCATGTTTGTGAGAGTGAGGTCTAAAGTCTCCCCTACATGTTCATTTTCACAGAGGCTACCCTGAATGAAAATTGTCATCTTGTATGTTTCATACAAGGTTAGACTTGTTTGCCACACAGAACCTTATGCACACATGGGTTTTAAATAGTGTCAGAAAATAAGGGTCCTATTTACTTTACCATAAGACTCTGCTCAGTAACCAGAGACAGCAATACACCTGAAAATCCCAGCAGCTGGGAGAAGGCCCAAGATGGACCTAGTATGACAGAGACAGACTGATAAACACAGCCAAATGATCCCGAGGAGTACACAATATAAATGCTTTATTGCTAGCACAGAGGTTTCTTTTAAGTAAATTAAAAGAAATAAATCTTCATTTTCACATTCTATCTTGCAGTTCAAAGGTAACTAGCTGGTTAATGGATATGTTCACTCGGACACAGGCTTTAGGAGGAGAGCATGACATCCAGATGAAGGACTCAGAAATGTGGCACCTCTCAAGGCATCCGGCCACTGTCATTTGTAAATAACAGCAAGTAGAGATTTCTTTAAAATATCATGAATAAACTAGAGTTATAAATAGAAAACCAGTATGGTTAGAAAGCAGAAAACCATTAAATACAGAAGGCTATATATGTGTTGCCCATATTTCATATATTCTAGGTTATGTTTGGTACTTTTAAATAAATGATCTTCATCTAGGTTAGAGAATGAATTGAATTCGGCAGCTGGAAAGGGGGAAAGAGGAAAGGAAGTTGACACTACCCACGTCAAATGGAGCTTCCCTGGAAAGCGGAAGAGGAGAACACGGCTGGGAGGAAAGGGCGTGGGCCTGCTTCACGCCTCCCCCTTCCGGAGCCCGAGAGCCAGGATGGTGTATGGATGAGCTGGGCATGACAGGAGGAGCTCAGGAGGAGTGTGGTAACTGTGGCACACTGGAGAAGGAATCCTCTGGGCCTAGCCAGGTTTTCCAAGGTACTGCCGGTGCGTTTAGGGCATAGTCAGCCAAAGCAACACTTGGAGCACTGGGACTAACAGGTGTGATGTGCTGAGGGCTGGGGCGGGGGGCAGAAGAAGCTATAGATTCCTACTGCAGAGATAATTCACTTCATAAGAACTGTCAGCAGTACTGGACACAGGATTATTTCTGCAAGGCACCCAGCATCAATTTTTTTCCAGATTCTTGAGCCTACTCAGATCATTTTTGGTTGATTTTAAAGACAACCCTTGGAAAAGATCTCAAGCTATGAAAAGCCAACCACCCAACTTATTCCAGAACAACCAAGAAGGAATTAAATGCATGCATGCGCGCGCGTGCGCGCGTGCGCGCGCACACACACACACACACACACACACACACACACACACTCTCTCTCTCTCTCTCTCTCTCTCTCTCTCTCTCTCTCTCTCTCTCTCTCTCTCTCTCTCTCACCCAGCAAAACCATACGGTGAACTCCGAGGCTGTGAACTACACATGATGATCTCTGGAGTTCCATCTTTCTGATCTTTTGCTCATGTTATTTACGGATGTAAAACAACTAGTCTGGGTCAGGAATATCCCAAGTTCTTACTCCTTAGTACATCTGCAGTGTACCAGCTCCTGGCATTTTCAGTCTGGTCTGGCTCTAACTAAAACCATTTCATGTTTTGCTTTGAAGAAATGGATAACATGAAACGGTAATTTGGCTGCAAAACCTTGGAAAATTGTTCCCGGCCCAAACATCTGCCCCAAATGAGCTCAGCTGAGATCTCCCTGGGAGGGGTGGGTGAGCAGAGAGAGCCTGAAGGGGAAATGAAGACAATGGACAGGCCGCCTTTCCTCACCAGGGAAGTCCTTGGTGACAAATGGCATCGAGTAATACCACACCCTCACTGAGCCCCTCACCCCAGAAGGAAACACCGATGTGCCCCACAGCCACTCCTCCTGCCTTCATCCCACTTTCCCCACTATCTGGTATCATTAAGGTGATCTCTCACAGAGTGCCAAGAAACCGTGCCCAACTGGTCTGCTTTCATTATGCAGCGACCGGCCTGGCCCACACATTGTCACTTGAATCGATAAATAAGGACCGAGTATCAACTTTGGATTCCTGAGAGCTGGGCCCCGCAGGGAAAGCAGAGGGGAGAGTCGTGCAGGCTGGACTTCACCTTCCATCTTGGCCATCTTAAGAGTTCTTCTGGGGGATCTTTACTGTTACAGTCTTAACTTCAGAGTACTCTCGCAAACCAAACTCACCCCTGGAAAACAGAAAAGGGCAGTATCAGGTACCAGGCCCAGATGGCCAACCGGGCCTTCCTCTTCAAAAACCCGATTCTTGCCACTGGACACCCGGGCTGGGATGTGTCCTAATGGCTCTCCTCGAGATCCAGTCCACTTTAACTGAAAGGAAACCAAGAGATTCCCAGGCTGGGTCCTCTCAGCTAGGTATTCTGAATTCCTTCCCCCTGGGCCTTAGGGTTAATAGGTGGAGAAAAATACCCAAAGGCCTGCTTCTGAAGAAAACAAATCACCTGCAGTGCCGTGAATGAATACTGTCCACAGTGCCCACGGAAATGGGAGAAGGAGTCAGGAAATCAAGATAACTGACTGAAAAGGAATTGGGAAGTGTTAGAAAGCTGGATCCCAAGACCCGCCTTTGGCCACTTCCCCTCCTGGCTCATGGTGCCTTCTAGGATCTTGGTCACGGACCAAGGATTATCAATCATTTGGTAAACAAACATTTATTGCGCTATTACTATGGGGCAGCATTGGGCTGGGCTGGGTGAAGGAGAGACTAAATAATTAGTTCTAGGCTCTGAGGAGCCTGCAGGTGGTCAGGGCCGAGGCGGGTGGTGTGGGAGCAAGATCACCTTTCTCAGTGGCCATAGGAGAGGCAGTCCCTCCAACCACTGCTTAAAGGATGCTGGGGTGCGGCAAAGCCTCACTGCTAAAATGCTTCTTCATCTCTTTTCTCTGGTTCCTTCTCATTTTTGCCTCTTTTTAATTTTTTTTCTTTTCTCTATTTTATTTTAATATTAAGCATGTTCTCCTAGTTTTTGTCCTGTAAAACATCTGAACTTTTTTTCCTGCTATTCTTTCCTCAAGTTCTCAGCAGAAGGAGCACCACCTCCTCTCCTGTGTTCAGGGCACCATGTACCCACCTCCACCACAGCTCTGTCACACTGGGAGAGGGGGTGGTGCTTGGACATCTCTTTCTCCCCCCACTGGACTGTATCTTCCTGATCTTGCTTTCTGTCCTCCTTCAAACCCAGTGTACAGCCTACAGCATCCAGCTCAAAAAGGCACTTGATAACTATGGGAGGAAGGACTGGGGTGGGGTGGGGCTTCTTTCCATCCCCCCCTTCCCCAGGTCCACTGTGTTGACAGACCAACACATAAGTGCCATAAAAAAAAAAAAGAATACTTAGATATATATTTGAATAAGAAAAGACTAAGAAAGGCTGTTTTTAAAAGGTCTCATATAAAAGGTACGAAGTTACTGTAATTGGGCTTTCCAGAGAAGACCTCCTGTAAAGCATTCACCCTGCTGCCCTGGCCCTACACAAGGATCCCCTAGCTTTGCCAGCAGCTGCTCTAAGAACAGGGTACCTGAGTTGACATGCCCCCCTGTCTTCCTCCCCAGGACATCAGAGACTGGGGAAGCATGCTGTTCTCTCCTCCGCACTGGCCATTTTTCTTGTAGGAATGAGAAGAACAAACCTGGGATTGCCCCACTCAGTATATGGTTCCCTCGGTGGCTCCATCCAGGCTGTCTCTTTATTACCAGCTCAGCTCTGGCTCTTGCTGGACTTTTTCCTGCCCTTGGGCAACTGTGCATGTGTCTCTTCATCACGGACATCATCTGCCTCCTCTTTGAAGCATGCTTAATCCCTTCTTATTCCCTTGCTTGTGCACGCACTTGGGGCAGACCCTAAGCCACTTCCCTCCCACTCAGATCATAACTGGGTTGTAAGAAATATAAGAAAGTCTAGAGAGCCAGAAACTTTGCTTGTAAGTGTGACTGTCGGATCCCAAATCTTTGGATGCTTGAAGCAATGGAAACTCCTGCTGGAGTGGAGGGGCTCCTCTCTCGGGTCCCAGGCAGCCATCTGCTGTGTGGCCCACACACAGCCTGCTCTGAGACAGAGGGGTGGACTCAAATCTGCCATAAAAAGAAGTGGTGCCCATGGGCCCAGGCCACCAGGAAAGCCAGTGAGAGGTCTCAGGGCAACACACAGTGCAGAACACTGGGGCTGGGGGCCAGCAGACAGCAGTGCCAACTCAGCTCCACATTAACTGGCTGTATGACTCCAGTCCCCATATCTTCTTGGTACCCAGTCATCTCTCTGACCTCAGTTCTTAAAGCCCAGTATACATATCACTCGTGAAGCTTGCTTAAATTGTAGGTTCCTGGCTATTCCCCACCAAAGATTCTGTTCTGGTAGGTCTGGAGAGGAGCCCAAGAGACTGTGAGAGGGGTGGGTATTAGGTCCATCCTTTGAGTAACACTGCTGTAAGGTCTCTGAAAGCCCTGAAGTTTGGATTCGCCATCTCATTCCAGGGGCTTTCTCTCAAATCTACTTAAATTTTTCTTAATCCAGTTAAATTCTATGGCACATACAGTTCCACAGTTAAGGAAGAAGCCCACTACTTCACAAAAGACATATGTATTGTTATTGACCTGCCTCAATCTTTGTATGGTCACCTTTCCAACTGAACCAAGTGTCAAGGGCACAGAATGTTTAGGTACCCATTTTCTTGCTTCTTGGCCAGACTAGGTCATAGTTTCAAAGATGAACCAAAATTGGCATACATAGAGGTAAGATGTTAGATTTTGGTGTCCCTGAGCCAGCGACTTTAGGAAAACACTCAGACTTGCACATAAAACATATAGGGATTTCTGCTTGGGGTGTATATTTCCCCGCCCTCGTCTCTGGCTTATAGTTGCATTTCTTAGAGCAGGGTCCCCAGACCCCCTGCATCAGAATCTTCTATCTGAAGTAATTCCTTCCATTCAAGATCATTTAAGGAAGAGAAAACATGTTTTGGGGTCAAACAGGGACAAAGAACCATATAATTTAGACAAGAAAAAGTGTGTCTCATCAAAGAGTATTCATCATTTCTTAATTAATTTTTAACTGCACTGGGAAGGCTGACTCATTATAGTGCTCAGATATACAGATGAGTGGAGAGAGGCCACTGTTCTGTGTGGTTCTAACATGGCCAAACTATCTCTCGGACCTTCTTTCTAGGCAAGGGTGACATTTCTCATTGGAAAAGACTGGACCTGGACAATGTCACCAGGCCAAAGCCTGTAGAAGCCTTGTCCATGATGAGGGTCTGGGCTAGCTTAGAATGAGAAACTGTAAACTAGTGATTATTTATCACAAGTCTGTTTTATGCTTATGATATGCCCTGTTAATGGTCTATAACAGCCCATGTGAGCAGCATTCCCAGAGCCAGGGATGACCCCAACATTTCAGACTCTGGGGGTACAAACATAGGGGCAGGAAATGATGTAAGTTGAATACATCTTGAAAAGTGGAAGCAGAAAGTTAAGGCCATATGCAAGTTAACAAAGAGATACCTAGAGTCCATGAAGACTTTATAAACGCTGAAGGAATACTAATAACTTAGCAAATAGGATCCAGGTTGGGCCTGGGTTCTGACTGTAAAGCAAGTGGGAGGTACTGAGGCTAGAAGCAAAGGTTCAAACAAGAGCAGTTTCTCCCTGGCATTCCCAGAATCAGAAAGTAAGTGGTGGTATTAGCTAGAATTCAGGAAAAATTCTGCCCCATTTCTAAAGTAATACCCTTGTTACAAAAAGTTTGGATTGCCTACATAACAGCCATCTACCTGATCAATAATGATGAGAGTAGCTCAGAATTTCTGAAGGTTTGCCAGATACCCTGACGGATGTTGGGCATATTTGATTGTAACATTTAATCCTCACAGCAACCCTGTGGGATAAATACTACAATTATTCCCATTTCATAAATGAGGAAACTAAGGCTTAGTGAGATTAAGTGATTTGTCCAAGGCTGTACAGGTGTTACACGGTAGAGTCAGGTTATATATCTGAGCAGTGCAGTTTCAGAAATTCTGCTCTTGGCCTCAAAGCTCTACCTATTTCAGCGTTTAATGACTCGGGGCTAGAAATGATCAACTACAGTTTCTGAAGCAGGGAAATCCTCTGTGCTACTCTTATGAGCTCACTGCACTCCCCCCCAAACATCATACCTATCTCTCCCACAATGTCTTTGCTCACTCTTCCCCTGCTGTTACCCTGCTTTGCCCACAAACCCTGAAAAAATAGTCCTGTCTTCGTCTACTCAAATGTTCCTCTCCTTTAAAGGCCAACTCAAATCCCTATTAACGGTCATATCTAAAGGTTTCCTGGACTTCTCCAGCTCACAACAATCTCTATTACCCCTGAATTCCTCCTCCACTTCACAGGCTGTTCTGGAATTTCTTTGATTCCTTCAATGTTATGTATTTCGTTTATCCAAGAAAAATTGAAGTACCTTAATGAGCTGCATCTTCCCCCACAGACCAAGCATCGTACTTTGCACAAATATATGCTCGATATTTGTTAGCAGATTGTGAACTAAGCATTTGTTCAAAAAAGAATGCATTCAGTAATGACAGAGGGAAGGGATGTGGAAGACATTTCCTCTTATGAGTCACAGGGTTTAGAAAACATGGCTCTAGCTCCTTTCAAAATGAGGGAAAATAGAGGGTTTGGGGGATAAGGGAGACATCAGCTCAGGAAGATCCTGGTTACCATTCATTCACTCAGAGTCACTCAAAAAATCCATCTGAATATGAAGCTGCAAATACAAGCCATCTACTTTTCCTCTGCCACAGTCCCATTTTTCAGGTCCTTAGCATCACAAGAGGACGGCCCAGCTCTGATCCTGACCTTTGCGTGTCCTTAAACCTGGTCCCCATGGGAACTAAGTGCATTTGGAGTCACTGAAATTTAGGTTTAAAGGTCAGATCTTCCACTTACAGGCTGTGTGACGTGGGCAAGCTACCTATCCACTCTAACCCTTAGTTCCTCATATGAACCACCTATAATATAAAGATAAGTATATCTATCCCACAGAATCACTGTGAAAAGCAAATGAGACGATGTCAGGTAAGAAGTCAGCATAAATCCATACACAGAGCAGGCATTTAATTAATACCTATTACTGTTATTGCAAAATCCTTTAATGGGTCTTCTTTGTGTAATCTCTGCCCAAACATCCTTTATACACCAAGAATGCTGGCCTTAAAAACTTTTTGGTATCTGTTTAGCTCCCACAGTATGCCCTTTAAAGCCCTTTGAGATTGAGTTAAAATCACCCTTTCCACCTGTATCTTCAGCAAGTCCCCTCCATCCATCTAAGCCCTAGCCCTGCAGCCCCGACTCAGAGATCCTACAGGTACTGAGCAGATAATACGGCGAGTGAACTTGCTGTGTGTAAAACAAACAACAACCAATATTCAGTTCCCAGAGGCAGCAGGAATGACAGGGAATTGGGCAAACTGCAGAGCTCACAGCTGCAGCAATTTTGCTACAGGGGAATGAAAATAAGCAAGAAACCTAGATTTTTATGTAAAGCCTGCTTTTTTTCTTTCTTTTTTTTTGCTTATTCAGGGCCGCGCCCATGCCCTATGGAGGTTCCCAGGCTAGGGGTTGAATCAGAGCTACCGCTGCAAGCCTACACCACAGCCACAGCAACGCAGGATCCATGCCGAGTCTAAGAGCTACACAACCACAGCTCGTGGCAATGCCAGATCCTTAACCCAGTGAGTGAAGCCAGGAATTGAACCTACAACCTCATGGTTCCTAGTCAGATTGGTTTCCACTGGGCCATAATGGGAACTCCAAGCCTCTTCATTTTTGAATGAGAGATAAAGATTTTTAATGATATAAGGCAAAAACAACAACAACAACAAAACATCTCTCTAGGCCAGATTTGTCCCTGGGTGGGCAGTGGGTTACCTTTATTTTAAATAGCAAATTCTATTCTGTGTCTAGACTCTTCTGTATTTGCTGTGCCTTCACGATTTTGTTCTTGCTATTCCCTATGCCTGGAATGCCTGTTCCTAAGAAACTGAAATGTTATTTCCTCTGTGAAGTCTTCTGTGACCTCAGCAGGCAAAATTAACTGATTTTTCCCCTGTACTTAACAAGACATTTGACATACTTCTAAAATAGCACATATTGTATGGAATTACTGGTATATTAATTTTTCCCCACTCCCATTTAAGATAAGGGAAACGTGTTTTATTCATTGCTGTAATGTTTGCTTTGCTTATAGACATATGTTTTCAACAAAATATTTGTTTAATGAATGGAGAGTAGTAGAGTTCACTGATGTTGTAAGTACCCCTCTGTACTCTATGGGAAATGCCTTCTTCTCTGCAGGCAGCAGCAAGTTTGGACACTTACATTTCTCTTCCATTTCCAGACATCTTGAATCCCCCAAAGGGGCTCTGAGCATTCAAGGCATTGTAACAATTGATCCTGAAAGACGAAACCACAGTACCGTTAGTGTGAATTCTTTCTGCTCAGAAATAATCGCACTGGCATGATATTTCTTTTAAAAGTTTTATTTTATTTTAATTCCTATTTCCCACATGAGAATTTTGCAATTTAAGATTTACTTTGAGGAGTTCCCACTGTGGCTCAGCGGTAACGAACCCCATAGTATCCATAAGGACACAGATTCCATTCCTGGCCTTGCTCAGTGGCTTAAGGATCTGGTGTCGCTGTGAGCTGTGGGATAGGTGGCAGACGAAGCTCGGATCCCACATTGCTGTGACTGTGGCATAGGCCAGGGAACTTCCATATGCCATGAGTGGTGTGGCCCTAAAAAGACAAAAAGAAAAAAAAAAAAAGGAAGAAGAAGATTTACTTTGACTTCCTGCTCTAGCTAGTAGGAAGGGTACCTCCTCAGGGTAAAGCCTTAGGTCTTCCCTGTCCTTCCAGAGCATATGTGTTTATTTCATGCAGGCTCTAGAGAACAAAAAGCCCCTCCACCCTCATGGAAGGTGTTATGGCCACAACAATGAGACTGACTCTGATCTTACCAAACAGTCCCAGCTTGCATTGCAGAAGACACCGTGAGGGCCTTGTTGATGTCATTAGTAAAGACAGCTGCCACAAGCCCAAAGTCTGAGTTATTGGCTCTTTCAATAACTTCATCCATAGTCTTAAACCTCAAAATTTCCTGAACAGGGCCAAAGATCTGCAACAAAACAGGTTGGTTTGTTGCTCTGCCATCGTTTCACCTGTTTTCCACATTTCAAGGCAAATTTATTCTGTCTTCATTATTTAAATGTTTAAGTTTAGCAGTACTTAACTGAAAAACATCCTAAACTTTCCCAGAATAAGATTACATAAAAGTCTACCCTTAGAGTTTAACACCTATGCTCACCTGCCCTGCCTGGTGTCTCTTGATTCCACTGTGCGCTCTAAAACTTCATTTGTCACGAGCCCCCAGGTGCTGCTCTGGAACCAAGAACTACTGCTCTGGATTGTTGGCTGATCTGCCCAGCATAAAGTGAGGATTCAGAGCTTCTCTCTCTTTCCTAGTTAACAGCCCAGGGACCCACATTTGGGAGAACTGAACTGTTGTCACTGTGTTACTGAAACCAGTGACTGGCTATTAAGATGGTTATGTTGGCTAAAAATAACTGCAATCATAAAGCACATCACCGGCCTCCATCTAGCTTGCTTGCCTCTCTGTTAACTATCTTCTTGAACCTGGGATATTCATAGGTATGTTTATCACCATTGCACAATGTATATGAAATACAGAGCTGAGCCTCTAATACTGTCCACTGGAAACGCCCTGGAAACCACCCCAAGGAAGACACAGCTGTTGTTAAAATCTACGTGATACCTCCTCCTTGGCAATCCGCATGTCGTCGGTGACATTGGAAAACACTGTGGGCTCGATGAAAAACCCCTTTCGGCCCAGCCCTTTGCCTCCACACTCCAGTTTGGCTCCCTCGGCCACACCGCTCTGGATGAGTTCCAGGATCTTGTTGTACTGTTTCTTATCAATCTACAGAAGAAAGTGCCTAATGACTCCAAGTAAAATCTTCTATGAAGATGGAAATAAGCATGTGCTCAAGAATCTCTCATTTGTGATTTTTTTCAAAGCTTCATTATACCTAGTCAAATCATATGGAACTGCTATCAACTAAACATTTTTTGATCTACGAAAAAAGGAAATTTTATATGGTTCAAGCTAACACATCAAGAATTCCAATAAATGCACTGCTCTGGTGATATTGCCAAATCATAAGTACCAGTTCGAGATTTAAGCCATGTTTATAAATGATGGAAATACTGGCTAACTGATTATTTGCTGTTTACACAGGAAAAAATAACCTTATAACCAACTGAATAGTTTAGCAAGTTGTACCGATACTAAAAAGATGAAAACAACAGATTAGCTAACACACAGCCTCTGTACACGGTGCTTCAGATCAAATCCTACTGGGGTGTATTTTTACGGAACTACCGTTACACCTTCAAAAGAAAGGATTAAGTTTAAAGAGTGAGACCTAGGTCCTAGTCCATAAAATAAGGTCCTTCTTGCCCCCACCCTGAAGTTATAACAGAGTTATCACTCAGTAATTGTGGTAAATTAAAAAAACTATGTTCACCTAAGTCTGAATTGCTGCTAGAACTTCAATCATCTCTCAAGTGGCCCCCAAACTACAGAGATGTTGTTTCTTAGGAAAACCCTTGCTCTAGGGATCCAGATGAGATCTGTTCTACACATTCTTTTAAAAATTCTCAGTTCAAAACCAGAGTTCCATCTGGAACTACACCTTCATGACTGTGGAGAACCTGCAGAACTCAGGAGTGCAGCCTGAGGGACCTTTGTGGCCCTCCTCACTCCCCACCATGCATGAAGCATTCAGAGTAAGCAGATCATGTGGCAGAGGGGAGAGCAGACAGCTTCCCACTCCCTACATATTTACAAGCTACACGTGGTCTCCCCAGAGCCAGTCAGGTTGATGGAAAGAATCCTTGGTGGCTGGTAAAAGGATAATAAATGGTTTCTGGGAATGAGAGATACATGCCCTCCTTGATTGTGGCCCTTGTGAGGCTGTCCTGACTCCAACAGTCAAGACTGGGACTCGGTTCTAGTCAAGATTCATCTTGCCATGCCTAGGTCCTTCGTTGGAGCTGACAGACTCCAACTTTCTCCCAAATCTCAAGGTATCCTTAAGGCAGTCCTAATTCCTTAGCTTTTCGGAGACAAAATTTGAGAGGGAAAGAGAAGCATAAGCAATGCCTCGCTGGCTACAATTCCAGCCAGGAAGACCAGGAAGACAGATGAGGAAGAAGAATAAGGAGGCAGCCAGATAACGGAATATGGTACTTTGCTGGATTCCACTAGTGTCCAGTTCCTGTGCTCACCAGGGATTAAGTGAAGAAAGGGCATGTTTATGATTTCTCTACCTGGGGTCCCTGCTCGGTGGTGGGATCAAAGGGACTTCCCACTATGCGCCTCTTGGCCCGTTCCACGCTCCTTCTCACAAACTCTTCATAGATGGACTCCTCCACAAAGATACGAGACCCTGCAGTGCAGCACTGGCCTTGGTTGAAGAACACGCCCTGGTGAGCCTGCTCCACAGCATAGTCCACTGGAAGAGGAAACAGTCATGTTTTCAACACTGCTTTACCTGCACAGGGGTCTGTCTGTGGAACCCCCTCACTCCCCCAAGTCCCAGGTATAACATCATGCTCACCACAGAGCATAACTGTGAGCAGCCCAGTGAAAAGCACTGGACTGAGAACACAACTTGGTTCTAGTTCTAACCAGACCCTGATGCTATTTGCTGTGTTAACTTGGACATCTTCACTTTGAATCCTTTTCTTCTGTAAGAAGAGGGACTGGACCACATCATCTATAAAAGGATTCTCAAACCCCAGTATTCAAAAGGACTTGGCAGATAATATAATAGTGATAAAGCAAAGTGATAGAAACTCAAAAAGAAAGCATTGCATTTGGCTATTGCTATGCATAAAAACAAGCCCACGGTTGCTAGATTTCCAATCTTAAGGAAAAAAAAAAAACCTGAAATAATTACCTTGTAAAATACTTAGAAGTAAACACAGCTACACATTGCATTTGGCCTGTAGATTGCCATTTTGCAACCCCTAATCTATAGGACCTTGTAGCTATGTTTTATCAGTATTTTGGCAAATTAAACCGTAATCATAATGATCGTCTTTGAAGACATTAAATTTCCTCTATATTTATATAGACTCATATAATAGCATATGATAACTCCTTTCATCTCTTCTATCTTGTACTTCAGATACTGTTAATAAATCTGGTGTCTGCTAGTTGCTAAATGATGAATGAATCCATCAATCATTGCCCTGTCAGTGGAGTGTGTACATTTCAATAGTAATCTAGGTATAAAAAACTCTGATCCCCTTGACAAGTAGTGTAAAGCTGAAGCTGAACTCTTTGCAAATTCCCAGGTGGGGCTGAAATTCAGGCAATCTGTTTTCTGTTTTCTGATCTCTCCAGTGGTGAAACTGAGGAAGTAGTACTGCCTGGCAGGATGTGAAGAAAAAGGATGACTGAAAGAGATTTTGTAATTTCATTCCCTAGAAGGGTTTTCAAAGCAGAGAGACCATGTCTGTGCAGAGTGGACAAGAGAGCATCCTGCCTGGAAACATGAGGTTTATTAGGTTAGAGCTCCAAGCCTCTGTATCGTCCTACTGCCAAGGTGTAATCACCTCCAATTTAGGCCTATTCATACAGAATGGAGCATACCATGTTGTTATCCTGACTGAAAGCAGGTGGGATGACAAAATAAACAGAGAAGGGAGTATGGCCTTGGGACAATGTTGGCAGGGCTGGTGAAGTAGAATTTTTTTTAAATGATCTGCAAAGCATACATGAGAAGTTTCATATTTCTTGAATCCAGTCAGAGAGGTTATATTTCCAGTGTTCAGAGGGTTAGACTACACAACACCAACCAAGCCTTCATCTCTTCTACCCTACTTTAGAACATCGCAGAGCCAAAATGGCTAATTATATCTAGAAAACAAACTCTATTTGATTGTCAGTTGATAAGTGGTCTTTTCCAATATCAAACTGTTTTCTCCTTAGAAGGAGGAGTCTACATTTTTCTCCTTGAAGGCCACTTAACTTCGAAGACCTTCTTCTTAGTGTCCTGTCAAAAGTGGAGATCACAAGAAAGCACAGAAGGGCAGTGTGCCAGCACATGCAGGAGATCTGTGGAAGACTTACAATCAGCATCTGCAAAAATAATATTGGGGCTTTTCCCTCCAAGTTCCAGAGTTACTCTCTTCAAATTACTTCTCCCAGCTGCTTCTTGGATGAGTTTTCCAACCTGGAAGAAAGTAGATGGAGAAAAGTTTTGCACTCCTTGCAGCTGAGACAGTTGGTGGCCAGACCCAGTTGTAAGCAATGGTGGGACATAGCAGTAACAAATCCTGCAGAACAAAGTAGCCCACTGGATGACACAGGAACAGTGCCTGTGGTCAACGTATGTGGACAAGACATGAGTCAGCTGGGATGCAGTTTAATGTCTGTGCTGAAATGAGCTGGAAGATTGCTTTCAGTTCATGATGTAAGAAGCAAGGAAAAGGGGGTTAAACCTGGAATCTTAATCACTGACCTTGGGACAACTGGCAAGCAAATTGTAACTAGAGATTTTCCATCACTGCACTGTGGCTTTTAGCTTTGGACTCTAGACAAGAGCCAGCTGGCTCCGCTTGAAAGACACGATGAGTGTAAAACAGACTCTTATGTGTCTCTAAAAATGGGTATGTCTTTAATCATATGGTACAAACATATATGTTTATAATATACATACTAGATAGATAGATAGATAGATAGATAGATAGATAGATGTTATGTCTTTGCTTAGACCTAGGGCAATAGGATTCTAAAAAGCCAAGGATCCGTCTTTTTTTGAGCAATACCTATTTATCTAGAATCCAGGCAAACAATAGGCTGAATGTGAAGAAAGCATTTCCCACTGCGTAGACTCACATTTCTAATAAAACTCACAGTGTCATGATGAAAACACAGATGCACTGCCTAGAACCCCCATTCAAGGAAGAACATACTGCCTCGGTGGCCACAAATGGTGTCAGCACCTTCAGAGTCACCTCAGCCGAAAAGAACTTCTTTGCCCAAGGGGAAGATAACCCCTCAGGTGTCCCCCATCCACTGCCTGATGGTGGCAGGAGAATAAGGCCCTGTGCTTTCAGACCACCTGGTGCAGCGGCTCTGAGAGACCATGTCTGCTCCACCACACCAATGTGTTTGGCTGAAGCCGTCAGGCCTGAATTGCAGCTCATCTTCCCCTGTGTCAACTCCCCTTCAGCTGGACAAACTCCATCTCAGTGACCCCTTGCAGAATACCTGACCTAAACAGGGTACTGCTCTACAAGAGGGCAGACATCACTTTAGGGAAAGTGCTGAGCCACCATGTAGCTCTTAAAGACAGTTTGCCATTGTTGAGATGAAAAGTGTTACTTGTGCCTGGAATCCTACTGAAAATAAAGTATTTTTAAAGCCTGGGGAAGAGAAAGGTTAAATATGTGTTGGACTCCTCTGGCCTCTGGTTGAGATCTGCAGGTAGGACTGCTAACCCCTCAGCGTAGAGTTGTAATTAAGAGAAAAGGATCTGGAGCCTGGGTTTTTTACTCACTATATCACTTAGCGACTGTATGACCTTGGGAAATTTTTTTATCTTCTCTGACTTCCATTCCCTCCTCTGTAAATGGAGCTAAAAACATTATCTACATCACAGTTCAGCTGTCCTGAGGATGAAGTGATTGAAGATTGCGGCTCTCAGAACCCAGACTGGAAGACAGAAAGTGCCTGCACAAGTTGGGCACATGCAGGCGTGAGAAGCCAGGGTCCTTCTTTCACTCTCCGTGCAGAGAAATGAGGTGGCTGTCAGGGGAGGGCCTGCTGGACCTTCCAGAGCAGGTCTCTGTCCGTGGCTCTCAAGGTGTCCATGCACAGCAATTACTTCAGAAAGACACTGGAGAAACTCTCTGACTTGGCACCAGTCTCCCAATATCACTCATTAGCTGGATTAAATGCTTTTATGTATTTTATTATTACTTGACCTCATGGCAAAAAGCTTTAGAAAATATACTCTCACTCTGAGGAAATCTAACCTTGAGGAAGAAATAGTGATGTCTCTGAAAGAGATAAAATTAGACTCTTAGATGCAGAACCCTGTTACCAAGATGTTAAGAAACACTGACATCTGGCCCTAAAGGTGACAGGACAGCCGTCAGCCCACAGCCAGACTGCCCTTCCCCACAGGGCCAGCTTGTCTCTCTTGTAGCTCAAGATAAGCTCCCTAGGAAGATGGGCTAAGAAAGGCCCCATTCTCAGGCAAACATGCTCTCTCTCCTGCAAGAAGAAAGTAAAGATACACAAGGAAAGGAGAATCTGGCCCTCCTTTCTGCAGGAGAGCAGCAGTCAGGGGAGAACATGATTGAAGCCTGACACTCTAGCAGAGGGAACTCCCACCCCGACTCCCACCCGGCAGTGGGGCGGCAGCAGGTGGAGCAGCAGCATGTTGGACAGCAGGCCTGCAACCTAGAATGCTTGGTTCCCTCTGCCCTGAGGAATCCATATTAACCGATGGGGACTCACTTTAAAGTCCAGGAAGATAGAGAGATAAGTGCCTTCTCAAAGAAGACAATCATTGGAAGTCATGAGCATTATTATTTTTTAAAACTAGCATTTACTGAGCTGGTGTGTATCATTAACATGTGTTCATGCATTTAAGTCTCTCTAAACCCCTACAAAGTAGGTACTATCCCATTTTGAGGAATAGTAAACTCAAGAGTCAGAAGTCAACGGGTGCTACCAGGTAAGCCAGCTGGTTACTGGCAGAGCCTGGTGGACTCTGTGCCGGCTGACTCCAGGGCCTTGCCTTCCTTAACCTCCTCCCAGCACTCGGCCTCCCTTTCCATATTTATTGAAAACCTAATGCGTACCACATATTACCAAAACCTTATCTTTAAACTCCAAATTGATTTAGGAGTAGGAATATCACTTTTTACACACATAAATAATGATCAAAATTCATCTGTTATAAAACTTCTGTATTTGCCTCAGACTGACATTTGAAAAACAGGAAAAAGTAAGGAGAAATCATGGGTTTTACACATAGGAAGACACTGAATAAATGTTTAGAGTTGAGAAAGAAAGTGCTGGCCCAGGGGCATTATATTTCTGTTAGCCCTACTCCCTGACATTCATCAAAGTGCTCTATGGGTTATTCATTGTACTAGGAGTATTGTCCAATGACTAGTATTTTCATGGCTACAGTAACTATACAAATATCTTGCTCAGTCTCTGGTCATCAGAGAAGAATAACTAGGAATAATTTTTCCTGTGTCAGTGCTTTGCCAGCCTTTCCTTAGAAACTAAATTTGTGCTAAACACTGCAAGGCGAAATCTCAGATGAATAATGCTTTTCCTTTTCATCTTTGGAAGAAGGTCAAGTTGCATCCCAGCCTCAAGAAAGAACTGGATATGTTAGGCTTCCATCTGGAGTTGCCTCAGGACAGGATACTCTGAAAAACCTGTTTTTCACCAATCCCCTTCATACGACACATACTCCTGCTTCTCCTGCTAAATGCCATGTGCAATGCTGGGCACAGTTCCTTTCTGACAGGGAACTCAAAGCTAAAAGAATTCCCACGTAAACCTAACAGGTGTTCAGTAAGTGCAGAAAAATCCAGGCTTGATTTAATACTAGACCTGAACAGTGAAATTATGGTTGTGCAGCGCTTTGTAATATAACCCAGTCAGGCTCCTCTGGGCCTTACCCAGAGAAGTGGGCTAGGATGCAACCACCTTCATTAATTACATTATACTCTCAGTTTCCTAGTCAGACCCTCTTTGGATGAATTCTCCCTGCAAATGGAAATGAGTCTAAGTGGACCCTGCAGGGAGGCACTCCTCACTGTCATTACCATAAGGGGGAGGGGAGAGAGTAGGAAGAACAGATGCAACTGCAAAGCAGGGGATTCTTAACAGGAAAGAGTAATGCTTAAAAACAAAAAGTTCATGTGAGAACTGACTCTTATAAAATATGGGAGGTCCTGTGCAAACCAACCTGAAATATTACCTGTACAAATCTCATATTTATGGAGTAAGAAAGTCTAGGAAAGAATGAAATACAAACATCAAAGGCCTGGGATTAAGTGGCTCATCTCAGAAAAGCAATAAGTAGGGTTCCGTGGGAATGTGCATGTGCTTTGCCAGTCATATTTATACATGACCAGATGAGGTGGGAGCACATGGTGAGATAAATGAGGCTCCAGGATGCACATGTCTTCTGAGTGGTTCAAGTCAGATCAATAGGGATGGATTTCATAACATCAAGCCCTATTCTGATAAACAGGCAATCTGTGAGATAAAAAAGAAACAGCTGGAAAAACTAAATCCTTTAGGAGAATACAGATTAAATATAATAAAGGCACAGGGACCAAATTTTGAGTTCATCATTGCCCTTTTTTCCCAATCAGAAAAGATTTCACAATATATACTCTTATTATACATCCTATGCTATTTCTGACAACCTAGCTAATCATAATCATACCCAGGTTCATGGACTGCAGTTTGGCCCATAGGAGTGAGAATTCTGAGTTACTGCAAGCTCTGGCTTGGCTCCTACTAACCTTTGATTTGGAAAAGGCACTTCACCTCCTTGGGCCTCAGCTTCTTCATCTGATAAATGAAGACACACACCAAGCAGTCAATCTGGCCCCTAGTACTCTAGTTAGTTGGAAGAGTTAAAAAACAAAAAAATAGGGCTCCTGGAGCCTCTGGTCATTCTGAGAATCTGTCCACAATTCTGGATTCTTCTTGTCTTACTGAGCAGAACTAGTTTTCATAGAGGCACCACAGCTGCACTGGACAGAAGATAAACCTCATCTTTTTCAGTTTTTCACAAAGAGCTCATTATAAAAGAGCAAGTGATAGTGTTCCTATCATGTGGTGTCTTAACTTTGCATTCCCTGCAGAGTCTCTCAGCTATATCCGTGTACCCCAAAGAGGCAAGGGCGGGGAACCGGGCGCTCGCCCACACATGATAGAACTGGGCTAATTCTCAGCAGGAATGTTGGCACAGATCAACTCTGACTCCCTTCTCATTTTGAACAGTCTTCAAGATTGATATCAGGAATATCCCTGGTGGAGCCACAATGTACCAGAATCGTGCTCATGGCAATGCAGCAGGGTAGGAAATGCAATCTGGAGCTTTGCATGGAAAATAATTTGTTATTCAGGACAAAAAAGACCATGGAAGGCTTTCCATGCCCTTTTTGTTCAAGGCTGTTGCTCCCTGAACAGTTTCTAAAGTTCAGTAAAATTTTTCTTTTTATTCATTAGTTAATTACTCATATTTCTAGAGTGGGTTTCTTCTCAGAGATATTTCTTTTTAATTAGTTAATGACACATATTAGGATGGATTCCTTCTCTGAGATATGCCACCTTTTAAAATGGCATATTTTAAATGTCATTAAAAATGGAAAAATCTCCAGTAGTAATCAATAAACAGGTTGAAGATGAATGTTTTTTGCAATACATTTCATTTCTTAAACCCCAAACGGACTGACTCTATGCTTCTTCCCTCCTCTCCTTTCTTGATTTTCATTGTGCTACTGGTTCTGACAGTGACAGAAATAGAAATGCCCCAAATATGTATAACTGGACATTTCTTGTCTTTCTGAAATACCCAGAAATAATCTGCTCAGATTTGCATCAGAAAGTAAAAGGAACAAGGCATCTAAATCATTCTTTTAATTTTCGGGATAACAGCAATTTCAAAACTTCATGTGTGAAATTCAGGCTGTGAAAACCAATGCAGCCGCCGTTCACTACATTTCAGCCCCTCTCCTCCCATTCCTACCACCACATACACACTCATCACTCCAGCACATGAAACCACTTGACCTTCCTGAAATATGACTTTGTCTGGGTTGCTCCCTCTGCGTAAAATGCCTTTCCTCTCCTTGCTTGCTCACTTTTCCAGTCCTACCTATGCCACCTCCTCTGAGAAGCTAGTTTTCTACGTCTATCCTCCCTGAAGGATTTGGTGTTTCTCCTTCTCTGATCTCACACAACTCTCATACTGTTCTTGTTTAATAGCTGTCTTCCCTACCAGACTGGTTTTGTGAGCAGAGGGATCCTGGATATACACACACAGATATACACACACAGATTTTCAGCAACATTTGAAGAGTCAATGAGCTGAACAAGAGAACTGCTCTCGAGGTCTCGGGAAATCAGAGAAGAAAGATAAAGTCTTTAGGAAACAGAAGTGAGAGATTGGAACACAGGTCACCTATGTCCAGGGCTTTGCCTTGCTGCAACTGGCAGAGTGATCTTGAGTCTTCCTCTTCTTGCTTACCTTGGGCTGAAATTTCCACATCTTTAATGAAGGAGATGGCTTCATAGTTCTGACAATGACTGCACATCAGAGTTCCCAGAGCATTTAAAACCTTTTTCTATATCTAGGATCTATGTCCAGAGATTCTGATCATCTTCATCTACAGTGGAGCCCACAGACATGGGTATTTTAACGTGCTGCTAGGGTTAAGAATCACAGGCTTAATGAATCTTTTTTTTTTTTTTTTCTTTTTACGGCCGCATCCAAGGCATGTGGAGGTTCCCAGGCTAGGGGTCAAATTGGAGCTACAGCTGTCGGCCTACGCTACAGCCCTAGCAATGCCAGATCTGAGCCACGTCTGTGACCTACACCACAGCTCATGGAAACACTGGATCCTTAACCCACTGAGTGGTCCAGGGATCAAACCCACATCCTCATAGAGACGGCATGAGGTCCTTAACCTGCCAAGCCACAATGGGAACTCAAGATTAAAGGATCTTTAGGGGCATTTCCCTCATACTGTCTCTAACCTTTCACTGCTGGTTCTGTTTTCCAACTGTTTAACATTGTCATTTATTGTGCTCCTATTTTGTGCTGCCTATTCTCACAAACATTCAATCCTCATGGCGATTCTGTGAGGCAAGAATTATTACTCCACTTCAAAGCTGGAAAAAACAAAAACAAAAATCCTACAACTCAGGTCAAAAAATGACTTGCTGACAGGCACCCTCGGAGTGGCAGAGCCAAAACTGGACTCAAACTGCCCACACCAAGCATGGGGTCTTTTTACTCCATGATAGCTTCTCTCTGTAGCTCCTGCTTCTCTTCCCCAGGTGTTGTCCTGGGATTTGATTCTCTCTGCTAGGAGCAGAATTCTGATTGCTAAACAGACTAACCATAACTAAGAGACATTCTAGATCAACTGCTCTGTACACTTAGCCTCCCTCTGTTACTTAAGATTCTCCCTTTCTATTACAGATAAATTTTAAAAAATCAAGATTTTTATATCGGGGGGTCTGCTTTGATGGGAAGAGGACTGGAATCCTCATGTCAAAGGTACTTCCTGTTCCCACTAACATGGAGAACTAAAGGGATGGTTCTCTTAGGACCTGTTCATACTTAGCCTGAGCTATGAGGAGAGAAGTCTCCTGAAGAATAAATCAAGGAATCTCAGCTAGCAGGCAGAGGCTACAGCATACCCTTTCTTATTCTTTGGTACTCAAGTTTTTAGTTAAATATTAAAGAAGAAAAGGAAGAAAACTAGTAATTTAAAACCTGTACATCCAAAGGTTTTGACACAACAAACTGGTATTTTTGATTCAAATTCTGGATTGCTTGCTACTATACACATATAACCTTAGAAAGAAGCTCCTAAGCTGTTTCTAAAAAGTAACTCAAAACTGTATGTAGCAGGCAACTTCCTCCCACCTACAAAGAGGGGTGAGGCTACCCAGAGGAGAGGGCTGACCTGATTCATTACTCAAGCAGCAGAGAGGGTGTCTGTAACATGTAAAATGGCATTCATCTCACTTAGGAAATGAAAGGAGAACCCCGGCTGCGTAAATTAGAATCAGTGATAATACAGCTGTTAGCTACAAACATTTGTTTGGCATGAATCAATCTGGACTCTCCCGTAGTTTGCTTTGATGGTCTCTCTACTATCTTGTTGACTAATGATGAAATCATGGTTTGTTAACCTAACTGAATTAAGAAAACATCATACCAAGCAAAATGAAAACTCTTTTCCTGCACTTTATTGAGGTTGTTTATTGACTCTGTGTTTATAAGACCCTTTCATATTCACTTATTAAATATTTATATTCATTGCTTATGTATTTAGTTGCATAGAAGAAATTAATCCTATCTTTAATCTGAGTAACTGTTTGCTTTTTAAAGGTCTTATGCTAAAGTAAAATGGAAAGCAGCCACCTCAAATATACTTCTTGTTGCTGACTGTTCCAGACAGTTTGTGCTGTACCAACAGATCCCTTATACTAGGATAAACATTACAGAAGTCACATTAAAATCCATATTTAAGTGACACTCTCTGGAAGACTCTATACAATCTCTCAAGTAGCCTACAAAATTAAGAGAGGAAGGATGAATAAAGAAGCAAAAAACTACAAGCTGTAAAGGCATTTGGGAATTACATGATCATTAGATTTGCCTGTGCAAGTTCTCCACTTGCCACTATTAATATGATAATTATAAGCTGGCTTTCAGAGGCTAGTCAAATGCTTCTCCCTCTGGTCCTTAATCTCCCTCAATGAGATCATCCTAGAAAAAAACTAGGAGATAACTCCAGATGTCACAGGACCGGTTTCCCTCCAAGTGGATGTAAACCCCTCTAGAGAGAAATATCAAATGCAAGCTCGATCAGAAAACTTCAGGTGAGACTTGCTCTGTGCACACCGCTATAAGCTACCTCACTATGGGAATGTTCCCAAGCGCAAAATACTTCACGGGGCCACCTTCCATCTTATTCTCTTTCCCAAAATCTCCCTTTCTCTCTCAGCTCCCCCGTTGGATATCTGCATCTCTGAAGATTACATAGTTTTTAATGTTCTTCCTGTGAAGATAAAGAATTTCCTATATTATATAAAACAACAAGATAGCACTATATGCCTTTTAGAATGGCTCAAATGATAAAGACTGACCATACCAAATGCTGGTGAAAATATGGAGATGCTAGAAATCTTATACACTGCTGCTAAGATGTTACACCCCCTGTGGAAAATAATTTAACAGTTCCTGAACCTAATATGATCAAGCTAGTCCATTCCTAGGTATTTACCCAAGAGAAAAAAGAACATATATATATATATACACACGCATTCAAGGACTGGCCATGAAATGTTCATAGAAGCTTTCATTTGTAGTACTCCCAAACTGGAAACAATCTAAATGTCCTAAATGTCCATCAATAGGCCAAGGGACTACTACTCAGCAATAAAAAGGAATGAATTATTGATACACATGGAAAAATATGTATGATCTCAAGTGTGCTGAGTAAAAACAGACAAAATACACTGTATGTTCCTATTCACTTAAAATTCTAGAAAATGCAAACAATCTCCAGTGGCAAAAAGCAGATCAGTGCCTGGGAATGTGGAGGAGGGGTAGAGGGAAAGATGAGAGAGATCACAAAGGGGCAGTAGGAAATGCTTGAGGGTAATGATGTAGGTACAATGTGAAGGTTTCACGGGTGGATACATATGTCAAGACATACCAAACTGAATACTTTCAACATGTGAAATTTATTGTATATCAATTATACCTCAATAAAGCTGTTAATAAAGATACACCAAGCAATAAAAATGTTATTAATTATGCCATACATCTTTTTGTTGTCCTTTGTGGACTGTTGGTGGGGAAATAATATTGAATCAACATGACTATTTAAAATATGATTAACAGTTTTAACTAAAAAGCAGATGGTGGGGTTCCCATTGTGGCTCAGCGGAAATGAACCCAACTAGTACCCATGAAGATGCAGGTTTGATCCCTGGCCTGGCATTGCTGTGAGCTGTGGCGTAGGTCGAGGACATGGCTCGGATGCTGCGTTGCTGTGGCTGTGGTGTAGGCCAGCAGATCCTATTCCATCCCTAACCTAGGAACTTCCATATGCCCTGCGTGTGGCCCTAAAAAAAAAAAAAAAAAGAAGAAGAAGACAAATGCATTAGAATAAATTAAATAAATTTTAAAATAATTAATGTCTGAAAGGGAAAGAATAAGAGGAAAAAAATAAACTTAAGGAAAGCAAGTGGTAGTGAAAATAAAGAACAGATTAGATGCCAATAAAAAAAATTATTGGAAGTAAAAGGATGGCAATTTTTGAGATTATGAATTTAAACAGGAATAAAGTATCATACTCATAGAAGTATGGTCCTCACTTACCTGCACAGAACAAAATCACTGAGCTAAGAACTCACTAGGTAGACAAAGGAGCTGTGGTCATCTGGGGCAGAGGAAATGGCACGTACAAAGTCACAGAACTGTGAAAGGCAAGTCACCTTTGGGGGTTACAATAAGTACTCATAAGGCTAGAAACATGGGAAGGTGCAGGGGCCAGGTTGTGAGTCAATCTGTTACCTGGAGCTTAAATATTCAGGTAGAGATGTCTACTCTACAGTTACAAATGGAAGCCTGGAGCTCAAAAGAGGTTATAATTGTAACTGAGCTATTTCAGGGAAATATTCTAAATTACATACTGCACTGACTCACTTGATTACTTTCTTATTGGTAAATAAAAAATTTAATGGACCAGAGATCCTGTTGTGGCTCAGCAGAACCCAACATAGTGTCCATAAGGATGCAGGTTTGATCCCTGGCCTTGTTCAGTGGATTAAGGATCTGGAGTTGCTGCAAGTTGTGGGACAGGTCACAGATGCAACTTGGATCTGGAATTACCATGGCTGTGGCATAGGCCTACAACTGTAGGTCCGATTTGACCCCTAGCCCAGGAACTTCCATATGCCACAGCTGCAGCTATAAAAAGAAAAAAAAAATTAATGGACTAACTACACTACTACAGGTAAAACGTCTTTTACACTGATAGTCTTACAAGGGAGGCAGAAGAGTTGGAGCAGAAAAATGGTGTTTAATTTCCATGTTCAAAAACCAAGTGTTACGATTGAAGCAAATCTTAGACCTTCCCTTAGGAATACTGCTTTTATGTGGATGAAGGGCTAACTCAGCAAAAATTGCTTAAGAAGAAAATCTGACCGGTTAAACCTGGAGGGTAAAGTTTTCTATGAATCTATCGGCTGATTTCTCTGGGCTCCCATAAGGAACCTATGCAGAGGGGCCCATAATGATCCTAGGGGCTGTAATGGCACTGGAGCTGTGCTAAACCTATAGAACTCTGGGAAACAGAACTAGAGCCCAGGAGAATTAGAGAAGACAGGGAGGATTAAGTTCATGAAGAACTCAGGTGATTTTACCAAAAATCAGTTCTATGCTCTGCATGCTGGGTTAACTTCAAAGTTCCTCCATGTGTAAGATAAGGTGTGACTTAAGGGCTTCTTTACCAGAGCTGAGAACACAGGAGAGACTCAAAGTGCTTACTGGATGAAAAGAGGAATCTTAGTTCTAAGATCATCAAAGTCACGGCTCTTGCAGCTAGAAAGCCTATTACTGCCCTTCTGTGATTACTGCCCTTCTGTACTGGTGGCTCCAGTACAGGAGGAGCAGGAATGAGGGAACACATCATTAACTACAAACAGACTGAAAAGTGGCACAGGAGTATCTCTGTTTCTTGTTGATGAGGTACAGCTTATGGACATACGTCTTGGCACTTTACAGTTACATTGCATGAGTTACAGATTCTTTCTGAGAAATATAGTCAAAGCAGAAGTCTGATGCACTTTTAGAACTATTCGTAAATTTCTAATAAAATACTGGCATTTTTGCGGTTGTTTTTTCGTTGGTGAGAAATTCATGGATACAGGGATGGCTTTGGACCATGCACTTGCTTTGCTAAACTAATTCTGAATTCATCTTTTTTCCTTTGGGTGTTCAGGAAAGATCGTATTGCTGAAAATACAGACACAGCTGACAATGTGAGTAGTATCTGTCAGCTTACACAATGCTTTATTTTAGCACAGGTTAACAAACTCAGAGCTGTAACTTGTTCCCTTCAAATGGGCCTGGGAACATATTCTAGAGTACGACCCAGCTATTCAAATTATGTGTGAATTAATGATTCTTAAATGATAATGAACATAAGAATTACTAAGAAAGCTTATTGAAATAAGAATTCCTGAAACCACTTCCAAATCTTCTAATTTAGAAGATTCTGAGTGGTGCTCAGGAATCTGTATTTAAATAAGTCATTCCTCTCTCCCCCAGCTCCTCCACTCCTATTACTGTAGGTAAGGTAATAACCCTACTAAAAAAAAACAATCGTAACTACATTATACTTTGCCGAAAAAAAAATTTCTCCCTACACAAGGATTCAATTCTGGAAAACTGGGGGAAGGAGCAGTCCGAGATCTAGGCCACAGTGAAATCATAAGTGAGTTTCTTAATAGGTATCAACTGTCCTCTTAAAGCACTATCTAAATGGAGTATATTATTCCAGTTTAAAAAAAAATGTCAAAATCAGTTTATTCAAGCAAGCACCCAGGTGACCTTTTAAAAAAGTGAAATAGAATAGCAAAAACAAAACAAAAATAAACACTTATTAGAAGACAAAAATATTTGTAAAATATTTATAAAAGTCATGAAACAAGTAAGAGGAAAATAAAATTGCTCAAGGAAAGCAGGAATTAGTTTTTGACAAACATATTCCTTGCAAATGGATTCAACTAGAATCAGATTCAACCAATATTTATTGAATTCTTACAATATGCCACGCAATAGGACTGGAACTTTTGGATACACTATCTTGATTAATCCACAAATAAACATGCAAGGAGTTCTTCACAATCCCTCTTAATAGATGAAGAAATGAGAGATCAGAAAGATTAAATAATTTGCCACAGGTCACACAGCAGGACAGCTAGGATTTGATCCAAGGTTGGTTGAATCCAGCCCCCTTCTATATTACTCCACATTTCCCCCAAACTAAATTGTTGTATAAACTTCATTTAAAAATAAACAGAAAACGGAGTTCCCGTCGTGGCACAGTGGTTAACGAATCCGACTGGGAACCATGAGGTTGCGGGTTTGGTCCCTGCCCTTGCTCAGTGGGTTAACGATCCGGCATTGCCGTGAGCTGTGGTGTAGGTTGCAGACGCGGCTCGGATCCCGCGTTGCTGTGGCTCTGGCGTAGGCCCGTGGCTACAGCTCCGATTTGACCCCTAGCCTGGGAACCTCCATATGCCGCGGGAGCGGCCCAAGAAATAGCAACAACAACAACAATAACAACAAAAACAAAAGACAAAAAACAAACAAACAAACAAAAAAACCCCAAAAAACAGAAAACAATGATAGCTAATATGTACTGACATTTTACTAATAGCCAGGCCCTGTGCCTAATAAACACTGTAGATACACTAGCTTATTTCGTTCATCCCCACAATCAACAAATTAGGTACAATAATCCCTTATCTATAGACAGGAATCTGATGGGGAAGATTAAATATTAACATGTACTGTGAACAAATCCACACCCTCATTAGAGAGGTTTAAATTATGTTGAGTTTCCTGATTTGGGGATCTGATATATTTAATCTTGATTGCTTTTAGAATGATTTGAAGACTCTGTCATTTCTTATTGAAAAAGTGATTCTTCCATTTTTTTTTTTTTTAGAGGTGGTATTATGCAGCATTTCTTCAAGCTTTCATTCTAACAATGCCATGAGGAGTACTTTACTTTTCTTTAAGAGACTCTAAATAAAGGATTGAAAGAAATAAACTCAAGCTGAACTACATTAAAGCTCTAAACTCCCGAAGCTAATGTAAAATTCTATGAGGAGATGCAAACTATTGCCTTTGGAATGGATAAGCAATGAGATCCTGCTGTATAGCACTGGGAACTACATCTAGTCACTTATGATGGCTCACGATAATGCGAGAAAAAAGAATGTATACATGTATGTGTGACTGGGTCACCCTGCTTGACAGAACACTGTAAACCAGCTATAATGGAAAAGAAAATCATTAAGAAAAAAAAATTCTAGGAGGAGGTCTTTTTGGTCATGAGACTGATTAGACTGATTATTAACACTTCAGCTCAGTTATTACCTTTGCTTATTATAAACCAATGGATAGTTTTGTAGATGGAATTTAACTTGGCCTGAATGTAGGTGAGAGCAATATAATATGAGAAGTAGAAAGATGGTTCATGGAAAATGGATATAGGGGAAAACCTAATAATATTTTACCTTTTGAATATAAAAATACTTCCACTAGAACACTGGAATTATGTGTTTAGCAGTCACTGAACATCTGGTTCCAGCACTGCCTCACTCTACCAAGTATTCTAGGAAATCAGATACACAGTAACTCCTCAGTAAGTTCCTCTTAGGGCTGTCCCTGCCCCCCTACTACCCTATCTCTATAAGGCTTTTCACTTCATAAGTGATTTTAAGGATTCACACTGATTAGTATAAAATCTATAGCTCTGGAGTTTAAATGCTTATTAAAAACACAGCTGACTAAAATGCAAAAAAAAAGGATATTGCATCTGCTGTTGAAAGACAACAGTGAAATCTAACATCCCACTTTACATTCCAGCAAAACATGTATCAAGCTTTTTGAAAGTGCTAGACCTTAATATAAAGGCACAGGAAATGGTTATGAGAAATGAATACAAGTATTTGTTGATTATCTGTCACAACTCACAAGGGTTCCCACAGCTAGGGTTCCTTTCCTCCAAGTTCTTTTTGTACTTTGGTTCCCATATCACACCGCCATAATTTCACTGTCTCCGAAGAGAAAAGCAAGACAGACTTATATCTTCCCTAGTTGTGAATATTAACAACTGTGGAATTAAGATGTAGATTACTTCTTCTTAAATAGTGTTACCTTTGAATGAAGTAGCTTTTCATTTAAATTTAAATAACTTGAATTAATGATATTTCTCTTTAATGCACAGATAGATACATTTAAAAACCATGTTGATCAAGAGAAATTTAGTTCAGCCTTGATCTCAGAAAGCATCTTCGAAATCAGGAAATGTTAAGTAAATGGTGCAGAATTATTCTTCTCTTCCTCCATGCTCTCATATACGTTGAGATATAATTAATAAACCATAAAATCTACCTTTTAAATGTACAATTCAATTTTAGTATATTCAGACAGTTGTGCAATCATCACAATTACTACTACTATATGATTCCAGAACATTTCACCATCCCAAAGAAAATTCATATCCAGTAGTAATCACTCCCTAGTCTCCCTTCTTTCCAGCCCCTAGAAATCACTAATCTACTTTCTGTCTATACATTTGCCTATTCTTGGCACTATGTAGAAACAGGACTACACAATACCTGGCCTTTTGTGACTGGCTTCTTTCATTTAGCATATTTTTAAGATTCACCCATGTCATGGCATGTACTGGTACTTCCTTCACTTTTGTGTCTTAATAATATTTCATTGTATAGATATAGTATATCACATTTTGCTTATCACCTCATCATTGGATGGACATTTTGATTGCTTCCACATTTTGGCAATTAGGAATAACATTTCTTTATGTTTCTAGGTGGCGTTATATTTTGTCAAATGCCTTTTCTGTGTCTGTGAGGATGATTGTGTGGTTTTGTCCTTTAGTTTATCAATGTGGAATATGACATTAACTGATTTTTTTTGGATATTAAATGAACTTTGCATTCCTGGGATAAATCTCACGTGGTCATAGTACATAATCCTTTAAGTCATTGATTTCTGTTTGCTAGTATTTTTTTGAGGAATATAGCATCTATTTTCATAAAGGATGTTAGTGTACAGTTTTCATGTGATGTCTTTGTCTTAAAGGTCTTCTACACTCTAGCCTCAAATTTTAAACTAAAAATTATTTTCAATGGCTTCATTTGCTGAATATTACTTTCTAGTTCATCTGCCTCCCAACGTTTCTACTTCAACCCTTTCCAACCTCTTCTCTACTCCACTAAGACTTTCTGAACTCTCCAGCCTCTAGTTGTTGGCTACTACTGCTACTTCTTCCTAATTCACTCTACTTACCCATACCCTCCAAGACCTGTATCAAATCCTTCTTTTTCTTGAAGCCTTGACAGACCATCTCATTTTGTAGGATGCTAATGACGTATTAAATACTATCATTTGCTTATTGCTTACAACTTACAAAATTCATTTTCCTTTTAATTCTCACAACCCTGAGAAGTGTGTGCTTACTCTTAGGCAAATTTTGTATAGAATTAAGTGGTCCATAATTATACAGCTACAAAGTAGCTACAAAGTAAAGATATTAAACCCTAAGCTATTGGTGGCTTTTTTAAAGAAAGAAAGTGTACCACTGATACACCATCTTTAAGCTCTGAGATCAAGCTTTTATTTCCCAAGTTCAGTTTTTCCTCCTTTGAGTACCTAAGAAGTACTTTCAATGCATGCTGACCACACATCAGATGCTACTTTGGGTAGTGAGAAAAATGACTAAAGGACAGACTCTAAAGAGAATGCAATCCCTCAAATTTGTATTTATGACCAGGAGCTGTAATCTCCAAAAATCAAAGCTAAAAGAGTTCCTGTCATGGCTCAGTGGTTAACGAATCTGACTAGGAATCATGAGGTTGCAGATTCGATCCTTGGCCTTGCTCAGTGGGTTAAGGAGCCGGCATTGCTGTGAGCCGTGGTGTAGGTCGCAGACAGGGCTCGGATCCTGCATTGCTGTGGCTCTGGTGTAGGCCGGTGGCTAGGGCTCCGATTAGACCCCTAGCCTGGGAACCTCCATGTGCTGTGGGAGCGGCCCTAGAAAAGGCAAAAAGACAAAAAAAAAACAAAAAAAAAAAACAAAGCTAAAAAAAAATCAACACTAACTGATAAGCAAATTATATCACTCAAAGAGATTAGAAACCAGTCACTGCTGGGATTAAAGTACTTCAGAAATAGTCTATATCAAGGAAACCAAGGACGTTCTAAATCCAAACATCTTTAGGGTTGTATTCTTAAGACTAGTTATATCAACAGAAGCATATGAAACTTGTAACCTCATTGAATATAACATAACCAACTTGAGGTAATTTAAACTATGAGAATAGGTGCTCTACCTGAAACCCACTTAACCAAAGGCAATTTAGACTATCAGTTGTGATTATGCGGAACTTTTAAAAAACACCAAACATATTTCTTAAAACTGAATTGGACATGGCTCTAAGATTTCCCAAACTGAATGGAATACCTATTTAAATTGGTATTTTAAGGCTTCCCAACATTATCGGAAGCTTAAAACTGCCTCTCTGCAAAATAAGATTTTAAGATTAACTGATATAAACTACTAAAGAAAGATAAAATAGGGGGAGTGGCCAAGATGGTGGAGTGGGAGGATCCTGAACTCACTTCCTCCCTCGAGCATACCAAAACTACAATTTACAGAATAATTATTGGTGAGAATGACCAAAAGACTAGTAAAAAAGATTTTCTACAACATTACAGGAGATGGATAGGAGGGGCAGAGAACAATATATAGTCAAGACTCATACTGCCAAATAGGTAACTCACAAACAGGAGGATAATTACAATTGCAGAGATGCTCCCCAAAGAGCCAGGGGTCTGGACCCCATATCAGGCTTTCCAGCTCAGGGATTCTGCACCAGGAAGACAAGACCCCAGAACATTCAGCTTTCAGGAGACCCAGAGAGCTGTTGGAAATAAAGACTCCATTCCTAAAGAGCACACACCATGTGTGTGCTGAGACTCAAGGCAGAAGCAGTAATCTGAAATGAACCTG